>NC_070640.1:10342496-10957736 GCF_947347685.1 Pleuronectes platessa | reverse complement strand
CTGCTCAGGTTTCCCATCATTCACCTGCAGCACGACTAAACAGATCTCCACTTCCTGTGAATCCTAATGTGTGTTGTCCAACAACCCCGGAGACTGTCTGACCCGTCCGCGGCTCAGAGGAGTCACAAGATGAATCTGAGGAAATTCTGAGATAGTTTAAGATGAGAGGAGAGAAAAAATATTTCCACTAGACAAACCGGTCATGGGTTTTTAGCATTTTTTTTTTGTGGTGAAAAGGTCTATTTCGCTTTGTTGACTGTTGTTCGATGAAATTGGGAGTTTAGATGGAACAGTCTGCAACACAGTGTTATTATACTATCCCAAGAATATATTTTCACCTACTGTAACATTGTGAGATCTGGCATTCTTTGATATTTCACCATTTCCCCAGGGAATAATGAATGGGTTTTGACAACTAAAAAGAAGCATGCAGGGGACTGATATCTATAAGTGTGGGAAATTTGGTACGGCCTGATTATTTGGGGACTGTTATATTGGTGGCAACATGCAAATTTGTTGAGTGTCATTCATAACTGTCGACTACAGCTGTGTGGAAAATAGTTGTGGAGTAAAAAGTATTTTCCTCTCTGCAATGTAAGAGAGCAGAGTATAAAGTATCAGAAAATAGAAATACTCTGGTAAAGTATTTGAGATTCCACCACCAGCAGTGATCATTTCATCAAACTGTCCTCCAGAGAGAAAATAACCATCCAGCTGTCCCTTCAACACTGAGTCAGTTATTTACTTCAGTGCAGAGCGTCCTGAAAAATGATAAGAAATGTGTTTTGATGTACATGAGTAAAAAAACGCATTGTCAATAAACGTGTCAATACAAGACGTACCGTTCAGACTTTATATTTGATAGTTACAGGTATTTGTTGTTCTTGAGGCTCTGAACATCAGCACATCAATTCCAATTAAAACTGATGGATACTACAAGTCTCAGCTTTAATTTAGGTAGATTCAGGAGTTCCATTGTGATGATTGCGATCAGGTGACTGACTCAGCCAGTCAAGGAAATTCTTCTGCTTCCACAGACGTACATAACTGAACCACACAGAACCACCGCCATGTTTGACCAGTGGCTTTAAGTCGTGAGCTGCTCCTTGGTTTCTTCACACTTTCCTCTTCCCATCATTTTGATTTGTCTTTCATCAGTTCCACCCGTTTCTCTTTGTATGCTGCAGCCAAACCTACTTATTGAACATTTTGGTTAAATTACCTTTGATACCTCTCTGAGAGACTTTCCTCTGACAGCGCTCACCCCACCCCCTCAGGCTCCAGTTGTCCCAATTTACATGAAGAGAAAAAAACAAACTGACAAAGGAATAATAGGCATCAGCCAAAGACTTGTTCTAATCTTTATATACATGATAATTAGTCACCAGTTACATTACACATATTTATATACTACAGGAACACAGTTAACACAGGTACTCAACGTGGGTTTTTACTGTTTTTTTGTTTTATATACCTATCCTGCATGTTGAATAAGAGCCAATCATGCGGCTTGTCTTCACGTCTGGAGGACAAAAAGGAGCAGACTGTTGACCTGAATAAATCCGAGCCCTCATCGGTCCCATCGCCTCTTCAGACCTACATTTGAATAACTCCAATCAATCATTTCAAATGTACACGGACGTCCAAACTGCAGAGGAAGGCCGATACGACTGAACTCTCCTGCCTCCTGTACCACGAAGAAAACTTCACATTCATTTTTTCCACAAACGTGCATGATTAGCTTCAGATCTCAGTGACGTCATATTTCACGAGGAGGTGAAATCAGGCTGACTGATGACTTCTTGCAGGAGGTGTAGGAGTGTGTGAAGCCGCCGACTGTGACTCATACTCCTATCCTCTATGGGGAAAAACGAATAGGAAATTGACTTCAGGAACTCAGCGGTTATGCTCTGTGACCTTTTCCAGTATGGCTGACAACTGCATCTCGCCGCATCCATCAGCAGAAGACAAACCCCCAGAGAGCCTCTTAAAGCAACGTCATTATTGCTTACAGAGAAATAGAAAAAGCTTTTTTGTGTACATAGACACACAGTGCAGATTCATGGAGGGCCCTATACTTAGACAGAGATTACAGGAGGGCAGAGCCGGACTTCTGCTCGCTTTTATTACCAGGGGAAGGAAACTTCCGACTCAGAGGATCTTTTTAGTGCAGGCAGCAGAGCATGAGTGAGTGAGGGGTTTTCTCGAGCTTAGGTAGAGGATTTACCGCGATTAAAGATGGTGAAACGTCTTTATTGCTCATACAGTGACGACTTCTAGCAATTTTGAATACGATGACTAACGGTGCACTGTAACTAATTCACAGGGTTTGGGTGACTGCCGCCCACGCATTCCTTGTCACCGAGCGCTGCCGTGGTGCACATCCCCAGCGCTTCACTTCCTGAGCTCTGGAAGACCTGCTGTGAAACCGTCGGGGATTTAAACCAAAACCAACAGTAAATCACAGGGGATGGAAACCTACTGCTGCACTGCACAGCTGCTCTGAGGCGTAGACACAAGCACAACATGCCCCAAAGTGTCGGCCAGAGCAGCACAGAAATACCACCAGTTACAAAACAAATACAATTGTATTTCGTTAGAATAATAATAATCATTTTAAACATCTCAAGAATCTTGTAATAATGTCAAAGGACCAAGTATCTTGTTAACACGACAAAGTATCTCAAGTGGTCAACAGTAGAAGCAGCCACCTTAGCATTGTTAATTTTTGAAAATGGTGCAGACGTTCATATTCTCCTCACGATATTAATTGTGATAACTGCCATCGCCGGGTCAACATGTTTATATGACCGTGACTTGGCTTATACCTGAATTCTCGCGATATAACATCTCCATCAATCTCAACTGTACTTTGCACTAGCGCTAACTATCGAATGTTAGCATGCTAGCACTCCTAACTACAAAACATTATACCTGCTCGTTAGCAGTTTATCTCGGTTGTTCCACATGTTTTTCTTTTACCTATAGAGTTACATGCACATCTTTTCAAGACTGTTATGAATTTAATGAAAAATACAACGCTACACTACATTAGCCTTTGCTTCTCGAGGACAATTGTCCTTATTCACACGACCACAAGAGGCCACTAGTCTAAAAAAAAACTAAAAAACATAGGTTGTTTTTAGAGTTTAAACGAAAACTGATATATTTTTGTGTGAGGAAAGAAAGAGAATTTGGCAAATCATTGAATTCATCAGCACATATTTGACCTTACTTCCATATGTGCAAAAAGTGTTTCGGGGGAGTTGAACCCTCCATTTCTTGTATGAAATTATGAGGTCAACGCAAAGGTAACTAGTCCTTTTTTATTTAGAAGAACATGCAGTGACTCCTAATGTCAGTTTGAATGGAAATCGTTGTCATTATAACAAGATCCTGAGAAAATGTTTTGTCTCCTGGTGTCATCTCTGTCTCTTTGGGGTTTTCTGCCCTGTGTGTGCCATGTAAAAGATCTCATCTGTGATGTAAATGACAAAAAAGCGAGGCCCAAACTCCACTGCAGCTCGGTTCTCTTGTGTGTTCCTCATCTCTCATCAACACCTTACTCATCATCTAACGTCTGCAGAGTTGGAATAAAAACCTACAAACTACTGATATAATCTGATTGGCAAGTTGCTTTTTTAAGGCTCATACTGATAATAATAAAAAAAAGAACTCAAAGCTGAAGATAGGAGACAACAGTATTTTAAGCCGATAATAAACATCTTTAGATATTTTCTCCCGAGATTTTAGGGGTGAGAAAGCAGGGTGAAACAGCAGCTAGGCCATTATAGGACACTACAACTCTCCAGTCAATGCCAGACCAGTCCAGCACCTTTATATACCTCAGTAGCTTTTGAAGGCAGAGGCCGAGTTCCGAGAGTGATGCCCCTAAGGCCTCAACATCATCACCTCCACCTCCGTGTGGTGGTGATGATGTTTACAGTCTAACATCCGACCGTTTAAAGTCAATATCTGAGCCATGTGTTGAGCCTTGTGGAGCATGGAATAGAACCACTGATTATAAGACAGAATTATTATATACACTCTTCCAGCAATTGCTCCACTCACAATTAGTATTCATAATATACATACACATCCGTGCCCAAGTGACAAAGTTGAGATGACTGTGATTTCCATTGTTTTCTGGTACTTCTCCCATCTTCTCCGCATATCAACCAATGCCTCTGGAGACAGGCTTTTTGTGTGTTGAGTGTCTAGACAGTACATTCCTCATGGCTAGATGCCCCAAAAAGAAGAACCACAACCTTCACAGAGTCTTTGAGAACGTTCTGGGTCATGAGGTACATTCTGCTTCATTGACAGTCCACAGGATGGTTAGAGGAAAATCCGAGGTGAGTCTCCGTCTACCAGCAAGACTGAAAACGGGAAGTTGTGTCCGCATTTGTCAGGGATGACAAACCAGTACCAGTTGTTGGATAAATAATTTTTTTAAATGTGTCATCTTCTCAGTGTTTCCTCATTTAGTGACACGGGCCAGGAGAG
Source organism: Pleuronectes platessa (assembly GCF_947347685.1). NCBI lineage: Eukaryota > Metazoa > Chordata > Actinopteri > Pleuronectiformes > Pleuronectidae > Pleuronectes > Pleuronectes platessa. Next base: position 10,953,230 of record NC_070640.1, on the reverse strand, counting down.
TGGAGGCACAAGTAACAGATCCAGGTTATCACTAACATCCTGACATTTGGAAATTCACTGCATCAATCAAAGAAATTGGGGAATGACGGTGTTGTAGGGAATGTTAAGGAATAATTAATAAACGTTTGATAAACCCCACCCCTGAACAGTCATTGTCCAATCAGAGCTAAGCAACCGCAGCTAGGCACAGCATGGCACAGCATGGCACGTCACATCACTTTGACCATGTCCTTGTTAGCCTTTGCCAAACCAAATACACAAGCAAAAAGCGTAAGGAAATTATTGAAGTGTGTCTGGCTTCTCCAACCGTCTGCATCAAGTCCTGTTGAACGTTAGCAGCTGAAGCAACTCCGGCTAAATCTTAACATTAAATAGCATTTCATTTGCTAAACACATCATTTAGTCCAATTGACTGTATAAAGATGTACGACGTGACTTCTACCCAAGGCGTCTTGATCGTCACCTGGTCGCTGCAGTATAGGAGAGGCAAGTGAATATCAAATAATTTGTCAAAGACGGTATCTTTCATTTTAGGTAGTTCTTATCACACTGATCATATTTCCAAGTGCTTATTTTCCTGGTATACTAGATTTTAATTAGTTGTCTTATGAACTGTTGCTCGAGCCCATGTATTGGCGGGACTTATTTACTGGAGACAATAAGAAGCTAAGTACCTAATATGCTAACATTAGCCAGATGTTTGTTTCAACGATTAGCTAGATTTTTAATCATTTACTCGCAAAGTGACAGGTGTAGCAATGTTAAGTAAGGGGGTGGGGCTTAGCAAACGTCACGTGCTCCAACAACAAAAGGGAACAAAAGTGCGTTAAGGGTAATGTTCTTTGAAAGTGACTGGCCATCCGAGTTATGTTATTAATGTGGCACAGGCTTTGTCTGTGATATTGTTCATAGCAGTTTTCAGAGTAGATTTGTGGGATAGTTAGTCTAGTTATTCAAGGTTAGATCGGTTAGATACAGTAATACTATATTGTTATACGTTTAATGCAAAGTGTCTTTCCATAGATTAGTCTCACCAAGTTAAATGGGTATGGAGCTTGGCTTTAGCATTAAGGGATTACATGAAACCTTTCATAATAATGTCATCATATAGATCAAGAGGAGGGTTATTATTTGATGGTTACATACTCGTTTTTAATTATGTTTGGATGGACTACCTACCATATCTGTTGTTAGATAAATTAAAACCAATGAATATCAGCAGAGACCAGGTTTCTATGCCTCAGTCAGGAGAGAGCAGTCTTAAGAATGGCGGCATAAAGACAGCGCTTGCTAGGACTTTCTAACATAAGTGAAGTGCAGGCCTGTCAGCAGCATGTTCGAACGCACAGAGGGGGCTCTCCGTTGTAGAATCTGGATCAGATCTGAGGAAAATCCAATTATAGAGACACTGTTGGGCCATGGGAGTCGGCCTCAGTGGACTACTCTGACAGAGGGAACTATCTTGGAGTTTGTGATGACTGGAATGTTTGCTGCGTAATTGTAAAGCTGTTAACACCACAACTATATTTACAGATAGAAAACTATTGTTCTCTTGTCTCAGGCTACTAAGGCCTCCAGGAAATGGGCAGATTCCCTTCATGTTATCCAGAGGACTATAGCGCTACTAAATATAATAATCAACATTTTGGCAAATTCACTTGCTTGTTGAGAGGATGAATACCACTCTCGTGTCTGTACGCTAAATAAGAAGATTCCGTCGGTTTATGATTAGTTTCGCTTGGCATTAATCTTCAGTAAAGTGATTAAGCATGTTTTTCACAATGTGAAACAATTATTTTGAATGCATAAGCCAGACTTGTCTTAATGGTGATATTAATATAAATTCCAATTGATAATAAATAATTAGTGAACGTCTGTGTATGGAGAGTAGGCTTTAGTAACACACATGGAAGGCACGTGTTCTGCAGCTATCCCAGTCCAACGTTAAACAGTCCATCAAGCCTGCTGGAAAACGCTTCTGTTCAGTGGGTTTTGTGTGAAGGTCAATACACTTGAAATACTTGCAATAACTATGTGGCCCAACAGCAAATATATAACACAAATATATTTTTTCATACTCCCTTCACTTCCCATAAAACCCATTAACCAAGGGTTATATCCCCATCTGGAATACTGGACTACATTAAGCCTTTATTCAGGTAAGTGACTGATAATCTTTTATAATCAGGTGTTAAGTGCTTTTATCTGTAGACGAAATGTGGCTGGATAATGGCTGGGTCAGTGACTTTGTGAGAGGGGGCAGAACAGCATGTGCCTCCAGTCTCAGAAACCAGGAGCAGCAGTTGTTCCGTCCTCCTCCATGAACTTTAGTTAACTGTGAGGGAAGAACAGCGGAGAGGACAAAGAGGGAAGCTGTGCAATTTGACCCTAATATAATGCTAGGTCGCTGACATTCTCGACTGCTGTCTTAAGACAAAAGATGAGAAGATGATGTGTTGCCTCAACCTACACCGGTAACAGAAAATAAAAGTAAGGAAAAATAATAAAGCTGAGTGATCATACAATCAACCTATAATACAAATTTGTGTGAAAGGGTCAATTAAGTAATGATGCACAAACGTTAGCACTTTTGGTTTCAAAGTGTTTTTCACTAAATATATTCCTTGTTCTTCTTGTTTTTCTTCCAAATTCAAAGGCTTACTTAAAAAAAATGAAGTACATATCATTGCTGTTGTATGGTAGGAATATTAATATCAGTGCTACCTTCAAACTGCAGTATCGGTTAGCACTACTTTTACCTGACATCACAAAAAATAGCTAAATGATATTGGTTCCAAAATCTGGAAGAAACCCTTTAAAGAAGAGTGGAGGGTCTTATAACACAACAGTGATCATGCAGTGACATATTCAGCAAAGTTCAAGTGTTCACATAGTGTTGGCAATGTGGTGTATACTCTTCTTCTGTAAGCTAAGTGGTGAGATAATTATCATTTCTTTGTCTGTATACTTGCTTTAAACATACATCATTTCTGTCTTAACACTATCAAGAGTGGAGCGACCAAGCATTAAACTTGAACTAATGTTCAGACAGCATTTCCAGCTCAGGCTTAATTTTGACTGATAAATGGTCACAATGGAGTGGATCTAGGTTTGTACTTTACCTCCAGCATTGAGGAGCAGGTCCTGTGCTCAGTGGGCCAGCTAACATTTGATAACATTTTGGCTGAGGACAGTGAGCACAACTCTTCTGACAGAGAATCAATAATCACATGACAACTGCAGGAGCCACAACTAACTGTTATCAAAGAAAGACCTGTTGTTGAAGGCAGTGGTGGGTGGGTGGGCTGAGGGGGCATGGAGCCGGACTGAATAAATTAAGGAGATGGTTTGGTTTGGAGCACCTCTTTAGATGGTGGCATCATTGGACAGGTGAGGCACTGCCACTCCAGGCCTACAGTTGGAGTAGCGCTGCATGTGAGGCGGCAGACGACCAGATGGTAATAGGCCTAGCTTCTCCCTAAATCTGACTGGCCACCTCCGGCCCAATTGCCGTCTATCAGAGCCAAGCCTGCGGCTTTTCCTCACTGCCTGGCCTAAAAGCATAGCTGTCTGGGGCCAGAGTGGGTCCGTAAAGCTAGAGATGCTAGACCCCTGCAAAGGAATACATGACCCACGCCTCACTGGGCGTTCTTCTCTGTAGATGTGGGAGGCTGTAAAGAGGTCTGAACTAAAGCCGGAGCAGGGCTGTCGTGAGCCCCCTGTCAGGGAGATATGGCCCTCAAGTGATGGCCCGAGCAGGCTGAGGCTAGTTCTGTCCGTCAACGAGTCCGTTCGGTCTTCATAGCCGAGGTCAGCAGGGGCCGAGCACTGCTGTTGGGGCCATCCCCCACGACTCTTCCCCCCATTGTTCGCAGTGCTCCCTCCTTCACCACCACTGCGCTCTAACCTGGCTGTCTCATCTTCCTCCTCGTCTTCCCGTTCTCCCTCCTCCACCTCTGCTACTTCCTCTACCCCCCTCTCTACAACACCCTTCTCCTTGTTCTCGGTGCCGGTGGGTGGTAGGGAGCGAGGGTCCCGCAAAAAGACCACTATGACTGTGATATTATCACTTGAGCCCGCATCACGAGCAGAGGCCACTAGCTTGTGGGCTACCATGGTGGTGTCTCCAGAGTTCTCCTCGAGGTGGTCGCTAACCACCCGCACTGCCTCATCTGAATTTACTGTGTCCCAGAATCCATCACAGGCCAGAATCAGGTAGTCTTCTGAACCATCCATTGGGAAGATATCATGGTCTGCATCCCCACAGATGTAGGGTTTGTGCTCTTTGTCCCCTGTCAACATAGGCAACAGGTGAGGTCCTTCTTATACCAGCATTTATGACAGCAAAGTTTACAATTTTCATTGTCAGACAGACATCTTAATTTTTTAAGTGAACATACATTTTCAAAGCGACTACCTTCATATGCTGAATATTTATAATTCTTTCTGATTCAACTTCTGAAATATTGCAATGAAACATTTTGGAGCAAACATGTGACAAAAGGCAAGAAAAATCTAATTTCACAGTCTAGTGTTCAAATATACTATATGTGGTACAGAGTATTTGGCTTTAGTAATCTTTTACCTATTGCTCTGGATACAGATAGACTGCCATTAACCCTCCATGTGCCAAACCAGATGACACAGCCTCCCAGAGCCTCGATCCTCTGCTTCTCATCCTGCAGAGAGACACAAAGCACAACTGGCTTTAGTGGTCATAATGGTGACGACGGTCACATGTCACATCCTGCTATTTCCTGGAGCAAATTACTCAGAATGGTGCTTTCCCTCTCCCAGTTGTGTCCAATAGTCTACACAATCACACTCTTAAAAAATAAACTACTACATATGGTGTTTTCGAGTGACTGAAAAGGTACAAAGAAGAAATATTCGAAAAGGAAGGAAACATCCTGGAAGAAAACGTTCAGTGATGTTCCCGGACTGCATTAGGAAAACATATCATACTGTTTTATTGTTTACTGAATATTTCTTGATTCAAGATTCATCACAATGTGCTCTGGTTCATCATCTCAATCAAGTGGAAATGATAGATTTGTGAAGATATGTGTGTAGGTGTGAATGGTTACCTCTCTGTCTGGTTTATGTGGTTTCATCAGCTCCACGGCCTGTCCTTTCCTGACCAGCATGACCTGGGAGTCTCCCAGCCAGGCCACATACAACGTCTGGCCCCGCAGGAACGTCACCACGCCTGTCGTGCCACAGCGCAAGTGCTGCCAAACACAAACATGTTTCTTACAGAGTTCAAGTCACAAGCTGTATGTTACGGAAATTGCTGGATGATGGAAAAAACAAAGAGTGGGGGTGATTAGGAGGAGTGGCCTGTCCAATTTGAACCTGATTGGTGCTTTGTTGTTGGACTACTGCCCTAGTAATAGATTGGCCACAACATAAACCATGTTTGGGCAGATGTGGTCAGAAGATATTTTAGGCCTGTTTGGTGCAAGGGTCTTCTGAAACAGGAGATCACTACCAGCCGGCCAGTGGGATAATGGAGGTGGTGGTAGCAGATGCCAAAAAACATGTGAGAGTGTGGTGTGGCCATGGATCAGGACTTTCAGTTGGCCTCAAGGAAATTCTGGCGAACCATCAAATGACTCATGACGGGAAAGCAGGATTTAGCCACGGCTATGTATAGCAGAGGAGGTGAACTGCTAACTCTGAATGGGATTAGGGGTTTAATAACTGACTTTGAACACTTTAAGGGACTTTTTAATCTGCAAACATGCCCTCAAAAGACGAGGCCCGGGTTTGGAGAAAACCTTATTTATATTTCTAGTGGTCAAGAAGCACATCAGTGGCAAGGCAATAGGCGTGGATGAGATTCTCTATGAGATGCTTGAGTGTATGGCTGTCCTGGCTGACATGTCTTTCAATGTCGCATGAAGGTCGGGGACAGTGCCTGTGGAGTGGCAGACTGGGGTGGTAGTTTCCAAAATTAAAACGTGAGGCTGGAAAGGGTGCTCTAATTATCGGGGTATCACACTGCTCAGCCTCCCTGGGAAAGTGTTTGCCAAAGTGCTTGAAATGAGGCTGTGACCGATTTTCAAACCAGAAGGAGAAATGCAGATTTTGACCTGTTGATGGCAAAATTGACCAACTCTGTATCCTTGCTGTGGGTAAAGAGTTGCAGTGGGTTACTGTAGGGGTTGTTGGAGTTTAAACATTGAGTCTGCATTTGGACCTAGTCCCTCAGGGGGTCTTGTAAAGGCCACTATGGGGGTATGCCCCAAGAGAAGGAGTTTTTAGCTATCAAAATGTTTTGTTCATGATTGAAGGGAAAATGGAGAGGGGGATTGACAATTGAATTGATCCTTCATTAGCATTAATGCAGACGGTGTAACAGACCATTGTTGTTAAGAGGGAGCTGAACTAGAAGGCAAAGCTTTCAATTTATCAGTCAAACCCTGACCTGTGGTCATTGGCGGCTCAGAGATAGGATAAGGAGCTCAGACAGGGACATCCAACTGGCAGCAGACTATGGGGTTGAGTCAGAACATGCTAGACAGATTATTTATCTCATCCGGCCTGGGCAAACCTCCGGATTCCTCGCTTGCTTGGAAAAGGGGATGTCTGCTGTTAATTACCTTGCTTAACCTCCTGCCATCAAGACCCAAGTCCAAATAAGTGGCAAAACATGGATGGATGAATGTAGTACGGAATAGCATTACTAGAAGTACCAGCAGAAGAAGTTTCAGTAAGAGTATCAGTAGAAGGGATAGCAGAAGAAGCAATAGTGGGAGTACTAGTAGTAGTTTACTGCTATTGATGATCAACAGGTTTACACTGGTCACTACTCTGTTGTTTAAAAAAGGATTCTGATTACCTCTCTTGATGCCTTTTTCATGAAGTGTTCGTCAGTGACTTTGAAGGCTTTGCAGAGCGCCTCGATGGGGTCCTCGTTGAAGGATTCCTGATGAACTAAATTGACGTGGAGGTGATTGGCAGCATAAATGGCGGCATCCACACCACCATGACCGTCAAACACAGCAAAGAAAGCTTGTTCTTCCTGATCCTGAGAGACAGTACATGACAGTCAGTGGGATCATATGCTGTAAGAATAACCAAAGATCCTTATTAACTGTAAAAAAATAAATAAAATAATCTACATCTTGAAAAACTGTAAAATTAGCTTATAATTGTGAAGTGTGGTATATCTTCAGAGGATCGTGGTTAATTCGTGTCTACCTGAATGTTGAAGAGTGTGTTGAAGTCAGGGATGATGACATGCTTGTCCTCCATCTTGCGCCTCATGTTCTTGATGGCGTGGATGGAAGTTTCGTAGTATGGCTGTGGACGGCGGCGGAAGGGCACCTCCTTCATCCAGAGGCCGCACACCTCAAACAGTCTATTAAACACCAGCCGGGCCAGCGTCACAGCATCCATCACTGACACACACACAGACACACAGACACACACACACGCACACACAATCAGTTGGTCTACATGCATCTTATTTGTATATATGTAAACTAAGTTATTTCCGTAGGGTGTGAGGTTTCCTGTGTGGGACCTGTGTGTTTCTGACCAATAGAGGGCACATGCTCTTTCTACAAGGACACTACAAGGTACAATCATGAAACCAGAACATTTTCAAAAAACTAATTTAATGCTTGTGCTTTCTTATTTTTTAGAACACAAGCACATTGATTTACAGGCAAGATATATGTATGTGTATGTGTAGCAATCCAAAACATGCAATTATTTCACTTGGAATTTGGGAGCAATGTAAGAATTTTAAGGCAACTCAGACGAGAATGGCAAAAGAAAAATCCCGTTTCCCAATGGAAATTTTGCCGTTATGTAAGCAAAAAGCTCAAAGGATGTTTAACTTTTTCAGAAAGGCAGATGAAAGGAAACCATCATTGAGATACAGCACAGAGTTATACAGTCGTGAGTGGAACAGATATGAGCCCAGAGCTTCTTCAGTAATAGCCAAGGCACAGACGGCGAGCACACAGGCTTGACCTACTAATGCTGGCTGCAGGTATAATAGTCTGATCTCCCTGTGTTGTTGTCTGCTATCACATATTTGGTTTTAGTGAGACAGAGGGTAAGAAATACAGAGATAAAGTGTCTAGCTTTTCCCTCAGCACTGCACCTTCTAAAAGTCCATATACTTAAAACACATCCCAATTCCTGAACTTCACTCTGTTCTGCTTCTCCCCACTCACTGCATCTGAAACTAAGGGCTATCCATAACACCTTGGAAAGAGTCGAAGAAAAGACAAAACAACAATCACACAGTAGAGTTGGATCAGGCATCATCGAACAGGATGTGATCGGCCGTTACGCAACAAGTTCTTTGAGAGCACACACAGAGAGGTGTGGAACATTTGATCTGTGAGTTTGAGTCCATCAAAATGTAAGCGTGCCACACAATGAGAGTCTTGATAAGATGGTGAATAAAACACAGTGTACTGGCAAAGACATAGGAGATAATATTCATCCAAGAATTTAGGGTTTTAATTTTGATTTGACGTGAGAAAAACAGCAAACATGGCTCCTCAGCTAAGAATTCAGACTTTTAACTTAGAACTTAGTTGAAGCACGTTTGGTAGCGATTACAAATCGAGTCCTCTTGTGTATGATGTGACGAGAATGTCCTCTTGTTAAATATTACCACATAGGTCCTCAGCAGCATATTATAACCCATAATTATGTAAGGAAGCCTCTAGCAGCCATGATAATTATGAGAGGAGAAAATAAGGAGGAAGTTAGGAGGAGGTAGACTTGGGGATGAAATTGAACACCTGGTTCTGGGGATTTTCTAACATTCAGGTCTTAGCAGACTGTCAGATAGGATAGGGACCATCACCGGACAGATATTTTAAGCTCTGTCTAGAGAGATTCAATTCAACAGAGTTGTATCTATGTCCTGTGTTGTCTTGGCTCTGTGGTTTGAGTCGATGTCATTCTGGACCTTCAGCCCAGACTGAGGTCCTGAGCGTTCTGGATGAGGTTTTTATCAAGCATATCTGTGTGCCTAGCATCCTTCTGTTTTCCCTCAACCCTGACTAGTCTCCCTGCCACTGAAAAACACCCCCACAGCATGAGGCTGCCATCACCATCCTTCACAGTTGAGATGGTATTTGGCAGGTGATGAGCGGAGCCTTGTTTTCCTCCAGACATGAAGCATAGAACTGAGGCCAAACTTTGAGGAGAAGCTTCTGTCTAGTCGCTCAGCCTTAAAGCCCACATCTGTGAAGCTCTGTGTGATGGTTGTCTTCATGGGGGTTTCTCTGTCTCCCCTGGTTGTTCAGTTTGGTTGGGTGACCAGCTCTAGGAGGTCTGTTTGATTGAAGCATTATGGAGGTCACTGTGCTCTTAAGAACCTTCAATGAAGACGCATGGAGGATGTAGTATATCCAACTTATAGCTGTGACTACACAGTACTTTGGAGTTGATTCCATGCCCTCTAGTGGTCAAATACCACTTAAAGCAGTTCTGCTGGGGAGAAGTGGGACAAAGCCCTGGAGGTTACATGACTGTGTATGTGTACAGGATGACGTGAGAGAGTGAGACCTAATTTGTCTGTACCTCTGTGTGTGTGTGTGTGTGTGTGTGTGTGTGTGTGTGTGTGTGTGTGTGTGTGTGTAGTCACAACCCCCCCGAGGACTCACGTGGTAGTGGGTCAGCTCCATCTTCAACAGTCTTAGTGAGGTAGTGGATGGAGAGGTCAGTCTGCAGGAGGCTGTCTGCTGTGGCTCTGGCTAGAGCTGCAGCCAGGGAACACGGACAGTTACTGTGGAGAGGAGACATGACACAGTTATAAATGGGGCCAGACTTATTTGATGTGGAGAGCGACAGTGTCTTCTTATACGTGACCAGTTTAATCGTAGCATAAAGGAAACGCCAAAACCAGAATATCAACAAATATATTATCAGATGCTTAAGCAGATGTACTTTTCTCGGAACATGTTAAATGTTACATCAGTTCTATTTTAGTGCAGCGCTCGATCAACACATCTGGCAGGAGCGGTGTGTGCATCTGTGTCAGAGAGGGTCTGTCTCCTCTAAAGGTTAAGGTGCGTCAGGGAGGAGGAGGAAGAGGCAGTAGAGAAGGAGGAGGAGGATGATGAAGAGGGGGACATTTGAAGGACTGAAGGCCCGTTATACGTGAGTCACTAAGACAACTAGGTCACCTTCAGATGCAGGTAACCATGGTAACCCAGCTTCTGGATGCTATCAAATTAAAGAATGGCATCTTTATTTAGGAGTGAGGGACAAAGTTTACTTCAGAGCAGTTGGAAATATGAATATATTGAAGTATAATCAAAATAAACACCAAAATGTTTAGTCTGTTATGTCCTGGACAAATCTGCAGCCAGGCTAATTAGAAGCCAGGCTCTTGATACATGTTCAATGCTACAAAATGTGTCCATTAAACCCAATACGATGTTTCTGGGATTTGTTTGACTTGCCCAAGCTGACGTAACCTATTCTGGCTCATATTAATTAAAATGTATCCGTGTGCCAGATGAATCCTCACAGACATACTCAGAGCAACAGTACCATGCTAGATAATATCCTGAACACCGCAAACAGTCATTACACTGTTTAATTTACCCAAATTAATGATCTGAAGTACAACACAGGGAAGTGTTCTACAATTAAATAGTGTGAAAGCACCGCTGTGGATCCTTAGTTCAATTACAAGGGTTTAATCAATGAGCAGTAAAGCGGATTTAAATGTATGACCCAGAGGCTGGTTCATTTTTAAAAGGAAAATTACAAACCTGGATCTAAAGGGTCTAGGTCTTTGAGCAATATGTTATATAACAGACAACACCAGGTGAGGTCTTGTGAAACATTCACAGAACCGTAGCAGAATAAATTCTATCTGTGTTGCCATAGAACAATCCAGATCATAAAAAGGAGGTAACTAAAAAAACAAAATTCATCGAATAAAATAATCACTTCATAATATAAATGCCCTGAACATCACTGTTTTTTAGAAAAGCATAGAAAATCATACACTGAATTGTATTAACTACCCTAAGGATTTCAGGGGATCTTGTAATGATCTAGTTAGAATTTAAGACAACATGCACACAACACAGTCTAAAAACATTCATTTTCCACAAGCATATAACCTTTTGTGTTTTCTTAAGGTATATTCCTTTCCCTAGTAGGTGCCAGGTACGCTTACATACTGCTAATGGTCTTGCCCTTTGAAATGAAAGGTGCCATGTTGTTTTTTCAACAACAGACAACAATAAACTGTAGTTCCCCTTTATATAGGAAGTGATCATTTGCCTCTCTCCTTTTTCCTCTGCTGGCCATGTTGTAGTGTTGTCAATAGTTAAAACACAACAGGAAGTATTGCTCTCGCCATGGCAACCAAAGTACCTAGAAATAACTTCAGTGACGATGGTTTGAAAGAAATAGTTAAATAAATAACTAATTTACATCCTGACATGACAGAACATTAACAGACACTCTGACACAGCAGCAGAGCTCCTCTCTGTACGCTACAACAATAAACAGTCGCTCAGCGATGCAAAGTAAAACCTAATTTACTGGTATTAATATGCAGTCTAGTTAATGACATGAGGTCGCAGGCTTTTGAGTTTACAACTGATGTGAAAAAGTGTTCTTGTTATGCTTATTCGGCCTCTATAGCCTATGCTTGTGTTAATTACTTGACATAAACAATCAGCGTAAAGTGGTTTATAATTGTGGTTTATAAATAAATATGCATACTAATGGACAATAAGATAAAAGAGTAAGATTTTGCCAAATTGTAATAAATCGTTTATCCCTAAATTGTTTTGTATTTGAGCCAGATGAAAACAATGGACCATGCAGCTGCACTAACGTCAACAGATCGACACAGTCTTGGTGGGTTGCACTGGCCTGCTGTTTTGATTAATTAATTATTCACTGGCTTCCTGTCACTTCCCCAGCGTTTGAGTCCATATGTTTAATCAGGAGGATAAATAAGCTTCTCCAGCCAATTAGAGTCAAAGTAAAACTGTGCCGATGTGTTATTTCCTATTGTCTCCAGGAAGACGAGTGACACAGACACATTGTAGACCAACTCGTTTAAAAAAACTGGTTGAAAAGCGTTAAACATTATTTCAATTTGTTCTATGAGATATTTTCTTTTGGGGTACATTTTTACGTTTCACAGATCAAACACTGACCATGCAGTCCTGTAGAGTATTTAAATAATCTGCATCGTATACAGGGAGATTGTCCTTTTCTCTTCTCTGACTCATTCGTGCACTTTTTCTTGCGATGAAGTTGAAGTTATCTGGTCCGGCAACATGTGTATCCAATGTTGTAATCCCTCTCCTCTCCTCTAGAGCTACTTTCTCGTCAGGTCCTTGATATTATTCTCAAACTGGGTCAAGGGCTAGAAGCATCGGGAACGGAGTCGTGAAAGCATGGCCCCATATAGCAGTAACCATAGCAACCTTCTGGGTAAACCTCTCCTTGAAATCGTCGAAGCTCCGATAGTCAAATATCTTGTTCTACTTCTTGAGGGGCTGAAGACAAATTAAGTAACAAATCTAATTGTGAAGTCATTGCATGAATTTAATCAGCACGTTGCAGAGCAGCCCCGTGACCCCCTCTGCGCCCTCCGTGTGGACGGAGTGGGCGTTTCTTTTTTTCAGACAGAGTTAATATCCGTTTGGAGAGAGATAAATCCTCATATTAATTTCAGTTGACTTTAGTTTTTTTTGCTTTCCCACAGACTTAGGACTAATGGATTTTGTGCCCCCTTTTATATACTGGAATTGAAATTTGCAGTTTGATCTGACACACTTTGTCAAAGCACATTGGGTGTGTTGATTTAACCTCTCAAATCTAAATACATCTCTGACATGCTGCTGCGGTATGAACAGTCAACAGCTCTCAGATTGTCTACTGCAGTAAGTCCAATCAAAAATCTGCCTGCAATTAAAGATGGGCAACATGTTTTCACTTCTTCCCATTTTGCAAAAGTGAAGCCAACATTTCCTGAATATGAGTGACTGCCTTTAGCACTGGTGATGTCATTTGGAGCCAGAGTCTGTGCTGTAGTGATCGCGGAGTGGAACCACAGTATCAAGGTCCTGCTGATATCTGTATTGGAGCAGGTAAAGTCAGTCTGAGCTGTCAATCATGATGTTTCACCATCAAATAACTAATTAAAACCAAAGTTACATGAAAAATGAACACTTGAACAAACATGGTGTCATACCTTAAATTACAATAAAACAACTTTGAGTAAAATAAATTCAAGGTGTATTTAGATTGTTTTAGTTTGTTTTAAGCGCGTTCATTCATATCTAGTGCTGCACTTTCTGCCGCTGCTTACTACATTATAAAACATGCTAAAAATATGTCAAACTACTGTATATGGAGCAACTGAGAGTGCACGACAGATAGAGAAGAAATGACGACGGAATGAGGAGATGAGATGTGGGCAGGATCTGTATGTCAGTGTTTGATCATCAGCAGTGTCCCTCTCCTCCATGTTTCCATTCATAGAAATTCTCTACATTCCCCCCTCTCTCTCACTTTTTTTCCTCTCCTCTCCACCACTGGCAGCCCGTTGGGGGTGGATGCTGAGCTGCAGAGCTCTGATTGGCTGCAGGTAATGCAGGAGAACGCGCTACGCACCAATGGCAGCTCCCGGCGGCTTGTGCATCACAGTGAGGTCATGTGAAGCGGAGGAGGATTAAAGGAAAGCTTAATCTCGGTTCACACCATCACACTGCAACAACACGACTCACTAGATAAATGACCAGCGCTGGTTTAACTGGTTGGACTGGACGTCAGAGTCACTGATTCATGATGAAGAGAGTCTTGCCTTGTCTTTCACACAGCATTCAGTCCCTATGTACATGCATTGCTCTTATTTCTCTGGCTTTTCTTCCTGTCAACCTCCTAATCTTGATGAAATCCATGTCTCAATGGGAACATTCAAATACAGCATATATGGTGCTCACTCACATATAGAGCCCAGATAATCTGAAGGGCGTAAACTCTTCTCTGGTAGGGTCAATAACCACTTTCCTATTTAACTTAAGGCCTCAGCTTTGGATTTGGATATTTAGCCTTTCCTTGGCGTTTTGATTCTGTGAGATATTACATTCTGATTTGGTCTCATTGTTGTTGTTTTGTGAGGATCCAAGGAAGACTAGTAAATTAACTGATGAACATGAAGATTTGTGTTCCCTTTCACCTCAACTGGTTGCTTGTCTTACACCTAATCAGGACCTTAACTACACACAGACACTAAAAACAAGGTGGATGCAGCAGAAAGCGCAGTTTGAATGTAAAGGAGCCACTTACAACTGTGGATGGTCAGTGCGGGTAAATAGAAAGCTTCGGCCATTTTTTACATGTAGACAATGAATATATAGATCATTTACTTATTGGCAGTTCAAATACTGAGGACTCTGATGATATTTTAGTACTTGAGAGAGAATTTTACTATACTATTATATAACAGTAATTTACATAACATCCGTTCATTCTTCATCTTGGAAATCATTAAAAAGAAGCCACCTGAAGCAAAAAGCAAACCTCACATTTGTCAAAACAAAACAGCTTTAAAATGAACAAGTGTCTTATCTGAATATCGAATTTGAACTTCCCTGCGTGGTCACTTTTAATGCTTCCCCTAAACTATATGTCCGGCCATTAACACACTATAGTTTTGATGCAATCCAATAGAACATCTCTGCCATAAATTCTTCCTTAACACAGATAATTACGTTCAATGATTGACGCTGTCAGAGAAGTTCAAGTTTAACTGGCCTATGTTTTTATTATTGAGGTTGTAGTGGAGGTGTTTTATTAGTCTGTAGTACTAATATTTCTAATACTCTCCCACTCATTTGTGTATAAAAGGGAAAGCAGTAGAAACAACCTGCTCCTGCTGTTGGACCTGAGTGTAAAATGTGCCTGAGGTTCAGCTACGGCTGTGGATAAAGTTTTGGAGTTGAATGTAGCTGAATGTTTGAGTCAGCGGTGATTACTGCCTGCTCCCATGGTGCTTACCACAGTCTGGTGTTGCTTTTGTTCTCTGCTGTGCTCGGTGCTGCGGCTGTGTTTAGCTACGATCACGCAGGAGGCTCTGACAGGCTGCTCGCCGTGATAAAACCGGAGAGCTCTGAGTGTATGTGTGAGCAGATGACTCATGCATGCAGCCATGATATTTTTTCTATTTTCTTTTAACCGTTGCTTTTCTACAAGCTCGTTCTTTTCCTACAGAATTAGCCCCGGAGTCGAACAACAAGGTTGTTTCCATAGCAACACGGAAGCGAGTGACTGACAGTCAATAGTGTCAGTCGTCCTGTCTCCAAACCCACAGAACGAGCTCCCACTTCATTATGCTAAATATTGAACCGTTTCCGTGCCAAGCCGAGGTGAGGGTGTAGATCCACTGGAACTCAAACAGCTCTTTTTGATAAGTTCTGCCTTGGGCCCCCCCCCCCCGTCCCTTATACCAGGCATTCCTCATATTTAACCTGGAACGCAGCTCGGCCTTTTTCTGGGAACAGAGAGAAAATCCTCAGGTGACTACCAGCCTCACACTGGGTGCTTGTTTTTATCAAATATTACAAAAGAAATTTAGATTTATTGGCTTTTAAAGGGCGACTGTTACATGAACACAGTATTCTCAAGAGGCCGGAACAGGATTACACAACACTAATAGTGCTAGTAACCCTTAAATCCGTAAATCATGGCATTGCGGCTTCTCCCTTGAGATGGATTTCAAATGACATTGATGAATTAATTTGTCTCCTCAGTCCACACACACCATGTGGCGCTTTAGTCTGTTGCCGGGCTTTCTGGCACCTAATTGTGAGTGGCAAGAATTCACTGATGCCGCATCTGAGCTGCTGGAGCCTCTGATAAATCGTTTTTTTAAAGATAAATAATTATATTTTACTTCAAACTGTCATTCATAATAATTATACATTTACAATATTATAGATTTAACTGAATTGGTTAACTTATTATTAAAAAACCTTCATGTAAGTCTATAAAATCATACATATTTTTCTAAAAACACAGCTGGGCACTGGGGTTTTACTCGAGTAGGAGCAAATGCTGTATTTGTTGGGGACTATTTTCAGCTGTGGATTAAGAGACATTTGCTTTCCCAGTATTTACAGAGCAGAGACCAGATCTATTTGCGATGCATAAATCATTTCCCACATGTAAACTGGTGTTAGAAAAAAAAATGTGTGAGTGTCAGACCAGCTTACACACATTCACACCCGGAGCTACTACTAACGGTTTGCCTGAGGACCCGAGAACAGCTGAAAATGTTGATATCTCTAAACGGATACTTGAAATCGTTGGCCTAATTTTTCTGTTATGCCCATAATTCAGCAACAAAAAGGCTGTTGTATAGTGTGACAATGTTGCGGTAAAGGTTTGGTTAAGTTTAGGCACTAAAACAACTAAGTTTATTTAGGGAAATGTTATTATCTATAATTTGATGTTTTAGTTAAAATGGGTATTCTGTATAAGCTTTGTTGATAAAATGATAAATACTTTCAAGTTAAAGTTAAAGGAACAGTTATCGCCAGGGTTAAAAGGAACCTTCGCTAACTCTTGGTTTGAACCAAACAGGAAAACAAGGAACGGTCTCCTGTGTTGTAACTCGACGTTTTGTCATCCAAGCCACTCAGGTCTCCGCCCTCTGTGGATTTTCTTCGATATTGTCCACTGACTCCTTGACTTTTCTCTGGACAGGAGTTGTTATCAGTCCAAATGTAGTCCAGATGCTATCTATATATGATAGCGTCACATCACACATACAGTTTCTTTTGTTGGGAATACAGTCCCATGTGGAAGTTGGTAAAACTGATGAATAAAGTTTGAAACTTTCAGACTGTGGTATTTGCTTCACCTCACTGTGTTGGTCCAAGTCACAATGTGCTTGTTAGTGCTCCTGAGGTCTGACAAACAACCAGTACAACTGCAGGTGTCACCAGCAGTTTTTTTTTCCTTCAGACGGCTACAGGGGGAAACAATGACCCCAGAGCTGGAAATCCAATTTGACATGTGACATGAAGTTGAGATTCATGCTTCATCACAAGTGTTTGCAAAGAGTATTTTTCAATTTTAATGTTGCAGGACGGTCTGGGATGCTGCGAATGAGATGTCGCAAACACAGCTAGTGAACCCAGTGTGACAATTAAAGAGATTTATAGAACAGAAAGGTGCAGCACACAGAGATTTATACAGAGGGACAGTGTGTATGGGATCGACTCTAAATAAACTATTGCGTGTGTGTTTGTGGTGAGGAAACATGTCGTCCACTGCATCAGTGTCTCTCTCTGACGTGTTCTTGGACAACAACAGATCTCTATGGCACAGAGGACTCAGGCTTTGGCTGCACAGACAATATACTTGTTGGTAGCAGCCATTCATTGTTGGTTTTGTTCTCTTTTATTGGATTTGTGGATAATCCGTGAAAAAATATGGATTATCATGAGACTTTCTTTTAAATCAACACCACCTGAGATGTTTTTACGGGGGAATCTACTGTAGACTCAGTGGCACTGCAGTTGTTGATGCTCACAAAATGGCTGTTTTCATGTAAACACAATGTCTGTGTATCTAATGCAAGGTTGCGCAATAAGAGTAGGCCTATATGGATGTGTTGTTTCGTCCCCAGGAGTATCTCCTGTACAAAGGTGAACTACGAAGACCAGCAGATGTCAACAAAACGTGTGCAGTGTTGTGCCCTCTCAGCGATTCTACCTTAAGTGCACCTCTGGAGGTTTTCTGAGCTCCGCTGATGTAACACTGTGCACTTCAAACGGTGTGGAAGTGATGGGGCGAACCGTGTCTGCAGACGTCACAGAGTGCTGCTCTATGCATTTGCAATGCCGTGTTCCACTTACGATGAAATGCACAATGTTGGCTGCAGAGAGGCGTGTCTAATCCGTCATAAAATTAGAAAAACCTCCGCAGCCACAAAACTCCTGCAGCGGCCCACGGTGCCTCTGAGAGCGCTGCGTGGGCAGGGGATCTACTATTTCAGCAAGACATGTCGGTAACGGGAGCCTTAAAGGTGACACGCTGCAGGGAGAGTGAGCCGTAAAGCATTGCATGTGTCATGTATATGAAAAGGCTGCGGATCTGTTGAAGTGTTCTCAGTTTCCAGATAAGCCTCCAGCCTCTGCTCAGCCTCCACAGATACACCGGGGAACTTGCATGTAATTCCCTCTGAGGTTTTTGAGCAGGCCCAGCGCTGCTCTGCACAAAGGCTTGAGGCAGTGTTATGTAATGCACCAGCTGGATCGTTGGTGGACTGGTGGGAGCCTATAGGGGAGCCACATCGTGTCCTGACCCAAACTATCACTGCAATCACCTTTAATTTGAACCAATTTCACAGAAACGACATTGCGTCTGTGTGTGGTGAAATGTGGGAGCTGCCACGTCTTAGTGACATCACTGATTCACCAACACTGCAGTACTGACTGCTTCAAGCTACTGCTCAAATTATATTCTTTGAAGCTTATTAAGATGTCTGCCTCTAGGGCTTATTTAGAGCCTGGAGGCAATTAGCTTAGCTTAGCATGATGAATGGGAGCAAGGGGAAGCAGTTAGCCCAGCTCTCTTTGTGAATATGCAAACCAACCCACGAGCTATAACTGGTATTTTTGTCCTCCAGTCGTTTGGGGATGGATGTTGTACACTGTGTTTAGAGTGGAAACTGTTCCCCCACACACATTTTTCTATCTTACTTAATCTTTCTGATGTTGTGGCGATTTATAATGTAGCAGCTCTATAGGTTTATGTCACCATGTTTTAATTATTAAAATGTTCATCATCAATGAATCATCATGGCAACCAGGTCTAAATACTACTATAACAATGAGCCTAAGGCACTACTATCATGAGGGAGATTCCAGTCAAAGGCGTGAAAAAAAGGATTAGAGATTTTAAAACGCTTTGATGTTTCGATTGAGACCAAACATGGCACTATAGCTTTGAATTCAACCAAAACTGATCCAGAAAGTAGTTGATTTAAGATGTGGATTGTGTTTAATATGTCTCAGCAGCACAAGCTTTCTTCCACCATGTTTCTGAGCATAATTTCAGGCTTGGTGATTGGAGCTGTAGAAATGTTCCACTTGTGAATCACCGACACTAGTGGGAAAAGGAATGGGACTTTTGTGTATATGGATTTGTTGGGGACTATTTTCCTCCTGGGACATGGTGTTGGATTTTGTTTTCTTTGTTGTGAGAAATGAAAAGATAGAATATTACCAGATTTACATTTGAATACGTCTACTGTCCTCAGTCTGAAACAGATAGAACACCTTCTCTGTAATTGACTAATTTATCATTTATCATATTCTATCACAAAGCCCAGCAAAGCAAGGTCAAAGATTTTTCAAGGCTGTCAAAAGGAAAAGGCCTCAACATGCAGACTTCATCTTATCCCGACCATCTGTTTTAACAGAGTATTAAACTGCTTATCGGATGAAATGCTGGTGATTGTGAACCGCTCCCTGCACACTTAGCGTGCACTGCGGCACTGAAAGCATCTGCTGTGAATCATCGTCTGAATAAATAAAACCTAAACCCCATAATACTTGACAAACTTCAATTGAATCTTAAATCCTTACTTTGTAATTAAAATCAGAAATCAGCTCATTTTTACATAATCTTTTCAGTGTTTTCAAATCTGGCGTTAATGCTCAGCTCAGCACTGAAGAAGCTTTATTCAGTTAAAATGACTACAAAATATGATTGCTTATCCAGACACTGAATTCAATTCAATTACATATCTTAGTCTTTGACCAGTGTTAAATTTGCAAGTCATTTATAACATAGTTTAAGACTTTTCCTGAAAATGTTGAATTGCCCACTTTTATCATTTGATTGAATGTTGTATTCTTTTGGGCCCAAAAAACTAGAAACTGGTTTTAGTTAATGAAATAATAACAATGATGTTGGGCTGATGCGAATGTCGATCAATGTTGAAGTTAATTTTCAAAGGACAAATTAAAATACCTCACCGTGTGTTATTAGGATATTGTGATGATGTGTGATGATTACCCTAAGCATCCTGTCTGTGACCTGTGGGAGGAAGCCAGAGTACAAAACCCAGGCAGACATGGAGATAACAACCCTTCTTGTGATGATAACAGCCACAGTGCTAACCACTGTACCACCTTGCCGCTCCCTTTATTGTCAAACCAAACATTTTCAGCTGCACTAACAGTTAAATAATCAGTATGTTGTCAATTTTGTCATAAAAAATAACTGTATAACTTGATTTACACAAGATACAGTTGTGTTTTAAGTGTGCCATTTTTTTTGATAAAACTGTTCAAACAGTAATTAAGCTTCACCTTTATTCAT
Source organism: Pleuronectes platessa (assembly GCF_947347685.1). Lineage (NCBI taxonomy): Eukaryota > Metazoa > Chordata > Actinopteri > Pleuronectiformes > Pleuronectidae > Pleuronectes > Pleuronectes platessa. Next base: position 10,932,875 of record NC_070640.1, on the reverse strand, counting down.
GAGCTCGTCATTATTCCTTATGTAACCTTCCATTTACATACATTAATGTCTAAAATGCATTTAATTCCACTTAACTAATCATGAAAATCATGATCATGTACAGTTTAATCACCATCTTTTACCTTGGTGTGTGCTTTTATCCAGCTGTCACTCACATTGACATAATTTAATCATTCTTTTTGTGGCTCCTCTGCAGTCATGTAACCACAACCTTCCTCACTCTCCCCTGTTCAGCAGCGTTCCAACACATTGTTCAAGGTCACACAGGTAGGGATTCTAGACCATGATGTGAGCAGAACTGCTTTGCATTCAGTTCATCTACCACAGACATATGACTCATCATTTGAATTATGGACACGGAGGACGCACCCGCTACAGTGGAGCAGCAGCAGAATAGAAAATGCTTCTGCAAAAAGTGTCTGTCCATAATGCTGTGAGAGGAAAAGGAGGACACTGCACACTTTTGAAGGTCGCTGCACTTCCAAAAATGGGGCCTCTCCAGAGCTAAAATTAATGAAGGCGCCTGTTTTAGAGACGTCGATGTGAGCCATGCACTGCTGGAAAGACAAGAGATTCTCCATTTTCTACAGTCTAGTGTAAATTACAACCATGATCCATCAACACACTGTAAAACTGGAAGTGGTTTTACTTTTGGCATCTGAGCAACCTACGACTTATTATCTTCACTGGTCTAGGGTTGCAACATAGTCGCTAAGAAGTAAAATCATACTAAAATAATAATTATAATAACTATTAGATTGTTAAATATATACTTATTCTCCTATATGTATTGGCTTACAAAAACCAAGAGCGCAGTGAGTGTCTACATTGGGAAAAAGGACGAGGTTGATTGATAGGTCCACAAAACACAGGACTTTAATACAGGGCTAGACCAAATCAAGTTTTATTCTTGAAACCATCATTGTTTCTTTTAAACATGATAAATAATCAACAAACTTATGACCATGTTTATTGTCACTCTGACTATTGCTTTTGAGAGTTGTATTCCAGGACTAGGACAAACAATTGACCTGTATCAACGGCTTACATTTCCTAGGAGCTGCAGTTTTATTTGTGTTTACATAGTAACTCTTAAAAGTTTTAAATTCTCATTATATTTGCAAAGTGAATACTGTGGTAACGCCCCGGAACAGACTTCCTTTTTTTTTTCCCGGACAGAAAATAAATGTTGAATGACAGATTGCACAGGAAGATGGCTGTAGTTGTAAGTCCTAGTCCCGTCTGTGTGGAGTTTGCATATTCTCTCTGTGTTTGCATGATTTCCCTCTGGGAGCTCGGCTTTCCTCCCACTGCTCCGGTGAACAGGAGAATCAAAAGAACTCTTTCCTGGGAGTTTGTCTCAGCACAGTGATGGACTGTCCTCAGTGTTTCCCTGGCCTCAGGTGCATGCTGGGTACAGTCACAACTCCCCAGTCATATAGGAGGGTACGACATATTACTACACACCTTAATGTACATCGACACAGTATAATTCTATCTGCTTTAGAGATGAATGAGCGGTGTAACTGATGGGAGCAGCTTCAACTGTCCACTGAGGTTTACTTAGGTTACGATATGAATGGTGCCTAAGTATATATAGTTAAATTTGTATGAGAACATATTGACAAATGAAAATAATAGCATTTAGCTAATATATATATATATATATATATATATAACACTCATATACATACAGCTATCGGTTGGGTTTCCAACCGATAGCTGTATGTATATGAGTGTTATGGGTGTTTGAGTGTTTGGGTTAGCATGTTTGCATGCTTGCTAATCAGCATCAAATCCAAAGTAAAGCTTTTTGAAATGTCAGTAGTTTCAATGGTATTCTGTGAAAGGCTACAAGTTTGATGATGATGATAGCGCTACTTTGAAAACACTCTTATCTGGCAATGAAAACGAGTTATACATTGAAGTGTGGGTGTCTGACAATGAAGATTGTCTCTTTTGACAAAAAAGAGGACACAAAAAGTGCGAAGTGTGCTAAAAAGACTGAACTGGCATTGCACCCCTTTGTCAGACTCATGGCAGAAACTGGCACACATGTGTATACAATATTATCTGCCATTGCAAGCATTTAACAGCCAGTTGTTGTTGTTGTGTTTTGTTTGCTTTCGTAATTTTCTTTCTACAAATAAATCATATATATATTTAAAAAAAAGAAACTGGCACCTAGATTACCCACAATGCAACTCGTACACCAACAGTTGGGTTATTGGTCCTTTATGTATTTAACCATACCTGCCTATCCTGAACTGCCTCTACTTGGGTTCGTTGGAGGAGAGAGAGGATTGAAAGTAGGGTTCGCCAATCAGAGGAAGGGTAGTGGCAGGTCTTCAAGTGAAAAGCGAGTTATAGACATATATAGTTAACTTTCTGTTGTCTAGTTGTTACAGCTCTACAACTGATATAAAGATATCAGTCAAACATCAAGAGACTTTCTTTAGAAAAGGAGACTAGTAATGCCTTGCTTGCACAAGGCAAATTGTTTGGCTGGGGCACTGTAGAAAGGTTACATTAGTATACTGCTGGCTCAATTGCCAGCGGTGGCGGAGGGCAGTGCTGTGGCTGCCCTCTCTGGTAATCCCAGCGAGACACTGTGATTAAGGGATTACTTCTGCAACTAATTTCAAAGGGATAGACCAGACGAGAACGAGGAGGCGTAGAGGAGAGGAAGTCAAAAGCTGGCAAAACGAGGATGAGGATGGATGGAAGTTAAACACCCGGACATGTTGATAAGATAAGCAGTCTCACAGCGTTCCCTTCGCTGATTTAGCTTTGTGGGCATTACCAGGCCTGTGTGTTTTTCTAAGACAAGATGCCTGAAAAGTCACAGAAAAAAAGTTTTTAGGAGAAACCGCGAACAGCTTTAGTTTTCAGAGGTGCTCCAGAAAGCCACAAGGCAGATAGTTCCCAGAAGCCTCAGAGGACATGTATCTCCAGGGGGATCAAATCTCCTGGCTTCCTATTGCTCTGATTAAACAGTGACAAGCCAGTAGACGGACAGATGGTAGCATGCAATACTCAGACTAAAACTAGAAAATTCCACTCAAACGCACTTTCTATGCTGTTGACTTTCATTTACAGCTCGGCTTGTTTAGCGGTAAAGCTTCCTCGTGGGGAGAGGCGGCGACCACAGGAGCGGCGGAGGCATCAGATGTTGTTTTGTAAACATTGAGATATGATAAGAGCTGTATCCATTTTCTTTTAAACTAGTTCAGCCCGAAAGGAGGTCGCTTCACTCTGAGGCAGTACATATGGGACTTCAGAGAGATGGTCTGATTTAAGTTTGTTTTTTTCCCCCTATCTGTATTCAAGAGCATGGTCTTTCAGTTTGACAGAGGATGTCAATCAATCAATTTTATTTTATTTGGAAAGCCCACATTCACAAATTACAATTTGCCTCATAGGACTTAATGATTTCCCGTTTATATTTTATAAAGTTTGCACTCAAACAACCCTTTGCTTACATTTGCTCCACTTGTCCCTAACTTTACTTCTTTTTAAAAGTCCTGTATGGGAAGTTACCTCAACATGGTTCATGCAATGCCGTTTATAAAACCGGTTCCCCATCCACAGTAACGCTAACAGAACCACGAGGAAGGGACATTTGTATTTTTCAGCATTATTTCCTGTTCTCTATTGCTTGGGGAATTTTGACAGACTTGTTAGAAGGCAGAGGAGAAATTCGAGAGTGTTCAAGTTTAAAGTTCAAATTATATTGTGAGCAAGTGCACAGTTTGAGCAGAAGCAGGGGCTATTTGAGTGCGAGCACAAGGTTTTCAGTGAATTTGTTGCTTTACAAAATCTTGAAATCAATAAATGCTGTTCTCAAGCTGAAAGACCACGCTCTTAAATAAAGACAAGAAAAAAAACCAGACTGATATGTCTACTGAAAAATGACAAAAAAGCTAATTTTCTCACTGCGGATAGAATTCCTTTTGAGCTGTGGATCATTGCTGTAGAAAGACACTATGACATAACAGTACCTTGATACTAAAGCTTTGTCTCCTGTGGGTCTGACCTCTGATGTTCTAATTAAAGCAGAGAGAGGAACATATTGTCAGACATGCTCGAGAGGCTGCTCCATGAATACAGCTCCATCCTTCTCATTGAAGGCTAATGCACCTCTTTAATGAAATGAGAAGCTTGCAGTGCCCTACTACGCACCGCAAGGTTACCGCTGTTGCATGTACCCCCCCCCCCCACACCTCCATCTGTCTAATAAAGGCGTAAAATGTCTAAAAAATGTTTAGGAAGTGAAAAGCTTCATAGATTCATCATCATCCATGTTAACACCATCACTCCCTCAGATTCCCGACCCTCTCGGAAAAGGCAAAAAGGATGAGGACCCTCACCATTTGTTGACTGAATAGGAATGTTAATATAAATTGTAAACAAAATCCAACAGAGGCTTCATCCACTCGTAATCTAATCTGAATGCACTTTTCTGACATTTAAAGGAATAATTACACTTCTTTAGAGGAGAGTTAGATGAGAAAATTGATACCCCGCTAATTCCTCTCCTTTAAATATGAAGCTACGGTTGGGAACAGCTGGCTTCGCTCTGTTCAAATGTAATAAAACACTTTAAAGCTTTTATCTACCACAAGCCAAATTCCCCAAAAATGTCCGGCTTCGAGTTCGTGATATACTCCTACACTGTCCTACTGGTTTGGAAGCCGGGGCTGACAGTGGGTGTCACCGTTCCTCGCGCACCTAAATTGATGTCTGCATAAGTAGATGTTTTTCACATGTGTAATTGGTGCCCATGTCAGCACCACGTAGTGCTAAATTGCTGGCTGCGTGCTGATGTCTGTACAGCGCCTTGTGTTAGAAGTCTTCACAGTTCTCACAGTTCTAAGGAATGAAGACCAGACCTGAGGTTGACCAAGTCCATTTTATAAACTGTCTAATTTGATTGTGCATTCTTTTGTTTTTACGGCAACAAGTCTCAGGTCTAAATGTCAACAATCACCCAAATCAAACTGACTGTACTTAATGTCAAATATGTCCATGAGATGCCATAAAACACTACTTACAATTATAGGTGATCATCCCATGTAAAAATATTTGAACAATTTAACAATAAATAGTTCTTTTGTTCTGGAAGATTGACAAACATTGAATTTGTTAGAAAACTATAATTACCTGGAGTCATTTAATTGGTTCCAGATTATTTTTGGTACAAGAACAAAAAATAAGGCTAAGAAGAATAAACAAACTATTTGTTGTTTTTAGTTTCTCTAACGTGAAGATTTGATGAATTTCTTTGTCTCATATTATAGTATAATGAATATGTTTAGATTTTGTGTTGCTGTTAACACAAAACAAGATGAGAAAGTGTCATATTAGTCCCCTCTTGTTTATCTTTTATAGACAAAATCATTAATTGAATAATCAAAAGACAAATAGATATGAAGCATATTATATAAATATATCAAAACTTATGTATTTCATCATTAATCAGCATTACCTTTATGTTTTCAATTGTCATTTTCTAAAATAAGATGTATTGCACATTAAATCTGTCTTTATCGTTCTCTGGTTTACTACAGCTGAAGAGGTCACTTGAGATTCCCCAGTTCTGTGTGGAAACAGCCCCTGGAGAGTGGGAGTGATGAGTGTGTGGGCAGGTGGCCATTACTGCTGCTGTACACTTTAGTATTGGCAGTTCCGCTCTCCAGTGCAGCATCCTACTTCTGCAGGATGGCCTGAGGGGAGCCCTCATTAATAAAGCCCGAGATGGGTTTGCTTGTTCCAAACAAAGCGGGCTCGTCCTTGAAACAGAAGACATGACTAATAAAAGTTAAGTTTCGCCGAAACAGAGATGGTGTGTCAATCACTGGATGATGACAGCAGTTAATAAAACAGTGTAGGTAGGTGACTGCCAGTGCCGACCCTGTGGAGTAGAGTGTACTGCACAGTTTTGCTTGAAATCAGATTTAGGTAAAATACCCTTGTTCTGTAGCCACACAACTGCGTCAAGGTGATTTTAAATTAATTATTAAGAAATTACTTTTTATAAATGGCGGTATTTTTTAAATGGTCACACACATGCCATTCTGTTAGCAGACAGGTGTTAGCAGACAGCAGACAATACATTTCAATACATCCAAATGGACGCATCACCTTTCACACAGCATAACGTTCAATGCAGATTTAAACTGTCCTGATTTTAGTAATATGTTCAGAGTTAGCGGATTGTGATCCTTTCTGTGGGTCTAATAAGCTTAGAATGAGAACTTAATGCAATGTGATTCACAGCAGAGCGGACAACGATTCAGCCTGAGTGCAGCTTCACTGCTAAAAGATACTGATTCGATCATGTGGTGATTCAGAGTCAGTTCTCTCTGACAGTTCCTGCAACTTACAGGCCGAGCACAGACAAAGGTTTGTCAGCAGCGGTAATGAAAAGTAAAGGCATGAAAGATAATGTGGGTGATGTCATTTTAAGGCAAGGCAAGTTTATTTGTATAGCACATTTCAACAACAAGGAAATTCAGAGTGCTTTACATAAGTCTAATCCTGAATTCAAAGTGAATGTTAGAGGCAGCGTGACTGCATTCAAAATCAACTAATGCACGAAAAGAGTTCGTCCTGTGGCAATATAGTTTGACTCTAGTTTATGAGAGATCAGAAAAAAGAAGGAGAAAGGATTGGAGGTGAGTTCAGAGATCAAGTGATGGGTTATCCAGCTACAGAGACAGATAACAGTCGGTTTATAACATCTGTAAGCAGCTATTTATGCTGGTGTACCAACGGCCACACTTGACCAGCTCTGCAAACATGCTGAGCATATTTCTGAACATAACAGCCACTAATTATTATTTTCTTAATTATTAGATTTAATATCATTTAAATCTTTGACCAGAGCCAAGGTTGTGTCTTCAAAATCCGTATTTCTCTGTTATATTAGTTAAAATGGCAGCAGCACCTCACCAAGCTAAAACTGGAGATCGTTTGGTGTTTTTGCCAAAACCGATAAAATGAGTCGCCAATGAATAACCTGATGATTGACTCATCGATTTAATATCTAGACCTAGATATTTTTTATTGATAATCATCTACCTATAGTTGATCACAGCCCTTGTCACGTATATGTATATAACAGCTGAAGGTGCAGTCAGTCCAAACAAACGAAGGGGATAAAATAATAATAGAAGACGGTAGCACATGTCCCCAGCAGCTCCAACAGTTCAACAACACTGATGTCACAATTGATCCTAATGTCCTTTAATAAACTGACAGCTCGTCTAACACCACCTACTCTCCTACTCCTGCTGTGTGTGTGTGCGTGTGTGCGTGTGTGCGTGTGTGTGTGTGTGTGCATGTGTGCGTGCGTGCATACTGTTCAATGTTTGCAGGAGAAAGCCGGATCAACCCCCTAGTTCTTTACAGCTGTTGGAGACATTTCTGTTTAATGAGGTCTAGAAAGGCTCTCCCCTCAATTACAATCTATCAGCTCTCAGTGTGTGTGTGTGTGTGTTTGTTTGTGTGTAGGGTCATTTAACTCCCCCTCTCCCTCCTCTTCAACTCATCATCACTTCCTTGCTAGTCAGTAAGCAGAGGGTAATATCACACTTCTGCCGAGTTTTCCTTTTTTCATTTGAGGGAAATCTAATATAGATCGTACCACTGAGACGAGGCTGCAGTTGCAACAATCCATCTGGCTTTATAATCGTAACTCAGGCCCACACTTGTCATATGGTGAGTCCCAGTGTGCTCTGTTAATTCACTGTACCATGATACCTTCACAGATAAAAGGGCTAGAGAGATCTATAGAGCTTAAATTTATCAGAAAATGATTCCTCATCACTGAAACAATGATGATGTCAGTAAGAAATGACATTGCTATAATTACTCGTTTTGTGTATATTGGGTATATCAAGTTAATGCAGTGCAAGAACTATTCTTAATATAATATAAACTACAGGATTCTTATGTCAGGTTTGCTGATTATTAATGAACAATTACTTCTAATTGTCTCCTGAGCCTTTGTGGTGTAAAGAAAAATCTGAAATGATCTGAAATGTTTCACTCTTGTATCAATATAGGGCAAACAGGAAGTTGTTGAAAGGAAATAAGGATTTACAGAAAAAACAACATAAAATATCAAATGCCAAAATACTCCTAAACAGCTTCAAATCTTCATGGCAAAATTCTCCATGGCTCTAAACTTTACTGGAGGGATGACATTCATACTGCTGCTCCTTTTGAGGGTCGCAGAGGGGTCGGAGCCAATACCAGCTGACATTGGGCGAGAGGCGGGTACACCCTTGACACGTCGCCTACATACAGAGACAAATTCACACTCACATTCACACCTACTGTCAATCTAACATGACCCCAAACTGCAAGCCTTTATACTGTGGCAGGAAGCCGGACTGCCGACACAAACGCAGGGAACATGTGAGAACAATCCAGGCCACGCCTGGATTTGAACACAGAACCTTCCTGTTATGAGGTGACAGTGCTCAACACTACTCGGCGGAAGTACTACTCTGTGTTCACAAAGGATGAAAAGAAAATACTCTTGTGAAAAAATATGTTTCTCTATGGTTGTTTGATGATATTTCAGGGCGCTGCTGTCTAATGCCAAATCCTCACATAGGCATTCGATTTAGTTGACATCCTGTGGCTGTGAAGGTCACTTCATTTCAGCACTCATCAAAACCAGACACTTGCACAGACGCCTCCTCGTTCCTCCTCTTCCTCCACTCACTTATTACCACTCTTCCTTTTGTCGCCTGTCAGAGGAGACGAACCTGAGAGTGGAAGTGAACACATTTACAGAGCAGAGATATCTGGGTAAGTTACGATTAACATTTCATGTGGAAGCGCTAGTTTGAAATTAGGAATTGGGGAAACAAATAACATTAACATACTACCTCTGTACAACATCCACAGAAAGTCCTGAGTGGAGAAGCTAATTAAACCCTGCAGGAGTTACTGGATTATGATTTAAATGATCAAAACCCACTCGCTTTGAAATCAGAGGAAGGCGGCTCGTGTACTTCTCCCCACAACCCAGATGCATGCATGTGTCTGCTTGTTTTATTCACACACAAGCGTCATTTATAATTTAACATTTATAATAATTTTAAGTCATGGAGTACTTCAGAGTAAGCCCTCTGAGGATGCTGACACTCAAAGCCGTATCCTGTTGTTTTAAAATGTGAGTCCTAGCTGCCTGGAGGAAAATTGATTAGAACCTAACTGGCATAATTTTTACGCACACGCACACACGCTCTGGCCACCAACCCAAACTCGTTCTAACACACCAAGTGCTTCACCCACCCCCTATTAACACACACTCGCACACAGAGGGGTTCTCTCTCCTAGCAGAAGTCTATTATTAGCTGTTCAACCCAGAGACAAACTAATGACACGTTGGGATGAATCACCAGCGCTGCTGCCTCCGACTATCATTACACTCACGGCTACAGCTACAGTAGACAACCATGTAGGACTCTGTCCACCATGCACACGCACGCACACACTCATTCCATCAGTCTGTTTGAAGAACTGCAGGAAAAGTTCTCGCCCATGAGCCACTAAGACCCTCGTGTCTGCAGGTTCTCACAGCGTCATCTATAAAACCTGATTCAACTAATAACCCTTAAACTGGCGTCCAGAGATCAATTTTTTATTTAAGATTATCTCCAACTAGTGTGTTCACTGCCAAGTTTAATTTGCACTGGGTATTTAACTAAAGAAAATGTGTCCATGGTACCTAGTATCGAAAAACTGTCACGTCTGGTCATATTGAAGATCTTGTTAACTTGTTATTTTAATTGGTAGGTGATTTAAAGCAACACAAATCCTGATCTTATAATTGTTTGTTTTGACATTTCCCAGAGTTTTTCTTTCACGTACAAAGAACAGCAAGGACAGGGTTTTTGTTTACATCACATCGACACTGGTCGCCAAGTTGATGTCTTCCTCTGTGTCTTCTACATGTGTGGCTCCTCTTTTTCATCCCGAGATATCTTTATTCTTTCAGTTCTGCATCCGTCCCATGAAGGCTTCTGAACCACTTTTACCCGCACCACATTTACGAGTCTCCAGAATTCACCTTGGGGAAAAACACTGATCGCATCAGTTCTCTTTATCGGCAGATACATAAAGTTGATGTATTGCAACTGGGAAAGAAAATCATAATTTCCAGCTACAGCAGACAGCTTTTCACAGAGGAAAAGGCTATAAACACCCATTGTGCACTACCTGCTCGGCACCAAACTTCAGACACTGTGAGGAACTAGTGCAGCTTTAACAGCTCAGGATCGTGACGGAGCTAAAAGAGGGTGAACTTTGTACTTACAATAATTCTGTGGACTGAAAATTGACTCCAAATGAATGATAATGTTTCAGTGTAGCTGCCTTGCTGGCCTGGGGGTCAGAGCAATGGGCACAAACATCTCTCCTAGAGTTTTCTAGCCTCATTAATCTGGTAGTTTTGTTTATCCAGCTGCATGGAAAAATTACAGTTTTGCTCCATTCTCATCGCTCTAAGCATCGGTTCCAGTCACAGCAGGAAGACAAACCTAATTATGGTTTAACTGCACATCATAACAAGTTTATCCTGTCTACTGTATCTATGTAAATACCAAAACTTTTGATAAATAAAGGGAAGAATATTGTTATTGATATACCTCATTTCCCAAGTATTTAAATCAGTTCTGAAATTTGGATTTCACATCTTACTAGCTCAGCTAATTAATCAATAAGTTGATTGAAATAACAAATGAATCACGAAACAAAAGTTCTACGTTCTCATTTGTGAGGATTTTTCTGGAAAACAAGGATTTTGATCAACAATAAGTGAGAATTAAGCCTTTTCCGCCATATGATTTTAAATTGAAGGATACTTTTTCATACAACAATCTTTTATTTGGGAACATTTTATAGATTAATCAATAATGAAGGTAATTAATACAAGTCTCATTTGCAATTTAAAAATTTATTTGATGAGACCCAGCCCTGTGTTTGTCAGACCTCTTGCCCATATGTCCTTTTCATTTATTTTCCAATAAGATGAAAAGATTAAAGAGAGGGGTTTTACCACCGTGTAAATTCTCTGATGGAATTTAAGTATAAATATAAAAGTATCAGATGTTTTCCTTCTCAACTTTATTGAGAATAAGAAAGAAGCAAAATAACGCAGTTTTCTGCTTGCATCGGTTCTGGAGTTATCTAGAGCACAGTTATCCACCTGACACATATAAAGGATTCTGTCAAACCATGGCTGCTGCTGCTGCTGCTGCTGCTGCTGCTGTGTTCACGCCGACCACAGAACACCATTATTACATGGTGCAAGGACTCCTGGGTTGTTACTATAGCAACTGATGTATACAATGTAAAGACATGTCAAACAAAGACACGGATCAGACCTCGTCGTGTGCACAGTTTCCCACGTGAACAGAGGGCACAGCTTTCACTGGCAACAGGCAACGTTGATGGAAGCATAATTGATACATTAGATCGTGTGTCAGCTCTGAGAGAAAGTTGATACCTGATCTGTGTTCCCAGTTTCTCTTCTACCAGATAACGAGCCTGCATGTTCAACTCCATTTAAATACTGACGCAGCTCATAGGCAACAAACCTCACACGCACACAAATGTGTGAGATCAACTGTCATTGCGTTTGTCCATTAAAAATTACAGTCAGGTTAATAACAGGAAATGTTCCAACAAGTCCTCTACATTAAACAGAAAAAAAATATTTTTGGTATTACCCTTTATAGCCTAGAAGTGTTTTCTGATGTGACGCGACAATTATACAATAAAGAAGATGCAGAAAGATGAAGATGGCCATTCCTGTGATGATTCTCTGTAGGTAACAATTAAAAGCACTGGGGCAGGGCCAGTGGGCGATGTCATCCAGGGCTGACATGATGTGAGCCCAGCATCGTGATTGCTGCCGCCCACACACAAACACACACAAGCACAGCTATCGTTGATACGGCTTTGCATCGACTTCCATATGTTGAGGACAACATAACCAAAACCCAAAGACCTCAGAAATGCCATTTTACTTCATCGGGACCTGGGTCCCCATAAGGTCTGCTGGTCCCCGACGAGGTCAGTGATTATGCAGGAAGAGGTCCTACAGAGGTAACAAAAACAAGTACAGAAACTAACACACCTTTGCTCATAACAAACAAGAGGCAGGTATACTACAGATTTGTAATATAAGACCTTTATGAATATTTACACTTTCGGCCATTTGCTCAACAAATTAACTCTTAATCTGAACAACAGACTGATATATTCATGTACGTTTAAACTCTAAAAGGGAGTTACTGGTCGATACGGTCTCCTAGGATGAACTGTCACGAGGTGATGAGCCAACAAGTGATTCATCTACTTCAACAAGTCAAATAAGTCACTACCTCGGCCAGAAAAAGACAGACAGAGGGATGTGATACAAAGCTGGCTGAGGCTATTTTGGTACATTTGGCCATTTCACAAAGCCAAACTGGACCGATTCCATTTAATTGACTGGGGTAACTCTGGCTTTCAGCATCATAAGGAGGACATTAGGCATCACACACCAATTTGTTGAGATGTCCACTAAAATCTTGCAACAACCAGTTGTCATGCCATCACATGTTTGTGGATTGAAGACATGTAGTTGGATTCCACCTCCACAACCATATAGATCTTATCCTCTGTGGCTTTGTATCAAAAGATGAGTTTTCTAACTAAATAGAGAACTACTCCTTAAACCTAAAAGATTATTTTCTTATTCTATTTGAAAAAATCCTCACTTAAATTAATATTTGGGGAAATATTTTCAGTTTCTTTTCCGAGAATTAGATGAATTTAAACGAATAAGATATAAGTGGATAATCAGCGCCTGTAGAACTAAACTCTTTCTTTCAGCTATATGAGACTGGCTCAAGTCTGTGGTCTTATACCTGCCAACGACATATGTGCTCTCCATCACTGCTGGAGTGCATCCTGACCTTCTCACACGTTAAGTGCCATATACTGTACATGTGTGCCCATCAGGTCCGGTGAAGTCTTTTTCAGACAAAGCAACAGTCTCCTTGCCACTATTCGTGCCCTAGATGAATCCTTCCACCATGTTCTCCCCAGCACAGTTTCCGCACCTATTTTGGATTTTAAACCAGGCCAGGCAGCAGACAGCTCAGGGCAGAGCTCTCTCTCCGCAGCTTTAGAATCAGATCTCAGTGCAAATGCGTCTGCAAAGTTTGCCCCTGTCTTGAATCGCTGGATTCTGAGGAATTTAATTCAGTGATTCAAATCATGAATAATGCACGATATGAATCATTTCTCTGTGAGATCTCTGAACCTGGTTGTGAACATGCATCCTGTGTTCTGTCTTTCCTCTGCAGTGTGTGGGATCTAGATGTAAAACATGTCCTGTACAGGTTTGAGTCATCGTGTGATATATTTCCAGGTGGCAACACTTGGAAATCTGGGACAATTCAGTGCGTGTCTTGGATTTCACGGTGTACCGATCAGTCTGACGATGGAGGCTAATAACGTAACCGGGGGATGGTTATTTTTAGCCTGCCTGAAGATGCGCTCAGCAGTGATGGCGATGGCTTCCTCCCCCTCCTACACCACGATGACGTCGAGCTGTTACGCAAAACCAGGGGTTCACCTTTTGTGGATCTACAGCTCTGTCAGCGATGGCGTCAATTTATGGCAAATTAAAACATAGAACAGATAAACACACACACACACACACACACACGCACACACACACACACGCACACACACACACACACACACACACACACACACACACACACACACACACACACACACGGGGAGACTGTATAATACAATGCAGCATAATACGGCCGTGCTGTTAGAAGCAGAACTGATGCGCTTGTAACTTCTGCTTTAGCTTTCATTTCCCAATTGAAGCAAATGAACGTGATGCTGGTCACACCTATCAGGGCATGAGGAAGGTACCCGGGCGTCCAAGCGAGCATCCCGGCTTATCTGACCCAGCCAGGGTCGAAGCCCGCTCACCTCCACACTCACACACACACACACACACACACACACACACACACACACACACCTCCATCAAACACAGCACGACAACTTCACTGTCCTTTTTCTTTGTCGATTTCACGTTAGAAACGCAACAAACACCACAACATGCCGTGAGAGAAAGTGTACACTTAACTATTTGTAGAGGTGCTGGAGACACAGGTCGAGACATTCCCCCTCCACCTCGTCCTCAGACACCTGGTCCGACAAAGGGCGCATCGGCACCGGGTCGCTCTCCTGCAGCGGCATCCTCATCTCCCGGAGGAAGAGCTCCAGGAACCGTCGGAAGGTCTTCTCCTCTGCTGAAGAGCCGGCCATCATTTCTCATTCCTGGACAGATAGAGACAGCTCCGTCCGTCAGTATGGCTCCGCTAACTTACCGGGATGAGAAGACACGAGTCGGTGCACTAACCCAACTACAGGAGTGCCAGTGCCACACTACCACAGTGAACGTGCTCTGTACCGGAGGAGCTGGGCCGTGGACTGCTGGTGAGTCTGGGAGCGGAGGACCGGGCTGGACGAGCAGGAGCGATGTGTCTGAGGCTTCACCGCCGAGGAGGAGCTGTCACAAGCCGGACTCGGTCCCCATTCACAGCCAAGCGGGGGCGCGCGTCGCGTTATCGGGGATTTCGCACGATCAGAGGGCAGTGACGTCGGAGAGAGCTCAAGTGCGCGCACGCAAACTCGTGTCGTCAGGCGTCCGAGACCTTCTGGAGAGGCTTTGAAGGTGGTTTCATTAATGAGTTTTTAATAGAAACCTTTTACTCGTTCGTGTTTTTCAGGGGTACTCACATCTTTTATTTGTATAATATTATTTATATGATTGTTAAATATATGTAATGCTAAAGTAATTGAATGTAGAGCATGATGAGCTAAAATATGATTCATTCTTATATAACTATGGTGGCCATGTAGTACAAATCACATCAGAAAATCACTACACACAACACATAAGAAAAAACACAACAACCAATAACAAAAGCACAAAAGCAAAATAGAAAACCCAATCACAAAACATCACAGTAAATAGGAACATATAACGACAACAGAACAGCAACTTAGACAACACGACAAAATACAACAGCAAATAACAACACATGACTACAACAGAACAGCAAATTATAAAACACAATGACAAAACCTCAGTGAAAATACATACACATAACAACAACAACAAACAGCAGAAAAGAAAACACAGCACAACAGCAAATAAAAAAACATAACAACAACAAGACAGCAAATTAGAAAACACGACGACAAATCACAAAGCACAATGATATCCACTCCTATCAGAAAGGGTAAGTACCTGCTATCGTTGATGCTAGTCCCTGGTTGGATGGGCAAACTGTATATGTGTTCTGATTTGTTGTCGTGCTATCTTTCTTTTGCAATTGTGTTTTTGTATGTTGTGATTTGATGTTGTGTGTTCCATTTTGCTGTTGTGATTTGCACTTCAGGGCCACCGTACATACAAATATGTAAAATTGTCTCCATCGGTTACAGCTGTTAAATGATACTTATACACGAATTGCTCAGTAAAATTGATATTAAAAAAAAGAAATGATAATAAATCACATTTGTCATTCGGTTGTGAGTAATTTTAATTTTGATACTGTAAATATGATACATTACAAAACAATACAATTTAACTTTAAAGCTGATGATACTCACCTACTCTATTTGATTTAATCGTATTCTATTTTTTGCAGAGTGGACTTGTTAATATCACCATTAATAAATATAACTCACTGTCCAATGTATTCGATAGAAACCCCACTGAGTGTTAATAATGTAATAACTTATAGTTATAATGTAGCCAACACAGGAGCGGAACGCATATGTTGCATCTACTCGGACATTTTAGCGGGACGAGCCCGGAAGTGGGTGCGTCGTTATTTTCATTCCCCTGTCTGTTTCTCAACATGAGAGAGGCCAACATGGCTGAACCTGTGAGTGTCGGGGCTCTGCTCCAGTCAGAGCTCGTCGAGGACGCTTTGTACCGGGAGGAAGGCTTGTGTGTTGTCGGTATTTTCGGTAAAAGCAACATGCAGCTCGCGCCGCTGAAGGAGTCTCTGGTCAACACTCTGGCGGATAAACACCTCTTCGCGCTGTTCGGCGGCCCGGAGGACGGCGGCACCGCGGACAGCCACATCCAGGCTTTCTACAACCAGGAGGACCGGGTGCTGTACCTGCTGCTCTCCTCCGTCTGCGACAGCCGCCAGCTGCTGCGGGCCTGTCAGACTCTCAGTGCCGGCGCCGGACACTCCGACGCCCATGACTTCTGGAAAGGCCTGGAGAGGCAGCACTGCCTCCACTTGCTCTACATGTTCTCCGTGTGCCACGTCCTCCTGCTCGTTCATCCCAACCAGACCTTCGACGTGACCTACGACCGCTTCTTCCGAGCCCTGGACGCCGTGCGACAGAAGGTGCTGCCTATGATCAGAGCTGCCATCAAAGATTGTCCGGTGTCCAAGGAGTGGAAGCTGAACTGTCGGCCCTGCCCTCCGCGCCTGCTCTTCGTCTTCCAGATGAACGGAACCCTGAAGGTCTCCTTTTTCATTATCATGTGTGCAGTAATGCATTGCACATATATTATTATTCAATTTTATATAGCATAGAGTGAGAAAATGACAGATTTTTAACTGCAGGGTGTTATTGTTTGTTATTTCATTTTATATTGTTTATCCAGTTCACTTTTATTTTATCCATTGTATCATTAGAAATGATTGTAATACACTGCAAACTATAAAGTAATTAAAAATTGCCCTATAGGATCACTGTATGGATTATTGTGCTGTATGTTTTAGGTTGTATTGTGTTCTTATGTAAGTTTGTATCATGAGTTTAAATGACACATCCTTGTTTTTCCAAAGGTTTCTGCCAATGGCTCGGAGTCTGGAGGAAACCCAGACAAACCCAAAAAGCACTCTCCCAGGAGGAGGCTGCAGCACGCACTGGAGGACCAGATTTATCGCATCTTCCGTAAAAGCAGAGTGCTGACAAACCAAAGTAGCAACTGTTTGTTCACCGTGCCCGCCAACCAAGCATTTGTGTATGTGATACCAGCCACAGAAGAGGACCCCGTGGGAACATTGCTTGCTCAGCTGCGGTCAAACTGCATCTTGTGTGAGCAAGAAACCCCCACGGTGGTGAGAGGGCCGAGGCGTTATCAGCAGATGCGACGTTCGGCTCGGCAGGCCAGCTTCAGCATCGACTCGGGCATCGCGCCGCTGGGCGGTCAGCTGACGGACTGTAGCTTGAAGGAGTTCCTCTGGCAGCATGTAGAGCTCGTGCTGACAAAGAAAGGCTTCGATGACAGTGTCGGTCGCAACCCACAGCCTTCGCACTTTGAGCTGCCGACCTACTCCAAGTGGGTCCAGGTGGCCTCCAGACTCCACCATGTCCTTATTAGCACCACAGAAGAAGAAATGGCTGAACTATCTACGAAAGCGCAAGGCCAACTGAAGGTTTTGGAGGGTTTTCTTGAAGCTGACACAAAGTTTTCTGAGATCAGGTGTCAGAAAGCCCTGCCACTGGCTCACAGCGCTTACCAGTCCAACCTTCCCCATAATTACACCACTACAGTGCACAAAAACCAGCTGGCACAGGCTCTGCGGGTGTACAGCCAGCACGCTCGCGGCGTGGCGTTTCAGCGCTACGCTCTGCAGCTTCATGAGGACTGCTACAAGTTCTGGAGCAACGGCCACCAGCTGTGTGAGGAGCGAAGCCTGACTGACCAACACTGTGTTCACAAGTTCCACCTACTGCCTCAGCCAGGTGAACATGCCCCTCTACTTTTCTTTCCTCTAGTACACAGCATTGGAGCTAACGAGGTCTGAAACTGGTGATATACAGGTTGTATAATAGAATAACTTGTTTATCTGCACACTGAGATCTCCAATGTAGTTTATAATAACAGTCAACTTCTTCCAACAAACATTGCACTTAGTGAAACCATAGATAACTGAGAGTGTGATAGTTGAACCATTCACAAAATATATGTTTTTTTATTTTTTAATGTACAGGCATGTATTTATATACAAACCAATATCAGATGCCTGAAATCGAATGTTTATTTCTACAGGAGAGAAGCCGGATATGGATCGCAACCCCCCCATACTGAACCACAACAGCAGGGGGCGCTCCACCAGCTCCTGCAACTGTGGCAGGAAACAGGCTCCTCGTGAGGATCCGTTTGACGTCCAGGGTGCCAATTATGACTTCTTCCAGGTGAGGATTCACACTGTGCTCCCTGAGAGTCTGAGATCCACGGCCGAGCAGCTTCTCTCAGCTGGTTGTCTCATTTCACACTTGCGGCTCTGATGGTGCTAATACTGTGGTGTTTCTGTCACTGCACTTCCTGGAGAAGTTGTCAGTAAACAAAGTGCTGAAAAGTGTTCATTTCAGAATGAATATAAGATAAGAAAATCCTTTATTAGTCCTACAATCCTTGGAAATTTGCGGTTTTACAGGAAGTAAAAATAAGATGCATTCAGAAGAAGTAATACATTCATAAACATACAATGTTTATGTAAACAGGATTGGGAGATTCATATTCTTTAGATTTTTCTCATTGTTATCATTTCTTCTATTTTCGTGGTCATAAAAAGATCCTGTATGAGATGATATCAGTTTGATGGGGGACAGTCTTTGTTTTGTGCAAAACAGTTATTTCCTCAGTTGAGCTGTAGATAATATTTGGTTTCAACTGTCTGAGTTTACCAAATAAATCAGTTGGAGTTCTTTTAGTGTCCATTTCTCCTTTTGTTTCAACATTGAGTTGTTGGTGCTGACCCAAAGTGGAGGGAAATTGAAAAGACTTTGTGGAATGAGAAGACCAATTGGAGATACCCTCTTCATTTGTCTAACTCAGTGTGACAAAGCCTCATGAATTCAGAAAACAGGCCTGTGCATTTGTTTGCAGTCACTTGTATTGTAATTGATATAAGAAGGGATCTCTCCAGGGCCAGTGCAGACGACGAATAACTGAGACCAAGAATGCTCTCATTGTAAAGATGTAAGATTTTTTTTTAAAGTGAAACTTTCCTCTAAAGTGATAGTAACCTTATAAACAGTTGACATATTTCTGGTAGAGTAGATATGTTTATATTGCTCAGCTCTATCTCAAATATTAGTTGTTGTTTTTTTCACATATTCATTACTCACATTCTCTAACTCCGCTCTTCCTGAATAGATTCTGGATGAGAAATGCTGTGGGAAGCTGGAGAGGATCGAGTTCCCAGTATTCCAGCCCAGCACTCCTGACGCAGCCCCAGCTCCGAACCAGGCTCAGCAGCTGCCAATAGAGCCCTCGGAGTCTGGTGAGGCTGAGAAGGTGAAGGAGCAGGAGCCGAGCACTGCACAGAGTCACACACCCGCAGACACCAGCCTCAGCCTGGCCCTCAGTCTCGGACAGTCCTCGGACAGTTTGGGTACCTATGGTGAAGGGGACGGAGCCGAAACCCAAGTTCAGCCGAAGAGGCCGAGCCTGGTAGACCGACAGCCCTCCACTGTGGAGTACCTCCCTGGTATGATGCACTCGGGCTGCTCGAAGGGTCTGCTCCCCAAGTTCTCCAGCTGGTCCCTGGTCAAACTGGGAACCGCAAAGTCCTACAACTGCCACACGGGTCTGGAACAGCCGGGCTTCCTCCCCGGCTCCTCCTTCCTCTTGCCGTGGGACTTGGTCATTCGCTCCCGGTCAGAGGAGGATACGGGACTGACGGAGTCTTTGGATGGAAGCACCTCTTCGTGGCCAGCTCCTAACAAGACCCTGGTGGGAAAGCGAGGGAGCACTGGAGGCCTGGGGAGGAGTCGCAGGAGGGATGATATGGCTCGAGCGTTCGTGGGGTTCGAGTATGAGGACAGCAGGGGAAGACGCTTCATTAGCTCCGGGCCTGATAAGATAGTGAAAGTGCTGGGGCCAGGGGGCGCCAAAGATCCCGCCACCAGGGTGCTCAACACAGACATGCCGTTGTACATCCCTTCGCCCTCCCAGGGCCGAGGCCTGAAGTCTCACTACGCCCAGCTGGCTCGCCTTTTTATTGTGGTGCCTGATGCTCCACTGGAGGTTACACTCAACCCACAGGTAAACAACCAAACACACAAGAACAGCTCCGAGCATCTCTTAAAGCATTTAGCTACAACTCTGGGCCTCAATTTAACCTCACTGATCTGTGTGCTTGGTGCTTTTGGAGTCATCTTAGGTGGGCGCCCATTTCTATGGAGACTAGCCACAGTAAAACCAATCATCCCTATTTATATGTATCGCTTTGAGATGACTAAGTTACCCTCCCCAGCTTCCTGCAAATCCACACCTCCTCTGAGATCTGTTTTCATGTGTTGTGCTTCTTGTGAACAGCTAAATCCAAATGTTCTGTGTTGTTGTTGTTTGTATTTAAGTCAGCGCAGCTCTGTCCCAAACCTCTAATCTGCTTTCATTGATCTAACTCCAGTTTTGCAAACCTCCAGCTCAAATTTGCTGTTGCTCGTGTCATTGGCCTCAGGCTTCACATACTTTCTCCCACCTACACTGTGAATTGTTGAACGATGTTTTCACTGTGGACAAGAACAAAAGAATGAAAATCCGATTTACATTTCAAGACAAAAATAACACGCATACTTTTTCCTACCTCTGCCAAGAAGATTATGTTTTTTGGACGTTGGTTTGTTTATTAGCAGGATTTAGCAAAACTACTAGATGGATTACCTTAAAACCTGATGGAAGGATTCACTATGGGTTAGCAAATAATCAATAACATTTTGGAGCGGATACAATAATTATTTTCATTTGAGAGATGGGATGTTTTTCAACATTTTGTTCCTTAAAGATTAATTCATGATTCAAGGTATATTTTGGGGACTGAAAATACCTGATTTACCAGAGTGTGTTTGGTGCATTTAGATACAAACAAAAAGCTGGATCTAGTGAATTTAAATGTGGTTTCTCAAGTTTAGTAATATCGTAACTCTCTGTGAGGTTAGACTCATTCACATATCTGGTAGTAAAATATAAATGTTATCTTTAGTTTCAACAGATTTACCTTAATGTAAATGTCACATTAATCCTTATATGATTGTGTTTTCAGGTGCAGCCCGGTCTCCCTCCCTGCCCAGTTTTCCATCCAGAGCAGACGGAGATAGTGTTGCCCTCCGACAGTCTGTGGGTGCTGCGGTTCCCATATTCCTACGCAACAGATCACGGCCCCTGCTACCCACCCAAAGAAAACCAGCCTCTCACCAACTACAAGGTGTTGCGAGGCATCCTGAAGGCCACCACTGCTAACCCGCCACCACAGTAACCTGAAAGACTTCACCTCTCAGTGAATCATTGTCAGAAGAAGATAATAAGAAGAGAATAGAGAGAAAACAGAGACTTGACGGAGCGACGCTGGCATCTCTGACTTGCTACAGTTTCA
Organism: Pleuronectes platessa; assembly: GCF_947347685.1. NCBI lineage: Eukaryota > Metazoa > Chordata > Actinopteri > Pleuronectiformes > Pleuronectidae > Pleuronectes > Pleuronectes platessa. Next base: position 10,911,411 of record NC_070640.1, on the reverse strand, counting down.
AAATGTATTTGTTTGTCGCCACAGTATCAACTCTGATCATCGCATAATGATCGATTATTTTATTAATGAGTTAAATCTTTCTTCAGAGCAGCGCATTCATCAATTGCTCCCTTGATTTTGTTCTCTCTCACACACACACACACAAACACACACACACACACACACACTCTCTCACAAACAAACAGTGCGATCGAGCACGTGTGAAAACTCAGTCTGGGTAAAAACCACAGACTTTATGAACTTATTAAATGAATGGAGCTGGAGGAGGTGGCGGGGAGCGCTCCGTTTGGTTTGACGCAGTCGGCGCTGTGCATAACGCGAATTATAGAGACACAGAGGAGTAGTAAATTATTCACAGAGCCGCTAAAGATTGTAAAAAATTAATTTACAGAGTCAAAACATGTAAGAAAAGACTCACATTGAAACTGTAAGTGGTCTTAGTCGAGCTGTGCATGGCTCCCTGGTGTCTGCCCCCGGACATGGTGGCCCTTTGACCAGGCTGTGTGCCTTCTCCCGGCTATGGAGCTGTGTGTGGTCTCTGCGTCCATAGCCAGGGACTGTTGTATGTTTATTTAGACATGATCATCACGATATTGACCAACATTATCGATATCGCATGTTTTCCTGTTATCGCACACCCCTACTGCTCACACAGGTTGAGACATTTTAATTGTCTCCCTGCTCGTTGCAGGGTCTGTTGGTGACATCCCCTGGTGAGATCTTCTGTTTTGCCTCATCATTAGATAAACATCTCCCCAAAGTGTCTCGTAAACTTATTTCTGTATTCTCATTAAATGAGCTGTGACAGTTCAGTCTCCACAGAGTTGACCGTATTGATTTTGAGAACCTCATGACCAGCAGTTTTACTGAACTCTTGGCACTTAGGCACAATTATGACCATGTCGTTATTCTAATTCTTTCTTTTGGGTCCAATCTGAGTGTTTGTAAACCAGTAACTTGTATCTTGTGTCACAGAACTTTGCATATGTTGCAGTTTACAGAGTCGGGTCTGATGAACCAAGGTCAGCAGAAGAAAACTGAAGTCATTAAGGCTGAGGCTGGAGTGCTTTCTGCTTCATGTGCAGTATCCGAATAGTTCCACAACTCAAAAATTGCGACATTGAAGACTTTTAACATACCAGATTACTGAATACTGGAGTGAAACATGTTGATTTTTTTTTTGTAAATAAAAATAACGTGGTCAATCTGTGTCAGTCATCATCGCCAGGGAGTTTGTTTTCATCTGCGTTTGTTTCTGCGATAGATTCCCACGAATCTGTTGGGTCGGGGGAAAAACCTGATAGATTTTGTTGTGGAGCCGCAAATGTTTTTTTTTCAACAGTTTAATTTGTTTCTCAGAGAATAATTTATGGGTCTTGATAAAAAAACTACAGGCTAGTTTTGGGGACTGATAGTTATGAGTCGGTGCAGATAATAATTTGGAATGTGGTTTTATAAGGGGACTGTCGTACCTTGGCGTAGGTAAATACTCTGTGTTATATTGTTATGTGATATCTTCTCAGTGATGTTTAGGTAAACACTAATGTGAATATAGTATAAACTCTCGCTCTAATTTGTAACATTTGACAATCATTTTTATTGACTCAAATGAGGTAATGAAACCACACACTTGGATCAATACTCAAAGTGATTAATATCGGCCTAAAATAGAAAGAGGCCTGCATTCAGCGTTTTGTTCACTAGGTGGGGTTGGGCTCCTTCATCATGGTTAAGTCTACTCCTCTTACCGTGATGGAGACAAATGACCCTTTTAAATCTAAAGAGCGAGGCCTCACAACAGAGAGATGGCTCATGAGGGACTTCTGTATTATCTTTCGGTCCACATGAGATGATGACGGATAACATGCTGTGCAGCTCAGTACAATTGTTTGTCACATAATCCCAAAGACATTTTCTGTATAATCCCTGAGCTGGCTTGAAAATGTGCTGACTTGAAAACAGTTAATTATTAAGTTTAAACCTAATGTGACCAGAGTCTTTTGGAATAACTGCAGGAGGCTCACTCCAGAGACACTTAAGATATTATGCAACTGTTCTAACAGGCTGAGTAACACTAACAGTGACCAGTAAACTGAACCTTGTGTAATATCTGTGGCCATAAAAAGTGCTAAAAATAAATTATTAGAGTTTACATCCACTACTGTCGTCTTTCTCTTGTTCTTTCAGTATTAGAAGACAATTTATTGAGGAAATAACCACTTAATAAACAAGTGCAGGTTGTAAAGTCAAGATGTTTTCTCAGCTTGTACCTTTATTGCACCCTCCAGGCAGCAAAATTCCCACTAACAGGGGCAATTTTATCTAGTTCACCATAGTCTATTGCTCTCTGTCAGATATCTTGCTGGGGTTAATATAATAAGAGAAAGTGGGAGGTTCATCCATCTTTTTAATACTCTCCTTCCGTTGTTGATCCGTCTTATAGGCATGATGTGAATGTAGAGTCTAATGTTTTCCTTCTGTCTCTCAGTGATATCAGCTTTTTGCTGTCATTGTAAACACAGCTTTTCAGAATTTTCATAACAAAAAGGAACAAGGAAATCCACTGGTAATCTTATACAATAGTAACACACACACACATACACACACACCTAGCCTTTAGGAATGTGGGTAATAACAATAAGGTTAATAATAAATCTAAGGTGCGTGATTCAAGGTCATAGAGTCAAACGAGCATTGAACGTCTGTTCAATGTTTCCACCACTGTTGCTGTTATAACAGTTAAATAGTTTAAAATTCATCACTCTATCTTCTCTAAGAACCTTGATTTATTCTTATTTGGAATATTCACATCAATTCACTCTTCAGACGGTCTTTACAATATGAAGTGACAGTTAATCTGCTCCCAGCTCTTTGATTGGCCGCCTCATGGGTCAGGAAATTTGAGAATGCTGCCAAAGTCCAGCTTTTAATGTCTTTGTGGCTTGAAACTAAAGCATTTAATCGTTTACATATTCAACAAATAGACTGAAACATCAGATAAACATCTATATACAAACACACATATTTCTTCTTCAGGCTGGAGTTTAGTCCGACCACCATTTATTTGTAGTGACACCAAAGAAATTGACCCTAGAAAAAGAAAATGCCCTTCAGCCAAGTGTTGGGCAGCGGCAGCAGTAAATCTGGGTAGGTGTGTCAAACAACAACAACCATAAAAGGAGCATAACAAACTTCCAAGTGTTCGGTTGTTGCTCCTACCTGTGTACAGGTGGAGGAGGCGGAGGAATAAAAGCCAGCCCCCATGTGGATCAGAGTTTACAGCTCAGCTTTGTGTCTCATCTCTGTTTTACCACTGTGCCAAAGTTCACATTCACAACCCGGGACAATAGGAGAAAGAAGACACTGAACTGCGTGTTCTGTGGCAGCCTCGTCTTACAGATGAATTTAGTGTGACCCTGAGACAACTGAACGCAGACGCCTGCTACTTTACAGACAGCACGACGGGATGTGAGTATAATACGCGTCTGATTTATCCAGTGTTCAATTATTATTTTGAGGGACAGAAGTTGTCCTGCAGGCTCGTGCAATGGTTTACTACAAGGTTAACTTTCAACTTAGCAGTAATGGCACAATGCTACGCAGACATGGTTATTTTTTTCCGTATATACAATTCTGTGAAATATTCTGTTCATGAAATCGTCATTTGATATTTTGTTGTGTCAAACACTCAGATTACAAATCTTGAGCAACTTTAAAGGAACATGCCAGTGTTTCCATGTTTTAAACTTATGGGAACAATTTAGAACAAATAAACTCACATTTATGTAGTGCTTATATTCTAGAGGAGCATTTCCAGTCAGTGAAAATTTGCAATTGCCCTCTGCTTGTTTTTCAAATTCAATGTACTAGTTTTTTCTCTTTAATAATCTCTCGTATTAACATTTCAAGAAAACATTCTCAGATTACTGATGGTATTTTCTTCAATGACAAGTATCAAGGACTGTGCACACATTAGTTTTAAGGGAGGCAGGTGTCAGAAAGGGTTGTGGTTCACGGCAGAGCAGGGGAGGGTCTTTCCAGTTTTCAATACCCCAGGTCTATATACAGTATATACAAATGACGAAGGTGAGCCCCGTCCATTGCCCAACATCAGCTGGGATAAGGAAAAGGAGAAAATGGTGGAAGATGAAAATCCAAAAGAAAAAAGCTGTTTTTCAACAGCAGGTAAAGTGTTAAGTACAGGTGCTGGTCGGTTGACTTTTGTAGCCAGGACACATATTAGAGTGTTATTGATCTTCTCCTCTAACTCTCAGCAATTATGTTTCTTATAGTGATGAGCTGTTCCTTAAAGTTTACTGCTCATGACATGTTGTACCGGTGCAGAACACAGCTGGGGTGTTTTCCAGTAAAGTGTTCACAGTGCGACCTGTGGTTTATCCAGTGTAACCATGACACTGCAACTGGAAAGACAAGTTAACAACGCCAGGGCCACATATTAAATTTCACCCACCTCCATTGTACTGAGGCACAGGCCGAAAGCTAAGGCCTTCGGACTGCCCGCCTAAATCCATGCTTTGGTATTTCCAGATTGTATCCAGATTGATTATAAGGTCGACACGTGATCAGAGCCAAGCCACATTCAGAAGTGGTTTAAATGTTCAAAACTATGAACAAAACCTTCGAGACAGATTTCTAGCTAAAGATAAATATAGCTGGGATGTTTTATGTAGAAAAAATGAGGCTATAGTTGCAATAATATCTTTTCTGGTCTTTTGTCAGTGCTTCCCTTGGCGATGCGACAATAAACCCTCAGAAGACACCATCACTTTGAATCAACCCAGAGCAACATGAACCACAGGACAGCAGCGGTCCAGCGGAGGATTGTGGACAAGGACGGCCACAATAATGTGCGGATTGACAATGTGGAGGGCATGGTCAAGCTTTACCTGCACGACATCTGGACCACTGTGGTGGACATGAAGTGGCGCTACAAAATCACTCTGTTTGCCTCCACCTTCGTCATTACTTGGTTCATCTTTGGGGTCATCTTCTACTTCATTGGAATGGGCAACGGAGACCTGGAGGGGGATTTACCAGACAACCACACGCACTGTGTGGAGAAGGTGCAGACGCTGACCGGAGCCTTCCTCTTCTCGCTGGAATCCCAGACCACCATCGGCTATGGCTATCGTTACATCAATGAGGAATGTCCCCTGGCCATCTTCACTCTGGTGGCTCAGCTCGTCATCACCGGCCTGGCTGAGATCTTCGTCACAGGCGCCTTTCTGGCCAAACTGGCTCGGCCTAAGAAGCGAGCAGAGACCATCAAGTTCAGCCAGTTGGCGGTGATCTGCCAGCACCAAGGAAAGCTGTGTCTGATGTTGAGAGTGGCCAACATGAGGAAGAGCCTCCTGATCCAGTGTCAGCTGACGGGAAAGCTCCTCCACTCAAATGTGACAGAGGAAGGTGAGAAGACGCAGGTCTACCAGACCGCTGTTGAGTTCAACATGGACTCCAGTGGAGAGTGTCCTTTCCTCATCCTCCCGCTGACTTTCTACCACATTCTGGACGAGCGCAGTCCGTTGTCTGGACTGAACGCAGAAAACCTCCAGACGCGAGTGTTTGAGCTGCTGGTCACCCTCAATGCCACGATGGAGTCGACGGCAGCCACGTGTCAGAGCCGCACCTCCTACGTTCCCCAGGAGATCCTCTGGGGCTACGAGTTCAAGCCGGTGCTGTTCGGCACCACAGGCGGGCGCTACGTGGCAGATTTCAACTTTTTTGACAAGGTACAAGCGAGCAATGACCCAGCCTTCCTCAAAAACAACTCAGAGAAGCTGAAGCTCGAGGAGGACTATAAGAAAGAATAGAGGATGGATGGTGGATGAAGAGGAAAAATGTGTTACATCATATGGAAACTGATTAAGCCTTTTACTTGTAACGATACTATAACTCTCTTGAAATGAAATAATTCGGTTGTTTTGTAAATAAATGTTTCTTCATTCAGTAAAAAAAATGTAAGTGTCATGTTCATTTAAATGGAATTAAATGTCTTTTAGTGCATGTTAGGATACGCTCCAGTCAGAAATCATCCTGTGTAGAAACAATGATTAGAAGAAAGTAACTAAGTATCTTTACTCAAATTCCATGATTAAGCACCATTTTTAGATATTCCACTTTATGCAGCTTTCTCCTTGCACTTGCTAATATAGTTACAAGTACTACAGGATTTTTTATATAAAAAATACATGTTTTCTTACTCTAAAATGTAATTTCTTATAGACTCAAGAGTCCAACAGCATAATGCTCAAAGTAAATTGACCTGAGTGATCACAACAGTAAAATGGTTCTTTTACCTTAATGCAACTGTAATAATGTTTGAGTTTTGTTGTCTAATCTGCATAAGAGTAAGTTTACTTTTCATACTTTATATACATTGAGTTGATGTTTACTCAATAAAGGTGTCCTGTGATCCTGATGCCAACACGAGTAACGGATCCCTCACTGTAAAGGAGTAGAGCCATTTAAGGGACTCTCTTATTCTGCCTCACCTGAAACATCTCACTTGTCTTTCTGTCAGCGCTTGTTGTGACAACACTGAAGCTTGAGTTGACTGTTGGTGATTGTATATGGACAAAACAACTGTTCGAGACAGAGCAGTGACATTTTAATCAACAGGTACTGTAGGTTAATGTATCTCTCAAAAACATTAGCCTGACGAGACATATCTAAAAGCTGCACTCCTGATGATTAGATCATCTTATGTAAATTAATTGAAATTAACACATATATGAATCGAAAGTTTGTAAAATATCAAGAGACAAATGTTATGATAATTAACACAACAACGTCTGTTCGTCCCGGGAGAGGGATCCTCACATGTGGCTCTCTCTAAGGATTCTATGTTTTTTCCCCTATTGATATGTTTTACTTGTTGAGGGAACAGAGGATGTCGCATCTTGTCAAGCCTGATGAGACAAATAGTGATTTGTGAATATGGCAGATACAAATAAAATGTAATTGATTGAATGATTGAAGAGCTTCAAGATGTCATTACTACATGATAAACTTCTATACATAGAGAAGGTTCTGGATTTGACAGCTCATGCTTCCACTACATTACAACAAGCTTTTATTTTTAAAGGTTCAGTGTGTAGGATTTAGTGACATCTAGTGGTGAAGTTGTGTGTTGCAGCTGAATAAGTTCTCTTTCAAAACTGTGGTAGCCTTCAGTTGTCATAAAAACTGAAAAGGTGTTTAGCTTTTCAAGTCTGGGCTACTGTTAGAAACATGGGTTCCTCGTAGAAAGGACCTGACCCCAATATAAACATAAAGTTTTTAAATATAAAGGGCCGATTCTAGAGTAAAGAAAACCCCAATTTGTACAATTTAGATGAAACATACTGGTGAAAACATCACAAGGATTGTTTTATATTCAATCTCTGCCAATAGATCCCCTTCACCTAAATCTTGCTCACTGAACCTCTAAAGAATTATTTGCAAAACGGCCTGTGAAGTTCTAGTGAGATGTTTGGATCACTCACTGGTGAATGTTTAACAAGACTTTATATAAAGGTCCAGTGTGTAAGAATTAGCTTAGGGTGAGATGTCTCTAAATCCTGCACACTGAACCTTTAAAGTTTTGAACACAGCACATGTTTTGACCTCAGTTCATGTTTTGAATTCAGGTTAAAATCGATCAGCCCCACTGTATTAGGGTGGAGGTCAAACCATCAGACACTTGGAAACACAAAACTAAAACTATAAGCACGGACGTGAATAGATGAATGCGATTTTTGTGGGTTTTATGAAAAAACCTACTTAATGTAAATGATGTGGTTTCCAGCTCGTAACGTTTGGCTTTTTCTGCCCTTAGTTGGTTTAAACTGGTTGTAATTACGCTTTTACTTTGATGGACCGGAGCCGGAAGCGTTTTCAATGAAAAAATTATGCCTCTTTTGTTCTGAAGGTCTTTGAACGGAAATGGTGTTGATAATGCTTCCGGCTACAAACAAACCAGACTCTGATGTGTAAAAACCACATTTAACGCTTTGTAGCTTGTTGTGTTCATATTTAAAATCAACCGGAACCTGTATTTTGTATGTCTATGTGAGGTTTGAGCGTCAGACATGAGCGTCACGTTGGATATACGACTGAAGAGAGCGAACAAAGTTTATCATGAAGGGGTAAGTACGTAAACACAGCGAGCTAATGCTAACTGCTGCTACCTCTAACATTAGCTCGACCATTTAAATCTGGCTTTTAAATGTTACTAGAAGATGTTGTTCTTTAATTAACTAACTAAGTAACTAAGTAGCACATGACCAACAGCTGATGCGGACGCAGCCAGCTTCCTGTTTCTCTCGGGGGGGGGGGACTCTCCGTTACTCTTGAATTAAGATTTTCTTCTCCTCTGATGAGATGACGCACCCACAGTGTTAGTGTATGTGTGTGAATGTACGGTTCAGATAGAAGTGCTGAGACACACACCAGGCACAGGAGCACATTCAGTGGCCTCGCAGACATGAGAGTGATAAAAAGCATCAATCACTAGGCTGCCAGACTGTCACCATCACTACCTGTGCTTATCTTTATTTGATATTGTTTATATCTCTAGTTTTATATTCTATGCATGAGACGTGGAGAAGGGATACATCAGTTTAGAGGAATATAGTGTTGGAGTATAAATCATGACTGTGAAACTGTTCAGAGCTCTTACAGCAGGATTCAGGACCTGAGCTCTGTGTGTGTGTGTGTGTGTGTGTGTGTGTGTGTGTGTGTGTGTGTGTGTGTGTGTGTGTGTGTGTGTGTGTGTGTGTGTCCAGGAAGCGGTGGCCGGTGTCATCGTGTTGGTGTGTAAGGAGCCGCTGCAGCACCACGGCATCTCTCTGAACATGGAGGGACTGGTGAACCTGCAGCTCAGCTCCAAGAGTGTCGGCGTCTTCGAGGCTTTCTACAACTCTGTCAAGGTGAAGTACGAGGAGTCACCCTGAGGACGCCCGGGGTCCGTAACAGATGTGTCTCTTGGGAGTTTAAAAACCTCAAGCTCCTCACAGATGTTCATCAGCATTAATGCAGAATAGACCGAATCGATACTTAGGAGCGCCGAAGCAGTTAATCCGTTAGTCTTTCTAATTTTACTACAACAGATAAAATGTAGATAATTAACCAATGCTGATATTAATCCGACCTTCCTGTCACTTGTCGCAGCCCATCCAGCTGATCAGCAGTAACATCGAAGTGGCCAAGGCAGGAAAGATCCCAGGCGGGAAGACTGAGATCCCCTTTGAGTTTCCTCTGCTCACAAAGGGCAACAAAGTTCTGTACGAGACCTACCACGGTGTCTTTGTCAACATTCAGGTACGATACATGCTCAACACACCTCGAGGTGAAGTCCAGGTCACCCTCTGGACCTACGATCACAATCCTGACCTGAACAGCTCCATATATTAATATTAGTGCAGGGCTCGGGCCCATTAGTGCTACAACGTAGCCCTAGTTATGTTTATATTTTATGTTAAGACATTTTCTTAAATTAAATTCTATATATTGTTTTATATTTACAACTATACATAATGAAGTTGTTATAAACTGTAAAATGTCAAGCTTCAATCCATAACATCTCAGGAAGCATTGCTAACTTATAAAATACTGTTAAAATATATATATAAAATATATTAGCCGATGTATTGGCATCGGAAGTTTTTCCCTCTCTCATATTGGTATGGGTATCGGCCCCAATAATCCATATCAGTCAGGTTCAACATTTTTCAGGTGTATTTCATCATCACACCATAAAATGTTATGCACAAAATCCTGGTAGCATTCTGTGGATGTTTTAAATTATACATTTCATCTCCAATTAGCTGCTGTAAACCCTGGAAATCCTCAGAGCCTTTTGTCCCTTTTATTGTGAATGTTAGAAGTAAAGAGGACTCATGAAGCTTTAGGACTAAAGCTGCTCCACTATTGTAGAGGAATACTTAATTGTCTGTAACACACTGACAACATAACATGTAAATACAGCTTTTGGAGGATAAAAATCGGGTAAAAATCGAATTCATCATCAGAAGCCTTTCACTCCAGTAGAGTCCCAAGATTCTCAGTGGTGCGAGAAAACATTCAGTCTGGTTTCTTATTCTAAGTTAATGTTGTGTTCCAGATCAAGTTCTTCTGTGTGAACTGTCGTTTTTGTGTTTGTGTGTTTCTTCTCCTCAGTACACCCTCCGCTGTGACATGAAGCGCTCCCTGCTGGCCAAAGACCTGAGCAGGAACTGTGAGTTCATCGTTCACTGTCAGGTGAGTGGGACTGAAACTGCCTTAGTGCAAATAAGACAGTTTAGAGTCATGTGACAGTTTGTTTTCTCCGTTCGGTTTGGAGCTTCAGATTTAAAGCTGTGATCAACGTTCACACACGGACTATCCCAGGATTTAAATGCAGTAAAGAAAATCAGATTATTTGGATAGTTGTCTCACTCTTTGTCTGATGTCATTGAGATTTCTGTAGATTTAACTTACCATCTTTACAATGAGAATACTCATGCCTTGTTTAAATCCCACCTTTACCTTTTGGTTTGACACAAACACCACATGTTCGGGACACTATGCATCACATGACCTTTTGATCCTTTGATTCAGTCTTGGAATCGTCTTAATAATTTTTTTTTAATGTTTAAATTCAGATGAGATGTTAGTCATGTTGAATTCATCTTTTCCTTTTGGATTTTCAGCCAATGAAAGCTAAAGCTGCCCCTAACCCAGTAAACTTCACCATCACTCCAGACACGTTAGATAACATCAGAGAGGTGAGAACCCCCCCCGTTGCTTCTTACAACATTTGTATTGCTTCACTTTGTTTGATTCAAAGCTGAGAGAATGAGCTTCCCATCTGTCCTCAGAGGAGTTCACTGCCGAAGTTTCTAATCCGAGGCCATTTAGACGCCACCAACTGTGTGGTCAGCCAGCCGCTGACTGGAGAGGTGGTGGTGGAGAACTCAGACGTTCCCATCAAGAGTATTGAGCTGCAACTCGTACGAGTAGAGACCTGTGGTGAGTTGATGATGAAATTCCCTTTTTTTAAAAGGGGGAGGAAAGGTTTTAGTTTTTCTCTTAATGTCTGCTCTGCTCAGGTTGTGCTGAAGGCTACGCCAGAGATGCCACAGAGATCCAGAACATCCAGATCGCTGAAGGTGACGTGTGCCACGGCCTCTCTATTCCCATCTACATGGTGTTTCCCAGACTGTTCACCTGCCCCACGCTGGAGACCACCAACTTCAAAGTCGGTCAGTAAAGCCTCCCACTCTGCTTCAAGTACTTTATGATTCTGTATTCTTTTTTAAATTCATAGTTTGAGGTCTGATCCTATTTACTGATATTTATTCTAGATGAGTTAGATAAGAGCAGCTGCCAAGCACGATTGTAAAAGGGCAATTTGTCACCTTCTCATACAAAACTAAAAAATAATCTATATTTAAAGAGCCTAAATATACTTTCAGATAATACTTTTCTGATGAACTGTTTGTTTCTGTCGTTTAGAGTTTGAAGTGAACGTCGTCATTGTGTTACACAACGAGCATCTGATCACGGAGAACTTCCCCCTGAAGCTGTGCAGAGTCTGAACCAACCCTGGAACTCTGCTGCTGCCACTCTCCATTCAAGCAAACAGGACAGACGACAATGTTGTGACCTAGGAGATTTTTTTTATTGGAACTCTGAACTTGTTTCTTACATAATGTAACAGCTCCTCTACAGCTGGGGAAAGAAGTAACGCTAAGTAGGAGTGGCTCTACTGATGAATTCAGAGCTTTCTTTCATAAAAATATATATGTATGACCATAAGTGAGATCAAATCTAGGAGTGTGATTAAAAAATAAACAAATGTAAAAAACATCACATTCATGGAAGACAATGATGATCAGTGAAGTTAAAACTTTGTTAAGACATTTGACCACTTCCAAGATTTGTTCCTAAAAGAAAACAGCGTAAAAAAAAAAACTTGATTTTCACATTTGAAATGTCAGATGAACAAACGAGGAAGACGAGATCGAACACAAGACAGTTTTATTATGCTAAAGTAGAAACTGGTGTTTCTCTACACATTGCTTTTTAATGATATAAAAAAAGCTTCTAAAAGGCGTGTTTAGATTTGAATGAATAAAAAGTCAAATAAAAGCTTGAACATAAAAGCAGACTTTCAGGAAGTGTAGAAGTGGCTCGATGTTACGGAGCCGGGCGTCTGCGGCCCAGCAGCGCGGGGAAATCGTCCGGCAGCAGAGCGTGGGTCCTGCAGGTCGGACACGTGCTCTGCTCCTTCAGCCACGACTTGATGCACTGGACACAGACGGGACAAAAGACCAATATTAACACCAGCAGAATTCACCTTCCACACACAGGATCCATTATCCCAACTCTTTTGTTCTGGATCTCTTTTCTTTGTTTACATTCAGACTCTGGGCTAAAGGACTTGTTTGAAAAAGCTCTGCTCTGGAGCTGCTGACCACTACAGTTGTGTTTTTGTATCATACATGTGCTCAGTTACACATTCCAGAAATGGTTTGTTTTCAATGAGTTTAATTTGATTTTTAATGATTCTTTCACATCAGATACATATTCCAATTCTGCAGTAAGCACTAATATGGCCCACAGTAGTATTGCCTTAAATATAAAACTGGATTAAGTGCATAATGTATTTAAATACTTAGTAGATAAGCCTGGTAAAATGAATAAGCTTGACGAGACGAAGATTTTATTTTCGACAAATGCAAACAGAGCTCAGATCAGTGAGCAGAGTGTTTTCACTCTCAGCCTGTCCCTGCTTTGGCCTATACAGCCAGTTATCATCCATGGCCCTGTTTAACCCTTGTAATAACATCCCACCTGATCACAAGAGGTCAGTGCTAAGTTGGTCTGTTCACACCTGGTACTAGAATGAGTCCTGGTTGTTTCTCTACATGAAGTTTTTACTCTTGTGACTTTACAGACTCGTTTGACATCGTTAGTTTATGTTCTTTGCTCTGCAGGTTGACATCATGAAAGATCTGATTTATAAAGAAAAGCTGACGGAAGATTATTTTGAATGACCTTTACTTCTGTCTTTATTCCCCCCGCACTTCAGCTTTATGTCAGCAAAAAATAAAACCCCTTAACAATACTATTTTTGTTTGGTATTTATTAATTTCCTGAAGAAACATGAACAGGTCATCTTCAGGTAGTGATGAGTTTTCTCTGACTTCTTGTTTCACTCGGCTCAAACTTAACTAATAACTGGAGGGAGGTTAATAAAGTCCTCCTCAGCTGCTCACATTCTAACACCAGAACGTTTTCTCACTCACATCTTTATGAAAGCTGTGTCTGCAGCCCAGCACGCACACGCTGTCGGGACTCATGTCATCGTGACAGATGATGCAGGGATCCTCCACATTGATCTGTTGAGGAGGGAGAGACGATTGTTGCAAAATCTGGTGCTCACATTCTGGTTTTCTCATCTGCCGAGTTTTCTTCTAGCGCCACCATCAGGTGTAAAGTTATTTGTACTCACTTACATTTCCATCAGCCTCAGCTGTATTTTATGTATAGCATGCAAACATTTGCTGAACTAATATGGAGAATATAGTTAACATTATACCTGCTATGTTAGCCTGTTAGCATGGCAACCACTGTCATTTTTACGTTTACTTCAAAACAAACTTGTTTTGATTCTTCTTCAGAATGAAGAGAACTGCTAATTTGAGACAATTTTATTAATCACTACTTAAATAACACTTATTTACTTATTATGACTTTAGTTATATTCACTTCCTCTTTTTTATAAGTCGATTAAAAAAAAAAATCTAGTTTGAAATCGGAAATTACATCTTTCTTTAGAAAAATAATCCCACTCTTGATACATTCTATTTTTGGGGTTAAATATCACTGTGCTCTCTTAAGCAAATGTGACATTAATGAGCTGGGGCTGTGATGAATTGTAATAGGAAAGGCTTATTGTTGGGTAATTGTTACTGATTTTGGACTTACTGCATTAGTATTTGTGGATCTCTGGAATCCACCCGACTGCCAGACGGGAGATGGGACAACATAAGGGGGAATGCCTGGTCTCCCAGGTTCTCCATTGTTGCATCTCACTGAATAAAGATCCTTATTAAACAGACAAAAATGTAACATAGTTATTTACAGATGACAAGTGACTGGACGATCACTACCAAACCCTACTACTGTCGAATTGACACGCGTGTAGTTTTTCTATAAAAACTTATACAGGAAGTGTCCAAATATTTACAGAGGTGAAAGTATTTAAAAACAAGGCCTACCTGATGATCCAGGATCAGCTGAGTCGCTCCGCCGACCAAATCCTGCAGCTCCATGTTGCTCAGGCTTCCACCGCTGGAGGAACGCAGCTCCTTAACAAACCTCATCAACTCGGCCCTGAACACAAACACAGATCATATTAACAAAACCAACATTGGATGTTTTTAGGACATTTGAGAGCAATAATCGGCTTCCAAACATGACATAATGAAAAGTATTTTTTTAAATATAAATCTTGATAAGGATCACTTAGGGTTTGCTTTTTAAGAATTATACTAAAGTTGAAAACTGAGTAGAGCAAGTTAGAGTTAAAAAATAAACATTGAATTGCTTTCTGAAGAACATTTTGACCTGAGACACATGAGCATTTCTGGACTCTAATTTCTTACTTATTGGCGAAAGCTCATATTTACTTTTTGTCATTACACTCTGTTAATGTTAGCAGAGTATAATGAAAACTGTAACTTCACTGAACCTCTGTTTTTGTAGAACTCCCAAGGAGGCAGTTGTATGTTTGTATGATAGTTGCAGCAGAGTTAACATGCACGCAGGCTAAAGTGCGTCAAACATGGCGTCAGTGTATTACCTTGTGTAGTCAGGGAAAATGTTGGAAAGGGCCCCGATGGCTTTGTCAAACATGGTGGGTGGAGGCTCCTGCGTCCACGTGGAAGGTTTGTGCTGCGTTGGAGGCGGAGCGGCTGGAGCCTCAGCTGCTGCCGGAGCTGGGGGCTGCTGGACGAGCGGGGGGGAGCTGGTTGCTCCAGAGGGCTGAACATCACATAGGAAGGATTTTACATTTTCATACTTTTATACTGTACTTTACTGTTTAATACTTTCATTAATTTATTTTTATTTATCACCAATTTTAAAGAAGAGTTTCATATAAAATAGAGAAATGAAAGTCTTACTGGTTTTGCTGGAGTTTCAGATGGGTTGTCTATGTTGCTGAGGACTAACTCACGGACTCGTCTCCCACTCTTCACTTGATCAACCTGCTCCTGGTACTGAGCCTGTGAACCACACAGAGACAGGTCTTTAAAAAAAAAAGTGCTTCAACCCTTTACCCCTTGCATTCAATTATTGTTGAGACGTATTAGCAACATTTTGGGGGTTTGAGGGCTCAGAATTTCTCTTGAAGGAATTTCGAAAAGTTCCAAATATGTGCCAAAATTAAACCGCAGTGGTGTTGGAGCCTCTGATTTAAGCTGCCACCTTGATTCCTTTTTTTGAGTGATATTAATTTACCTCAGCAATGGAGATTTTCTTTTCAATTTCTTTGACATTGGTTTTCCAGGTGTCTCTATTCCATTCCAGGTTGTGGTTTGGGAATCTGGAAAGATAAAAGGACATGACACATAAAAGGTAAAACCAGTCCAAACTGTTAGCACAGCTGTGATTTCACCCCCCCTTACTTCTGAGCTGCTTCATCCAGTTTGGTGAGGAAAGCCTTGGCATCTGCCCGCTCTTTGTAGAGGCTGCACATACCCTGCTCCCGGCTGCTCTCCACTGCCAACAACTGCCAGAGCAAATCAAGCAGTTAAAGGGCTGCTTCAAAAAAATAAGTGTTTGTCTCAAAACCACGAGGGGAGGCATCTGATTGGTCAAAGATTGATACTGCAGCAGGACAACAACTTAAACAAACAACCAGAGTAATAAAGAAATATCCAGGAGAAGTGGAGCTTTTAAAGGCAAAGAGTGATGACCCCAAATAATGATATTATTATGTTGTCACCCTTGTTTTTTTTTGTAAGCAAGATTATATTTAAAATAACAAATTCTCACGAAACTTCGTGGAAAGATGTGCTCACTTTCTTAAATTTTTTTAGATAAGGTCTTTATCAACACTTTCACTGTTTTCCAAAGGAATAATTCAGGGATTTTGATTGAAAACAATATTTATGAGTGTGTGCAGTGATGCTTGAATTTCTGAGGAGCGTTTTAATGCCAGTATAGAAAGAAGGAACATTTTAAACGACTGACCAACTAAGAACAATTGTTAATTGAGCCTTTTCAGGGTCGAGCTGCAGGACCTACCTGAGCTGTGTGAGACCTCTTAGTTGCCAAGGCAATCGAAGCTTTGCGGCGCTTGATCTCATCCTCCAGACTCAACTTCTTTGCTGCTGACTGATTTCTGCAGAGACAAAGAGAAAGAAGTGAACAAAAGAAAACCCGGCGGGATTTCAACCTGCGCTTCACCATCGACTCTCTCATCACTTACCCAAGCTCTAGGAAATCTCTCAACTTTGCGACACAGCAGGCGTTCTTTTCTCGGATGCTTCGGGCCAGACTGCACATGAAGAAAAAGATCACACAGATAAAACATCGATACAAATATTAATTATAGATCAATCACCATCTGATTTATTTCCTCCTGTGTGTAGAGATCTGCTGAAACTGTAGCTGATGAAGAGCATGATGTTGAGACACTATACAACTGGGAACAATCAATGTTTAAAAAATAATAATATAATGCTGTGTTTCATCTAGGATGACGTGAGATCTGGCCTTTTATAATGACGTTTCACCGATTTCCCATTAATGGGTCTTGAAGAAAAAAATATTTCTTATTTAGGGGACTGAAATCTATGAGTGTGTGCAATTTGGTGCATCCAGTATAGTTTGGCAGGAACTTAGGGTCTAATGTAATTAAATGTTGCCTCATATGAAGGTGGGATTTATTTTAGATAGAGCTAGAAACTTGGAACTACCACATGTGACTGAGATTACGCAGATTCAGTCAAGAATCAACAGTTTATATATGTCCAAACTCAAATTGGTGTGACTGTATGCCCTACACTGGCAATCTAGTTTACATAGTTCTTGTGCTAAATGTCAAAAATGGGAATGTGATGATGATGCTGCACAACATATACAACTGTACCTTTATTCCAAATTAAATTGTGAAGAGTTTCTGTACAAACACTTGTGAGTCACATATGTTAAAATATACAAGAGGTTATTTGATCTATGTTCTTGCTGTCGGCTGAGATGCTTGAATAAACAGACACAGGAAACTAATATAAAAACAAACCAGGGGATGGACGCTCATCGCCCTCAGTCTTACCTTCCCTGTTCCTCCACCAACTCTTCTGTCTCCAGCTTGAGGGACTTCAGTACTTCCTGGTTGGCCTTCTTCTCTTTCTGGTCCTTTCTCACCTCCTCTTCCAGCCTCTGCTGGAGCAGTGTCAGCTCCCTATTGGTCACCTTGACAAGAAAAAAAAAATGTATTACATCATCAGCCATTCAGTTTCATCTACTGTGCATTGTACCTATAGTAACTGGTTATGAACCTACTTGTATATTGGCAGTGATCTTCCGTACATCTTCCTCAAGGGCGGTGATGTCGTCTTTGTGCTTTTGGTCTACTCTGCCATTCCCCATTTCCTTGATCTGCTTCTCCAACCTCTTGTTGCTCTTCTCCTTTTTGTTGATGTCGCCCTGGAAAAGTGAAAAGGGTCAGAAAGGTCAACTTCAAACTGACAAATCAGTCAGACCGACATTTGGGTAGCATGAAGCTGCTTGACTCACCTCGCAGCTCTCAAAACGCACGTGAAACTCTGTATTGACTGCGACACTGCTCATGGTCTCTGGACAAGTCTAACAGGAGAAAAAAAGAGAAGCAATTTCAACTTACTAACAATTCAGCATTCAGGTGTTTCATCTTGCTTTATTCAAACATCTGATAAAAGGTTGACATTAACCTGAACTGCTTGGTGTTTGCTCAAAAGGTTTTCCACACTTGTCCAAGAAGCCACTCCACCCAGATAGGGATCAATATCCAAAACGCCAACATCAGAATCACTGAGATGATCCACTTTACTTGTGCCATTTAAGAACAAGTTGGGGGATGGCTGTGGACTGTCCCTGTTACTCCAGTGGTAAAAGCTGCCGTCATACGGCACAACTTCATAAGCTGACTTGAAAGAAGATGTATAAGGATTTGGGAGGATAGGATGGACTTGAGTCTGTGCAGATGAAAAATTGCCCCTATATCTTGGGAAAACAGATTCATGCAAATCAGAAGATTCATCGTTTGTGTCAGGATCCACTATGCTGTCCAGGTCATCCAGGATGGCTCCATGCCCTGCCTGCTGCAAGCTAACAGCATGCTTAGCCAGGCCGATACATCTCCCCATTTTTATGAAGCGAAGAGACTCCAGGAGGAAGGACTCGAAGCTGCCCGCTTCTTGGATCTTTTGCTGAGCCACGGGGGGGAAATATTTCAGTTCGCCGACCAGCAGGGTGTCCTCAGCCGTCAGCGGACCGTGCTCCTCCAAGATCTGGGCAAAGTAGCTGCAGCAGCAAAGAGAGAATCCGAATGAGAAGACAAGACCGGAAACAAAGTATAAAAGGCAGTTTGACGATTGAGTGTAAAGACTTTTCACTGAAAGCAAGAAATATCAACCTGCTGTATATTATAATGTATATATTTATTAAGATATTCTCTAAAGATATTATAAGTCAGCCAGAGAGAGTATTGCATTAGTATGACAACCAGCAACAGCGAACTTTTACCAGTCTTTGCTCAGGCTTAAATACATATTTAATAAAATGTATTCCAATAATTATTGGTTATGCCTCTGATTTTTAAAACATTTAAAAACATGTTATAAAGATTCACGTCACAACTGTTGCATCTATTTTAAATTTGTGTTGAGGAAGTTGAAGAGTAACATCTGGCTAGCACCAGAACTATTGTCCGTTTTGTCCTGAGGAATGCTTTCTTCCTCTTTTTTTTCCCTGCTCCCTCTTGTTTTTGTTTTTCTGCTGCTTCGTTAAAATTTTTTTTTAAATGAACACTAACACTGCATTTACACCGATGGAAATGTTCACTTTTGTGTATTTGATTTGACTCTCCATGTAATCTTGGCTCAACCAAATTGTTCTGCGTTAACTGTGAACCTACCATAAAAGATGAGGTATGCATCTATGGAACTGAGGCTCACACTTACTCGTACAAACGCTCTTTTGTTGGGTCAGGGTTGTTGTCCAAAATGTTTTTATAGTGACTTCTGTGTGCGATGCCGTTGTAATGGTTCTCAAAATCTGCCACTTCGTCTCGGAGGTGACTGGGTACACTAAATGGATCAGCCGGGCTAAGGAATGATCTGTTGACACAAAGCTCTATGTTTTTTAAAGTTAAAATGACAGTTACAACACAGGCTGTGTCTGTGAAGAGGACGAAACTTACAAAGAGTCATCTTCAAATAAGTCTTGCTCAAACTCCTCTCTTGTAGTTACGCTTCTCATGCCAGACAAAAAAATAACACCCTGAGAGAGAAGAGAACACACAGTGGTCAGTGATGCTACATGTAAACAAAATGTGCCTTCTTCAAGCAACAACTACCTCTTAAATTTCTGACCTTTGTCTCTCTCGGTTTCTTTTTCCGACCTCGACCTTTAGTCTTGACAGGAGAATTCTAAAAATGAAGACAATGTTGTAATTTGTGAGCAATAGAAGTGCTATATCAATTTAACAAGTAAAAAAAGTTTTAAACCAAATAAGCCAATTTCCCCAAAAGTATTCCATTACATTTAGTTTGAGTCAGAACAAAATTTTACAAGGTTTCTAAAGACTTACATTTTGATTTTCATCAGACTTTTTTAAGACCGAAAAATGTCCATCTGTAATACAAACAATTGAAAGATGAATCATGAAGTCAGGGCAGAAAATAACCATGTTTTCAAATCAAGTTAAATATTCATACCCATATCAAAATAGTCATCCAGTATAGTGTGGCAGGTCAGGTACTCCTCCCTGTGCTCCTCCAAAGTCCAGATAAAGAGTCTCATGTTCTGTGGTGAGGCCTGTTTTAGGTATTCAGTCACAGTCAAGCCAACACTTGAAAAAAGCTCCGGCCTTGTACCGAGCTTGGCTATAATCATCTCCTGTAATGGGCCAAAGGTGAGCAGAAGAGCGAGGTCCAGCTGCTCCAAGTGTTCTGCGTTGAGCTGGATGAAGGATCTGGCAGCGTTCAGGCCTGAAGAGACAAACAAGAATTTGGAACTTATGTTAAGGTTCACTATGTCTTACACAACTTCTGAATGCAGAACCTCTTTTGCAAATGCTCTTTTCATGACCTAGTTATAAAATGTTGATATTTAAAGGGGCACTCAAAAATCTATATATACTAATATCCATAATCAAGTCCATATAATGAGACTCAACCCCTGACTACTTCCACCTCATACATATTAGACGTGTGATACAAAACATTAGGTCATATCTACAAAAAACATGGCAAATGCTTACCTGCATTGTTGAGCTGAAATGCCCAGTCGTTGAGTTCATGATTTACATCCAGAGAGCTACTGAGCATTTCGATCATGACACGAGCCCACACCCGATTCTTCCTCTCCAGCAGAAGCTCAACAGCCTGACAAAACGTCTCCAAAGGCTCCTGCTGCATGTTAAGCATCCTCTCAGCGAGCTGGTTCCCCCTCCTCGAGTCCAGCTCCAGCCAGGGCTTCAGGCCGATCATCAGGGCTGAGCCCTGGAGGCTATTCACCTCTCTAAGCAACTCCATGTTCTGGCTAATCTGCAGTAGAACCCGATCCCTGTACAACAACCAGGCTGAAAACAACAAGCAAACACGACATTAAAAAATATATATATATCTTCACAACATATTGTGAACAAAAAAAAAAAAAAAAAAAATCAGCCGAGGAGAATAAAGCGACTTCAGTACTCCTGAACGTGAGCTCACGTCTCCAGAATAAGTGCCTTCAGAGTAGTGACAGATAAACTCCAGTACCTTTCTGTTCACTGTGAGTTTCAGTGTCGTCGTTCTGCTGAAGGATCTCATTGCTGATTGGCGGTTTCTCTTCAAATGACAGCTCAAGCTGCCTCCTCTTGGGCCGGTGCTCAACCTTTGGTTTTGACTTCTTCAGACTAAACATAAAAACAGAGAGAAAGGCGGTAGTTGAAAAACCAATACTGGTTTAAGGTAGAAAGGCCCATTAATGGGTCAGACATATGACTGTAATTGAGAGTGACCAGGCGCAGCATTTCAACCAATTAAAAGTTTAGAAAATCCTGTGGACTGAAAGCCCAGGGCAAAAAGATCCCCTAGCAGTCAATGCTCCTTATGATGCTTATTGCTATGAGATCATGACAACAATGATGTTTGACTGCAGACTCACCTTGTACACTTCTGGGTCACTTTTGGCTTCTTAGGAGTCTGTGTTTTGAGGATGTCAGCTTCAAACTTAAAAGAGAAACAAATCATGTCAACACCAATCCTGTGGTTCACGAGCACAGTGGCTCCACACGTTCATCTCACCTGCAGAGAACTCTTACCTTGCATTTCAACAGGCCTGTTGGTCCAATGATTTTAATACTACAGATTTGGCCGAAACAGTCTGGAGTCAAACATACTTCTTGCAAGAAATCCTGCAACATAAATATAAACAGCAGGAGTTAACAGATACCTGTATCTGTGCACATGTAAAATTACACATGGAGATGTGGTGAAATCTCAATTTACCTTCTCATTCTTTTCAGAGAAGGTTGATGTCTTTAGGGTCTTCCAACAGTTGATGTGGTATTCAACAGTACAGCTCTGACAGCAACATAACTGAATGAAGCCCTTTGGGTAAAGAAGCTTACAGTTAAAAAACATCCCTCTTTTAAATGTTTGAATTAAAAAACACCATGTGGCTGTGTTTCACTGCTGTGTACCTTAAAATCTGGGTCAGTCAGGTAGATTTCAGGTTTCAAAGAGCCTCGGCATTGCTCAAGTCGACATACAGCATCAGGTACAGGAGGGAATTTGCACTGCTCTATAAATCTATCCAGAATTCCCTACAAAGAGAACATATGAACATTTAAACCAAGAGCAAAAATCAGAAGTGTAATGCAAAACATGAAGTACATTTAGTAATTTATGTGATGAGACAGTGATATTCATTATTGTTTCCATAAAAACTTATTTGAACCAAATTTTTTGACACTGATCAACAGAGAAGACAAGTTTTTGACGGGAAAATCAGATTCAACTTGTATTGTGTCCTGCTTCTGATCTCGAACTGGAAATAAAGTAACGAGGACTTGACTCAAATGATCGTTTTTTTAATGATTAATGTTGTGACAAGACATGGAACAAAGGATTTGTCAGAACTTTTGTAAAGGCTGAGCAGCACTACTCTTAACGGCATTTAATGTGGTTTATATTCAAACACTATTTTCAAGTCAGAAATAAACACAAACCTACAATAACTTACCTTGAAATAGTCTGTTTGTGTCTCTTTGACAATCTCTTTAGTTAGGGGCCAGGTGAGTTTACCAGGGGTTATTTGATTCTTCACCATCTGCAAAGAATCTGAGAACTGATTCAGAGCAACTGAAAACCTGAAGAGATGCATATGTTTTACAGTTAGAAACCGCAACGTGTGTAAACAGTAACAGTAGACTATTATGACTAGAGATGTCTGTACCTGTTCTCTTTGAGATACACCCTCCCAGTGGCATAGAAAACCAGACACTGAAACGTCCGCTCCTCAAATGACTTCATCTTCTCCATCAGTTTTTGTGCTTCTGTGAGTTCCTGTGTTTCACAAAGCAACCACACATGTTATGAGGTAGCACAGGATATTCCCATATTGCTATAATTTTTATATTATATATAATTAAGATGCTAAGATGATACTGGCGACAAAAAAGCAAATGGAAATCCCAGAAACCTATAATCATGAATACAGAGTTTATATCTTGGTTTCAGCCAAATGTTTTCCCCCTGAAAGATTCAATTCAACTATATTCGTCTAGCAACAAAACATTACATACATAATTGATGTTAAGTTAATTATTCTTCTAGGAAAATTTGCTGTGCAGCAATATAACATAAAACAGCCACATACACACAGTACTAATCAAACTAATCGTTTTACTGCTGCTGTTTTAAAGTGTTAAATGGACAACAAACACAAATGAGGTAGGGCCAGCTCTACAACATCAATGTACCAAAACCCTCTAGCATCAGTGCAGTATATATGGCGAAGCAGTGTGCTGCTGCTATTCATGTCTAACTATCAAAGTCAAACTATCAGTTACCTCAGGCTGACCGATTTCTGTCAGGGCAGATGTGCGGCCATACAGCAGCAACAGTACATCCAATGTGGAAAGTCCAAGTTCCTGAGAAAGTAAAAGAAAAACAAGGCTTTATTGGCATATCGTTCACAGCCAAAATTGATTCCAGTCATGTTTTTCACAATATCTGAGACATGTTTGGCTTGTAAATTATAGTATTGAAGGTCCCGTGCTGGATATAAAACAGTGATGTTGTGGACCAACCAGATCCACGGCACAAAGATCTCCAGCCCAGTGAAGGCTGACATTCATTTTCACATTTGTCAGCAAACTGTAAGAATTATCTTGTCATTTGCACATGGTTCTCTGAATTTGCTCTTGTAATTTTGGAAATTTGGCTCATAAGTTGTGCAACAGCAAGAAGTGCTCCACCCTCTGCACTGGGTTGCATATCAGTTGTAGGATTACCTTAGGTGTGTTAGTTTCCAGTATGGCCAGTGCCTGGCTGAAGGCCTGTTCTGCATTGCGGTTGCGGAGGTCGGCGAGAGCGGTGTGGGCATCCTCCACCAAAGACTTCAACTCTTTACACACAGTTGCTTTACTCGCTGGCAATTTCTGGATCTAAAGAGAGCACACATATCATGGCAGGTTGGTCACATCGTTCAATTGTTATACAGTTACAACGTAAAAGTTACAATCATTATGATTTTAAAAGCTACGTGATGCTGTTAAATGGAAGCTAACAACGCAATAAACAACCAAGCTTTGGCTGCATTCATGTTAAAAGGCATGTGAGAGACAGAAACCACGGTGAGTCAATGCTCCAAAAGATTTTATGCTGCGCTGCACTTCTATTTATAAGACTAAACACCCCTTCTGATTCATGATAGATGGGAACATGAATAATTACCTTCGCCAAGGTATTTATGTTTCATCAGTGTTAATAGTTTGTCAATTAGTAGGATAATGCAAAAATTACTGGACAGATTACTGCAAAACTTGGAAGGATGTGGTATAGGCCAGGAAATAACCCATGAAACCTTTGTATGGATCTGAATCCAAGATTCCCCCACTTTCTTTAAAATAGGGAGAATTCCTTGATTTCTCAGAGACAAATTCTGGGAACTTGATGAAAACAATCAAACAAGTTTAGGGGACTAATACTGAGTGTTTGTGACTAATGAATATAAATGTGATTTCAATGGGGTAGAGTTAAGCCATGGTGGAGGTATGCACACTCTGAGTGCCCTTCTAGTTTGTGTTCCAAGCTTACCTCAGCTGCAGGCGGATTATGTTTGCTCTTTGATTTCTTCTTTCCTGTAGTGCCTGACTCCACTTTTTCCCCCACATTCATTTGTCCACTGTTTGAAGAAATCTCACTGGAAGCACAGAATTGTCAATCAGCGAAACATCCAACCTGTACTCCACACCGTCCTCCACAAAATGATTTAAATGGCAGTTTCTTTGTGTGGTTAAAAGCAACAGTAGAAAACTTCATGTTCGTACTGTTCAGTCCTGTTAATACATCGCTGCTAGCCTTGGTTAGACTTGACTGTGTGATCTTATCAATGAAGCAGACTGTTCTAGTTGTAGTTACTGTTACCAGGCTGCTATTACTTAAGGTGTACTACACAATGAACAAAGGCAGTAGAATGACAACAAATTCAAGTCAAATACGAACAAAGAATTAGGTTTTACCTACAGATACTAAAATAATTTCATAATCGCATTTATTTTTTTATGTAGTAAAATCCACGAATGTCAACACCTTCAGTTTTCTTCGCTCAACATGTTCTGCAGAGGCGCATTTTAAACATTGGCCAGAAAATAGTGGTTCCTTTTATGATCACAGTGGAGATCTTAAAGCAGGGACATATTTTATACAAGCACTGACTTTAGCATTGTGCTTTCACTCACTTTTTTGCAGGTTTAGGGTCTTCAGTAGCGCCCTTCTTCTGTGCAATCTCTGTTTTTTTCCCTGGGAAGAGAACATGATGTGTTTGACTGTTACTCTGAGAGCAATCTAGTGAAATGATAAACCTGTGATGGAAGAGGATTCAGGTCACCTAAGGGTCTTAAGCAGGAGCATCTATTGAAGCACAGGGTACCAACTAACACAGAAGTCACTAATACAAGTAAACAATGGATAACAGCTAGCTGAAGGTCATCATCCCGGCAGGGCACATTTAACGCAAACCCTACATTTGTAAAGACTCTATTAGGTACTACAAGATAAGCGTGGCCCTGCATTTAGGAAAATTATATTGTCTATCATCTTATCATCATTGGATATCGGTTGATTGTTTCTGCTATGAAAATATTAAAAGAAAACCAGGGACCAGGTTATACGGATCGGAACTGGCTTTTGCTGTTTCACAAAATGTACAGTTAAAAAGGGTTGAAAAGGGGACTTGCGGTCATTCAATAATGACCAGATCAAAAATGACCTGTAAATCTTTACTCAAAACCAAGGGAGATTTTCATAACATATGGATGTTGCGGAAAAAATAGCACTAACAAATATGTAAAAAATTTCTGGAACATCAATTTAAGTTAACTTTAATGTTACCCTTTTTGAAAATTAGTTTTAAACACATAACCAAACATAATTTGCATATATTACCGTTAAACTTATTGCAAAAAAAACTCCACAAATGAAAACATGAGATAATATATGCATAAGAAAACTAAATCATATGTGTATATAAAAAGTGAGACATGACAAGTATAACGCAGTGTAAAGCTCACCTGGTGGTTTGTCCATTTTAACCTCGGAGACCTGTCAACACAAAAGTTTTTTAGTGACAATGAACTACATCTAACGTGGATTATATGTCTACAGGTTCAGGAAGGTTCATTCTAAGATACTCATTTCAAAGGAGACTTGGGTCAATTGGAAAAATAAGGATATCCACTCTACCATACAAAGCACAATACACATGTTCGACCAATCATCATGATGAGATTACCTCACTTTTATAGAATGGCAAAGATGATTAAACACATTTAATATAAATGTTGTCTTTATTGGGTCAAATATGGCTGCTACCTGTTGAATTAGAAATAAAGAGTCACTGACCTTGGTCTGTACAGATATGCTTTTTGCCATTCCAAGCTTCACACATTTTGCTGCTGCTTCTGCTTCGTTTGGGCTGTCCGGTCTGTAGAAAAGTCAACAAAACATAAAAGGAGCTTCCATTTGTTTGTCATGGTTTATTAATCATGTTTGCAGTAAATTGTGTATTAGGGAGCACACACACACCTTTTGGTCTTAATCTTTGGGCGTCCACCTTAAAACGAAGCAAACAAAACAGGGTTTCAGTATTGAGCAACAAACTAGTTATTCTGCTCTCCATGACAATAACATGCAATAACCTAAAATATTTTTCCCCCTTTTTTCGAATTTTCCCCCACCTGTAATTTTCCTGTTAGACTTTTGAGTTGTGTTAAGCTGAGAAAAACGGGCACCTTTGTAAATCTATAAAATAAACAGTGTACTACACATGGATTTCTTGCTCATCTATATCCCCCTTTACAAATCTATTTTATTAATTTACATGCTGATCAGATAGATACGTGAATTTGGGTGCTTCTGGCCACATACATGCAGGGAATATACCTTTGAGGTCTTTTATTGCTTGGGTAAATTTGAGTTGTTGTTGTTCTAACTCTTTGATTCCTTCATGGTCATCCTTACACAGACTCTGGGCCGAGCAGTTGGCTTCAATAGCTCGTTTGAATTCTCCCATTGAGAACAAAGCGTCACAGTAGCGGTAGTGACCCTGTAAGAAAAACACATGCATCAACTTCTTATTCTAATCTAAGCTCAGCAATGAAGAACATGTGGAGTCAAGTAACATAGAGAACAGTTTACATTTCGAGCACATAAATCATGCTCGAAACATGAATCAGCAGCAAATAGACCCTATTGTAGAGTTTCAGTTAGGAGTCTTTTACTTTAATTATTTAGACTGTAGCGACCCAACATATTCTCATTTGTCCTGTCGCAGTTTCATATTGAAATTGTGAAATAAATTAATACAAATTAAAAACTGTTGGCAGTGAGAGTGACTTTTGTGCACCCTGTTATAGCTGTAGATTTAATTAACCCAGTCGGAAACGCTGAATTAGTGATTATTAATCCTTTATTGTTAAGAATAAATTAGTTTTTGTATATTGTATACAGAGAATCTGATGAAGTTAATTGAGTCATCTTGAGGCTTGAATTGTTCTCTTTCTAATGTTATAAATATAATTTTAAATGAGTATTACACAGATCCAAGGACTAGATGATCTGTAGTCAACGACACTGAATTTACGTCGCTCCTTGTGCAAAAAAAATTGCCGAACACTGCTGCTTAACTTAGGACAACAATACTTTATGTGCAATAAATGTTGGATCAGTCTCTGTTTCACTGTAGCTGGATAATAAGAGATCAATACCTTTGCCCAGAGAGGATCTATCAGTGTAGCACGTTTTCCATCTCCAACTGCCTTTCTGTAAAAATCCAAATTTCATGTGCGGGTTAAAACATTTTGATGACCACGACCATTAAAATCAAGCCATAGTTCCGGCCAAACAGTAATTAAAAACGGTCAGCTTTACTTACAAGAATAAGTATAGTATATAAGAATAGTTGCATTTTTCTCTGGTCTTGTGCATGTACACATGCAATAAATGCATGTAAATATAGAGCATTGTGATGTAGGCAGAAATATGATACTAAAGTTATTTTGCCTTCATCTTCTGGAATGAAAATTCCACAAACGAATGGTGCTCCAAAGTGAGTGGTACTTACAGGTACTTCTTACACCGGATATAGCATTGGGCTCTGTTTCCATAAATGATGTGGTTATCGGGGCTGGATGGAGAAGAAATACATACCAGTTTTTTAAAAAGGACAGAAATTTGCCATTTATAACAATTATAAAATCAAAAAAATCCCGCAGTGACTCATTTTAAAGTGAATATTAATTAAAAAAAATATGTTGACAGTATCAGTCAGCCCTTCTGTCATTTCCGTCACAGATAATTTGTATTATATGGAGAGCTTTGTTTCTATTCTTATAATAAAATACATTGAATAAACAAAATGTCAACAAAATTCAGCTATACAGGGATCATTGCATGGTCGTTATATTTTACAGTGTTATTGTACATGTATAACCAATAACATAAAAATTCCTACGCTACCAAACATATTTAGACCAGAATCAAGATCTGGGATAAAGACTCATTGTACCAACCTATGAAAATGATACTTACTAATATTTGATGGCTTTGGAGTAAAACTGCGCAGCATCTTCATACTGACTTTTCTTATAGTTCTCGTTTCCTTTCCGCTTCATTGCTTCGCTTCTCTGAAAAAGCAAAACAGACAAATGTTTAGGCTTGGTAACGTTTACGGCGGCCTTTTCTTATTTGATCCATAACTGGAGGGAAGACCGAAATTACTCATCCATCCAAATTCAAAATGCAACAATAGTTTTTGGAGAGGTCCTATCGAACCCAATAGATCTGTTTCAATTGCAATCATTAGTCAATCAATTAACTGACAGAAAATCTACCCCCATCAATTCTGACTATCAAATAATCTTCCTTTGGTTTGGGATTGTCACTTAAAAAAAAAACACCAACTATGGCTATGGCTTACTTACAAGTGCTGAGTATGTCACTCTGGAGCCAATCTGTTGTGTGGGCCTTCCTATTTGTTATGCTTTTGAAAAAGCTGGCCAGCACACGTTTAATGCGTCTATATGGACATGCAGAGTATCTGTGTTTGTACAATGGCTAATGGTGATCTGCAGAGAATAACCCGACAAAATGACCATTGATACTCCATATTTTCATTTTCAAACTACATACAGATACTATTAATTATTGTTCTTAACATATTATAGCAAAAATATGTATATTACAGTCTGTAATTCATTGCATTGTCTTACCTCAACCAAATGGTCAGGCGGTTGAGCCATTAGTGACTTCATTGTCCTCTCAAGGTTAGTACACATGGCCTGAATATAGTTGGCATCTGAACGAAAGCAAAGAAGAGTGTGTTAGTTCACCATTGAAAAATAGTCTGAAAACCTGCTCCTAGAACTTTTTGAAGGCTTTATAATACATGGGTTTTTACTAGAAATGTCTTGTGGTTATGATGTCAGAGCTGCTTTGTAGCAGAAAAGTCTGTGTGTTCTGTAGCGTGATTGACTTACACTCAGTGAAGATATTGCACAGGGCCATGTAGCATGTGCGTGGGTGGCCGAACTCCAGGACACGTCTGCGAATAGCCGGTTCGCCTGTTCGCTCCAACCAGTCTAACGCATCGTCCAAAACATCTGGGTAACTCTGTTTCTATAAATTCAAAAAAATAAAAATGCCAAACAGAGGTAAAAGTATTTTCATTATTTTTGCGAAAAATATTATTTTTAGATTGAGAACATTGGACATTTCTTGCGAAGCACCAATAAGACGTTTTCTACATTCAACTTAATTATTCCCTTTGGTGTTCCACAAGGTTCTGTACTTAGCTCTATCCTTTTTGGTATCATAAACGTTTCCACTCAGCCAAATCATATGGAAACAAAGTGTAAACAGAGAATAATATAGATTGAATGTGCAACATCTCCTACTTGTATCTTTAAATGCTTTTATACACTCAGAAATTGGATTAAAGCCCTTTGAGCTGAATAATGTTCATGAAAGGTGATCAACATCATCATTAACTTTATAAGCTAGAAGCCATGCCTCTGCCACTGTTGGAAGAACCTTAACACATATTAGCTGATAACCCCTCACATATTCAATATAGACTATGCCTTATTACAAACTTACCATGTTAAACATGTTGCTTATCCAGAAAATGTGCTTTGTTTGGTTCCTTTTCAACTGAAACAGAGAACAGGTCATGATATCATAAGCAAAAGTTCCAAAATCATAAAATACTAATAGCCATTTTTCAACACTTCCATCTACTCCTTTTCTCTAAACTAACGTGTGCGTTTTATACCATTTCAAATAACGTGTACCAGTAATATTATACCTATACTGTGCTCTGTTTCAAACACAATGTTCTGCAAGTTGGGTTTCAGCTTTACTGATGTGGTGATGACACAGTATATATAAACGTTTCACCCAAGTATTAAGCAAAATGGCAAACACAAACTGAAATCTCAAAACAAAAACAAAGTCTCTGCTGTTAATACAAATGACAATGTCTATAACTACCTATACCTGCAGGTCAGCAGAATCTATCACAAATGTACTTTCTCCAACACATTTTTAAAAACTTGAATTTCTGAAAATGTTCTACTAACACCAACACAACAAACAGTATCTGCTATAAGTACAGATCCACCATATAAAATCCTCCTTTAGCCTGAAGCTTACAATTGGGGATAAAGCATAAAAAACCGCACTGCAATTTCATATTCTGCTTACATTTCTATTGTACTTACACTTCCTTTCTCCAAGGCTCTGAGAATAGCTTCCACTGTTTCGATCCTGTGCAGGCATTTCAAACTTATATCTTCACTTTCCCTATAAGGAGACGATGTCAATTATTCAATAGTCTAATCACTGAGCATTTGGTTGTATTGATTGGCAACTAAAATGTATCCAGATCACATTCATAATTATACGTACATAGCATCAATTAGGCCTATATGTATAGCCCAGGAAACATTATTGGTGGATTCTTCACGCTGCAGCAGAATGGGCAGCCAGAGGGTACAGATTTTCATCCGCTGTCCAGTTTCTTGTTTGGTACGGGCAGGTAAAAGGTCCCATCGATCAAAATCAGACTCTAAAAAGATACAGAAAATTGGTGTCACCCATCTGAGAGCCACATAGAGAAGCTATAACCTTGATTCTAAAAGCAATGCCACATGTTGTGTAACAGCTAGCAAAAGAAATCCCAGAGAAGATTAAGTACTTTTAAATACCTTTATTTACCAATAAGTTAAAGGTAGTAGATGAAGGAATTTCCTGGCAATCATTTATATTTTTATTATAAAAAGGTAAGTAAAACCTGATTACTGGGCTATGAAGTGAAATCTTGTCATGTCTGATAAAAAATGAATATTTAACTTCAGCAAAACAAAAATGTTCTCAAATACCAACATTTATCAACTTATGCAATTAAGTAATCTGATACTCTAGTGTATACAATACAAACTAGCACATAAATGTTCCTTACCTGATGGACTGAGGACTCCATCACTTCTCTGAATGTACAAAAGAGAAAAATACAGTTTTGTATGACCTACAAAAAACTGCAAGATGACTAAGTATTCATTTTGATTATTAGCTAATAACTCACCGCTATCGCTCGGTGTCTGGAATCGTCCCATAGAACAAAATCAGAATCAGAGTCTGAATCGGACATTTTTCTCCAATTCTGTAAGAAAAAATGTAAAGTCACATAAATAATCAAGCACAAAGTCAAACATTATTTACATGTATGTGTTTTTTTTAATCAGTTGCAAAAAAATTAAACCATAATACATGTTAACACCATATTCTTATGGAAGTACAAATCACACAACAAAAACAGTGCAAAGCAGTTTGCGACCTATGAGGGCATTATCATGGTGTGGCAATAAGAAGCTAAGATGCAGCTATCAAGCTTTACAGCAGCAATATCCCATAAGCCAATTTGACAAACTGTGCGTCACAATGGTTTAATTGAAATTGAACTGGCTGTGTGTTTTCTTATTACACAGAGACATGATTTATATTTGAAAACAGCACAAAGGCATCCAAGACTATCTCCACTCTCAACCACACAGTTGGAAACCACATTAACTGCGCCCTCTCGGCATATGGTTAGGATCTGCCTCTTGGGGTCATGAAAGCATGATGTCTCCTACACTGATCAACACACCAGGAGGGTTAATAAATACATCTACATACTCAATGGGAGGGGGCTGTGAGTTATAAGTAGTGATGGCGAGATGAAGCTTCATGAAGCTTTGAAGCTTTCCATCCAATTGGTTCGCTCATGGGCCGAAGCTTCATGGTGCTTCATTTGCTCTACTGCGCCATCAAGTGGACATTAAATGTAATGTAATTATACTGAAACCATGGCTTTGGTGTGTGAAGCTTTGAATTGAATAAACGAATTAATGATGTTTGTGATGCCAATACACGTACACGTACAAAATGGATAACAGTTAATTTATTTTTATTTAAAAACAACAGCTTCTCAAAGTGCTGGGTTTCAGGCGGATTAATTTTTTTTGAAATAATTTCGCCTGCTTTAGAAACGATCATTTCACAGCGCACAGATAAGGTTGGGGTACAAAGAAAAGATACCGCAAGTTTGTACAAGTTAGCAAATAAATTCCTTGTCTCCCTCCAATACTCAGAATATATTGCAAGCAAACGCACAATAAAGTCCCAAGACAAGTAGTGTGGGGGGGGGGGGGGGATCAATTGCGTTTCGCGGCCCCTTTTATTTTGAATCGCACGCCAAACCCGCGAACCCTTTCCTGAATCAGTGACGTGCTCGGCCGGCTCGCGAGGCTTCGAACGTCATCACATACGTCATCGACACAAGCCTCGATACGCGCTTCATAAAAATCCTCCTCGATTACTCGACACACGCTTCGAAGCCTCGACACGGGAGGACACATCACTAGTTATAAGTACAAAGATCTCCCTCTGTTCTTTGCTCATTTGTACATGCCCTTCTGGTGATTGTACTGTGAGTCCATCTGCAGATTCTTGAGTAAAGTGTTTGACTTTGTGCTTGATTCAAAGAAATTGCAACCGCGTGACCTCATAGCATGTAAACTGTGTTATTAATGTACTGAACGTGATACTTTAAACTCACTTCCATGTGTCATTCAAATTATCCTAAAGTATGTCATATTGTTGCTCTCTCCAAACACTGATCCCATAATCTCGTGGGATGCATCTGGCTACAGTTTTCAAAGAAAATAGTATCTCGTGTGTCTTGTTTGTTGAGTGATGTCACATATCTTTTCTCAATATTTGGGAGGTGTGTGGTTGGTGTTGTTTCTCCCGCAATACCTAGGACTGGGTGATATTGACCCAAATGATAAAGATAACAAATATCTGTTGATATGGATAATTATCACAATAAATGTTAAATTGCTATTTCTTGTGAGTTTAAAACCCATTCTTTGCTACCGAGGCTGAGGTTTTAAATGATCTTCATAGGCTCGGCATGACAAACACTTGATAATCAGCAGGACATTTTATAAATGTGAGGAAAATCTATTATGTGTTATATATAGAACCTTTTGTTTGTTTCCTCCCAGGCCTACTCCTAATAACCACAACACGCCCTGATGGTAATTCCCCAGTGCCACACTTCATATGATGTCCATTAATGAGACCAGTTTCAGACAGGTTTCGTTTCATCATAAGCCATTGCTCATGGTTGACGAAGAAGTGGGAGGGGTGAAGGACAACATAACATCCCATGTACCTGAAACTTATCCGGATACTTCCACATGATTAAATGAAGTTAAACAGCAACTTGGTTTATCGGTCATCGTCTTCTGAATGACTTTTTAACGGCAGTTTGTCCGAACAACATCCCTCTGTGAATGTCTGTTAATGGGGTAACGAGGCTGACTCCTTTACGTTAGCCTTTCTAGCATAATAGCAACGATAGCTTTGGTCAAACACGCTTTCAGTCCCGTGTCAGCCCGCTGAGGACCACATCGACCATCACCCGGTTCATCAAGGAGCGTTATCTTCGCCATTGACCATTTCGCGATGGTTTAAAACAAAGACCACCTCACTTAAGTTCTTCTTGGTTTTGGCGCGACGCGACAGACGACGGGAGCGAAGCAGGAGGGGAACTCAGCTCTTCGACGGATCCGGGATTAAACGGTTGTTTTAATAAGTAGTAAATAAATGAATACATACTCACGTTTGGTCCAGAAGTTGATAATTACCAGCGGTCTGTGCTGCTCGTCCTCCTCATAGTAGTGTACGGAAGTAACTGAGGAAGCAGCAAGTCGTCAGCTGGGTTGGGGGGGGTCTTCTTCGTGGTGTTCTCTTGGTGCTTTAGCGCCCCCTACAAGTGTGGAGTCGTTGTTGGAAAATCTAATCATTACACAGTACCACTACTACTAATTATATAAATATAAATAAAGTGCTCGGGCCCTAAATAGATATAAATATAAACAATTTATTATAGTTACTATATCTGGTCTGCTCTCTTAATGATATTACTTAAACTTGCTTGTGATGAATTTGAGTCTGAACAACTGCTCTATCAAGTTCTGATAAACAAATCTATCTTATGTGCTTTATTTTGTTTTTTTACAAGATCGTCTGAACAGTTGATAGAAATGGCTTGAATTACTCATGCTGCATTTTGCGCTATTTTTTAACTTGATGCCACCTTCCGCTCTCTTTACATACTGTCTGATATATTGTTTGTGTTACATCTGGATTTGTGTTTCATCATAAACTCCTCGCACCTTACAGTGGAGAGGGAGAGGCTGTGGACTAGTGGGAAAAAAATTGGACTATGGGCAGAAAGTTACGGACATCAGACAGGAAGGTCTCTTCTTTGACTCCTCTCAATGACAATAAAAACATACCTGGATGGACAAAGAGGACTCTCCCTACCCCCACTGTCTAAGTGCCCCTGAGCAAGGCACCTTACTCCCCCAACATCTGCTCCCCTGGCGCCGTGCATGGCTGCCCACTGCTCTGTGTGTCCTGCTATGTTCACCAGATGGGTCAAAAGCAGAGGAAAAATTTCCCTCATCTGCATGTAGTCTGACTGTGCATGTGTTTGGGATCAATAAATGTATCTCGTACCTTGCCCCTGACAGTAAGAGCTGCTTCCTATCTTTGGATTCAATCTTGAAGCTCTGTAATTATTATTCACAGCGTCTGTACCGTTTCATCATGTCTACATTTGCTCACAGTCTGATCCGTCTCCCCACAGAATAGTCTACTGTCTGATCCGCTCTGTACAGCAGGCTCATCCTATTACACCACCACAGCTAACTTGGAAGCTGGACTTAAGTTGTTTCTTAAACACGATATAGATTTGATCACCCATATCTTAAAGTAAATGCTTACATGTTCACGCATCAATAACAATAATTAATTTGTATGGTTATACAACATTGACAGGTATTTTACTGCACAACTAGTAGGTTACTCTTAGCTTTTATACCATTGTACGATCAAGTTAAAAGAGTTTTGCAGTACAACAAGACTTATTTGGTTACATTTCAGGAAGCATGGGCAAGTGTTTTAAGTTGAAATAGTTTAATATAATTCACAGTGTATGGAAAGATTTACAATGAATGAAAGCACATGAAGTAAGAAATGAAAAACAACAAACAAAACCTCGTCCAGCAGAAATCACTATCAGTCCACTGTTTTCATATTGTCAAAATCCTTTAAACTTGAAGGAATAATTGGCCAGGTCGTATGCACCAACCATTCTGTACGTAGAGTTTTTCTTTCCCCTTTTTAAAAGAAAACACAGAATATGTGATTAACAGTTCAACTTCAACTAAACAATAAAACTGCAAATTGAAAATAAATGCTGTCCAACCCTGTAATCATTTCTACCTCCATATAATACAATATTCAGTTGAAGAATTATCACAATCACTTTTATGCAGGCTATGAATGATAATTTAAATGATGAATCAGATGATTGTGTCCCATCTAAGAGCACAATGTTTAGTTTGAGGAACTTTAACTGCACACTACTCTAGTCTAACTTGTCTTGAACGCAAGGTCATTCCTCTGCCTGCACAAGCTGCGGAGAACTTTCTCAGGGAACAGGAAGACGTTTCTGTTCCGCTCCAGGTCCTGAGCATTTATAACACGAGTCACCAGAGCTTGCTGTATGGCTGGGGACTCACAGGGGTGATGCTGCACGTTGTGACTCACATTCCTTCCTGGTTCAATGACTAACAGGCCCAGCGTGCCGGCTTCCTCCTCCCTGTTATATTCAGTCCCATTGGTATGTGCCTTAATGCTTCCCATGCTTACAGTGGTTTCATTGCTTCTTTTTGACACACTGACTCCAAACTCTTCTGTGGTTCCATGTGTTTCACAGTTTCTGCTTCCATCAATAGTTGAATTGGTTGCAGTCGTCTCATCTAATCCATCAGTGGAGATACTTGTGCTAACCTGGCTAACATTAAAAAGGTGATCACCAGAGCAGGCCTTATTGATTGATTTGGATGTCTTGGTTTGTCTAGGTCGACTGGTGGTCCCAATTGTGGGTTTTTGTGAACCAGGAGCTGTTTCCTTGGTGTTTCTGCGTAGATAGGCTGTGTAGCCCTGAACCAGGAGACCTATCCCAGACTTATAAGACAGACGCAGCGACTCTGCCGATCCTAGTGGCACAGAGTGCAGCCGCACCTGTTGGACAAGAATAAAGGTGAGTGCAGGGCTGATGTAAACAACATGTGAACACAGACATTACATACACTTTTCGGTTGATTCGGCAAACAGTGGCTTATCTAAACACCTGAAAGTTACATGGCACCAATGAGATTCATTTAGAGCTGTGATTGTTACAACCCAATTAATCTAAATATGTTATCTCTTTTTGCTCTGTATTTGGTCTCCACCAATTTCTAAGGGGAAATATGTGTGCGAATGTGGAAAAAAATTGCCTCAAGTGATATCAATAGACTTAATCTATTTAAAGAATACATCTGTGGGAGTTGAGACTAAATTTAGCTTTCCAGACCTTTGTAGCATGCACCTTATTTCTCCCAGACCTTTGTAGCATGCACCTTATTTCTCCTTGAGACTAGCATCTTGAGGCTACATGCCACATATGGTTTGAATGTCATTGTGGTTAATGTAAGCACTGGATTTTATTACGGCCATTGTGTAAAAGGACACTATCCCTGGTACATATACATAGCAGATAATAAGAGCAGGCATATTAGCTTGAGCCTTTCTCAGTCTCCTGACCTGGTGTATTCTCATGTGTAGATGAAATGCAGCTCCTGTCAGCCACTGCCGCATGGACACTGTACTCATCCTCTTCTTATTGGTCATCCTCTCATAATGGTCGATTAGCTCAAGTTTCAGCCATCTGTCATAGAGCTCTGTGGTCTCAGCCATCTTCTCCTCATTGTTAGCAAACTCAGGGATCAGGCACAGGTAGCTATAGATAATCCTGCCAATTCTTGAAGAGATTCTGATGCCAAAAATATCCTCAGCCAGGGGGCTCTGAGTTGACAGGTCCCCCTCGGTCGATCCTTCTGTCCGGACCTGGAGAGATATCAGAAAAGAAATGGATGCTCGAAGAAAAATCATGGGATTACCAAGGTCAACCGAAACTTTGGCTGATTTCACAAAGTATTCAATAATGACATACAAGCTAGACAAAATAAAAAAGTTTTCACCAACTTGTTGAGCAATCTGGTCAAAAAGCAAAGACAGAGCCAGAGCAACAACCCCAACTCCTCCATAGGTGACCTTTCTGCTGCCTCCCAGCTCTCTGTTCAGACTCAGGCTGAATTGAGTCCGCTGCTCCCTGCTCATGCTCCGCTGCAGGAAGGCATGTTGATGCTGCAGCGCTGCAGAGGACTCCAGTGACAAGAAGGTGGTGAGGACCGGGTCCAAGGAGATATCAGGAACGATGCTGGCATCTCGAGCCACAGAAAACAGTTCCTGAACAGTGCCAGGAGAAGGAAGACACAAACTGCGACCCGTCAGGATCATGGCTTTCGTCTAACCAGTGTGCGTTGGCGTGTGTTATCTTTCTGTCAGTGTGTTTGTGTGTTTACCCACACCGGTCAGATTAGTGTTATCAGCATGACCAGCAGTCCAGTTAAGGACTCATGCACATGAATACACATGCAATTTAGCTAAAATTATAAAAGACTAGTTTCAAGTAGTTACAGGAGCACTTATTTTCACGCTGGGACAAAGCCAGTGGCAGTGAGACCACATGTACTGCAGTTTTCAACAGGACTATTATGTACTAGTATAAAGGATTGACTTTAATAATGGCTTAAATTATTTAATACCAGCTTTTTTGGTTGCCAGGTTGTGGAGAATCCTCCTTCATCATCATGTCAATACAGACTGCTTAACTTCAAGTCTCAGAGAGATGTATCCAATGCACTTTTGATCGCAAAGTCTGTTTGTTTACTTTCCTCTCTGTAAAACAATTTTCCAAGTGCAGGGTATCAGTCAGAGTTGTTATCCAATGTTCGAAAGTGGGTACATCTGTCTTCCAGGGTTGGAGAATAATCTTCTTTGCGCAGAGAAGGCAATAGGACAGAAGATGTTGTTTTTTCAGACATAGCTGTGAAGTAAATCTGCATTTAGCACACATTGGTGATATTTGTTGAAATTTGTATGCAACTTTACTTTAGAGTAATTTAATTTATGTACAATCTTAACCTGTATCAAACAGTGTCTTGCATTGATGGAATATTAATTAACATAATACAAACCTTCATTCTAAATGTCCTCCATTATTTCAAACCCCAGTTCTTTTCCCCATTCTCTCTCTATAGTATTTGTCTTTACTGGTCCCAGATCTTGTAAAAATATCATATATAAACTAAATGGCCAGTCTTTCCACCTTAACTATCTTTCAAACATTAATCTAATTTATCTGGCTCCGCTTTATCAGTGTTTTGGACTCAGACACAACCTCTGAACATTAACCTTAATGTCAATAAGCAAGCAGTCAATGCACTGTGTAGGACACATTACTCTGCTGGCCCCGCAGCAAACTCCCGTTTCAGTAAATCTGATATGAGACCAGGAATTAGTCAATAATATGTGATGTCCAGGAATAACATAAAGCACGGTTCTTCTGTGCTGTAGCTTGTAGATAGATAGATAGATGCAGGGGCGTTTCTAGGATTGAAAGAAAGGGGGGGCTTAGCCCCTAAGGATGCTGAATGTTTGTATATATATATATATATATTAATACTAAGACAAGAAGGTGATAAGACAGGAGCCATTAAAAAATTAAAGATCAGATGCTGCAAGAATGACGCAATTAAAAGTCCACCAAAATGAAACATCCTGTTTTTATTTACTGAAATAAATGATTGCAAAACGTCCTCATCAGAAGGTGGTTCTATCACCATAGCAACCAGATGCTAAGATTTGAAATAGAAGATTATTTTTGATTGACAGGGACACTCTCTCAATACCTCCTTTGATGCTTTGATGAACAGCATCAAAGTTGGTATTTTGATAGGAGACCTCTGATTGGCTGTTGATTGCTTTAAATACTGTTAAAGTTTAAGACAGTTGCTATTGCACTCTGACCTTGACTGAGGTAAGTCATGTCTCACTCTCTCTCTGTATTTACCCAGCATGCTAACCAATACAATTCAGGCTCATTATTCAAGTTTGAAATTAAACCACTGTATAATATGAAGCTTCTGCTGTTACATGTTGATAATGTGCTGTTTTCTGTTGCTTTTATGACAAATGTGAAAATATTGTTGCTGGCTTCTTTTGTGTTTTCTGCTGCTTATCTTAATGAGTGATATGTGTTAACATAATGCTAATTAGCGTTAGGTCGCCGATGCCAGGCAGAGCAAGGCATTGTGGACAAAACACCTGTAGCACCAGGATATTTTCACATTTCACATCTTATTCTACCAAAGAATGTGATTTTTGTAACATTGGGAAGATTAACCTTGGTGTTTAACAATGGCTTGGTGCCATGGTGATTGATGAGGGAAGTTTTATTTCAAAAAGATTTTTTTGCTAATGTGTAGTTTGAATGTGTTGAAGAACAAGTTGACGGAAGCTTAAGTTAATGCTAGGAGCACATTACATGAGGTGTGTAGCTCCTTTAAGGAAAAAAACAATCCCTCTCTATTGGGTCTAATGTTATTTCAGAGAAAACTTTTCTGGAAGGAGCATCAACTTGCATAACTTGCTCACACTGTCCCATTTTTTTACTCTCACAAATTTCAAATATATCTGTGTGTCCGGCAAAGTCTTGGAATTCTCACGATGTCTTTATTTCACAGATAGGACTTATAGTTTCTGAATTATAGTTGTTTGAGTGGTGCACTCAGAGTTTAGATTTCTCTCTTCCCTGTGAGGAGAGAACAGGTGCATTCAGTTGAGTTTCCATGGCAACCAGATACACACGTAGCAGGAGGGGAGTCTCTCTCTCTCTCTCTCTCTCTCTCTCTCTCTCTCTCTCTCTCTCTCTCTCTCTCTCTCTCTCTCTCTCTCTCTCTCTCTCTCTCTCTCTCTCTCTCTCTCTCTCTCTCTCTCTCTCTCTCTCTCTCTCTCTCTCTCTCAATCTCTCAATCTCAATCTCTCGCTTAAACCAGCCAGTCTGTCTCTCTCTCTCTCTCTCTCTCTCATTCTCTCTGCGTGTGTCTCTCTATCTGTGTCAATTGTTTTATATTGAATGTTTGATTGATCAAATTCACCTAAATCTTACACACTATTTCATCCTGTCACCTGCAGACATAAAGCCTTTTGACTTCAAGTTCCAGACAAGAGCAGAAACTTAGTGGAAAATAGTGCATCAACTCATCCAACAGCTTCTTCAAAAGATAGATCTACTCTCTGTGGTGAACCATGGAGAAACCAGATATTCTGAAGATCCTCAATGACGAACTCCTCACAGCCTACAGGAAGATCAATGCTCTTAAGGATGAGGTGTGGCAGCTGCAAGACCAGCTTCAAGACAGAGATGAGTTCATAAAGATGGCGGTGGAGAAGGAGAAGGAGAAGGAGAAGGAGAAGGAGAAAGAGAAGGAGAAGGAGAAGGAGAAGAGGAAGGAGATTGAGACCGAGACCGAGAAGGAGAATGAGATCCAGGCCCTGACGGAGAAGGTGGAGCAGCTGGAAAACCAGCTGAAAGAGAAAGATGTTGTCATAGCGAAGGAGGTGAAGAAACGGCGCGCTCGCCTCAGGGCCTATCTTGACTGCCTTGCTGAGCTAACTGACTGTCAGGCCAAGGTTAAGCTTATGGAAGCAAGGCTGCACCAGGAGCGACCCCAGCCTGATACAGGATGTAGCAGTGAGGTGGAGGTGGAGAAGGAGAAGGAGAAGGAGAAGGAGAAGGAGAAGGAGAAGGAGAAAGAGAAAGAGGAGAAAGAGAAGGAGAAGGAGAAGGAGAAAGAGAAAGAGAAGGAGAAGGAGAAGGAGAAGGAGAAGGAGAAGGAGAAGGAGAAGTACAAGGAGAAGGACAAGGACAAGGACAAGGAGAAGGAGAAACTTGTGACGATCTACAATGTCGAAATCCTCAGAGCCAACAGGAACATTTTGATTCTTAAGGAGGAGGTGTGGCGGCTGGAAAACCATCTTAAAGACAGAGATGATATCATAAAGATGGCGGTGGAGAAGGAGAAGGAGGAGGAGAAGGAGAAGGAGACGGAGAAGGAGAAGGAGAAGGAGAAGGAGATTAAGATTGAGACTGAGACCGAGAGGGAGATGGAGACGGAGAAGGAGAATGAGATCCAGGCCCTGACGGAGAAGGTGGAGCAGCTGGAAAACCAGCTGAAAGACAAAGATGTTGTCATAACGAAGGAGGTAGAGAAAGGGCATGCTCGCCTCAGGGCCTATGTTGACTGCTTGGCCGAGCTCACTGACTGTCAGGCCAAGGCTAAAATTCTGGAAGCAAGTCTGCACAAGTGAGCAGTGAGGTGGAGGTCAACATGGAGAAGGAGAACGAGAAGGTGCTTGCTTCAGGGCCGAAAGGAGACGAAACTGCAGCAGGAGAAAACTCCAACTATGGGACTGAGCTACAGAAAGGAGGAGGCCGAGATGAGCTGGAGGAGAGAGAAGAGGTGGAGAAGCCCCCGCCCTCACCCTTTTTCTACTCCTCAAAACAAACCCCTCCCCTGTCCCCCTTTGTACATATTTGAAATGATCTAATGATGTGTTGTAAATATGTTAAACTTTTTGAATAAAAATAACTAGTATAGTAACATCTACCTCTGTCTTTCTGAATATACACACAGGATTCATTGATCAATTAACACAGTGTTGGAGTGAAACAAATCAGTGTGATTCATTTAGTTTGCTACTATTCATATGAACACAGCAGAGCATAGACAAACAATGTTTCTTAACTTTTTTACATTTGGTCAAATCTATATATTAATTATGACAACAATACAATAATAATACTATCATCTCATCTGAGGGCCCACCCATCACACTGACCACGCCCATCTGACACGCACACACACACTCACGCACACACACACATGCACACACACACACACACACACACACACACACACACACACACACACACACACACACATACACGTACACACACACGCATACACACACACACACACACAAGTCATTATCATTTATATATTTACTGTATATATACACATTTATTTCAATTTATTTATGGTTGAGGTCAATATCAGATCAGAAGACATGTTCATGGCACTGAAGTCAATGTAAAATGATTTAATTTATATAATCAATTTGTAAATGAATTATATAAATTATATTACAGTATGGATGTGGTGGTCTAACTATAAATACATTTGATTTTCATTAAATCATATATATTTGATGCATTTAGTGATTTTATTTTCAAATTGTTGATTTAACGATAAAGTCGTTTTTTCCAATTGCACCTAAAGCCTTTTTCGTTTATCTGGTAATGATACACCTATAGATAGATAGACAAACAGACAGATTATCTGTTTAACGGTAATATTGCTATGAACTCACTCGGCTGGACTCTGTGACCCTTGCTCTGCAGTTTGCATCTAGCGTGACGTCATTGACCACTCCTTGACATGTAGCCCTCGATCCTAGAGTAAACAAACTCTCTCGCGGAGATGTTTTATCCCTTTAATCAAAACTCATTGGATGAAACCCTAAACTCTGAGTTCGCAAACCGAACAACAAATAAACAAGTAAACAAATGAAATCACCAGGCTCTCGCGTTGTCGTCTCGATGACGTCAGTGGCGTGACCTCGCCTGATTGGTGGTCAGCAGGCAGCCGAGGTTCCTGCTTCCGGTTTCAGATCAGATCGGGGACAACGGAGCAGGTGAGCAGAAAAACATAACAAATACATGACATGTGAAACATATGCGATCAGAAACTTAGCGTGATGTTAGCGTGATGTTCTTAGTGGAAGTCCTCCCTGTTATCGCTGCGTAAAACACGGCTACGTTGTTTTTAGCTAGCAGAGCTACAGGCTGTCTACACATTACAGGGACAATAAAGGGGAACCTCGGGGATCATCATGGGTTTGTCCCAGTGCAGGACAGGAGGTCTCACGATGGACTAATGAGACACAATCTCTACTACACTGGACACCTATGAGAGATGTTGCCGTCACCATCCCTACGATCATGACACACAGTGATTATCTGTATCGCTCCCCCCTAAAGTTACTCCAGATCATCTGGGTCTACGTCATTTGATCAGTTGCGTATCCCTTTACCGTCTGATTCAGGTCCTCGATACCCCGCGTGCAGTTTGTCAAGAAGTGGGATTAGAAAAAAAGATTTTAACGATTTAGTGAGTAAAGTATCTTTATCAAAGAATCAGTGTTGTGCATGAACGAACGCAAAAGAACGCGTTCATTGAACACGTTCACTTTTGTGAGAACGATGAACTGAACGCACCTCAATGACAAATAATGAATTTGAACGGAGAACAGTCTGAACACGTTCATATTTCAGCGTCCTCGCTTATAGACGACAGAAAATTATCTCTGTATGTGTAACTTTATTAAAGTCCAGCGAACAAGAAACACTTCTTGTTCATAATTCACCCTTGACATGCCAACTCATCAGCCAATGAGAGCCTGTCATGCCAGGTAACTCTCCAGCCATTGGTCTAGAACTGTCACTTGCCCCACCCCGACTGGTTCACTGACCCTCTGGAAATCCCAATACTTAT
The DNA here is from genome assembly GCF_947347685.1 of Pleuronectes platessa. NCBI lineage: Eukaryota > Metazoa > Chordata > Actinopteri > Pleuronectiformes > Pleuronectidae > Pleuronectes > Pleuronectes platessa. The sequence goes on along the minus strand of NC_070640.1, from coordinate 10,867,259 downwards.
TGACATGGTGTAGTTAGCTGAACATAAGTCATAACAAACACATAGCAGTCAAACAGAACATAAACCGAACTACCAGGCCGTTGCAATATTATCTGAGGTCTAGCTAAAACGTTACGGAATGTTTTCCTTCTCCTGAGGAGAGACGCTGTCTAAATCGAATGCTTGCACAATGTCGTTGCTCAGTGCCCGTGAAATGTCCGCGATGTAGCCTAACCTGAACCAAGTAACTCGACTTTGCACTACGTTACCCATGATTCATCGCACACACACATGCACACCAAACAAGCAACGTATTCCAAGTGTTTTCTTCTCTGGCCAGTGTCTCAGCTCCGAGCCGTAGTCTGGAGCTCGGCTCACGGGTTATCTTGGCTCGCTGTCCGGACCGCTCCGTGAATATAGGAGGAGGAGATGTTTCTTTACTTGGAATGCAGCCACTTTATTTCTCGGATTTACAGCAGGAGCAACACTCGCATCACCTCTAGGTGGTCCGTCACTTCTCGTTATTCACACACTTTTAGCGTCTTTTCCCACAATACCCAGGTGCACTACGTCACACACTACAAACTTTCCTTAAAGGGCCAGGCCATACCTGCGACACAACAGCTCTCGGTCTCATATACAGATGGCAAGAGAAAGCAGAGAGGGATTTCTACACACTGTCTGATAAAGATTCCGACAGTAAAGGCAAGGGGTAGTGATGGATAAGGTTTTCTTTAACAAGTTAAGTCTTTCCTTCTCACTTTCCACCTTAAAACTATGAAATTAACAGTGTGTAAAAAATGCAAAGTTTATATAAAAATATTTGTCCCACACTGAGTTCTGACTTAAGCATTGAAAGATCATAAACAGAAAGTTTCAAGCAAAGACTTTTCTGCTGAGAAGTACAATTAACAAATAATAGGGATCAATTTATAATCAATAATTTATGGATTTGACAAAACAGAGGACATGAATGTAAAATATAGAGAGCAAGGAAGATGTTCAGATCTGTCTAAATATTAATGTAGGAAGTAATTTGCTCACACACTCACCCCATAATGAAAAACATGCATTACAGGAATTGACTGTTTTGGAAATTGACTAAACTGATGATAAATCGTGGTAAACTGAGAGATTTGAGTATTAGACACAGTGCATATAAACTGTGTAATATCTGAGAGCATCAGCAGGCAGCAGCATCGAGATCAGTCTGTTCAGCAGCGCATACAAATGTACTTATAAGTCAGATGCTGATATTTTAATTCCAGATTGTGCGGCATCATGAGTCAGCGGACCGAGCGGCGGGGGATACATGTGGACCAATCAGACCTGCTGTGCAAAAAGGGATGCGGTTTCTACGGCTACACAGCATGGCAGGGTCTGTGCTCCAAGTGCTGGAGGGAGGAGTATCAGCGGGTACGGCAGCAACAGATCCAGGATGACTGGGCCTTGGCAGCAAAGTAAGACTCTTACTTGGCTGCACCTTCTCTACCCAATGTTAACAATTTACAGATACCTCACCATGCATGGCTTGTCACTGAAGCACAATTAGAGGAAAATAATGGCTTGCCTCTTTTTTGAATGTATCAGCTTCATTTAAGATTGAATTAATGAAAAGCTTGATTTGCAAAAAACAGCAAATTTTTGAGAACAATTTGAATGCAGATCAAATGACATAATTTGCAAGTTTGGGTGTGTAAAATTGATTACTGAAATATTCTCCACTCATTTGCTTTGATCCTAGGTTGCAACGGGAGGAGGAGGCAGCGTATGCCAGCAGTCAGGGAGCGCAGTCCCAGCCCCAAGCCCAGTCCACACCACCACACCCAGGACACGTCTCCCTAGGTCCCTTTTCCAAGTTTGAGGAGAAGAAAACCAATGAGAAGACTCGAAAAGTGACCACCGTTAAGAAGTTCTTCAGCCCTTCATCACGCACCGCTTCTAAGAAAGGTATAACGTTACAGCATCGTGTTACTAATTTGTTTTACTGAGAATTATTCAGAAGATTCATGACTTGCTTTGTGTTATTTTAGTTATTTAAGTGACAAGGAGTTAGTGGGGTCTAACATAGGCTGTGGTTTCTCCTTCTCAGAAGCGCAAGAGGGCAAATCGCCCAGCCCGTCGATTAGCCGCCAAGCCAGCTTCGATACAGACCAAGTGTCCAAGGACTTTGTGGACTTTTTGAAGAATCTCCAGAAGCCTGGGAGGGAGATCCATAAGCAGTCTCGAGCCTTCATAGTCACCATGTCCAGCAAGAAGGTTTGTTGTGTTCAGTGACTTGAAATCTAGTAGCATGATAATTAACTGTTAATTGTTTAGCCTGACCCGGGCCTCATTTCCCCAAAATCCCTTTTAAGTGAAGATGATCATAAAAAGTTGATCTTAAGAAATTACCAAAGGTTAAAAAGCGTTTTCCAAAAACGTCCAACTTCTTGTCTTGACAGGATCTCGGTGCTGATGAACTTTCAGAGTGCGTTCAGGATTTCTACCAGCACTTGGCTGACCGCTTGATGGGTCACTTTAAAGGTTTGACGAGACACTCAACAGTTATGTTTAGAAAACATTGACACATTTGATATTTGGCTATTAGTTCCAGCATCATATTGTATGTTTATATTCTAATATAAAGTACATTGCTCCTCACTTTTGCTCCTAACTGGATTGATAAACATAGCCAGATGATAACCAGCATTGTGAGGTTAGATTACCCAAAGAGAACCTGACTAAACTGATCCCACCTCTTAATTCAGGTTCTTCTGTTGTACTTGACTCGGTGTGTTGTGCCCACTAGGTGGCACCATAGGCAGGGTTTTGCACTCAGGCGTTAAAAATGTGACTGTGGTCTGATTTATATGTTGTTCGCCAGGCTCTTCAGATTCTGTGGAGCAGGTGATGGACCAAGTGGAAAAGTACATAATGACTCGACTGTATAAGAGCGTGTTCTGTCCAGAAACCAGTGATGACGAGAAGAATGATCTGGCCACACAGAAAAGGATACGGTGGGCACCCCTAGTTTCCATGATTACAATACAGTATTAATAAAGGGAAGTGGAACAATCCACACATATTCAGACTGGATACATTTCTTTTGAGAGTTTTACTTTAGTGACAATAACAAATGTGTATGGTTATGTCGTAATCCCCCAAAACAGCTTTTGGAGCGCTCCAATGAATATTATGTTGTTCCCATGCAGGGCTTTACACTGGGTGACCATAGAGATGCTCTGTGTGTCCTTTGATGAAGAAATTCCTGAAGTCTCTGATAATGTGGTCAACGCAATAACAGGTCAGCGAGTATGCCTGAGTGTCAGTCAAATTGATATTTTTTGCCACATGTACATATCATATGTGGACCCGTTGACACAGTGAAAAGAATGTGACCACCCCTGAATATGGTCTGAGTGATCTGATCTCAGGATGCATTTGGGTGAGTTCAGACCTGTACTCAGATCTGTCCATCTGTGATCGGATCACTCAGGCTGGACGTTAATACCAAGGTCTAACAGTTTCAGCTCTAGAAATGACAGGTATATATTTTGTAATTTAGGTGAACTGAACCTTTATTATACATATTTTTTTAAACCACCTGAAGATGCATACATCTTTCCTCCCTCTGACTTATACTTTGTGTATTTAACTGTGACTCTTGCAGATATCATCGAGATGGACTCGAAGAGGGTTCCTCGGGACAAACTTTCGTGCATCACACGCTGCAGTAAACACATCTTCAGTGCCATTAGGATCACCAAGAATGAGCCGGCCTCCGCTGATGACTTTCTCCCCGCGCTCATTCACATCGTGCTCAAGGCGAACCCTCCGCGACTTCAGTCCAACATCCAGTACATCACTCGCTTCTGTAACCCCAGCAGGCTGATGAGCGGAGAGGATGGATACTACTTCACCAACTTGGTGAGTTTTTTCCTCTTCTCCTCTTTACTTCAGCTCTAGTCAGAGCCAGTTTGAGCTGGAGGCCTCTCGTCTCACAGTGGTGCTCTATAAGTTCCTACTGTGCTACTATAGTTTAGCATCATCTGTAGAATTGAAATCTATTATTATCATTTATAGTACCTGGTGCTGTCGACAGAACATCTGAACAGACAAGCCGACAAAGCCATTCATCTGACAGAGCTACGCTAGCTGTTTCATTATTTCATTACCATTATTTTCCGTTGGCATGTCTTTTTATTTTAGTGCTGTGCAGTGGCCTTCATCGAGAAGTTGGACGCTCAGTCTCTCAACCTCTCCCCGGAGGAATTTGAGCGCTACATGTCAGGCCAAGCTTCACCGCGATTCAGCACCTCAGACGGCGACTTGCGCCAGGCTGGTTCGTCACCTGACGTGACCGCCACCAACCCCGCCCTGGCTCAGCTCAATCACAATCTGAAGCTGCTGTCGGGCCTCAGCAGCAAGCAGGAGAGTCTGATGGAGGCCGCTCAGAGCCTGCAGGCCGATCTCATCGCCTGGCCCGAGACCGTGCAACGGGAGGTGAACGGAATCGTGGAGAAGTACCCTCTGGAGATTCTGTCTCGCACAGTTTCTGCCATCGATGCCAACAACATGGAAAATGACAACCTGCCACCACCGCTCACACCCCAGGTGTTTGCTGGGTAGTGGAGTCCCCAAAGGGAGGAAACGTTTCACTTGCAGCTAAGGTACTCCTGCTTTAAGTCAGCTAACTACCTGTGCTTTGAGTTTGATGGTAACATCCCACATGCAACCATCTCCAGTAAAGTTTACAGCTTCACCTTGCTGAGTTGCTTCTGCACCTTAAAGGCCCAGTGTCCTAAATCACTCCTTATATCATATATGGTACACTCTTTTTATTTTAATATTTCCTCTAAATAATGTCCTTATACAATGCAAAGAGAAAGGTAATATTATTAGCGCATACTGCAGCTGTAATTGAGTGCCTAATATATATGGAGTAGCAGATGAGGAAGTGATTTCAAACACAGCGCCAGTCACACCAGCATTATAAACAATAACATTTCACACTATCAATCAATACATTTCAATATAGTCACAGTGATCAGTGGATTTCCCCACAAGGCAAAGTTAATCTGCTCCAGTGTTGCCAGATGTACGCTAATTATTGTATTTGTATGATAATCTTGCCCTCTGTACGATCAATAATCAACGGTGTGCGATAATTTGATCATTTTGCGACATGTAGTATTATCAGGTGTAATCAATTTCGACTGTATTCACGCATCTTTTCTCACGTTAGGACCTTCCTGTCTGATGTTTCAAAATAAGAGCCCTCTGCCTTGAAAAGGATCGTTTCTGAATACTAAATTCGCTTTGGAATGTCAACACAGAGACTACTCTGGTTGTACGATAATTTCCCTTAAAAATATGATAATTTCAAGCTTCTGGTACAATACTTCAACATTTCCCATCTGGCAACGCTGATCTGCAGCAATCTTTCATTGCAATTTCAACTTGTAAATGCAAATGTGGGCAGTTGAACAAAAGCAGTCAGTCCTAAGCTAAATAATAATTCTCCTCTGTCGGAGTTAACAGACCCGCAAGATATATGTGACAGTTTTTATATGGTCCAAACACCTCTATTATATAAAATGAGAGAGTTTTTTAATTCATGACTGAGCTAATGTGACAGTTAGCAACCTACTAGCACTAGCATGTTAGCTAGCTAAAGGCGTTCACCAGCTACCAAAGGAAAGGTCTCACTGAATTTACTGGCAGATAAAAATACAGCTAATTGTTCTTGTATTTTCTTACAGAGGTAAACACTAGTAATAATACTAAAAAATTACTTGCTATTTGGACCTTAAACATTCAGCATTATCCGAGTTACTTCATTGATCTTTAAATGTTTATGGTATTGCATTAAATTGTTCCCTTACAGTGCACATTTACTTATGTTAAAATACTGATGAAGGCTAGTTAGAAATATCTCTTAAAAAAAAAGTGATTGATACATTTATATTTGCTTAGTTAAACATGGGCTCTCTTGAACTTGTGTTTTATTTTCAGTAACAATAACGATCGGGTTTGCTTTCACACCTCTGTGTCAACTCACATTTGGACTGGTTCGAACATTTATATATTGGTACATTTATATATGCATTATATTGGTTTGGGCATTAATAGCACCGTAATCCTCTTCAAAGCTGCTTCTCTTTCATCACATCTGCCAAATGTCAGAGTTTTCACTCTTTGTGTTTCTGCGTGAAGCCAGTTTGACGTGTCAATATAAGCACATAACTCCTTTTCTCGCTGTGTTTTAATATTTAAGAAATCCAGCTGTAAAAAAAGTAGAGGAGACACAGACCGAGTCTGTCAAGTTGTCGTAATATATCAAATGAACTTAAAAAGCTCCTTCAGTTTTATTTTTTATTTTAATGAATACATTGTGCTGACTTTTTAAAATTTAGTGTCTTTTGTTAGGCTTTCCACAATTTTATTTCTATAATCAGTCTGTGCTATAAGGTAGTAAGCATCTTATACTATAAATACTGTATTTAAGATATTAAGTTTGTTGTTTTATGATTTTCAGTACAAGGTTGAGTGTACCAGCATGCTGTTGTTGTCTGACTGCTGCCCTATCACTGTCAAAATGTATAATATAACTATTAACTCTCGTGAAGGGACAGCTGATGTTTCAAATTAGGTTACGGTAATTTACCACACTCAACTGCAAAGAGAACCAGTGTGTTTTACCAAATCCAGACACTAGCAGGATGATGTTAGTTAGTTAAATGATGCTCTTATTTCCTTTAGCTAACTAGTGTTTTAACCTAATTAGTTGGATTGATGTTTTTTTCCATTTTTAAATCTAAAATTAAATATCTGAAAGAGCAGCAGACTCTTTATTTATAAAAGGGAAGCTGAGTAGAGTCAAAACCATGAGTATAAACATATAAATGAATATGTTTTTTTTTTTCTTCAAATTCAAAGTTCAGGAACTATAAAAAGTTTGTCTGGTGACGTTAAAAACTAACAAATAATTGATCCTAATGATTTCTCTGTAGCCAGAGCTTGATTTATGTAATTCCTCTGTGCCATTGACCTCATTGCTGTTAAAAAAAACGATTTCTCATTTCTGAAGCAGAAACTCTTGTATGAGGGACATCTGCTTAAAACCACAATGCCCAGCTGTTAAAGAAAAAGAACGAGCCTTTCCTTTGAAACTGAATCTATACGTGTGACCTGTTTTTATAGATTTAGAACCACCCTAGAAACCATGTGATCTAATCTGGGCCGGGTAATGGCCGACAGGGGCCTAATGTTTATCATGGACTAAAAAATTCTTTATTTAGGTGTTTTCATTACACTTGTTGATTATAAGAAAATCCAGAATAATTTCAGCCTTATCCTTCGAAACATATTGTGGAATGTGTGAAAAAAAAAACACCAAAATCTCAAACATTTCATGGCTATGATTAAGCAATTAACACTAAGTGAATCCACTGGAAAAATGATCTCTAAAGAGTGTTCACAAGTGTACAGAGGAGAACTGGTACTGTTTTTTGGTTATATCACATGAAACATATAAGTATTTAATGATGAGGTGTTATCAGCTTGTTGTTTACTGGAATTATTGGTTAAAAATTGGCCTAAATAAAACTAGAAACTAGAGCATTCTGTCGACAAAGTGAAACTAACAATATAGTTAAAGGTGTGTGAGTGTACAAGGTGTATGATGCAATAATTACAAAATAATGATTGCATTTTTCATTTGATTGAAATAAAGAAGAGAATGAAATCAAACAAAGGACTTTAGTCTCTGTGGCAGGTAAAACTGTAGAAATACAGTATATACATACAATAAACAATAAGTTATACTGTGTCTTTTTTGTTTGGAAAATGTAACAGAGGTATATTTCCTATAATATGTTTAACTGTATAATAATAATAATAAGAATAACCTCTTTGGTAAATATGGACCATTTTCTATACTGTATTTAACTACCATTTTTCAACAGCTCACATTTGTCTAACAACAATAGTTAGTAGTTTTTACATTATAAAATTCAGATTAGTTCATATTACTAACGAAACCTCTCTACTTTTCTAAAGTAACAGTTTGACTAAAGTACCTTTTATTGTAATCAAATATTTTAATGTGTGGTTAGAAAAGCATCTCAGTGCTTTTTCCACCACTGAAAACCATATGACACATTTGAAAGCAGTGATAAGCACATTAACAAGGTTCATGTACAAAGAAAATCATCATCATCATCATCAGCAGTTTATTGTTTATTCATGTTTGATACTGTTGGGTGACGTGAGGGATTTCTGGAGACTGGAATAGTGACACACTTTCTCCACTAGAGGCCTCCGATGTGCAAAAGTGACTTAATGCAGTTTTAAAGGGCCATTGTGTGAAGTCACGTGGCTGTAAACAGCGAGTCATGGCTTCTCGAGGAATAGCATCGTAGTCATGTAGCACTACCTTAAACAACAACTATCATTTTGGGAAGAAGTTGTCATTGGTTTAAACTAGAGTTTGCATCCATTGAGATGTAAGTTTTTCTTCCAACATTATCCTCATACGGTATATATACAATACAATATAAATTAACTGCAGATAATGTGTATACATGCTTATATATATGAAAAAAACAAATAATGAAAGCTTTATACATACAGTAAGGCATAGAATATATACAGAACCATCCTAAAGGAATTAGTATCAAACATTTGTCAAATATTCACACGGCAACGAAACAAAAAATTCAAAACATTTTATAGTATATACAAAAATACTTATACAAATGACCCTAGGAATATTTTTAATAGAAAAAATAATAGGAATCTCATCAGGAGGACATCACATTAAATTTGAAACATGCACTTGCCGCGAAGGGGTTTCCGATCAGCGGTGGGCCACATGTCAAGATGTTTACTTGTTGATTTTGGGGGGTAAATTAATCACTGAGTTAAAGCGGATCTTGGTGCAGGATACTTGGTCTACTGTGCTCATTGGTCCTCAGATTAACACTGTGCTTTTCAAGCTTGTGTGAGCATCCCAAACAAGAGGCGTAGAATACAGTCCACTAATCTCATATGGGCATTAAACTTGCCGCCATTCCCTCCTCTATCTCATCGGCTACACTTTGGACTCGCTCTCTACGTTGGCAACGTCCCCGTTCCGCTCAGTCTGCTGACCCTTACCCTCGCTGTCCGTGCAGGTCTTGGTCTCCTGACCCTCCTGCTCGGACTCCTGCAGCCCCTGCTGACTCAGCTTACTGGCCAGTGACCAGGTCAGGGGCAGCCGGGCGCGGTTTGTCATGTCAGCAAGCTCTCTGGCACTGCAGGCGGGCGTGTTGGTCTCGTAGATGTCGTGGAAGCTGTTGTAGTCCACCTCGTAGAAGCCGTCCTCTAAAGTCAGGACTGGTGTGAAGCGGTGGCCCCACTTGATCTCTCTGCTGATGTACGAGCTCCTCGCCTGGCATGTCATGCCTGGAAACAAAGCACAACATTGAGGATTAAACAATTCATAGGAAGAGTCTAGTTTGGGCCAACTTTGAGCTTCAGTTCATCCACATTACAAATAAACATAGTTCCCAATTTTCTCTCATGGTATGTAATCATAGTTTGTGTTTTATTTGTCCGGGTTTTATCTCTCAGTTTTCTCCCGCCGTCCCAGTGCACTGGTTGGATTGGAGTTTAGTTTGCGGCGCTCAACCAGTCTGTCAACATGATGAAGTATAATAATGTTCCTATGGATTCATTGAGCTATGCTGCTACAGTGTTTATGCCTTTATTGATTCATGTCTTGCCCCACTAGCACCATTACAAGCATGGAGAATCAGCTGTTAGAAGTTCCATCTTTACATTGTACTCATGAATGTAGAGACAACTATCAATGAATCACTTTTGAATGAGATATATATACAGTATATAATGTTTTTTCGCGATGTTCTCACTGACTCCAACACTATGCGTGACTGCAAGGGAGTAGCTTACACATTTCTATCGGACACTAACTGGGCTGTGTGGGTTGACCAGCAGGCCACACTACAATAGATGTTCCGGTTATTTCGGAACATCTCTACACACATTCCTTTTCTGGCAGTATCAAGATTGCAAGAGCACATTGCATTCTTAGTTTCAAGCATATCTGCCAAACGGTGACAGGTGGCGTGTTTGTTTCCCTCAATATCCGGAATTGAAGCCAAAATATCACGGACACGAAGGCCACCATCAGTTTGTCGTACAGTTCAGCTTTGAATGTAAACAGTTATTGGACGGATTGAACTCTACGCTAAGCTGTGAATGAACCATGTTTGAAAATATTCAAAGTACAAGTGCCTCAAATATACACTTAAATGCATTACTTGTGTAAATGTACTTTCGTTTGAGCGCTGCTTTTCAAATCCATTTACTCGTGTTTTGATGTGTGTCCTTGTGAGCTTTGGCTCAGCTGTCTGCAGGAATCCTCATTGAGTCTCCAGCAGTGGCTTCTAAACACGCCACACAGGAATTACGTAATTGGTTTTTCTTTTTTATGGTTGAGACAAATGATTACTCACCAGTTCCTTGTAGATATGCAACTCCTTCTAATCTAAAACACCAGTATATCTTTTTATTTAGGAATTTTAGGCTGAGGCTAAAATTATTGTTGTGGTAAAAAGTACACAACTAAAATATAACACAAAACAAGGTTATTATATTTATTCAGATGGCACAAAAATATGTAAATGTTGTTGTACTGTTTGTTTTAAATGAATGAAATTAACAAACAATATTAAAACACTACTGTTGACAGGCGGTGTAGGTCTGTGCTCACTGAAAATGTGTTAATAGGGTATAGTAAGTATATATTTTCCCTTTCCAACATTCAATAACATTTGCTGTAACTTCACAATTATATGCATCTGACTATATGAATCTGAACACTCACCTGTGGCCTCCACCATCCCCTCCAGAATCACCACTATCTCCAGGTCCTCCCTGGACAGGTGGGCTTGGGAGACGTCCCAGAAGGGGCTGCTCTGGTTTATCTCATGGCAAATGATGAGCGGGGACACCAGGAAGAGCCTGTCGTCCCCCGTGTTGTAACCCACATTCATGTCCGTCTGGTTCAAAGGGATGAACTCCCCTTCCTTGGTCTGCTTAGACTTGATAAGCTTGGCCCTGATTGACGCCTCCACGATGTGCGAGTTTCGGAGGTCGCCGACTCTGAACATCAGGCATAGTCGTCCGTCTCTCATTGATATTACCGCATTGGTGGAAAACACTAGAGTTTCAGCTCGCTTCTTGGGCTGCGAGATCTTGACAAACATGCAACCCACCATGAAGGCATTCACGATAGATCCAAGCACTGACTGAATTAAAAGCAGAAGTATCCCCTCGGGGCATTTGTCTGTGATGACTCTATACCCATAACCGATGGTCGTCTCCGTCTCAATGGAGAAGAGGAAAGCTGATACAAACCCGTTGAGGTTATTGACACATGGAGTCCACTGATTGTCTGATATATGGTCCAGGTCGCCCCGGAGGTAAGCAATGAGCCACCACATGAAGCCAAAGAAGAGCCAGGTCACTGTGTACACCAGCACGAAGATGAAGAGGTTGAGCCCCCATTTGAGGTCTACGAGCGTGGTGAAAAGGTCCGTCAGATACCTGTATGTCTCTCGAACATTCCCGTGGTGGACGTTGCACTTCCCGTCTTTACGGACGTAGCGCTGGACCTTCCTTTCTCTGTCCATTTCCCGCAGCTGTTTAGGCAGGTTCTCACGGGCCTGCTTCGGCAACTTGGGCTTTGGTTTGATGAAGGCTGGGCTCTCCACATCCTGCTCCATGGGGTTCCTCGATGGATTCAGGCCTGTAAGAGAGGAAAGATGGCAGGAATTTGTATTAGTACAAGTAAGTATTGATGATGGAGTCCTTACAGAGGCTGTAGGCAGGGATAGAAAGTACCTAGAAGTTTGTACTACTTAAGTACAAACTTGAACTTAATTAGAGAATTTACATTTTAAGGTACTTTGTAACTCTATTCATATTCTATATCATGACACTTATCTGATTACTAGACTGTAGTGGCAGCTTTTAATATTTTCTCTATAACAACCAGATGAAAATAATGAGTGTAATAAAGTACATTGTGTTGCTAATATTTAAAACTAATCTTGTATTCCTAGTTATTAATAAACTTCTTTTTGAATTTGACTATTTCTCTAGACTACACAGTAAGTTGTAACATGGACAACATGATCTACACTTCAACATAGCCATGTTGCCACATTATACAGTCTCCTGTCCAACAAGGCTTTTTCATGGCAAATTCATGAAAGTGAATCTTGAATAAAAACATTCAAGTCAAATGAAACAAACTGAAAGAACTATTTTCTATTATATATTAAAACCATGTTATTTTCAAAGGTTTAATAACCAAATCAGCTATGAAAAATAAGTAATTTGGCTCAGACCCAGGAAAGAAAAAGTGCACATTATTGTTTCAGGTGTTTTTTATAGAAACTTGTCCATAGTGAAACATGTCATTGTACTTTTTCTGTTGTCAGAAAACTATGAAAACAATGATTTCAGGAACACTACATACTAGTCAGCAGTCATTCCCAAGCTGACGTGTTGTGCTGATGAAATAGTCATTTCAGAATCCCAACATTGTTCGATAAAATCATCATGGATTATTTTAATGGGACCAGCTACATTGGTATGTAAAGTGAACAATCCCAGTTAAAGAAAACTACAAGTTGAATTATCTTGAAAGCCACACGGCTTCTGATCTGTTGTTGAAAAGCTCAGTTAAGATCATCTACTATCAAATACCCAAAGTGTTATTTTCCGATTTACACACTATGGAGGCCATTTTGGAGAAGCTCCATTTTAGTTTGGCCTGGGAGCTGGAACTGAGGGAAAAAAGAAGATGCTTTTGCAAATGTATTATCTTGATGTGGATGTGCTGTCAGAATGAGTGGCAGCTTCACAAACAAGGCATCCAAGCACATAATATCAGAAACAAAAGACCTCCTACTCCGCCATTGTTTCCACTATCACCACCACGTCCAGTGTGCAGATACTGTTCCACTTGTAGTACTACACAGTTACTGCATGAAACTGTGCAGCTACTGTGAGACAGAGAGAAAACATGTCACCATCCACACAGCCAGAGGCGAGCAACACCCATCAGCGCCCACGGGGAAATCACAGAGTGAGGTGAGCACGTCTGAAGAATCTGTTAATTATTCACTCAAGAGAAGTAGGATATCTAAAGTTCCTTACAGTGAAAGAAACACATCATTTTATATCACATTATAATGGCGTTTGCCATCTGACCTGACAAACACACAGTAGGTTTCAAAATGAGATTTTCACACCCAGTTTAACACACCCCATCCAACAACTGGGACTTGATGTTCTTTTTTTTAAGCTTTCCCAGTATAGTTTCCAGTGATATTTGAGTGTTATGTTTGAACATGTGTTTAGTGATAAATTTGACAGCATTTCCAGCCTGAAAAGAACAGCTAAATTTCAGAGTCAGTTTTTAACTGTTAGCAACTGTGTATGTTGCAGGAGAAAAATAATAACATTGTTTTAATTTTACTGGTCAGTTAAAGAAACATGCAAAAGGCTTCAGGTGAGAGGAGTGAGTGGCAGGCAACAAGGTCTGGAATCCTTATCGTTATTTTGTCGGTATGTGTCATCGACAGTGTTTGTCAGATGGTTGCATTGTTCCCAAGGTGCAATTGTGTCTGACAATTTTTAGACAATCTGACATTCACACCCACAATATGCTGTGATTAGGCAGCTGTGTGGAGGTGACAGAGTAAACTGGGTTTGAACTCTCTCTCTCTCTATAACGCTCATTTCCCAGTTATTACAGTACTTTGAGTTTAAATGTGCGCTATCATACCCATATTGAAATCCTCCTTAATCTCCTCCTTTCTACATCAGCAGACTTCACTCTTCTAGTGTAGACATTCAGAACAGCTACAAACGCACTCGAGCTTCTTTTTGAGCACAAGTCAGTCCCTAACCACTCTGGGAATTGACCCCAAAACATGATCATTTTACACAATATCCAGCAGCAGCTTGTATATTTGTCAGTATTTTTATAATCCTACAGATTTCTCACCGTGATCAAGGCTGCAATAAAATCCATCTCTAAATGGAGGAATCTCTGTGTATCTGTTTGAAGTTTGATTTCCTCAATAAAGGCTTGACTGATCAGACTCTGCCGTACTTGGACTGGAGTATTGCTTAAGACCCAACTGTGACGTTGCAGTTCTGGCCAAACTTTGAAACTGCATTTCTACAAGTTACTTGATATGAAAGCTAAAGTATTTGCTCATCACTCCCATCATATCTGTGTAATCATACGGGGGGGAGATATTTTATCGGAGCCTAGACGCCAAACACTATACCTGTTCTACTGTTTCAATTAAAATTTGAACGTGAGTTGTTTGACTGAACTGCACTTCAAGGCAGCATTACCATTTACAATTATATACTGTACTTGACCGCAAGATTCCAGGGCACATTTTACACAGAGACTGTTTCACAGCTTTCATGGTGCAACTTTATATTTGCTGTGCTTTTCAGTAATAAGTCATTTGAGTATGGATCTGAGGGCCCCGTCTAAAGATCTGATGGCACGTACCATGAATCCAAGAGCATGTCTTCTAAACACTGCTCACCGATTTCTATCCACACAGCCTACATATTTACACATTGATTTTTCCCACTTGCTGGCCCCAGGGACAAAGTACCTGTATACATTCAGTATTTTTCTGTAATGGGAAATTTTGCACACTGAAAGGGGACTAGCTTCATTCAGTGGCGGCTATTAGACTGACACACAATGCAACATTGGTGGTGTGTTGCCCTGAAAAGACATTCAAAATGAATGAAGGCACGTTTCAAGCAGGCAACTCACTAGTATTTCTAAAGACAGTGCTCCCCCCCCCCTGCTTTTTATCCCCGCTGTAAAGTGCATTACATCCTACATCCATTACAACTAGAGTACAGGCTGACACAGTCTGTTGAATTATTGAATTGAATCAGTTTAAACTTTTTAATTTAACTTCTTTAACTTCTAAATTCCTGTTTCTGAATTTTAAAATGAGGATTTACTGCTTTCAACTTGTATTAATTCAATAGTTATATTACCATTTTCATGATTAAGAAAAAATTAAGCCCTGTGAAGGTATCAATATAAAAAACAAAAATTTAACAAAAGAAAATTAGCATGGAGATTAAACAAACACACGGAAAATAATTGGGTGCAGCACCACATAGTTATGAATTAGCTCCACCTTAGCCAAACTACAGTGAAATGGTTCTTTCGCATTCATGTTTCAGTAAAGATAATACATTTACAGTTACATTTTCTTTTACTTAAGGAAAGAATTTGAATACATGTTCCCCCAGAGTAAAAATAAATCCAGTGTCTTTGAAATACAATAGAGTCGTTATGTGAATCCTCTGATGTGGCTGTCACAGTTATTTTGTTTTTCTGTTCATTGTTCCTGCTGTGCTGTGTTCACTGTCCTGAGGTCGAGGCAGATTTCCTCTTCTGAGCACCAAGCCTGAGCCACCATCAGTGTTTCTACCAGTGGAACAAATATCTGCGTTGAAGCTGCTCTGCTCTCCGTTCACAGGGGAATATTATGAGCTTCGGCAGCGCTGGTTTCCAAGGCAACACGCAGCTCACTCTACCAAGTGCTCACAATATATCAGAAATGTGGTGGATGAGGCCGCGGCGTTGGGTAATCGTTTTCATCTGGTTTCAGAAGGCCTGAGGACGAACAATGTTCTGTATCTGCTTTGTGCACGAAGCTGTCATTCACATCACAGCTGGGTTTTTCTATTGGCTGGAGCACATGTGAATACAGAAATATAATGATGCAGGTTCTTTGTTATGATGAAACCGACACTTGAAAGCTAATACTGTCAACAAATTGTTAATTTTCAATAGTAGTCAACTGGCATTTTAGCAACATTACTGTTCCCAATTGTTTTGTTCAACTGCAACAAGCCTGGTTAATGACCAAGGCTTCGGTTAAGGGGTTCATGTCCTGGGTAAAGCGTTAGCAGCAAAACATTTCGTTGTGCAAGCGTTAAATGTATTGTTCATGTTTTAAATTTAGTGCATTTTACTGGGGGATTAGGTCTGATGTGAAACTTAGTTCATAGGAAATTCACTATAACTGGAGCATAAACTTGTGCAAGTCCAGTAAAAGCAAGTGTTTATGCTACCTAAACACTTTCAATGTTGATGAAGACATTCAAACTGCTCAATTAATTCCCCATGTTATCGACATCCAAGTCATAATAGTGAGAGCAAAGCCAAATCTCTCATAAACCTCTGACATATCCAATTTGCTGCTTGTAAAAGAAAACAAACATTAATGCCTCGCGTCATCCACAGTCTGAAACTACGTAGCCTCTGAAATGTGAAAAAGTGTTATATTGTACGAGAACATTTAAAAATCCTTATTCAGAAACAATTTATATGCGGAATGTCATTTTGTCTATAGTATTGTGTTTTGGTGCTAGTTTACTGATTAGGACATGAATTCTTCAACAATGAACAAGAAGCAGTAGCACAAGAGCATTTGAGTTGTAATCACATCAATATTTTCCAACATTACTTTCCCTCCCACATGATGTGAACGTAGCATTGGCATTTGTATGTACACAGACTTCCTGCAAACTATAGAAGGGCTCCAACTGTGATCAATGCAATGCTCTCTAAGGGAAATATTAATGGGGCTTTCACTTCCTGATCCCAAAATAGCTCCTTCTTGGAATCAGAGGGCACCATGAATGGAATTAAATTGAATCACTGGAGGTTACTGCAAAGAAGATAATCAGTTTCACTCATGGTTATAGAAGAGCATCAACTCTGGGCCTGGTCAGCAGGATCTGGTGTATAGTGTGTCGGATGGACGTCAATCTCTCCCCATGGAACACATGAGCAAACACTCATTTTATGATTCAGTTTCTAGCTTTCTCATTATCTGCTGTGTGGGGAAGATTGTGAACAGGTATTAATCCATGAGGCTGCATGGGGATGTGCTATTTTTAGCTCAGCTCCTCAGTATAAACATGATATACAAAATAATTTTCAGACCTCACCACAGTATTTCTTCATCTTTTAGAGCTCCGGTTCAAATAGGACCAAGTGGATGAAAACAATTCAAATTTAACAACTGATTCTCTGAAATAAAAGTGAAACGGGCGAACGGAGTGGGCCTTTTCAACCTGTAGATAAATGGAAATAATATTTACGGAAATAATCCAACTCTTAAACATAACATGCCAGGAAGCTCAATGATAAGGGCCCATTAAAACCTAATTTCACTTTCACTTAGTGTCAGGTCAGATATTGATTGTGCTTCTATAGTGTTTTCTGCTCAATAAGTTTCCTTTGAGTGAAGTAACTACGGTAAGTGGCTGCCATTTATAACTGTTGGTCAAAGTCTGTAAGGTTCTTTGTTGGTGCTCAGCAGAACACACTGGATCATCCTTTACGAAAGGCAACATTTATAAGGATGTACCTTGTTGTTTCACCGTGGCAGATCCATGGAGGAACAACAAGGTGCCTTGATTCGATTAAAGAATATCACGGCTATTTTTATACAGTCTACGGGCTATCAGCACAGCATGGCTCTACAAACAATACAAGCCATGCTATCTAGCTAGCTACCACGCAGGCCCACTGAGAGTGTGCTGCACTCGTGTCTGCAAGAGTGAACACAGCCCTGAAATAAGCTTCACACACGAACGCTCCTACACTGATGATAGTACGCAGCGGATCTAGTTTATCAGTCTGCAGAGGAGCTAGCTGCTCTTTTATTGGCTCTCCTGTACAAATTCAATTTTGTTGAGCGTGTGTGATTAGAGAAGAAAAAGGGGAATTTTGGCAACAGGGAAGTAAGCTATGTGGCCAATAAAAGCAATTCTTCTGTCTGAGATGCTGGTGTTACATCTAGTGGCAGCGTTAATTATATGTATGACCTTTAAAGGGTTCTTCATCACATGACAATATGACGGGTAGACACATAATGCAGTTTATCTGATGGTTTCTCAAACCAGGTCAGTCGTGTTACCCAGCCTAGGGTTTTGTCACTCTGCATCAGTCCTTCAAAGAATGAAGATGATAAACTCCAGTGTGAGTCTCTGCTTTCCTGTGGTTGCAGAGAAGGTGGCAGACAGAGCGACACAAACTAAAACAGTCAGAGGTAAATCTTCTTCAGTAGAATGTATTTTTTGGATTGAAAATTAAGCAATTGTATTGGGAATAAACCAGTAAGCTTTTTCTACACTGGAACACGTTTTATTCCAGAAAAAGCTTAGCTAAATTTAGTTTAGTTAGGCTTGGGAATAACTATCTTCACAAACAAGATTCCAACTTGTTTAAAAATGACTTATTTCATTGTAGTTATCGGTTTCATTAAAGATGAATTAATTCACTTGAGGATGAACGCTTCATGTTAGCAGAATTGATTTTCCATTTTGTGGTTTTATTAGTGGTTACATAAGTAATCCATAATTAATGGGACGCCACTAATTACAGCATTCAGAGCACTACATCAGATCCAGTTATCTCTTCCACATTAATTAGCAAGTATTATAGATTCAATAGAAACTAGCTGTTATCATTATGGGTGATTACTGCTTTCTGATGCTGGTATTTGATACCTCAGGAGGTTTATCTATAAAGCTTCTCGACATTCTTCACAATTACTCCGCACCTCTTCTCTCATTTAATCTCATATCTGCAGTATACATGAGGAAATTATTATTTAACTTTAGATATCAGATATTTAAAAAGGACACAAATCATGCTTTCAGACATGGTATGAACCGTAAAAAATAATTTATCAGCGTTTGACTATAGCTGTTGATATGTGTGGAAAAACGTTAAGAAGACTCAGTGTATTAATGTTTCACGACATAAAGGGTAACAATATGAGTGTATCTTTCTTGGGTTTGTCACTCTCCAATGATCCATTACCAAAATAGCTTAGAAATCACATAGCTGTGAATATTTTGTATATGGAAATCAGTCCAAGCGAGAGGTCTCCCTGATGACCTTAAGTGCTTTGCTGGAGGAGGTATATCTTACAAGTTGCTCTTGTAGCCCTAATGGATTATAACTGATATACAACACATTAGTAAATAGTAGGCTATAATAATCATCAATAAGTTAATTAACTGGGACCTACAGCTGAACCTCAGCTAGTGCCTTATCATGAAATTGGAACCAATAGGTCTATAATTTCCATTGAGGGTCACGTTACAAACATAAACAGTGATTTCCCATCTACGAAGCTCTAGTTCAGATTTCTGCACCTACTCCTCTTGCCTTTAACTAGCTGTGTCGTTCAGAGAGTAGATGTGGTTATAGGAAACCTGGTTTCACTGTTATTATCCTGTGGCTGCTGTTTTAAAATCCAGAAAACTGCACAACAGGGTTTTGTCATGGAGCAGGCAGGGCTAAGTGGTTTTGTTGGGATCAGGTGCATCTGCATGGACAGACTGGGAGATTTCCCGTTGCCATGGAGATGAAGGTGATCCAGATGATAATAAAAGCTTAGTTAAGTGTTAGTTAATTTTCAGCCTTTATCAGCTGCAGTGTGTCTGGTTGAGGGTGTGTGTTGTGGTGTGATGGCTGCGGGCCTGCAGGCTCTCTCAGCCCGGAACATTCTCCTTCCAACACCTTCTAGTTTCTTCCATCTACCAGGGCTGCTTCCCTCCACCATGTCACAGCAGGAAACCAACTACAACCATCAACGATCCACATGCAGATGCGTCTTTCCCTGGATTCTGATTATTGCCAATTAATCTGTGAGTCGCCTCGCACTGTTGTGTAACCATCCGCCCCCTCCACCAACCCCCATGTAACAGATGATCCCATTTAAGATGCGATGATCGCCGCCAGCAGCAGCTGCGGGGACGCTTCTTACCTGGTGCAGCAGACCGACGATCACTCTCCGGCTCATCTGCAACCGCGTTGCTCCCGTGGGAAGAAAATCTCCACCGAGTTCCTAGCGTGTGGTCATCGAGACGCTCTGTGAGATCTGACCGAGCAGCGAGCCTCTAGTTCCCCCTGTTCTCCATCCTCCTCTCCTCAGAAGAAGCATCGGCCGTCAGCCTCCACCCCTCACAATGGTAGAGAGACATGGAAGAACACCGGGGAGAGAGGGAGTGAGAGAGGGCGGGGGCGAGAGAGAGAGAGAGAGAGAGAGAGAGAGAGAGAGAGAGAGAGAGAGAGAGAGAGAGAGAGAGAGAGAGAGAGAGAGAGAGAGAGAGAGAGAGAGAGAGAGAGAGAGAGAGAGAGAGAAACCCTGTTTCTAGCAACAGTATCTAGTTGCAACTAACTAAAACCTTTATTTTTCTTATTTAAATTAGCTCATTTGACTTACATTTGTGTTTTTTTGTTGTTGCTTCCGTTATTGTTACTGGCAATATTGTTACTGGCAAAAATTGAATTAGTTAATTAAGAGAACTGACAATTATTTTCACTATCAATTACATCTGATAACTGGTTTCTTTAATAATTGTTTGATTGATTGGTCATTTGGTCAGTTAAATATTCAGATAAATACGGATATTTGTATATATGTATATAAAAGTGAAAACTAAATTATGTTCCCTTCTATACTGGTTCAGATGTGAAAAGCTGGTCCCAGGAAATGTTTTCCTAAAAATTACTAATAAATAAATGTCTAATAATGTCTGTTAACTAATTTATCCCTTCAGTACTGACTGTGGTGCTAAAAGTGAATACAACATAATGTATATACACTGCTGCATTCTACTCAGTTACTTTACACATCAATGCTCATATCACCTCAGTTCAATGACCGTCCTTAAAACCTATAAAAGTACTTCTCTGACATTAAATATTCATGAATAAGTAGCTTTAGATTCAAACGTTCATATTATTATGTAAGTATATTCTTTTCACTTTTTAATTCTAATGCACAACAATTATATACTCTACTATAATTATTTGACAACTTAAGTTACTAGTTAATTTACAGAGCATGCTTTATATACAGAAGAATATTATGAAGCCCTAAAATACGATGCTGTGCAATAGATTAAAATACAGTAACTAATTATAAAGAGCTGTCCATGGTGCTGAAGCTGGGAGCTGTCCACACTCCGCACACTTGCAGTGGAAATGCTAACATTTGGATTTTAAGCAGGTTTAAGGTTTACCATGGTCACCATCGTAGTTGAGCATGTTAGCTTGCTCTCATTTGCCAAGTTCAGTTGAGCCTGATGGAAAATTCTTTCATGCATTTCAGCTTAATAGGACGTATATAATACATAGTGTAAGTGACTGTATGTTGCTGTGTTTGGAGTTCACACAGACCAATGAGCTTATCGCATCTTAATGTTTTTCAGATTTCAAGATGCATGTGCTGGACCTGCATTGTAAATAGACTCTTATCCACTCAGTAATGATGTTCACGTGTTCTTGTCAATGCTTTTTCATGCAGTATTTTCATAAATAGATGGGGACACATTTCCTTTTTAACAGTCATATTTAATTTGAGATAAACAATAAAAATCACACTTTGCTTTTTCACTATAAATAACCGAACACATAGAGGACAATAGATCCATAGCTTCCTAGAAGCTAACAGAAACAATATAGAACAATAGAACAATAAAAAAAACCATTCAAACCTAGTGCTCAAAACTGCATATTCTTTCTTAGTGAAGATAAATGAACTGATGTCGATGCTGTTATACTCCACAGTTAATAACCACAGAGCTGTTTGAGTTTAACACAGAACATCTCGGTGACAAACACAAGGTGCTCAGACTTCATCATCAAGTACAGTAGGAAATACCCATTTAACTTAACTTGTGTAGGCAAGTTGCAAGCGGAAGTTGACATTAAATAACTACTTAAGTTGTTTGATTTAAGATTCTCTCTTGTTTACTTCGGCTACAACAACAGCTGCACATTACATTAGTGTGCAACAAATTCAGCTTCCTTCATTTTGTCTTCCTACAATCTCCAACTCTCTACAACTGAGTGATTCTACGTACCCACGTCAAATGTGAAGACTGTTCTGAGAAAAACAGGCACCACCCAACCTCATTTAAATCTTTAAAAACAAACTCCTCAGGAGGTTGCATAATTAAAATATACTCTGTTTTCCCAAAAGGAACAGGTTCACAGCTACACATCTGTATTCTGAAACAAACATTAGTCCTAAAAATACAGATTTGACTTCAGTTTTCCTTGCTGCTAATATAACTTTCTATATTTACTGGAAATGTGGTGAGACCATCCTGAACCCATTCACATATCAATCCATATCAGGGCGAAGGAACAGATAGACTGATAAATTAACTATGAATAAATTAATGTGGGAAATGACATTTATACTAATTTTAACAATGGCGACAAGATAAAAACATTTAGGATTGGCTTTTAAATGAGGTAAATAATAATATCTTCTGACTCGACTATTGTCTCAGGATTATGATTGTTTTTGTACGTTCAGAGTTTTAACCTGTTTACATTTGCTGCAAAGCAAGATGCCAGCGACAGCTACGATCCTTCATCAGTGTCTACACTTGTTGAATTTAGCCACAACACTGCCCAACATTCTCCAGTTACACAAATAAGTTGGAATAAAAAGCAATAAGACATTTTGTGTCAACGTTAGGTTTCTTAATGCAACTGTGTAACTTCTGAAAAAGTGAGAATCCATCTTTAGCGCTCTAGGCTTTTCCATACAGGAGTGTCACTCTCATTTATAACGTCTCTGGAGTGGACGGCTGTACTGATTACAATAAAAGCTAATCTGTTCCACGAGACGCGCATATTACTGCCTCCATCAACATGTTTCTTGTTTTTTGACAGATTCACTTCAGTGGTAATCAACACAACTGTCTACAGAAGCTGAATAATGATCCTACTTTCACTCACACATACAGTAGCTGTGACTTGGGGGTGTGTTTTTTGCCATTGTGTCCTCAGCTTGCATGTAACTACTGTAACTGTGCCAGACTGTCAGCGTCGCAAGAACTGGTGCCTGAACTCGTCTAGTGCAGAAACTGGTGGAGGAAATAAAAATGTATGAAATGCGTAAAAAATGCCTTCATCTGAAATCAAAGGCTGAAGAGTAGTCTGACCTTTGACAGTTATCAGTCTCTTTCACCTCTTCTTCATAACGGATGTAGTGACATTGGTGTCATGAGGTCCCAGAGTAAACCTTTGCATCACACTGGAGGTCAGCAACAACAGGAGATTCAGTAATAGTACTGTATCAATGGCCTGGATCTCAGTGGAAGTGTTTGTATTTATGGCCAGTATATAAGTCACACCCAGTTAAACTGGTTTGGTTTTTTTGATTCAGTTATATGATTATTCAAGAGGCTGAAGGTTTGTGGTGCTGTTGACCATCCCTGCTTTATACTGAGAAGAGTTTCTATTGCTTTGTTCTCGCCATTCAATTAAACAAGGGTTGGCAAAAAAACAGAAACACCTGTCAGTATAATGGAGGACATGTTCCAGCTTAACTGAATAGTGTGTATATCGTTTTTTTTGCTTCATTGTGTTTGATGAGACAGAATATTTTGGGGTAACTGAATATTTAAAAATTAGAACGTGAATTAAAGGGTCACATTTGAAAGTCATCAGCAAAAAATATTGGCGCTTTGATACAAAAACCAATATCGGCCGAGTTATAGAAAGGAATGGAACATCCATTTTGGTCCAATCAGCCACGAGTGTCTCCCTCCAGCTTCACCACCACGTGATCTTGAACTCATAGATGGGCCTCTTGCAGTAGTAGTGATTGATAAGGTGCTTGTCGCAGACACCGATGCACTGCTGCTCCGCAGTGATGCCCCGCTCACCCAGGTCACTGACGATGCAGTGCAGCAGGTCGTACACGTCCGCCACCGCCTCCCAAGGTCCGAAGGAAACATCCACCTCGCAGTGATGCTCAAAGAGCTTGGCCTCGCTGTCCGAGCGTTCAAAGCGCAGAGAGTTAAAGAGAGGACGCTCGTACGGCGTGATGGGCATCTCCTCCTTGTAGACACAGATCTTCAACTTGGCAAATCTGGCCTTTTTTTGCATGGCCCTCAGTTTGGCAATCTCGACAATTCGCTCCAGATTGTCTGAAATGAAAACAGTTACATTTATTGATGCAATTTTATAATATTTATAAACCCATCTAAGGCCTATGTTCACAAAGTTTAAATTCTGTCTTGTTGGTTTCAATATGAACAGTTTTTGGTTGCTGTAATTTTTCTCCTATTCGTACAGACTCATCATGTTTCAAAACAAAATCCTGAAGCAAATCCATTGGATCGATCGAATGTACTGTTAAAGCCACGGTCCTGTGAAACTTACAAAGTGAACACTGTACTCAGCAGTAATCCCTTTGCAATGAGTAGGTCTATAATTTATATGAGAAATGTGCCGCAGTGTGGATTTTGCAATAATGCAGAGAGTTTTAAACACACAGGAGAGCTGAGCAGGCGTCTGAGAGATGAGGAAAATATGCTGTGTGGGAGGGAGAAGGATGCAGGTGCTCTAAAAACGACAGGAAGTCAGTTATTGTATGTTTGGCCCGCTGACTTGGCCCAAGAACGCAATTAAAGCAACAAAATGCGACTGCTGCAATTCTCTTTAAAGAGGCATTTTATCTTTTATTCAACAGGACAGAAATTAAGTGTGAGAGGGAGAGAGAGGGGGGAAGACACGCGGTAAAGGGTTGGAACCTGTAAAAAAGGCTGCCTGCCAAACTATTGGGTGAGTGTCGCTGAGTCACAATCCAGTCAAATAGTAACAAACATGTGAAATACATACTTTACATTGTGTCTTCTACAGATATTATTATCGCAGATTTACATCGTGAATGGATCAATATATGCTCTTAGAAAAAAATGATATAATATATTGATGGAGCTGATATGAGCTAGTCAAGTATTAATGGTCCCAGTTTGCTAATATGTGAACAAATATTGGCAAAAATAATAGGACTAAAGTTGTAATTCACTACATATGTAGTTAATAGTGATTAGAAAACCCTACAATTACCCATGGTTAAAATACACGGATGAAGCTTTGATGCTCGTTTTGTCATATTTTCCCTGGACAACAAACAGTGAAATGGTGATTCTTGGTGACTTCAGTTACCTCTGTAATAGGGCAGCAGATCGAGGAAAGCTTGTCGAACCTTCTCTCCCGTGAGCGGCTGAATGTCCTCCAGGCTGTCCAGCAGCGGGCCGAGGGAGTAGTACTGAGCTTCCCTGTGCACCGGTCGCACTCGGCTCCTGTGGGGGAGCTCGCCTTCTCGCAGGAAGTTCAGGATGTCCCTTTGGGCGGAAAACGGTACGAGTAGAACATGTCCACACATGACTATTATCCCACCAGAGGAATCCTACTTTAAATAACACAGACGATGACAGTGCAGGATTAGTTGAACTACACTGAACAATAAAGATAGTCAGGAAACACAGATTTTAACAAAACATACTTTTCAATGGTGTAGCCACCTTTTTAGAAGACACTACATACTACATTTTGATGATTAGTACCATGGCCATGGATGATCCACAGCTCTGATTGGCTGTTGGCTGTCATATGTCCATTGATTTCTAGTAATCAGATATAAACAGACGTGCCCGGGTGGGGAAAGGAACCAACACAGAAAACTAAAATAAATTGAAAGCATCACACTGTCTTGGTTTCTAAATTTAATTTATCTATCTTTAATGTTCATTTATGTTAACATTTTTATTAACACAGTATAGGATTATTTTCTTAAATTAAAATTCTATATGCTTGGTGGTATTTGTGTTTTTATTTATAGTTATTTATAACGAAGTTCATGAATGAACTGTAAAATGTCAAGCCTCCATTACATTTCTGTCATGACATCTTTTATATATTTAGCCCACTCATGTAATTCCTGAAATTATTACACATGAAAATGATTCAAACACTGTCTCTACTTTGCTGAGGTCCATCCGGTCACCATCTAAATATTCAACCTCACCTCGTTGAAGAGTCATCTTGGGTTTTTCTTTTAACCATGTTGGTACTTTTCAAAAAAAGTGGCCTTGTGGTGAATGTGGGATTTCACACCTGATTCTGTTAAGATTCATGTTTTTAAAACATTTTCCACACGACTGAAATCACTGACTTTTCCGTAACTGACCCCTCCGTGATCGATACTTTAACTTCAGGAGTACGAAATACATCACACCCCAAATTATTGCAATTTGTCCTGTGTACAAACGACATCTGTGGTTTTTGTTGGTCTTATACTGCATCTATTCTCATACCAATAAATTACCTTGTACATACAATCTTCATATCTAGGTCTCACCATCTCTATTTAGCGGTAGCTCTTTATTAGTCACTTCCTTTACTTCTGTGAGAACATTTATTTATTGCTATTGAAGACTGGTCTCACTTGTACTTGTATGCATCAACATTCTTGGCTGATAACGTTGATTCTGCTTCTGTGTAGCAGAACCTTAAGGGGTTGTGAACGCGGAGGATAAAATGAATGCAGAAAAATACAGAGAGGTCCTGGAGGAAAAGCTGCTGCAGTGTACACAGCAGCACGAAAGAACATTTATTTTCCTGCAATACAATAACCACCGGAGCACCAGGACTAATATCCCAAATGAAAAGGCTCCTTCAGTGTGTTTGTACACCTGCGGTGGGCCGGCTGCCTCTGAGGGGTTTCAATATATCGCTTTTTATAGTTAACCGTCTTTCTGTGACCTCCTGGTGTTTGAATCATTAATTCACACCTCCTCACACAGACGCACACTGGGGGGGGGGAGTGGGATGGGCGTAACTAATCCAACTCCTCTCTAAGGTTGTACATCTTCGCTCTGCTTGTTATCTCATTCATATTTAAAGTCATTTGCTTTTCCTTTTTAGCCTTGAAAGCGACGTGGCTCCCGGGATGATGATGTTGTCGGTCCGTTTTATATCTTATAAAAATCAGCACAGATATTACGGCCCCCTGGGGAAGAATCCTTCCGCCTACATGTAAGGCTGTAGTCACTTTGGTGGTTTCTCAACTTCTCAATCCTCTGCCCTCTGGGAGGTGCTACAAATCCTCGTCCACCCACACAACCTGGTTTAAGAAGAGCTTTTATCCTTATCCTTCCTCTTAATTCCTAATCCTTACATCTGGTATTGTGAGACATTAAGGTTTTGATTATCAGGGAATATTATGATTCATTTTTGTTGTGTAATATGACATGTCTGCCTCTATGTTGTGTTGTCAACACTGATACTTGGCACTACGCATTTTTCACTACGGGTCTTGTCACGTAAAAAAATGAAAGTGTCGAACTAGTCGCCTCCTACAGATAATCCTCAGATTAGATAACAGATCATTCTCATTCACACTGTGACATATTCTGTATATTTCACGAGGATCTTTTTTTTTATTTAAGTCACGATTTAATATTATTTTCTATGTTACTGTCCATTTATCAGTGCACTGTTTATGTTTCTTTTAAAGATGGTCTGTTTGTTATTTTGCACTAAATACGAAACAAACATCCTCTCTGTATATCATTAGTTTTGTCTGGACACTGTTGGATCTCTATTGAAAGGGATTAGGGCCACCTGATTTTTTGTGGGGGATAAAGAATTCATTCATCAATACTTTTCTGCTGCTCACCCAAAATACGTTCCATCCCGATCGATGAAGTAGCGTCCATCGGCATCACGTGGGATGTGGTGACGCCCACTGAACATGGCAGACAGCATCGTGTCCTCGTGTCGCCGGAGCGTGGACAGACGGGTGGTGAAGTACATGCCCCCGACGTTCAGAGAGATGACCTCTGGAAACTGGGGATGAGAATGGAACTGAATTCAGTGAACGAGACTAAAAGTCCACAGACATTAGACATGAACAATTTATGTCTAATGTCATAAATTAGATTAAGAAAATGAATAAAAAAGTGCCATTTATTTAGTACTGTTTCAGTCCTCAGACCATTATCAGGGTAAATTAATATAACTAAACAGCCTCAGTGTAGTGTAGTACTTTAGACTACTATTATCAACTACATTATACTATAGTAGTTAAACGATATAGCTCCCCCATCCCATGTACTTTAGCACTATGAACACACTATCTTACATAAGGCAGCTGATTACCTCAGCCAAGGAGATTATATGTTTTCTTCTGTGTTTGTTTTTTAGCATGATTACACAAAAACTGCTCAAGCGATTTCCATGAAATGTTGTGGAGGCGTGGGGCATGACCCAAAGAAGAACCCATTACATTTTGGAGCGGATCCGGATAAACAGGTGGATTCAGGAATAGTATTAAATGTTCAGTTACATTGTGAGACAGAGCATTAGCCCTGTGTGTGCTCTCTTTATGAATCTTCTTGTGTATTGTACAAATGATGCATTACGTTGTTGTGCGTCAGCAAAAGAAACTGAATAAAACACGCTGCCCTGTCTGTTCAGTTGTTGATGTTCTATGTGAGGAAGAACCTGCCACTCCAGGCGTCCAGTCAGCCGACACTTTGCAGCCACACCACAGAGAACCATAAGAGGATTATTCTGCTGTGGCCATGTTTAGTACACATCATATGTTGGCTCGTTAACGAGAGTCAGGTGACACAACTGTCAGCCAATCCTGACCTGAATCAGGGTACAGCTGAATCAGGCCAACCAGACAACAAGTTACATATTTCAGAATCATCTGTGGATAATCTTTGAAGCACTCCCTGTACATATTGTTACCATAAACCTCACTGTGAAAACTAGTATGTGCACCTAGTTCTGTTTAACATGTACATGGGTAAATAGAGTATTACAGCCATGGTGCATACTTTGACTGTGTGTGTGGATGTTTTTCATGTTGTCATGTTGTGTGATAATGGAATAATCGTTATTTCATCATTTGTTTAAACATTAAAAGTTAGATATATACATCCACCCATTGGTTTTTAAGTTTTCTTTTTGTTTTGAGTCTCTTTCTTAAGCACTATGTTTCATACAAACAGAGTTTATTATAAGGAGTGAAACAAAAGATTTGAAACGTTGTCAATAGTAAAAAGGGGAAGGTTATAGTTCTGATCAAGGTAAGATTAAGGTTATATTGATCACATGACATGCAGTCATAATGTGATGTACTGAACTCTATGGTTATAAAGACTGGTGTTACATGGAGATTGAACTGTGTGGCTTTGTGTTTAGTACTTTACTGCTGTCAGGGATGGCAGCTGTTATTATACAGTAGTAAATATTAGGTTTACGTGTTTATTTCCTTACTGTGTAGCTTTTCTACTTGCAGCTGGACATTACGTGAGCGTGGTTTTCTGAGTGTTAGCCTGTGTTGTGCTCGCTAGTTCTGTAACGTGGGGCTGGTCCCTGTCCATCGGGCCTACCTCCTGCTCCTGTGCGCTCAGCGCGGGGCGCAGCGGCTTGCTCAGGCTGCGGCTCGGCGAGGGGGAGGCCGGCGGCTTCCGGAGCTCGTCCTCCGCAGAGTCCGAGACGGACATGACATCGCTGGGTTTGTCGGTGTCCCCCGCGGCCGAGAACACCACCATCACTCTGGGTAGAGGCAGCGTGCGTCTCTCCTGGATGAAGCGCCGCACCCGCGTCGTGGCGGAGGGCAGCGGGCTGAAGGACGGAGACGGCTGCCGCTCCCTGCCGCCGCCGCCGCCCCCGGGACCGTCAGAAACGCTAGAGCCGCTGGAGCCGCCGGAGCCATTCTGATGCATGCGCGCGTCCAGGCACGAGACCCGGGCTGACAGCACGAGCCACAGCGCGCGGCAGTTACACGCAACAACCAAAACAACAACAACTAGTAGAGAGGGAGGAGCGCGAGCCGCTGCGGGGACACACCCAGACTTTAACCCGGCACCGCAAACATGGAGGCAGCGCATTCACCAACACACTGGCACAGTGGAGAAACATCCCAGGCTGTGGTGAGATGGAGAATCCACAGCCGAGCGGACCGAGCCCTTCATGTCTGCTGTCATGCGTGGTGTGACGCGTCCGCGCCGTCATGACGTCAGGCAGCGACTGATTTAAGGGGAGCGTGGGGCTTCAGTGGAGAACCTGTGGTCCGGGAACCAAGATGGACGACGTGACAGCGCCCCTCCAAGTGAAGCCAAAGAGCCTCCACCGCCCCCTGGTGGCGGGATGAAGCGCAGGGCCCATGCTGCAGTCCAGAACAACTCCGACCTCCTACTTAGTAGATAGTAGATACTGTCCCGCTGAGGCCCGTCTACACTCTGTTGAACTCTTGTTTCCTGGTTTGTGTGATTGACTGACGTGGAGTGTGTGTGTTTGCTCCCTCATGTGTATTGGAATGGGTTTTCAAGTATAAAAACATCATAAATCCAATGTTTAATGGCGTCTATTGCCTACTGCGTTGTTTCCCTTCCTCTGCTTTGTTTATGTATGAACGGAGGCTTCACTGGTCACAGTTGAATTGTTTCATCACAAACCAAATAAAGTGTCTTGGAAGTCGGAAGTTGGAAATTTCAAGTTGGAATATCCAACATCCGAATTGTCTGGAACACGGCAATTGACCCCGCCCGCCTCCTCTACGACCCTGTTCAGACCCGGTATTTAGGCCACGTTCCATTACACCTCGTGGGCTCAGCTTTCACTACTGTTGATATATGGAGGGGCCATCTTGGATTTCGAAGTCCTGGGTATGAGGTTCCTCCAGAGTCCAAATTCTGACCTGAGGGGGCGTTCCAGTTGCAACCAGTTGCAAATTCAGACCTCCGAGGTTTAATGCAATGCGGCATATCATTTTGTGGTAAATTTGGTTTCAAACAGTTAGTCGATAATATTCCAGAGGTTTCTTCCACCTAATGAGGGATTTATTCTTTCCACAGTTCCAAGGGTTTGCTCATCATGGAATACTGTTTGTGATTCTAAATAATGTTGTAAGCACCAGTGGAGTTCCAGACATTCAATGCAAGATGCAATAAAGATGTGGTAACACATGGTGGCCAACACTTTACTAAGACACTTAATGTTGGATTATCCTCTAATTGGTCACCTGTCTTATATATAAGTTATATAACAGACCTTGGGTGAAGCACTTTTGGCAGCCATTACAACATCAAGTCTTCTTGTGTATGATGCCACAGGCTTTTCACAACAGGATCTCTTTCATTTCTGAAGAACCTCTCAAGCTTAGTCAGGTTGGATGGGGATCATCAATGAACAGCCATTTGCAGGTCTCTCTGGAAAGGTTTGATTGAGTTCAAGCTAATGTTATAAAGGAGCCTATAAGCTCTTTGTTACATGTCAGGGCTTCTGGAAACCCCCAGAGTTGTCCTGCATTGGCTGCATGTGCTGAACGTCATTGTCCTGCTAGAGGGGAACATTTGGCCCAGGCTGAGAACCCGAGGACTATAGACCAGGTTTTCAATATGATTGAGGCCAAACTGTTTAAAGTTTTCATGCAGACACCAGCTCACCTCAAGAGGAAGGATTCCAGTAACAACAGTTTAATGTCTCATACATTTCTAATGCTGATCTTTTAACTCGTTGAAATTATAAATTGCCTGATACGTAGGAGGCTGCTTCGTTACTGCACTTTGTAAAACTTAAACACATCTAAAGTGGAAACTTAGTCTCACCACTAAGGCTTTTTTTATAAAGAAGTGCATCAAGTAAAAGAAGAGGCAGGCGCGGTTGTGTGTCCAGTTCGAAACCACACGGAGATAACAGGCGTGCGCTTCGGGGAGGTCTTTTCTCATCTGTCTTGAGAGTGACGGATGTGGCGAGGTGTTGAAAGAGGAAGCACAGGCTGCTCTGCTGCTCGTGAAGAATGAAGGCAGCCGGACCACTGAAGGTAACACGGCAACATCTCACACATCACAATCTCTCACTAATGTCTGTACCTTTAGAAATCGATGAACAATGTCTCTAATACGTTTGTGTGTTTGACCTGAATATAATGTTACAGTTGGAGACAGTAATATTTCTGTCAGGCCTGTAAAACCATCCATCCATCTATTATCTGTACTGCTTAACCTTAAAGGGTCACAGTGGGACCCGAGCTACTCCCAGCTGAAATTGGACGTGAGGTGGGCAACCCTGGACAGTGTGAAACGAACTCTAATATAATACACTGTTATTTCACATGCTGAAGTCCTACTCTCTGCCTGGTCTTCTCCTGACGAGAGGACAACTGCAGTTTGGAGACAAGTCCGTGTCCCATCACCGACAAACAACTCACCACTTTCCTTCACATTAACCATGCCGTTGTTGGCATTCACAGATATTATAGATTTTACATTTTTTGAAATGCTGTCAGTGAACATAAAAACGACTCGTTCAAGACGGACACGACAACTTGTCTTTCATTACATTACATTTCATTTAGCTGACGCTTTTATCCAAAGCGACTTACAATAAGTGCATTCAAACCCCGAGAGTACAGACCTAGAACAACAAGAGTCAAGAAAGTACAATTTCTTCAGAAAAAGCTAAACTACAAAGTGCTATAAGTAAGTGCCATTTTACTGCTACTAAATTGTTAGTTTTAAAATTTTATTCAAGGTATAGTCGGAAGACGTATGTTTTTACTTTGCGGCAGAAGATCTTTCTGATATCTGGATGTCCATGGGGAGCTCAATCTACCATTTAGGAGCCAGGACAGCAATCAGTTGTGTTTTTGATGAGAATTTAGTCTTCTGATGGAGTCTTTAGGAGAAGTATGGTGGCCGTCAATCAGAGACATTGTTAACACGTATTTTATCATCAGACACCATCAGCTTTACAGCAGAGTGTCAAAGATAAAATAAGAAACTCAAGCCACATGTGGGAGTGGACCGATCTTTCTGATCACGTTTCGTAGCATAAAAGCAGAGAATGAGAACTTCAATCAAGAATCAAGACTTTTACCCCTGTTTTCTTTATCGCCAGCGGGGTTAAAGTCTCTTCTTTTCTTTTTCTTCTTCTTCTTTTGCTTCTTACTTTTAATGTTTTAAAGTAAACTTTTTTATTTGAATTTTTATTTTCTTATTATGAAGGTTTTATTTTGAATTTTTTATTTTGAATGTTTTATTTGAATGTTTTATTTTGAATGTTTTATTTTGAATGTTTTATTTCTTCATATGCACTTTTTAATTTCTATTTAATTTCTGCTAATACTTGCAGAAGTACCTACACTGAAGATATGTCCTGTTTTCTGCATCAGTAGTATCGATTTAGAAACAAAGCCCAGGGACTGAAATGGTGTAAAAGTTGTGCTTTAAAGGTTAACGTGTAACATTTAACATTTATCAATCTCTTTTAATAACTTAAATTAATCCCAACCAAAAGCCAAAGTGTACCAGACCTTTGTGAGTCCGCTGCCTGTAGATACAGATATAAATAAGGACTTTAAAGCTGTACAGCAGTTAATGTCACTGTACCACATTACTATTGAGTCAAGCCCCTGCATGTAGGTGTTAGTCTACATTATAGAACCTACACTGTGTTTCAGTTTTGTTTCAATCAACCACTTCCTGTTCATCGGTTTTATTAACAGGAAGACAGCAGCTACCTCAACCATGACAGAGAAGTGGAGAGTTGACTAATGGACCAGCAGTGTCTTCATGGATTAACTCTCAATAACTCAATAACTGACATATCGGTCCACTTGTGAGCCGGCCGACAGTTACTGAGCAGTGCAGAGAGTGTGTTTGAGCAAATAGGACAGATGGTCATGTGTGTCTTTTGTGTCTCTTGTAGGTATGCTTGAAAACACCAGTGTGTTGGCTGCAGTCCTGAGTATGGTGTCAGTGGTGTCACTGAGTCTCCTGTCTGTTCTGTGTATCTGCTGTAAAAGGAAGACCAGTAAGTGCAGCTGACAAACAGCAGCCTCACACACAGTGAACTTGTGTGTTGTTTTGTTTGTTTTTCTCGTATTCATGACTCATCATTTTAATTTGAGTTATTACTTGAAGAGGTTTACATGCTCTAATGTTCAGTAAAGAAGTCAGTTACCTCATCTCTTACTTTGCAGCTGCTTCTCTTTTCAGTCACTTAAAACTAAAAGTGATCCATCCCTATTTTCCCAGGGAGTATTCTATGGATCTTGATTGAGAAAACATTTAGGGATCTGATATCTACAAGTGAATGCAATTTGGTGCCGTTTGATTGAAATCAAGGAGACTTTTGAGACTCGGCGGTGGTCTGTGCTCTACTTAGTATAATCATAGTTCACCGTCTGCTTCCATAGTTTTTAGAAACACAAACTTTTCAACTCAGTCGAGTTTGAAAATGTCCACGTGAAAACTCACAAAATGAGTTTATCAAACGTCTGAGCCCGGTTTCTTAAAATGCAACTTAGTTTAAATTGTTGACTACAGAGTTAAAAATGTTTCACTGTGTTTTATTTGTTGCAGAGGTCATACGTGAGGAGGATCACACATATGACCTGCAGACATTGTAAGTATCTAATATTCAGTCAACTTTCTTTAAGCCATGTTTGCACATTACTGTCATTTGTAAATATTCCTGTTGTTTATGACAACATTACACAACATCAGTTTAATTGTTGTGGCATAATTTAGTTAAAGATATTCAGCAGAAACTGTAAAATGAATATCAAAACTTTCTATTATGAAGCTATCGCAGTGTAAAATGGATCCTATGACGTCATTACAGTAAATATATGGGAGGCTAAATTTGTGTGTTAATAATAAAATAAGTGTTTTAGAATGTTCTTACTAAATGAGTCATTTTTCTATTACTGTATAAAATGTTGTCATCTAAATACTCTTATCTCGACAGTCAACGCGGGGGAAGTATTTTTGCGGTGATGCAGTCAAGACCAGGTAAAGAACATCAGCTCCAGCTTCAGACCTTGAATCCGTTGATCACAAGTTATTAAAGATATTTCCTACACGGATTTGTATTGATTGTTCACTTTTAATTTGCATATTAAACCAACTCTGACATATTTTCCCCAGTCACCAGAACCAATCAGATACCTTCAACCACACTGTATGTATATTACAATATATCAGCTACTCTCATCTCTGTGTATTGCAGTGTTTGTTGTATTCTATACAGAAAACTACTGTTTCATGTGTTTTTCAGTGATATTCAAGAGGAGCCATCACAAGGTGAGCTTATCTTTTATTTCCTCAAGGTTTCAGTTTTAAGACAAAGATTTAGCAGCTCTCATTTGACATAAACCTGCAGTGAGATGAATTATCTGAAGGGTTTTATCCTTCACCGTGTTTTACAGACGCAGCTGATGATCAGTCAGACTATGAAAATATCAAACACGGTAAGTTTACATATACAAGAAACACATTAACGTCCAGTACATTCATCGTCAAGTGTACGTGTTTTTTATATATCATTGTCTGACTGCATCATTGCTGTGCTGTGTCAGTCGTCACAGCTGCACATCACACAGGAAGACTGGAACACACATATGTGTAAGTATACAGCTCTACTCATTCCCTTTCTCATCAAAAACAGAGAGAATGCAAAGTACTGAATGGATGTGGATACATTTTGACAAATAGTTTATTTCTGCATCAATTATATTAATAATCATTTTTGTCCTAGCATTTAATTAAATAAAGTATGAGGTCTACACCTTTTTTTCATTCAAAATATAATAAAGTAAAACGGTTTCAATATTATTTTTCATATAAAACTGGTTTTGCTCAAAATTCAGAAAACTCAAAAACGAAATAACCTTCACCAAAACTACGTGACCTTATTAAATGTGTTTTTATGAATGTTTGCTTCTATTGAAATTGAATTACTCTATGGAATCAAAATCCATGAGGAACATTTTAACATTTAGTCTGAATCCCTGAATAATGAGGGAGTAGCCTATGTGGCCATTCATGTATAAAACTATTTACATACAGAACATCGGGTTCACGAATGTCATGTGTGTGTATTATTTTTAGATCTCCCATCCCGAACGCAGTTTATGGAAATGACATGGTCCAAAAAGATGAAAATGGTGAGCATTCTTTTTTTTGTCCCTGTTCTCTTTACCCTTTAATACTGAAAATGTGTTTGTCACCAGTTTCTCAAAATGAAACAGTTGAATGTTTCTACATTACAAACACGTATTTGTTGTCTGTTTTCTAGATGCTGATCAAACAATGGGTGTGTATGAAAACTTTTTCCAATCCTTGCCTATAATAGATGGTACGTCCCCTGTCCTCTGTATCAACATATCTGGTAGAAAGAAATGCTTACTCATGGTTTCCAGTGCATTAAAGCTCGACTCATTCCAACAGATGAGGACGACTATGAAAACTCTGAATTCCTGCAGCAACAAGAAGATGGTGAGTAGAACAAACAGTATTTGTTTGTGTTATGCATTGTTTATCTGTAATTAACATTAAATGACAGACTCCCTGTAGCCTCCCTGAGCTGAAGGGAGGGTCCATTTTCTATTTTGTAACCAATATTGTTAACTTCAACTCTAAGAAGAAAATTTATAAAATATAATGTAATACTCTTTTACATCTGCAGCATAGTTGAATGAACTGCTGGTATTTCATGTTTTCCTTGAATGCAGTGCATTGGCCGTAAGTTTTTTTTTACTGGAAGTGAATGTGAAACTTTGAAATCAGAGTTGAAAAACAAATGAGAAAAATGTGAAGGTTTAAAGGTGAGTTAGTACAGTAACAATGAAACGGTTACTTATTCAACATATTAAAGCTGTTCCTTCTCAGACTAAACCTTGAACTCTTGTACTAAAAAATATTCTAAAAGTAATGTACCTAGTAACTGGAATATACTGAGGTAGAAACAGAGAGAACATATAAGTGCACCAGTGTCTCAGCATAGAACTTGTGTACAGTTCTCTGATTAATGTGGTTAAACCTGCTGCAGAAACCCCCACCTGAGTGAACTCTCCAGCAGACACACACTGAACATTGAAATCATTCACCCGTCCTGAGCAATCACCCTGAATCACCCTGGCAACCACAAAATCAATCCTCTCAACTGCCTGGAAACTCCATAGAAACCGGCCCGGCCAACCCCAAACAGCCAACCAATCAGATTCCATCATCCAAACTTTACTTTTCTTTAACAGCTTAACAGGAGCGAACAGTCAAACATCCAGCAGCTTATCCAGCGTGGTTTTTCCCCCCCATAAATCCATTGATTCCTGTCGAGTGTTACATAACGTCTAAGGCCAGTTACAATCGACTTGTTAAAAAGCTGACAGAGATGACGACGACCCCAGTCCTCAGGGTTTGATCAGAGGTCACCAGCCGAGTCAGAACCTAGAAATCACAACAAATGTAATCCTGTACTTCAAAATGAAGAAAAACAAAATCATGACATTAACACTGCTGCCTGTGGAATAATAGAGATAATATGTATTTATACTTTTGTAAATTATGATTTTTTAATACCCTAAAATGTCTTTAGTACACTTCACTCTTTTTGCTTTTCAAGACTTTAAGACCTACAGATGCCCTGATGTTACAGCTGACTCATACACAATGTAACACGGCATTTACTTTAGCATAAAACCCTTTATGCTGTTGGTGCATATACTGTATAGACATCTGCTATATTGCTGTGTTCACCTATTACACTGAATGTGACATTTCTCAGCCTTTTTTCAACTTTCTCCACCATTTATTTCCCTGTGACAGATGAGCTCGATTATGTGAATGAAAGCCGGGTTGTGCACCCGAGGGGGACCATGCCCAGAAAACACCATTGAATGACGCAGGCAGCCTCTACTGTCTGTTGTCCTGGGCTGAAGTACATGTTGTTCCGTTTTATTGTGTGTCTGTTGTGTGTGTCATGTGCCAATTATGTGGACAGCTGTGTGAATAAATTCTCATGAACCCTCATTGTGTATCGTCTGTGAAAAAGGAGGTCGCCACCTAGCGGTTACCAATTTGCAAAACATGCAGAGTTATATAGGGCAAGCGATGCCTCGTCTCACCACATTTACAGCACGTGAGCAACTGCCACTTCCTGGGAAACATGTTGTAATTCTTTGATGTTGTTGTGCGTTTGTTTCGATACCAGTGGTTATTTGGGTATGAGAACTATTGAACAATTTGTCTTTTGAGTATTAAGGTGGAAATGAATTGGTACCTTCATGTAAATACTGTTGGAAAAAAGTACCAGTTTAATTCTCAAATTCAAGAATGCATAAAAAAAAAAAAAAATGCACTCTTTTCTCTCTGTCCAAAAATCTCCTCCAAGAAGTCGGAACAGAAATAATCTCTGTAGTTAATGTATGTCGCGTTTTAAAGGAGCACAAGGTTTCAAAGAGTATGTAGTCATTGTAACTATCAACTGTTTTAGATGGAGAACTAAAGGTCATATGAAGCAGTCATGTACGTCAAAGTGTATTAACTGTACGCTTACATTTTGATTCAGATATTTGTAGAAACGATATGACTGCTCCCTGAAAGTGAAACCAGTGTTGGCAGTCTACGTCCTAAACCCTGCCTCCTCTACGTTAGTGGATGGAACATAAGTATAAACTAAAAGGGTTGTTTCGTACAGTTTTCATTCAAGTAGTTTTTACACTGTTTCTGATTTATCTGTTTTTTGATGCTAAGAAAATAGTCATTATTGACATGATACTGAATCACGGTCCATCCCCTGAATGCTGCTGTGCAAATTCTGGCTCCACATGATGTGATTGGTGCAAGATGGCAGCGCTTATGCCCGGGATATTTTCTGACAAATTTTTCTGAAATTGAGACACAACCTCCAACGTTATACAAAGACAAGGTATTATCATTGTATCTCAGCTGGTAGATTAACTGTGTTGCAGATAATGACACATCACAGAATACACTGAGCATCATAAAAGCCCTTCAGAATAAATGAACAGGTCAGAGAACAGTTTTACACAGAAACGGTTTTATTAACCTGAACAGATCGGACTGAGAGCGACACACCTCAGTCTGACGCTGCTCAAACCAACAGCCAGAGAAGACGAGGACCGAGCCGACGTCAGTGTGAACAGACAGAAAATATGACGTCAAGGTACACACACACATTAACCATTTCTATATATATATACTGAATGTATACCACGTTGTCAAAGGAAGTGCAGTGATGTTCCGGGGCAGCTATGGAAAAGTGACGCAGCAATACACACATTCATGCACGCACATACACTCAAGAGCCAGTGTTCAAGTTCCTCGGAGGTGAACCGACGACTCATCTAATGATTTGTTTAATAAACACAGCAGTCCTCCAGACGAGTCAGAGAAGTAGAGCAGAACTCTGACACCCTGTGACGGTAACACTTTGGATGTTTCAGACGTACCTTCTGTAGGTCAACAGGGAAATGTTTCACCTGAGCAAAATAACTACTTCCACCACAACAAGCCATTTGATCTGTTTTAGTCTTAATTCTGAAAAATAAGGCAGAGGGCTCTACTCGTTACAGCCATCATCGATGGATTAGAGGCAAAGGAAAGGATTCATCTCCGTGAATCACAGCTGACATTACTTTAAACACAAAGCCTGAATACGAGATGAAATGGCAGAGAAAGCCGGTGGGTGTTTTTGCAGGGTGGGGAAGGTTTCAGGAGTAAACAGGAATCTGGCTGAGCAGCTACACACCTTTCACACAATCACTCACACACACACACACACCAGTGAGCTGATGGAAAGTTTAGGCACTGCTGAGGGCATCCACGCCGGGCAGGACTTTACCTGAGGACACAGGGACAGAGAAAGCACTGTCAACATCATTGTTATCCTTCAGTACAACTCGGCACTGAAATTAAGTCTGTCTTCGTTCGTCATCCTGTGAGGTTTATCACTTTTTAATTGAAATTGAATGGGGGGGAGAGGAGTCCATATATCTTCCATCTGTAATGACCCGTTTGAGTTTAAAATATTGAGTCTAAAAGAGCATCAGACTGTCTGAAGTAGTTTGCCCCAAGATCCAGCAGAGGGCGCTCACGATCAACTTGACTGAATGCATGCCCTCTTGACCCATTAGTAAAGTTAGTCAGTCATGTTGTGACAAAGAATTGGGGACGCAATTCAAATCTATTCAATCTTTGAAGTTTTAGGACAAAGCATTGTGTTGTTTTTCTGTCACTCACCCTCCAGCAGCTCCAGGCTGGCACCGCCTCCGGTGCTGACATGGCTGACCTTGTCCTCTGTGTCCCACTTGGCACAGCAGGTGGCAGTGTCGCCCCCACCTGGACACAAACACACATCGTTTACTTCTAAATTCTACAAGACTCTTGTTGGAAGGTAATTTATCTTAGGTTCTATTTACTTTGAACAGCTCTGAAAACAGACTTGAATTTGTGTAAATGTTTGCAGACTAACAAACTGAATAACATGGCTAAAAACAAGCAAACAACAAACGCTTCCATCCACCATCTTGTCTTTCTTACCGATAATTGTGATGCACCCAGCCTTGGTCACCTCGACCACTTTGTCCATCATGCTCTTCGTCCCTTTGGCAAAGTTGTCCCACTCAAACACACCAACTGGGCCGTTCCACACAATCTGCTTGGCCCGGCCCACCACCTCTGCATTGGCCTTAATGCTCTCTGGTCCACAGTCCAAACCCTGCAGTGGAGAAAGAAAACATTAGAACCAATATATAAAAAAATTATAAAACTTGAATTGGATACTGATGAAAATAAATATAGATTTCTCACCATCCAGCCAGCGGGAATGCCTGCAGCGACGGTGGCAGAGCCAACGGTGGCGCTCTCGTCAAACTTCTCAGCGGTGACAAAGTCGACGGGCAGCGTGATCTTGACGCCGTTCTTCTCAGCTTTGGCCATCAGGTCTTTGACAATGCCGGCCCCTTCCTCATCGTACAAGGATGTACCGATCTGATGAAGGCAAGAGGAAGAGAGGAAACGGGAGTAAAATATGAACCAAAGACTAGTGTCGAGTTGCTGAGCTGGTTTTGTGATATGTTGACAAATAACAAGGGACACAAAAGTGAAAAAGTGAATTAAGTATTTCCACTTCTCAGCTCTGCAGAGCTTTATCGATTATTTGTGTTTTGGATTTCCAAAACCTTGATGTACCCTTCCTGAGATTTGGCTCACCTCCATGTTGTTGAGGACTTTGAGGAAGGTGAAGGCCATGCCTCCGCCAATGATCATCTCATCGACCTTATCCAACATGTTGTTGATCAGCTGGATCTTATCTTTCACCTTCGCTCTGAGAAACAGACAGGAGAGAGGCGGAACACGTCAGTATAGATAAGGAACAGAAGAGGCGGCCCACATGAGAGAAAGGTGGTCGATATTTACATTCAGTACTAAACCAGGTTGAATCCGTTTCCTGTGATGATGTAATAAATGTTCCTCAAATAAAAAGTTTCACTCAGACAGCTGTGGAAATATAAATTGACACTGTGATAGCTTTCAGGAGCGGTGAAATCCTGTGCCACAGTATTATGAACCACTGTGCCGTGTGTTAGATGCTGATAAATACATTAATCTGATACTTAAACTGGAAATACTGGATTATTTCTGGATCCTGAAGAAACGCAACCCCAACCAATACAGCCCATTGAATTTAACACCGAGATGTTTACATATTTCTGACCATACAGACAGATTCAGTCACAACTACTTGCGACCTCGTGATTGATCTGTTTCACTACAGTCGGACCTCTGATTACACTCGTCCCCTCTGTCCATGAACTGGCTGCATCGCTCCACACTGAGCGGATGTGACAGTTGCACAGTGCACTCAGACTAATATGGACTCTGACATGAGGCCAAATGGTAGCTTGGCTAAACTGAGTATTACAGCAGCTTCACACATTGTTTCCTCTTTATTCATTCACAACTTGGACTAACAGAGTAAACGAGCACCCTTCAAATATAAAACCACTTATTCAACAAAGACTGAAAATATTCTATATAAATGGAGTGTTTACCAATTAACACAAATTTTAAATATACATTAAATGAGCTGTCATCTCCACACTAAGTGTTGAGCAGTGACGGCTGTGTCTTGAAGAAAGCGGTGCACTGTGACACCACAGATTACATAATGAGCTTATAGTCTATTCCTGGATGGTAACCTGGGTGTTTTAACAAGAGGCTGCAGTGTGAACAGCAGGAAACTAAACTGTCTTTTCAAAACTAAATGTTAGCTCCGAAAAAAACTGGTGTCAGTCTTATCTTTTAAACTCTGTTTGATCCAGAGAAACACAACCGTCCTTTTGATTTATGCTGTAAAGCCCTTCAGCAGATTGGAGTGAAAATCCAAACAGCTTGTGCCCAACGTCAATCACAGTGTATGACATTAAAAATGGTTCTTCCAGGGAAAGGTTCCTATAACAGGTTAGGTCTGCTGCAAGAGTCTGTGTCACATTCTGGCTCCTTCATCGCTCAATCATACAATTCTGAAGTGTCTCATGGGAACGTGTATAAAAGCCCTGATTTAGTAACAATTTACATGGTATATGTGTTTAAATTCTACATTTCATTGGTTACTGACTTTGTCTAAACACATTTACAGCAAAACCAGTTTTACTTTTTTGTAATTAGTGAGAGACCGAGAGACAAAACATGGTCTGTGATCATTTTCCATTTCTGTTGTTAGACGTGGCTGAACAGACGTTTGGCTCGTGAAATGATTCCAGCGGACATTCAGTGAACTTGCAAAAAAAATGGCTTCCCTATTGTTTACCTTGGAGTCGTCCTGCAAACCGTTGTGTTGTTTTGGTGCCTGATAAGCCTTTAATTGAATTAATCTCTTACTCCAAACCGACTTCCTGGATAATCTTTCATGCCTCACTGGGACCTTTGAATAACACCACGGAACACAGCCCCTAAAATGTATTTTACCAGAGTTCTGTTTTCAGTCCCATCACCCACGAACACGGTCAAACTTGATGAGAAGTTGAAACTAATCATTCTCACCCTCCGAGGATGGCAAGGAAGGGCCTCTTAGGTTTCTCCAGAGCCATGGCAAAGTAGTCAAGCTCCTTCTTCATCAGGAAACCAGCAGCCTTCTGGGGCAGATTCACTCCCACCATGGAGCTGGGAGGGAGAGAGAGGGAGACAAGGGGTCAACAGAGGTATAGAAACAGTAGAGGATGTAGACAGACAATTTTCGTTACAGCAGCATGGTCATATCTGCACAGTTCATGAAGTAAAATGTAATGCCATGTAGATTGCAACCTTTAAAATCCTTGTATACTGAATTTGAGAGATCTTCTCTAGTGATCTCCATAATGACTGTACCCAGTCAGTCTGAGTCCCGCTCACCTGTGGGCTCTGTGGGCTGTGCCGAAGGCGTCGTTAATGTAAACGTCTCCCAGTTTGGACAGAGATGCCCTGAAGGAATCAATCTGCTCCTGGGTGGCCTTGGTCTGAGGGACAGAAAATATGAGAAAAACTAAGAGAAGAAGATGAACACTGAGGGAACAAAGTAAACAGTATCAGTTGCTGAAGTCTGAGTTTCTTTTCACACCTC
This sequence comes from Pleuronectes platessa, assembly GCF_947347685.1. Lineage (NCBI taxonomy): Eukaryota > Metazoa > Chordata > Actinopteri > Pleuronectiformes > Pleuronectidae > Pleuronectes > Pleuronectes platessa. Next base: position 10,823,899 of record NC_070640.1, on the reverse strand, counting down.
TATTTTACCCACAAGGGATGATTTACAATTTGCTTATAGACAAACAATTCTGACTTCTTAGCAAGGCTTATGTGTTCTCTGTCATTATTTCCTGCCACAAAGGAAAATTGTTGTGCACAACTGAGCCATTGTTTGACGTTTAATAACGCTGCTCCTGTTATTTTATCATCCCAATGCAAGATTAAATAACAGTCTCTGCTCACATGACTATTAGTTTAATACATCATACCAATGAGCAAAATGGTCCATGTCATTCAGAACACCATCTATACCAGCACCTGAATGAAAAACGCCTGCTGCTATGTGGCTCCAGCGTATATAAACCATCTTTGAGAAGCAGTAATCAGTCATGATGGATCAGGTTCCTGCTGCACTTTAACAGTTAGGTCATGACTGAGTGACCGGGGGCCAGAGAAAGGTCAAGAGAGCTCCTCAGTGTCGTTCAAATGTCAGACGGACAAGTCACTGCTTTTTAAGTTTCCCTCTTCAGCTCACATGACAGATTATATTTAATTACAAATCTACAAAATATGTATGAGTCTCTTTCATACTTTATAGTGTTACCATGTGGAGCTTGGAAACTCATAATTACTCCCCTTCATTCACCAAAGGGTTGACAAACAGTGAAGTGAATTCAGTGTCGTGAGCAGCTCAGTCTCTGAGAAAGGATTTTATATAAGACGAGTGTGATACAGTAGAGCGGTACAGTAGAAACCGAAGCACTCAGGCTACATACCAACCAGGCCCTCAGGACAGGAAAAGCAACACATGCAGCCAGGACAACCCACTGACCTTCAGTATAAATGTCAGCAGGACAAGGCTGCTGATCCACTGAGTGACCGGGATCAGTTTTTATACAGAGTCCTGAGCCTATATCTGCATCTCATGAAGAAGAACAAGTTCATTGTCATCACTCAGATGTCTAAGTCTCTTCCTGGTTCCTTCCAGAGGGTATAAATGAAAAGATTGCACATCGGCGCTGTGATCTTTACTGTCGGTGACAAGCAAACTTCAAATTCAAAAAGCTGACGACGTGACCGGTTGAAGTGAATCTTCGCAGTCACTGCAGCGCTCCAGACCATGACATCAATAGACGGTGACTCAGCTCCTTTCGAGAGACACTGCAGCTGGAGTGACTATGCATTTTTCTCCAGGTGACCCAGTAGTGAGAAGTTCTGTGAATAGTCTGTGACCGACAGCCAGAGCACGACCGGTGATCCAGACACATCACTCTACCCACCGCTACAACTGCAGTGAATTAAGTTATTCTGACCAGTTTGTAATAGTCATATATATATTTTTGTCTAAAATCAGAAATTCTTTCAATCCTTTCATTCAACCCTTAATCTTTTCAATGAGAAAAACACCTAGAATGCATTTATTTTGTAGTTGACCAGTATCAATACCCACTTACAGTTATCTACGCTTTGTCACATTCAACCACTCACACACATTTATAAAACACATTTAAACATAGTGATTTAATTCCTCAAACCTACTGGTCAGTATCTTTCCCCAGGACACTTTGACACGTGATCTGGAAGCACGGATGGAAACCACCCTCTATAAAAACCTGCTCTACTTCCTGAGCCTCAGCCGATCGCTGGCTGGTTAAACACACATCGAATCACAAGTTGCCCAAAAACCCTTTAAGTGGACAGTGATGAGTACACTGTCCAGTCTGGTAACACAGAGCACAATCACTAGCTAATTTGAAACAACACTTTAATTTGGTCAGTGAAATCTTAAATTATAATGCACTTATTTGAAGTGAACAAATGGTCATATTTAATGGATATAAACTGTATTTGCTATTCTCACTACTAACTTAATGTAAACCAAAACACATGACGCACCAAATTCCGCCGAACGTTAGTAACCATGTCCTCAACCAGAACAGGCCGACTGAGAGACTCACCTTGTTTCCTGAGGCATCCTTGCCTTTTCCCTCTTCAGCGACGTGGAAGCGGAGATTCTCCAGCAGGATAACTGATCCGGTGGCGGGGTCAGCGCAGGCAGCTTCCACTTCTGCTCCCACACAGTCCTTCAGGAAGGTCACGTCCCTGAAGAACCGCAGAGGAACAGTGAGGATGAATCATCTTATCACAAACACAATAGTCTATGATTTTGACAGACAAAACTTAATTATAATTTTGTTCAGTGCAAAAAAAAAAAAACTATATTCCAGCTATTTCTTCATTTTATGCTTTTAGAAATAAACCGGATGTAAGCAATCGAGTCTATGAACTCACTTTCCCAGCAGGGTCTGGAGCTCGACAGCGACGACCTGCAGGGAGTACTTCTCAGGGACGAAGTTTCCATCAGGGCGTCCCAGGTGGCTCATCAGCACGACGGACTTGGCCCCGTTGTCCAGGCAGTGTTTGATGGTGGGAACGGCCGCCTTGATCCTGAAAATAATGGAACATTGACGTGAGATTTCCCTCCTGACACTGTTTCTCTACTTCTTTTTGCAACGAACCTCAGGAACTTGCAATTTACAAATATTTGCTGTAAAAAATGAGACGGGCTTTACCTCTGGTTGTTTGTGATCTGCTTGTCCTTCATGGGGACGTTGAAATCGACCCTGGAAGAGAACAAACATGATTACCTGGAATAAATGAGACTATTGAGGTGAGCAGTGCATTAGGGAGGTTTTGGTGATTTCCTTTGTTTCCAGTTGAATTTGAATAAGGGATGTTGCAGTTCATAGTTTCCTCTCCCAGGCTACAGGGGCACGCCCCTTTTGGGTAATTATGTGAAATTATATTTTTTCAGACAGTTCTATCCAGTGAAAGGCTTTCATCAACTTTTTACTGGCAGGGTTAGCTTATATACTGCTGTTCTGCCCATTGAGCTGGTTCTTCCTCCAGCTCTGCAGTGATACAGTTAATGAGAACATGCTGCATCCCTCATACTCCAGTCGGTTACATAAGCTCCTCCCTGTCGGAGAACGTGATGCACTGAGACACATGATCAGAGTGCACCCACACACTAACACACATTCTGCACACACACACACCTAGCACACACTGCCAGTGCCATCGAAGCAGCAATCCATTGTCTCAGTCAAAAACCCAGCAGTCAGCAGTTCAGTGGCTCAACAGCTCCTGTACACAGATAACGCTCGGCCAACTACCAACTGATATTTAATTGTTCCTTCTGTTGTCATTAGCGTGGATCTGCCCATCACTGGAGGTTCATCTACACACAAACACACTCAGACTGAGGCTGAGCTGCTCCACAGGCTGAAATAAGCCTAGTGGAAGAGTTAAACCTTGATGGGCCAAGACAAAGAACTAAACTGATCAAGATACCTCGGTGTGGCCAGACAGCTATTTTTACACCAATGGCAGGGAGCTGCAGGCTTTATAACAGTATCTAACTCCTTGTTTGCCTGTTAACATTTTCATTGGAGTTTCGTAGGTTTTGTCTGGAAAGTAAAAAGTGTTTCTTAGGCTCCAAGTCAAGTTAAACTCAACCCAATAAGACCGATGAGGATATCTGGCCTCTTTAGAATTTGGCTGCTGAATAGGTTTCTGTCGGGCACTGCCAGGTCTCTACAGCAACCTTCCCTCTTTTTAATTCTGGACCAGCCGCTCACAAAAAGCCTCTCCTGCAATCCATCTACAGTTCAATCTGCATGCTGCGACAGGCCCTGGGTGTGATACGAGGTAACTCTGTGCAACACACCGTCAGTCCACACTGAGACTAACTCAACATGTGTTTGACCTTTTAACACTGAGCAGTGCAGGCGGAGGGCTGCTGCCAGTGACCCTTGTCCTATGCAGACTGTTGTTTCACCACCAGATTGAGTGAACCAAAATGGCCCTCTGACATTTCCACACAAGTGTCAGTTTCAAGTGCAATTGGGGCTGCCAATTGCACTTGAAACTTCACAGTTTGTAGAAATGTCCAGAGAGTAGGTGGCAGAACAATAGTACGTACAAATAACACAACTTTCTGTCAGATAGGTGACAGAATTTATTATAGGAGCCATGGAGGGGAGGGGAGTTAAACCAACATCCGGCCCTGATGCAACATGGGAGATTTTCTTTTGATTTTCTGATTTTCTTAGCGCCTCAACATTTGATCTTTAGTTTGTAGTTTTTAGTTGCTGCTCAGAAAATGTGAAGACCTCGCTAAGGGCTCAGATGGATATGAAGCAACTACCTTTACAAGTCTTACTGCATCACGACCGGCTGGATTGTTGCAGTGATGTTTATTCAACATAAGGAGCGGATTCACTTCATGCAATGATAGCATTAAATGCAAAATACTAAATTTCATTGTCTGCAGTGATGTTAGTTGAATCTAAGCCTGAGTCTCACTGTATTTAGTGATGTTAGTTTAATCTAATTCTGACCCTGTGTCTGCAGTGATGTTAGTTGAATCTAAGCCTGAGTCTCACTGTATTTAGTAATGTTAGTTTAATCTAATTCTGACCCTGTGTCTGCAGTGATCTTGGTTTAACGCAGTGATTCTCTAACTGGAGGACGTGGTAGATTTCAGACAATTCGAGAACCACTGGTCTAACGTCACTAGTTTGATTCCCGCTGGATGCAGTGATGGTTGCATCCATGCAGCATCTCCCCACAGGCACGTAACATGGCTGGGAAGCGTGACAACCAGTAAGTTCACTTCCTGTCCTCCATTGAATGGACTGAACTGCTCCACACATCGTGCTCCATCACTGATGTGTCTTCACCACAGAACTACAGCTAGCTACATCAGGTACACGGTGTAATATCCGTTAAGTAATCCCATTTCCGACTAGCCCTCGGCGGTACCAGAAGCTAACAGGCAGACCAGAGACGCTCACCTCATGATGACGCGCTTCCCCTTCACGTCCACCGTGTTCAGGTTGAGTTTGTTGGACAGACTCATGTTGCTGCTGTGGCCGCTTGTTTCCTGCACCTTCCTGGATCAGTCTCCTCCGCTTCCTTCGGCTGCTTGCTGGTTAAACACCGAATGACACCTCTGACCTTAGTGCAGCGCGTATGGACACCGGCGGGGCGGGGCAGAGAACACTCCCCCGTACGTGATTGGCTACAGCGCAAGTAAGGGCAGTTCATTGGATTGGATTCGGTGGCTGTCTGTTATCTGACGCGGTCGAGAGTTCCGCTGCTGTCCCCCATCTCCTAATTTCACACGATTTGGATTTATTCCATCTTTTAACAGTTTGATATAGTTGTATTATGACTCTTTTAATAATCGGAAACACAGCGGCTGCAAACCAATAATTAAAAATCAAGTACACAAATCATGTAAATTGTTTTCTAGGATAGTTGTTAGTTGTGCTTTTGAATTTTGGAGAACAAAGAGTTACCCAACGCACTCTTATGAATCAAATTAAATTTTTCGCTGAGAGCTTATAAAGTGTGATAGATTCCTGTATTGTAAATCCCTTAAATGTATGAATTTTACATTGGTGGTTAAAGTATTCAAATCCTTTGTTTGGGTTAGAATAATTATATGCTGTTATAATTCCCCCAAGTTATAATTGAGAAAATGTTTAGAGTTTTTCCATATTGCCTATAGTCAGGTCCATGTGAACGCTGTAAGTTATTGCTGTAATCAATCCTACTGTTCATACTGACCAATAACAGATCCTATTTAGTGTGATTTACATTTTGTTATTGAATAAACCAAATTAAAGGGAGAGATATTTAAGAAACATTAAGAATTTAAGTATCTAACTTTCATGCTCTTGGGGTCACAAGAATTCCTCAGTTCAGGTGAATGTGCAGCAACCATCTCATAAAGGTGAATAATGTTCCTGAGGGGTGACTGTGTATTTTCAGATAATTGAACTGAAACAGCTTTTGAGTTTCCAGTCCCTTGAAGTGTGGAATTGTAAATGATCAATTACATACTTTAAATATAGTATGACATCTAGGGTTGCAAAATTCTGGGAACATTCAAAGTTGGAAACTTTCCATGGAATATACGGGAATTAATGGGAAATTGTGTGGGTAATTTATACTTACTGTATTTACCTTGTTATATACAGATATAAATATAAACATTTGTTTTGTCATAGGCTGATTTGAGCCCTGAGGAAACTTTGGGCACTCGACTATATGCTTCTGGATCTGTGTCATTCTTAACATAGGTCTTTGCATCGTATTTGCAAATGTACACAGCCTTTCCTTCTACACTTGTAAAAAAACACTAATGCAATGCCAGAGATATAAATAGTTGGAATCGTCTTTAAAAATATTTTACAATTGATGGATAAATGAATAGAAAGAGGCTAGATGAACAGATGAACAATCCTCAATTAATTCCCCAGTAATATAGGCTGGGAATTATTTGCACAAGTGAGAAATGCAGTGCAGGGTTGCAGGGTTGAAATTCAACGTGCAGCGTGTGCTGCATTCCATACATCTTTAAAATAGTTTTGAATGATGTTTTTATTGCTCAGCATTTAATTTGCGTATATATCTTTTTTTGAAATTTCCGAGCTGGATATTCCCATGGAAAGTTTCCGGAAAATTTTCGCCCCTTTGCAACCCTAATGACATCACAGATTCTCTAAATCTGCTGCCTTTTATAGTTTCCCCCCATTGCTAGATTAACATTATATGATGACTTTGAACATTGAAATGTCAACTTGGACGACCAGAAACTTTGCTAACTGCTGGAGACAGTAATGATGCTCTGTGAATGCATAGCTTCAAAAACAAGGAACAATCAGTCCGCAGAATCAGGTTTAATTTATTTGAACATTGTAACATGTCGGAATAAGCTCAGCAGGGGTTTGCATCCTGAAACCAGATATTAATTATTCATCTGTACAACCAGAGGGTTTATTAGGTGAAACCATTATCAGTCAGTCATAATGGCTCTTTACTCTTCAGCCTCTCTCCATTCTTTGGGCATGACCTTTCCGACGGGTGACAGATTCCAGGTGATTCCGGTCTGAGTCAGCACCTGTGCAAAGACAGGAAACACAGAAATTAACCAAAAACATTGATTTATTACGGTATCAGTTTGCTAATAGATAACAGTGTTGCTCACAAACTTAGAACTCTAGACCTTGTTGATATAAAACTTAAGCCAAAGATTTAAGAAACAGTATTTTTTAGAAATCAGTGATTTCAAATATCCCCAAAAAGCTATTAACATACTTAAGACTGTTTGTATTAAATTGATGAAGAATGCTTACAATCTACACAAGTGATTTGAAGGAAAAAAGACAACCAGGGCACGAGTTCTTAGATATCATGTAAACAGAGACACAAATATTTTCTCCAACATGCATCTCTGTTATAGTCAGATACGGTCAAATGGGCTATATAGCGTGACAATTAACAACCTCAGATCGCCCTCCAGTGGTTATGATCAATAGCTGACAGTTGGGTTTAAACTTAATTTTTGTTTAGTTTTAAATCTAAAACCCGCCAAAATAAGAACTACAGGTAAAACACAAAAAGGCCTCAGAGGTTATTAAATTGAAATGTGACCTTCTGGTTAAATTTAGAAGTCATTAAGTATGACATATGCTTTTATTTGATCCTTTCATTTTAATGCAACCCAATTTAACCAGGCTGCTCCATATACACCTTGTGACCACGCTGTCAGTTCAGGTCATTCTTATAATTAAACTTGATGTGGACAAACACAACGGCCCTACTTACATACGACCACACAGACGTGGCGAAGACAGCTCCACCGATCATCAGGCCGTTGCCGTACTTGGAGTGGAAGTCCTGTCGGTAGGTGGATCCATTCCTCACCTGCCGCACCGCCTGACCTGGGTGACGAAAGAAACACAGCCTTTATGGTAATGACAGACATCTGTACACTGTACTAGTGCCAATTTGATATTATGACTTCACATTTTCAAGCATAGCGAGTTTCCTTTACGAAGACTCTTTACACACAAGGATTATATGAAGCTCCAAAGTAGAACAAATTTAAGTCTATTTAGATAATTAATGTCTGAGCAGCCGAACTGAGCAGAAAATCAATCAGCAACGATAATCGAATGATAAGTAAAATATGTATTTGAAAAAAAACTCCAGCATGATCTGATTCCAGTTTCCCGGATGAAAGAATTTGCTGCCTTTCACCGTTTTACAATATTGAAAATGGTATGTTTGGATTTTAATCCATGGGTCAGAACAGGATATCTGATATCACGTTGGACATTTATCTGAGAACTTTTTCTTAAATTACTGGAACCTAACAATTTATAATTCATAGATTGATGATCGTGAAACTCATCAGTGTCGTGTGTATCATCTTCTACATCTAAGTGTCTAAATGTCTGATGAATTAAGGATAAATTATGACTGAAAAGGTGCAGTAAAAAGTAACCAAAATCAAAACCGATGTGTGCATAGTTACAATAATGAATGTGCACCAGAAATGTTGTATCAGACAACAGTTCATAATGTGGACACAGCATAACCTTGCATGACCCTTTTACACGTTCCCACTAGTGTATTAATAGCTTATATATTTGTGGATGTCAAATTGGGTTTTGGACATTTGTGAAAAATGTTCACAATTATCTGATATGTTTCCTGAGTTTAACAGACAAACAAAAAGGAAAATCAACAAGTTAATAGGTAAAGAAAATGATCTTCACATTGCTTTTCTATAAAATGTGACAAGTCAACTAAGGGAAACAAACTGTTCTTACATTTAAAAATCATATTAGACCTTCGTTTTAAAATAAGAATGATGGGTTGTCTGAAAATGCTACAAAATGAGTTATTGAGAGACCAAATCCCTTCAAAGCAGTTTCTGGATTATTTAGCAAACTGGGAATATTGTCGTGTTTTTAACTGACCCTCCTCTTTCAAGGTCATCACCTGAACTACCGTAATAATGAATGCAGATTCAATTTCACTACTCGAGAAGAGAATCTTGACAAACAACTTAGCTCATCATTAATATAAGTTGCACAGGTCAATGTTTCAGACGATGACATCTCCAAGATAATAATTTTCATATAAAGACAACCTACAAAGCCTTAGACGTATCTTAATCAGGGAAGATAATTATCGTGATTTAATCACACAAGTACGTTATTATAACATGTAACGTCTGCTATATGGAGCTGCTAACGTTAGCTAGCTAAGTTAGCAGTAGCTAGCATGCTGGCCGCGGTCACAGATCCAACAGAGATCGTCTAACCTTGCAGAAGGACACTCAAAACCCTTCTCCTGACTTACATCCACACACTCGGTGTATATTTCTACAAAGCACCGGTTAACTCACCGGTAACGTTGACCGCAGATTTAGCGAGCCGGTACATGTTTGTTTCGCTTGGTGTCTTCTGTTACCCTTGAAGACCGGAAGTCAAATATGGCCGCCGCACGTACACACAGAGCGGAAGTGACGATTGCATATACGTAAAGGTGGATTGAGGGTGATCAAGCTTACCTCAAATACAGGACAATGAAATATAGACTCGGGGTAAATGGTATCGAAATTAATGTTGAACGATTAATATTAGAAATATATGAGAATATAAATACCCTTAATGCTCACCAGAGGTACATCGTGTCAGGATGGCCGAGTGGTCTAAGGCGCCAGACTCAAGGATAAGCTCCTTCCGCTTAAACGGGTATTCTGGTCTCCGAATGGAGGCGTGGGTTCAAATCCCACTTCTGACATCCTTTTTTCACTTTAGTTTATTTGTGATAAAGTAAAAACTAACAGCAGTAACACAAATCATCAATCAGTACGTCGCCAAATAATTATCAACTTTATGGTAAAAAAATTATCAAAAGTCTGCAGTAGCCTTAATACTAATGTCTGAATTATCTCCACTGCTTTACTTTACTCCTCACTCATTTTTTAACATGTTCATTAAATCATTAATCATTTTCTTCTTCACTCTAAAGCTTTAACTTGTTTGTGTATTTTCTTTTTAGGGCCCTGAGCACAGACAGGCACTGACAGACAGTGAGGCCCTATTGAAATTCTAAGGATGTTTATTATTATTATTCAGGCAAATGAATTGGCCTTTTGAGGGATTTAAAATGCTCAAATTGCACCTCCTGCGCAGATGGGGAATGCGCAGGATTTATTTAATTTAATTTAATTTATATTTGTTATATTTCCTTTTTTTTCTCCTTTTTTTGTTATTTTCAATTCAACAATACCACCAAATACGTTTTTTCCTTCTAACATATTTTTTAAACTCCTTGGGACTCCTTTTGGGATTTTTGACTTATAAATTAGTATTTCCTCCGTGTAGTGTTAGTATTTATCTCAGTACTACATCATTGAAATTTAACAAAGGAGAATCAAGATGCCACTTCAGATATATTTTGTAATCCTTTGTCTGCTTTAAACCGACTGTAATGTATTAAATATTTTTGTTTGGACAGAAAATTATGTGTGGATTCAGGAAGTCATTTGCATCAGAATCACTTTCAAAATGTTCTCAGTCATGACAAATTCATTTAAACTCATTATTTGTAAAGACAATGAAATAAACAGACTGGCTCTTCCTCCTTTTGAACTTTTCTTTATTAAATCAAAAACATCCGTCAGGATTATAACAGGCTGACAGTATAGTAGTTTATGTATGTACATACATAGTGTAGATGTTCCCTCATTGAAATTGTTTACATGGAAAGTGAAAACAGGCTGTTCTGTTTTTTGCAGCCTTGAACTTCGGCTTGAACTTTAAGATTTGCTGAAAAAAGATGTGATTAGCAATAACTGTTTTAACTATTATCTAATTGTCCTCACCAAAACTCTCATCTGTAACTTTTCTGAAGTCATTTCTGTGTTGTTTTTTTTAAAAAGGTTTTTCCTTTGACGGAATCATTTCACGATTTTTTCATTGCCCAATGGGGAGTCCAAAATCCAAGTCTAAAAACCTGGGGCGTCACTCCGAGAATCACACGAGGTTCAGTTTAGAAGTCTTCTCAACAGAAATCAGCAGTGGAAGTGAGCCCTTTCAAATTTACCAAATGTGCAAGACAGTTCAGATCAGCGGCTGCATTCGATGTGTTGGAATGCTACAAACATCTGACCTTAATGTTTTATTGTGGAGAGCTGACAAAAAAAATCCACTTAATCCAATCACTAATTTAAGTAGACAGAACATGAAGTTTGGGGAATTCTGGGTAGTTTATTTAGGACATCATGCTTTAAAAATATCTGTATCGCTGCGTCGCTGTTATAACAACTGAATCATTATCTAAGCTCATCTGCAATTGGTCTAATTAGGTGCATTCTGTCCCTGAAGGACAAGTTATGTTAAGCGATTGAAACTATACAAATAAACTTTTTTTTTAATTAAGTAGTTTTCTCTCAGAGACAAGGCTAAAGAAAAGCAAGCCATAAGTCCTCTGTTTTCAGGGAAACTTGTCAGCCAATTAAACTCAGAAAGGTTTATTTAGTAAGTTTCAAGTGGCTTTTGCTGCTTGCTGCTAGTTTTGTAATTCCTGTATCTCTACAACAGCAGGATTTTACTTAGATTAGAGACAAATAGAGAATAAACCAAAATATCTGCATTCATATTCTCCCTATTGTTGAATCAAAACACCTCCTGAGATCGTTCATTTCTAAGCAAACTGGGTCAGATGAATGAAAGGATTGTGAGGAATTTGTATAACCTGCAACAGAACAGCAGCCATATTAAAGTGTACATCAAAGCTGTGGATGGGGGATGATGAAACTGATGTGAAGGGCTGTTACTGACGTGAGCCGAACAAAGCAGAACTCTTACTTGAGACCGACTAACTTCAACCTGCCGAACATTTAACCATCAGCAGCTTCATATTTACATCAACTAATCTGAGCTCTGACAGCGCTGCTCATTTCTACAACAGAATGCAGTACGCTTAACTGTTAATGCCATCAAACCTTCACATAACTTAAAATGGAGATGAACGGAGCCGGCATATCAAATCCAGGATTGTCGTTATCCAAAAACACTAGAATGCATATCGTTCTCTCTGAATGGCCCCAACAGGAAGCAACCAGCATCGAATTACAAACATTAAGGCATCTATCATCTTTCCCCCTTGGTCACATCTGTTTGTTCTAGTCCGTCTTCTTGTCTTTTCCGTCCTCGTCGTCTGTGTACTCTGCGGGGTCCTCTCCTGGTTTCAGAAGCTTGCCGATGTAGTCATACTTAACTGGAACGGTGGAGAATAAAGAAAATAAGAAATTATTATTCATAATAATTATTTATGTATATATAGCACTATAAGGTGCGTTATATATAAAAGTGGAAATAAAATACCATGATTATGTTTGGATAGATTCTCTGTACTTTCTCCAGAAGAGGTCTACATGTGAATGCAAATGTCTGCAGACTTTCCGAGCCTGGCCCCCTAGTATAAAGTCCACCCAAAGCAAGGAGAGCACGATGTGAGAGCACAGTTGGGAATCCCCCTACTGGATTCACAGTGATAAGATCATGTGGTCTTTGCAACAAAATTAATACGTTACTTATTTGTTGTTGAGGAAGTTTTGACTATCCTCACACATTACTGCAATTATATGTTATGTATATTGTATTTTACACATGACATCTATACAGGAGAATAGTGCCCGTCTAACTCCACAGATACTCCCTTCTCTCTCTAAGCAGTACCCAAGGTCAGGTTATAGATAAAGGGCCCACCAACAGTACATTTTAGTGTCTTTGCTCAGGGTCTTTCATATCTAGCTCAGATGTGCGAGAAAGAGAGGCTCCAACTTCAACTCTTTTGTGTATTTCACCGGTGGTAAGATGTTGGGACAGCATGATTTAGGAATGCCTACTTTAGGCTTGACTATCCAATAAGATGCAAACACCTACATGTTACATAGAGAGTGAGAGGAATTCTAGCCATTCATGGATGTGTTGTTAGAATGGCTGACGCATGTAGAGGGAGATATACTGGGAAACTTTGGGAGACATCTTTAGACTTGGGAGTGACAATTGCTCATGTTGCTCTGTTAGTGTTTTCATATTGTTCCACCTTCTGGTCTCCTTGATGGATCAAGTCTACATTAAACTCTTCTGCATAAGACATCAGCTGCTGCCCGAGTTCTACTTTCACCAGCTTCCAGAAAACGTCCATAACATTTGTGACATGTGAAAAGCAAACTGCTGGTAAAGTCTTAAAACCCAGTTCTTTAGACTTCATCTGCACGGGATGTCTGCAAACGGCTTTTTTCTAATGTGACACAGTCTCATCTCTACTCACATGTGAACTGGGCCTCCCACTCAGCGAGGCTCTCCGTCTGCATGGCGTTCAGGTCGGACAGGTCGTCGTGTTCGTCCTTCAGGGCATCCTTCTCCAAACAGAACGTAGCCAGCCCTCTTGATGCATCTCTGCCAGCAAACACGCCGTAGGGCCCCTCTGCAACACACAGTCAACGCCTGTTTGAGCAACATATGCCTAGAACAACAGTGCCTCGCTTTATCAAAAGGCTTTTTAAAAATTAAAGTAGAAAGAATAGCCTGACTGTGGTATACAACACATTCAAGGATGGGTGTGATACCTTTCATTTGTGTTATTATTAGGGCTATATAAACGATTACAGTTTTTTAGCGGATTAATCACCATTTCAAAATGCCCGAAAAATCTCCATTTTCTATTTATATTGTTGTGGGAAAGGCGAGATAAATGACAGAAGCTGGATATATACATTTAACATTTGTTTTTCTATTGATGACAAGTCCAAATGGTATAAAATTAAAAAAACTAAAACCTACCAAACCATAATTAAATGTGTCTGTCTGTTTGCTATGCCTCTGAGCAAACATCAGACAGGATAGGATGATATTATTTAGATATTTATTTGTTTAATCAAACTCAAAGATGACCTTTATCCTAAATAATTGGGGCAAATAAGTCTTTTCTTTTAGCAAATATAGGATTGCATAAAACTTTTTTCTTTTCTACTAGTTCAAGTTCATTATTTATTGGGATGATTTAGGTGACAAACGTACAGTCTTGTGTTTGGTTGTGAATCAATGGTGTTGGATCATGTCTGCGAATCCAACAAACTCTAAATTACTTAATGTATGAGTGTTTATTAGTTCCAGTGAGAGCAGAGTGGAGGAGGACACCGAAACTCCAGCTTGGCTCAAACCAACTGCAGCTGCTGCTCTGATCACTGAGCAGCTGAGACCAGAGAAACTCTGTATTTCACTGTTCTTCTACAAAGTCCCCGACCGGCTGCTTAACATGAACGACCTCTGATCTCACTGCGTCAGTGTATCATTCACATCCGGTAATTTCAATCGATACCCACACCTGCTACATGTTATAAGATTAACAGCCTGCCGCTGTCCCACATGCCCTTGAGCAAAACACAGAACCAGCTGCCTGAAGTCAAATTATAAACCAGCTGTTCCTGAAAGAAGTAAAAGGAGGCAGCGTTTCAGTGGGTGTGTATTACACTGACAAGTTTACAGGACTGTGAGCTATCAAGTTGGTCAGAGGTTACACATAACAGAGGTTACAATCTGAGATAAGATAATAACAGAGAGGTCTAACTCTGTGTCTGATTCCAGTGGACAGAAATGAAGCATGACAGACAAGATTATTCAGAGATCGTCTGACACTGGAAAACTTGCTAAACTCCCCCGTCTGATTTACTACTGGGTGCAACTATCACTGGCTTATTTTCATTCTGAAGATAAACTTTTTTTGTTGTTTTCTAGGTAAATGTATGTTTTTTTTTCTTTTTATTGACACCAGAAACAACGATATCTCCTAGAAGTGGAAGTCACTCTGAATGTTAACAACATATGTTTCATGTCTGCGTCTTCAGATTTGATGAGTCACAACTCAGAGAAGTGCTATTTTGGACTTAAGTTCAATCACCTCATGCAGAACCCTCACCTCATCCTCAACCTTCTGGACACCAAGCTATTCAGATCCGATAAGCTAGAGATACTAGTCAAAGTTAAGGTTGATACCCAATATTGATCGTTTTTGTCAAAATCAATAACACAGAAAAACGAATCTACCATGTGTAGAGCTCAAATTCAAATGAAATGAAGATGGCTGACGCATGGCTCTACTTTCTCCAACTGTACAAAAATATGAAGACAAAACATCCTGAGAACAGGCGCTGCCATCTTGTGCTCCTGTCCTCTTGTGGAGCCAGAGTCTGCAAGCAGTGATCATAAAGTGGAGTGGTGGTGTCAAGGTGTCGCACATTAACCCACCCGTTTCACCCAGTGTTAAGGTATCAAACAACTTATTAAAACCCAAAGTTATCTGTAAACATAACATCAGTGTGATAAGAATGACTTGACATGTCCGTAACTTGTTTAGTTTGGTCTGTGTCCCATCTGCTAACATGGAGGGTGTGTGTATGATCTACACCGCAGTCAGACACCAGGGGGCAATCGAGATGTTATTGCTTCACTTTTGGACGCTGACACAGCACATTTCTATACAGTCTCTGGTGAGCAGCGAATCACGAATGCACTTAAAAAGTAGGCCACAGCCATAGGTCACTTTCTCGCTGCACTTTTAAAAACATGGCGACTGCTAAGTTGTCCCCGTTATAATTTCCCCCATTACTCCGGAGCGACTCATCCTCTCGCATAGACGATCTGCGGCTTCAAGGCTCCAGCGGTGCATGTGTTGTGAAATGCGATCTGCTGGAGGGGGGTGTGGCGTCAGCGTCCAGTGGCAAAAGTCAACTTAAAAACATGTCCGACTCTAATCTCGATAAAGTATCCGGCGAAATTTCACGCAAGAAAACCGCACCTCGCGCGAGCCCGCCGTTTCGTTGTTAACCCCGGACCCGCGGCTAACCTCTCACCTGGCCCGTAAAACTTCTTCCCCCGCGTCACGTCGAACACTTTCCCGTTGACGGCCATGAGGATCCTCGGGTCCTGCAGCCCATCGTAGGGCTTCAGATCCGCCAGGGTGAAGTCCTGCTTCTTCAGCTTCGGCAGCTGCGGCTCCACCTCCCCGACATCCGGCGGTGTGTCCCCGCGGAAGATCTTGTAGAGCAGGAACAGGCAGAGGCTGAGCAGGGTCAGGTTCAGCGGGGAGGTGAAGATCTCCTGGAAAAGGCCAACAGAAGTTAGCTCGCTCGCCTCTGGTTCAGCCATTTTAGCTCTTCTGTGACTCGGCGCCTCTGTGTGCACGGGGTGAGCGTCGGGCTGGATCTGGCGGATCCTGAACCAATCCCTGCTGCAGCCTCAGGGCCAACGGTGAACTCTGTAGACCAATCAGGATCCTCTATCTGCGGGATAGTTAAAGAAGTATTTATAAGAATTACTATAATGATATATTCACAACACTTGATCTTCATTAAGTATATACTTCAGTTCTGACCCAAGTTTCATTATTGTTTAATATGTTTTAATGATTCACTGAATTCCAAAAATACAAATAACTGAAACAACTTGAACTATTGTTTTATTAAAATTTCTGATTCATTTGTTCTAATTTGTTTTAGTGCGACTTCTTTTACATCACTTATTCAAACCCACATTTTTATAAACTTGCTTTCACGTGATGTGGTGTTTTTCTCTTTTCACCTTTTATTTATTTTCATTGTCATATTACTGCTCTCATGTGTTCAAGTTTTCATGTGACACAGCTCTATATTTATTCATTCAATTTGAACACTCTCTGGTTTCCAACCACCTTTTCTGGCCCCTTGTCACATTACACCCTGCTCATTGTTAATTCACTTATATGAACTTTTCTAGCTTTGCTGTCAAAGCACTATCTAAATTCTGTTTTTAAAAAGGTGCTATCTAAATAAAGTTTATCATTATTATTATTATTTGCTCTCAGTCGATTTGGTGAACCTAGATAAAACTAATACAACTTTCTTCTCCTTCTCATTTGCATTTTTCTCACTTCAGTTTCTCTTTTCACTCATTTTCTAAATTCCCTTCTCCCTCCTTGCTCCTTAGTCTCTTCCACGTCGTTACTGTTTCCATAATTTCTCCATTTCGTATAATCGCTTGATCTTGGTTAGTTTACCAACAGGAAAGACCCTGTAAATCCAGAGACAGCACGTAGGCCAATATTTACACCGTATATGCAGTCTATGGTATAGACTCTTCTAAACCAACAATCCATTTGGCCGATAAACCACTTCTCCATCTTCTGCTCTGAGTCTACAGCTCATTGGCATAACCCAGGAGTCTTTTGCTGGCAACCCGCAGCAAAAGAGAGCAGCATTCCCCGAATACTTTGTGTAAGGGCCAAATAATTTCGAGCATGTCAAGACAAGGGCTAAAACATCTTTTTTTTCTTCAATTTTTGTGCTTTCGACCAACACAAACACTCTTTTTGAACTCTGCGGCTCGGCACAAGCAGACTTTTGCCTCCTCTACAATTGATGTGTTCTCTCTTATAACCTGGTTGTCTGCCATTACGATAAATCTGCCCAGGAGGAAGCACACCTGGCTGTTACAGCCAACGGGAGATGGGACTGTATTGCATGTTACACCAAGTGCATCATAAACCACTACTACTACTAACAGAAATACATTTAAATATTTAAATTAAAATGCAAAGAAAGTAGTCTAAATACTGTTTTAAAACTAGAGTTGACACAGGGTCCCTCTTTATGACTATTAAGTAAAGTACATCATAGTGATATAAGTTTGGTGACTTTTCTAACACATTTTTTTACGTGATATTTTGTTGCTGTATAAACTGACAGGTGACCTGAGACTCGCCTTTTAACTGCCATGTCAAACTGCAGAATGAAGATGGCAGCACCTGTACGCCAATTGACTGGCTCTTTTAAAGCATCTGTGAATATAAACAACTTATGCAGACACTGATCTACAGGCACGTGCACAGACATTTTGGGGGGCAGGTGCTCAAACCAAAAAAAAAGGGCACCCATTGCCAAAATTATTTATGAAATTAATAATAATAATAATAATAAATAAATTAAAAAAACACAGTAGGATATTTTCAACTATTATATTTGTTTTTGTTAACAAACTAACTCAAATTATCAATTTGAATAAATAAATTAATAACAGGCAAAAACAGACAAAACAAGGCCATATTGAATAACCAAATAACATGTTAGGGTTAGGGTTAGTGATGTGATGGGCTCCTCTGGACCAGGTAGGGTTACTGATTCTCCCTCATCTGTTTTACAAGTTCATGGCCTGATCCAAGATAAAAGAGAGCTGCTACCCTGAGCTGCTTGCTGCAGTTCCCTGTCCTTCTGCTTTTGGAGTCTCTCTTTTCTTGGCATTATGCTGCAAATTTAGTAAATGAGATAAATCAATGTTGTGCATAATTATCAAGAGTGACTTACATAATCTCTATAAAGCTGACAACACAGTACACAATATTTTTTGTTTTACTGTTTTCTGACCGAGTTGAAGCATAAGCAGCATTACACTAATAATATACCACAATTTACCTCACTTGTGAGCGCCGCGGAGTATGTCGGGGCGAAATTCTCACAAGAACTCAAATAAATACCCCGTCAGATATCAAAACACATTTGGGAGGAATTGATGACAGAGAGAGTAATTTTTATTCTTAAATATTGATGAATGAAGAAAAAATTGGGCTCCATCAGAAGGGCACTTTTCTCATCCAGAGCAAAAGGGCCAGTGCTTGAGCTCCACTAGGGGTCTATCTGTGAACGTGCTTGCTGATCTATATTTGGCTTTGCACTATTGCACACTTCTGTACCTTCTTGTCTTATTTGTTAGTTTTTGGTGCCGTCTAGTGTCTTTGGATGGTATCACCAATTTCCAGTGATGTGTCCTTCCGGGTCGAGGGTTAGGTCCAGAGAGCCCACGAGCCTGTTCCACCTATAGTTATTTTAAGTTTGTTTCTGCAGCAGCTATGCAAGCTATGCATCCATAATCTAGAGCTGCTCTCACAAGAGCCTGATACATATTTAGCAGTGCCATTTTGCTAGCTCCCAAGTCATAATAACCATTTCTTTATGGGTTTGGGCTTTTATATATATATATGATTCAGGACATATACCAGGTCTATTGTCCACTCTGATAACCAGAGACTACGTTTTTACTCTCTAGTCTAGATGATGTGTCAACCATCCGTTCCATGCTTCTTCAAGTGTGCTATTATTCGTATGATCTGAAATCCTGGAACCTACTTCATCTTTACCTGGACAAGTTTGTCGTGCATTACAAATGTCTCGCTTCAATTCAAAAATACTGAACGGTAAATCCAAGTCATCACCTGTTGCCGCCCCTTTTGTGTTTAATTCCTGGTATTTGTGCTAGAGTATTTTCTCTGCATAGTCATGCTTTTCCTGAGCTGTGAATTTAATAAACGTTTTTCTCAAAAGTTGCCTTTTTCGGCTTTATTGATTGCATTTAGATTATTGCTGGTCCGTAGTGGTATTTCAAAGTTTTTTCTTTTCCTAATCATTCCCTACACGTTCGAAAGTTGTGTTTCAGACCCAATTTTATGACACTATTGCATCAATCATGCTCGTTATGAAAATCTGATTGTTTAACAAAGTGATTAACTGTGTAAAGTAAACTCGGGTATTTTCCTGGTTTGCCCGGGTCTATCGTACCAACCGACGCGGCTACGTAACTTCCCGTGATTCTGTCATGCAACCGGGCCACTTCCTGTTCTTGGAAACCGCACCTCTCGCCTCTGTGGTTCCCACCCAAACAAACGAAGCTCAGCTGGATATTGTGTGTGTCCTCTGAAACACGTAGCAGCTCTGTCTGTTGTCAGCCGGTCTGTCAGCCGGACACATTTCCAGAGGAGGAGCTCCATCCTCTGTAAACCACAGACGATGTTTACCCCCTGTGTCTGTCACCGTATCTAACCTGCTCCTGGTTTCAACCATTGCACAACAACTGTATCGGCTGGGTGTAGCTAGCTAGCTGGCTCTGTACAGTCTGAGCCCGGACACACACACACACACACACAGCAGTCAGGCTTTTATATTTGAGCTGAGCTGGGCAGAGATGACGAGCGGTTTGGTGACAGGCTTTTCTTTAAGACAAGTGTGGTAGTCACGGAAGACCGACCCGGTTCGGTTCCCGGTGCTGAGGATTCGTTGAGTCAAGCTAGCTCCAAGGTGAGTTTCCAGTGTTTGTGTACGCTGCTGAACTTAGCTAGGCTAGCTCCCAGATCCGCTGCAGTGCTGCTGGGCTGATGTTTGTGGCCATGTCACGTTGAGCTGACTGAACGACTCACGATCTGATCTAATTTAATCAAAACTTCACTTTTTGTTTCCTTGGAGCTGATTCAGATAAAGAAGTTTAACAATCTGAGAAGAGTAGGAACTTAAAAGCTGGTTACTCGTGACATTGTCAGTAGAAAATACAAAGGTACGAAGTGTACTATTGGGTGATAGATAGAAAAACAACGGTGTCGTTAGTTAAAGTCAAATAAAACTAATCAAATATATTTTATTTGTCATTATCAGTATAATTAGGTTATTTATCAACTGTTAATTCTGCTTATATAACTTTTACGACTCTTATAGTATTCATGTATAACTTAGAGATATAAATGATAATACTTTAGGTGTTTGAACCGTTCCAGTGATGTGAACATGATTTTGTTAACTTTAAAGGCATATGCAGTGGTAGAGTTAAAGAATATGTCAGTTGACTGATTTTCATAGTTGTAGTGATGTAATTTCCAAGCAAAAAGATTTTCTCTAAATTCCCCCTTTTTCTCTGTAGCATTGTAAATTGAATATCATTGGATTTTGGATTTTTAACAGCCTTACACACAGGTGTGAAAGAGAAAGTTGAGACTTCGATATTTCATAGTTTGGTTTCACTTTCTAACTCGTTTCACACATGTTGAAAGTACGGAACTTAATTATGAAGTCATTCGTGTGTAAAAATAGGAAATAGATTGGAGTTCTGCAAACTGTCAGATTGACAAAGTCAGAGGAAGTCAAAGAGTTGTAAATATTACCGGAGGGGTTTAGGATTTGTATTCCAAGCAGTTATGCATCATAGAGAGCCCACCTGTCATCATGTTCAGTCTTTAAATTATCATAACCTTCTAACTAAATGCAAATTATGTTAATGACTTGATAATTATTGTCACTCATCTGTTGTGTGTCCTGTCCTTTCCTCACTCAGCACACTGACCAGTCCACCTAGTGGCCTCACAAGTGGACCGCCCCTGGCCCGCACTGTTTGCTGTGCCGTGGCCTTGTCTCACCTTTTCCAGACACTGTTAATATGACTGCAATGCGTGTGGATGCCAAAGTGGTGATGCTAGGAAAGGAGAGCGTGGGGAAGACCAGCTTGGTGGAGAGATATGTTCATCACCGCTTCTTGGTCGGGCCCTATCAGAACGTGAGTGTCAGCTGCTCCGCTATAATTGCCATGTCGGTCCGTTGCTGATTCCCTGAGGACATTGTTTTAAAAGAGGCGTCTGTGACCATCATAGAGTTTAAAGGGTAATAATAACTCTGGATGCTGTAACATTTTGGTAGGTTTCTTTAAACATAAGAATATACAAGTTTAAGCTACTTAAATTACAGGATTAAGGGACTTTATTTACTCAGATTGCACACAAGTATCAGTGTAAACCTACTTTATCCTTTATTGCACATTAAGTGTGTGGTCTATCAAATTTCACAGTTCCCACAGTCAACAGGGACTTCCACAAATGAGTGTCTAATGCTTTATTGCTCTCTCCTTTTCCTGACAGACTATCGGCGCAGCTTTTGTTGCCAAACCGATCCAGGTGGGAGAGAAAGTGGTTACCCTGGGAATATGGGTGAGTAAGAGGCTACGTCACATGAGTTTGCCGTCAGGGCCAGAGTTTTAGATCTGAAAATGTGACCCCATAACACCCTTAAAGCCGATAATATGTAAATGAAAACCTTAATTTTCAAATCTGTTGTCACTAAAATGTCAGAGAGTCGTAATCTGGTCTTAAATCAGGTCTAAAAAAAACGTGCAGTCACTCCAGTTTGCATTTGTTTGGCAATATAATAATCTTCTGAACTGAGTATACAGCATTACAAATATTTTTTTAAGTGGTAGTTACAAATAGATCTTATTGTAGATAACATTTATGACATATTACTATACTCTAATTGATTAAAAAGTTGCATTCACAAGCATTAATCATATCAGTGTAAAATGTGCACAACAACGTGACCTCTGTACCTACTAACACTCTCCGTCCATCTCACTGTATACATGTGAAATTTGCGAAGGAAGTAACAGGGTGAATTCTGCGGTTGCATAACTGTCTCAGAGGATGTAAATAATTAATGATGATAATGACTTTCTTGTAGTGGTGAGTGTCCATTACTTGTTCCACTTTTCTTTACTCTAACTCGATAAAAAGAAGTCAGTAAAAGAAGAAATTCAGAAATTTCCTAATCACCGTTTTGGGTCATTCCACGACTTTGTCGTCGTAAGGGGAGATCGGCCCAGAAACACACATGACTACATTTAAGCTGTTTAACAGAAAGCAGGGGTTTCTCTCCTGGATCACATTACTGTGACTCCATTCCGATTGGATCTCAGTTTCTTACATTAGTCCCTGTCTTCTCCATTTCTCATCAGGACACAGCGGGATCAGAGCGCTACGAAGCTATGAGCAGAATCTACTACAGAGGAGCCCGGGCGGCCCTGGTCTGCTATGGTAAATCATGTTAGAGAGAGCCTTCAGGGGTCGTGACTTAAAGGCTGGTGGTGAACATCAGCCATGAGCTCTCCAGCTGGTGTCCACCTCTTTAAAAATGACTATTGGTTGTTGTGTTTTCCCCTGCGTGTTGTGGATGCAGGTATATATTGTTGAGATTTAAGACAAAATCAGTTGAACAAATTATCTCCCTCAAATAAGAATGTAAACAGAGTTACCAAGAGAAATATAATTATAGCAGAATACAGTCTAATCGCACATGATGCTGTGTATAAATCCACGACAGTTTACTTCTTTACTTTTAAACAAACTTACACAAATTCATCTATAAAATCATTCTACAAAGTTTTGTTCAGATGTAGGGTTGCAAAGGGGTGGAAAATTTCCGGTAAATTTCCGGAAACTTTCCATTGGAATATTAAGCTCGGGAATTTTGGAGAAAAAAAATTACACAAATTAAACGCTGAGCACTAAAAACATCATTCAAAACTCTATTTTAAAGATGTAGGGAATGCAACACACGCTGCACGTTGAATTTCAACCCTGCACTGTGCATTTCTCCATCACATGCACAGATAATTCCCAGCATCCTGCACACTACAGCAGAGCTATTGAGGCCTGCTGTAGTGTGCCGGACTAGTCAGGGAAGTTTCGATGATATTACTGTGGAAAATATATAAGCATGCTGATTGAGGATTGTTCATCTGTTCATCTAGTCTATTTCTATTCACTTATCCATCATTTGTAAAATATTTTTTAAGACGATTCCAATTGTTTGGCCAACTATTTATATCTCTGGCATTGCTTTAGTGTTTTTTTACAAGCTTTTTTCTCACCTTATTCTACAGAACAATGCCACGTGCACTATCTCATGTATGGAGAACTTTCACCCCAGCCAATGTAGAAGCAAAGGTTGTGTACATTTGCAAATACTGTGCAAAGACCTATGTTAAGAATGACACAAAGATGCAGAAGCATATAGTCAAGTGCCCAAAGTTTCATCAGGGCTCAAATCAGCCTATGACAAAACAAAATGTTTATATCTATGTCTGTATATGACAAGGTAAATACAGTTAGTATAAATTACCCACACATTTCCAGTTTATTCCCGTTAATTCCCGTTAATTCCCATGGAAAGTTTCCAGCTTTGAATATTCACGGAATTTTGCAACCCTATTCAGATGTCAAACTGGAAATCTTACCAGTAAATATTATGTAATAAAACTGCTCACAGTTGTGAATTGTCTTTTCTTTAAGACTGACTTGTAGCCACATTTTCTCAATTGTTTTCAAGACTGTGTTTTTGTTGCATGTCGGGGAACTTTGCCTGTTAGAAAATAGCCGACGGCCATTACTCACACTGTTGTCATATTTAATTTAATGCCCTCTATAAGGTCAGCTTGCCCTCTTCTTTACCTTCCGTATTCTATCTGTAGATTTTATTTCACCAGTATTTTATTACATCCTGTTTCTTTTTAACCGCAACTGCACAAATTGATGATTGTGCCTCCTACTCAAATGTCTTTTAATCATTGACTTTTGACTATTCAATTAGACAGGCTGTGGATTCCAGTTAACAAATGCTGAGCTCATTCTCTACTGTAAGCAGGGTTTTGTTTATATTCTGTACATATCTTCTGGGGAATATGAAATACTTTTGATTTTTAGATCTGTCTGACAGCAGCAGCTTCCAGCGAGCTCGGTTCTGGGTGAAAGAGCTGCAAAACTGTGAAGAGGTAAAAGAGTTTTTCCAGTCTAACTTCAGCTACTTGACATTGAAATGGAAAGGTCCAAGTCTCTCAACAACTTTGTTTTGGTTTTGTGTATTCTATCTCTGTTGTGTACTCCAGCACTGTAAAATCTACTTGTGCGGCACTAAGAGTGATCTGATTGATGGAGACCGGAGCTTGCGCCAAATCGACTACCATGATGCTCAGGACTTTGCTGAAGGTAACCAAGTCTCGACTCACTTAGTCGCACTGTTATAAACCTGCTTTCTTTACTGCTCATTTTGCTTATTTAAGGAACATTGAAAAGTTTACACATTAACATAATCTCTGTGGTGTGTTGACATGGCGGCCGGTCACTTCTATTGTTTTTCCAACCTAGTTTAGATGAAATCACTCCCATGTCCTTATGATAAAAAACCCAACAGGCCAAGTGAAGCCATTTTATTGACCAATAGGGAAATAAAGGACATACTTATTTTTTGCTTACACAGAGATTGGTGCACAACACTTTGAGACCTCCAGTAAAACAGGAAAGAACGTGGGTGAGTCACAACTTCGTCATCTGCAGACCACATTGTCTTTTGTCTGTCTTTTGAGGAACTGGGTTTTCCTCACAATTGTAATATTGAAAACCAACAAAGCAGATAAGAGTCAGCTCTCGAGGGAAGCGTTGTTGATACCAGTTTGAGATTTGCAGAAGGAACAAGACAAGAACAGTCATGATTTCTTTTTGAGGAGGCCTATTTTGGAGCCTCTGTCACAATGTCAGCTAAAAATAGTGTCGTTGTTGTGTGCAGCACAGTTTACTGTCAACCAGATCTTTGGAATCTGGGCGGATCAGGTCTATATGTGAATGAACTGATGGAAACTGACAGGCCTTATTCTTCCTCTGCTTGCCAGATGAGTTATTCCAGAAGGTTGCTGAGGTTTACAACAGCACGGCCTTCCAGTACATGACGGGTGAGTATTTTATCTGTATACCGTAGAGATGCCAGGTAAAAATTTCAATTTGAATCTGCTATTTTTCCACTGAAGGCCAGCATATGCTTGAAACACACACAATCACACAAGTGTCCATGGTCATGGTCATCTCTCTAAAAATAGGTATAACAGCTCACTGTCAGACAGTCCTTCATCATTGATTCATAGTTTTGTTGATGTGAAAAGAAATCTACTCAGTTGTTTGAGTCCAAGTGACAGCTGATCAAATGCTGAAGACATTTCCCCAAGGCAGTCTTGAGATATCACAATTAAGAGGTTTTGAGGCCACCATGACCTTTGACCTTCCACTACTGAAATTAAGGGCAGATTTTGGAAATTACATCTCTGGTAGACATTTCTGGCCGAGCGATATGAGCAAATCTAGGTCAAATTCAGGACGTTAGTGGATTATTTTAGCTTTTTGGGAAATATAAAATGTTTTGAAAGCAGATTAACGTGCTATGTTCCAGTATTTAGTGTTTAAAACAATTTGTAATGTGTTGATAAACTGTGAGATTATCTGAGTGGGTTTTTCTTCTACCTACCTGCTGGATACAAGATGTAAAATGGGCTCTTTCTCTTCCTCTGTTTAAGCAGAAGAAACTGGCGTGGACTTGGGCCAAAAGAAAGACTCCTATTTCTACACCTGTTGTCACAACAACTGATGCAGAGCAACACGAAGGGAAACAGAAGTGGTCACCGTCTCTCAGCTGGAGTCAAACCTGGCTGGGGGTCGGATATCTCCGCTTTGGATCTGGAATCCAAATCACAGAAGGAAAAGAGGTCAAACAGTGCTGTTCTTTGTTAGATATGTTTATTTCTTTTGTGCCATAAGGAACAAAAGGCTGCAAGACTATGGAGAAGGATTTGCTACAGCTGCGACTGTTTCTGGGTGGGGAGGTATTTAAAAAAACAAAAAAACACTTCCACCTTTTCCCTCAGTTATGTCCTGTGTTATATCCCCACATCAGCTGGTCACTGTAGCTCTGAGCTGGACCACATCATGGGAGTGAACCTGACGTTTTAGTGACCTGCAGTGGTGAGGAAGATCCTCTCGAACCCAGACTGGCAGAGAAAACTTGAATGATGCTGTTTATTGATGTGGCGAGTACAGACAGTGCTACAGGGTGGTGAATGGTTTGTTTACAGCAGTTCATTTTTGTTTACATCAAACTGTTATTAAGCTCGTTGTGGAAGCCAATCCGTTAGGCCTGCACATCTTCAATGACGCCTACACAAATGTAGTGAAGACGAGGACGTATGACTCTAAGGTCCTCAGTCGTACTTCACTGAAATGAACCTTAACGAAACATTTGCAAATCTGGTATCTTGATCTTTATAAAGGCATTTATATGCACAGTAGAAATGACAGGACCATGCATGCGTCCAAAATGAGCTTTCTAGAGCTTTGGCTCGCTACTGTTTACCACAGCTTTTACCATGTGACCGCTATGGATGTAATAAGAGAGCTGAGGCTGGGCAGTCATGGAGCCTTCCTGCTAATTTCTCCCCTCTGGCTGCTTGTGACACTGAATTAGACCAGGGTTATCAAAGAGAAGTCTGTCAAACTGTGGACAGGATACCCACAACTGTTCACGCTTCTTATTATGACTTTTTAAACCAAAAACACGAGAAATATTTTCAAATCTTTAAAGCCGTTTTGTGTGATGCCCTCCCGATGTAAAGTCTCTGGGGTCAGCGAGACAAACACTGATACTTGAGCAGAGGGCCCAACAACACAGACGCAAACCAGGAAGCTACATTTCTCACAGACAGTCCGGCTCTTGTAACACATCCATGCTGACCGTATGCACAACACACATCTAAGTCTTTGGCAGCAAAAGCTAAACTGACCGGGATCGTTTCTAAATTTAAACTCTAAATGTTCTGCTTTGTACTTCTGAATGGATGTGACACATTCAGAGATATGACTATTCATTTCTGGTAGTGAAGCGATCCTTCAGCGCTCTACCCACTAATCTAAGCTTCCCTCTGCTGTGATGATGAACCACCGATTTAACCAACACAGGAAGAAGCCTTGTGGCTGAATGGGGTAACATTGTACAAACTGTCATCTCTCGATGTTCTCAGAACAATATCTCCAGCTCTATTCAACACTCAAGCCTCTAATTTATTGCCTTTTTTTTATTTTATTTGTGCTGCCAGATGTTGGAAAATAAACAGACGCCATCTTAGTTTTCTCCATGTTGATGCTCTGATGCGTTCATGTTCTGCGTTGGATTGTTTTGATGCACAATATTTTTTAATGCAGGTTGTTAAAGAAACTGGTGTAAAATACAAATGTTCTGTAAAATTAAAAGGTTATTGAAAGAAAATTGCTCTGATGAATCTAACATCTTACTGTAATTGATCCAGAATTTATTTTATGCTAGTTTATCTGCTAGTCAGCTGTTTCATGCAAATTTTGTGATAAAGAAATATTTGTATTAATCAATTCTAAGGGCAATTAAAAAATATTAAGTTAATGTGGCTCAAAAAAAGGAAGTTAAAACAACTCAAACCAGCCCAACTACCAAAACAACATAAATAAGAATAACTTAGTCATCTTCCCTTCTAGTTCAAAATGATACCATCTTACAATGTTACTCTATATAAATAAGTTGAACTGCAGTGTAGTTGATTTTCTGTACAATTAAAACAGGTTAGATAGACTACTTAGAAAGTGCAGGGCCCAAGGAAAGAAATAGCACTGCAGTTGTATGCCTCCACCAACCAGTGCAGTTTTCGTCTACGCATCCCCCCCCCCAGATTAGGTCACTATGACCTTTACTTTTGACCACAGAAATCTACTCAG
Source organism: Pleuronectes platessa (assembly GCF_947347685.1). NCBI lineage: Eukaryota > Metazoa > Chordata > Actinopteri > Pleuronectiformes > Pleuronectidae > Pleuronectes > Pleuronectes platessa. The sequence goes on along the minus strand of NC_070640.1, from coordinate 10,795,823 downwards.
TTAATGTTTTAGCCCAAGTGACAGCTGATCAAAAGCTGAAGACATTTCCCAAAGGCAGTCTTTAGATATCACAATTAAGAGGTTTTGATATCGCAACATGACCTTGACCTACAAGTCCAAGTCAATGTTTGCAACAAAGTTAAAGAAATTCCCTGAAGGCCTTCTTGATTGTTCAAAACAATGGGACTGATGGACAACCCGAAAACACCTACTGCCTCCTGCCGCCGCAGGGGGGAAAAAGCATGAGACCAGGACAAAGTGCTTATTTTATAACTTCTTCTTCTTATATATTTATATAGCAGTTTAACAGGTCAATGGTTGAGATCTAACAGGTCATAATTACACTGGAATGAAACATTGCTTGTTGGGCAACTGTAAAAAGGCATTAGTAGGGGAACCTGGCTCTCACAGGGGCCAAAGCATTCCACTCAAAATAGCTCCAAAGGAAAAAAACACTCTAAGGCATTGGCAGATAACACACAGATGATATTAGAAGCTTGAAGAGTGAAACACATGATGCAAGAACACGTACAGAAGTGCAAGCAACATGGCAGCAGTCCGTCATTTTCCGTTGTGGAGATTTGTTTTTTACATGGAGCCTGAGGAGTGAGGGCGCTGTTGCCCCACTCACCCTCATTTGTGCATCACAATAGTTTACAAGCTTTCTTCAGTCCACTCTGCCTCAGCCGTGGAGCTGCCGATTGACTGCCTGGTTTCCTTTACGTTTCAGTTTAAATAAGAGACTCACATCGTCATAACACTTTTTTTTGGCATGAGATTGTGGAGAGAATATTTCCTCCTCAGCCGGCCCCTGGCAGCTTGGATTCCAAAACCTATCGCTATCACATGTCCGTCAAGGGTCTGACCTTGAAGCACCGTCTGATGATCTGAGACGTGGAGAAGAACCGGAGGTGAAGTGGAGACTCCTGCGTGAGGTGCTTTATTGTAGACTGAAGTCAACTCAGCCTGTATGTGTCCAATAAAAACCCAAATTTCACAAATCACTGAACTCAAAGTCCAACGGCACATTGCAACTGGTTTATTTACGGACAAATCCATGATTATTATTTTTCTCATACTTTTGTGAACACCGCCGCCATCCAGCTGTAGCGATGTACTGAGGAGAAGTCATTTACCAGATGGGGGCGCTGCTGTGACTCTGTCGATAATCTTACACTAAACACAGACACACCAGATACAACAACTTGTCTCCAACTACTTTAAGTTTCTGCGGGTCGACTCAGCTGACGTACAGGAAACGACACCTGATCTACTACTCAGAGGCAAACAAACCAGCGGGGAAAAGTTGGTGAAAAAAAGAAAGAAAACATCAGAGTGGAATATGTTCACAAACACCACGTTTTACATTCCAGATAATTGTCTTTATCGGATCTCACATGTGAAGGTGCAGCCAGTTTGTGCAAAGTCACTGTGTCAGGAACCGTCTCTACAGCAGGTCCCGTGATCCGAGGTCAGTGAGCGTGGAGTGAGTCCTGTTTCCTCCGTACACTCCCCTGCCCATCGGATTCAAACAGTGACAGACTGGGCTGCATGTGTAATGTGACTGATTGATCGCCATTTGTTTACATCAGCCTGTCTCTGCCTTAAAGTCCTGTGCAACTATAAATAATAATCCACTACATGTCACTCTTCCTCTTCTTCTTCCTCCTCCTCCTCCTCCTCCTCTTCTTCTTCTTCTTCCTCCTCCTCCTCCTCTTCTTCTTCTTCGCCTCCCTCCTCCTCCGCCCCTTCTTCTTCCTCCTCCTCTTCTTCGTCTTCCTCCTGCTCCTCTTCCTCATCATCTTTGATTTCCAGGTATTCCTCCTCTTCCTCCTCGTCCATGACTGACTCTCCATCCTCTTCATTAGAATCAGATTTCTGCCTCCCTTCCTCACCCTCTTCCACTAAATCCTCCTCCACCTCTGCCAGCTCGTCCCCCTCATCCCCCTCTTCACCCTCGTCCTCCTCTTCCTCCTCCTCCTCCTCTTCTAAGACGTCCCTCTCCTCCTCATACGAGGAAATGGGCGAATAGTGCGGCAGGTCGAACACCTGCGGGCTGCTGGGAGCATCAGAGCTGCTCGGGTGAGGAGGTGAGGCGGCGGGTGCGACGACGGGAATGGTGATGGGCACCGGGATTGAAAAAGCAGGAAATGACTCAGCAGCACACGTGGCAGCACCGGTGCCGATCTCCCGGACCCTTCTGGTGGTCGGGTTCGAAGTGGCGGTTGCGTCAGGAGCGGCAGAGGGGATGACGGCCATACCCAGGCCTGAGGGCAGGGCTCTCGGTTCAGGCGTGTACTCCCGGATCTCTCCCGGTTCCAGCGGGTCGGGCCCACAGGGGTCGTGTTCGCTGCAGCACAGTTTCCCGTCCAGCTTGGAGATGAAGAGCAGACCGTCACGGTGCTGGCTGCAGTAAGAACTCGGACACATCTCACAGAACGACGCTGCCTCTTTACAGCATATGTCGCACTGGTGCCATGGACATTCCCAGCGACCTGAAACGATGATACAGGCACAGACAATAACGTAAAGGAAAATGTTAAGATTTTTAGCCAATTCGCAGAAACAGCTAAGATACATACAATAAAACAGGATCAAATTAATTAAAAACACGATAACAGTGCAAAAGCAACATTGAAAATGATTTGCAGAGTCACTGACCTGCTGGCCTCTTGGTGAGGTTGAGGCAGTCAGCGTGGTAAACCTTCGGACATCCAGGTCTCTTACAGGAAACCATCTGTCCCCCGTCTCCACAGCTGAAACACTCGTCCTCTCTTTCTTTGGCCACCACCACCTTCTTCTTCCTCTTGCCGTAGCCTCTCCTCTTCCGACCTTTGTCCTCAGACGGAGGGTTGTTCTGGTTCCAGAGGACAAAGGACTTGGTTAATAGCTCTACTTGGATTGTGATTTTTCTTTCCAAGTCCGGACAATTTTCCCATCACCACTAATTCACATCTCACTACCGTGGAAAAAAAATCATTCAAAATAACCTGAACTGTTAACCAATACATCACAGAGTGGTATTTATGTTGTGTCATCGCCCTCACCTTTGGCCTGACGCCCAGGAAGCCGCTGCAGTTTGGTGCTCCACATTTACACACTGTCTTCCCGTTGCCCAAACACTCCAGGTTGTAGTTGAAGGTGAGTTCAGTGCCTGAACACACACACACACACAAATGAGAGAGGCTGCAACTGTGGAAGATTTGACTCAGACTGCTGGAGCCTCATGGCAATTTCAGCTAGAATTAGAATCAACTGCTTGGACAGGATGGTTGACAAAACAGGCCTGTGAAGTTTTTTTCTGTATACACAATGACAAAAAAATGTACAAAATTAAATGTAACATAACAGACACAAAAAACAATGTTAATATTTGAAGATTAGTGAAATTAAATATCTTTATAAACATCCACACATGAGGTTCCATGATTTTCTTGTTTTCTCAAATCAACAGTTGTTTTTCTCAAAGTGGATTCAGCAAGTGGACTGAAGTAGCCTCCGGGTTCTTACCTGTAAACACTAAGCATTTATGTTATGTTTCTGATTCAAGAAGCAGCAGCTCACTTCAGTCATTGACAGCTGTGGATCAAACCACTTGTTGGGAGCGTTTGTTTTGAAAGTAAATGAAGCTGCATGTACCTTCAGCGACGTCCACGAGAGCGAACAGTCCCACCCGGGTGTCTCCGCCCACCGTCCACTTCTGGGTCTCACAGTTTGGCTGACAGCTGTGGTTCATGAAGCGAGCCTCATTCCCCTTCGGCCCGGCATCAATGATCCGGTCCTAACACAAACGTGAAAAAACACCACAGGTTAGACATGTTTGAAACAAGCTTTCTTGTGATGCGACCACACCCAGACACACACACACACACACACACACACACACACACACACACACACACACACACACACACACACACACACACACACACACACACACACACACACACACACACACACACACACACACACACACACACACACACACACACACACACACACACACACACACGGCGTACCTTGTCCAGAGTTAACATGTAGAAGTTACAGATGTCGTTCTCCTGCGCGTGTCTGATCCTGGACCTGCACTCCTCCTCGTCAATCACCTCCCCCACGTACTCGCTCACAAAATGACCCTGAGAGAACAACACAGGACGCCAGACGTTCACTATTTGGCCTGAGCCAGTCTCCACAGTACTTCTACGGTACAACAGTAAAAGTATCAGTGTCAGTAACGAGTAGCATTAGCAGCGGTAGTACCATTACTGAGAGGGATGTATTTACCTTCTTGATGTCATGGACGCAGCGGAGGCCCCAGCCTCGGGACAGTGTTCTGTAGATCTCCACCTGGCTGTACTGACGCTTGCTGAACGCCTGGTTGAGGCACCGTTCACCTGCCGGGCAAACCTGCAGGTTCAGAGGGTCGACATCAAACTGGAGTTACCACCCTGCGGCTGTGTACCTTCATCGACCAGTGCAGTCTCAGTCGATATACATGTTTTGCATGTATGTGACCTCTCACAACTGAAATCTTATCAGTTAAAGTTTGAGTCCAATCGTCGAAAGGGTTTTCGACGATTGGCTCCTCCTTGAGTCCGAGTGGATGTTTGTGCCAGATGTGCCTAAACTCTCAATGGGTGAGCTACCAACACATCACACTCACAAGAATATGAGGTCACTATGTCCTTGACCTTGACCAACACATTTTAATCAGTTCATCCTTGAGTCCAACTTAAAGTTTGCATCAAATTAGAAACAAATCCCTCTTGTTGTTCTTGAGATATCGTGCTCAGGGCATTTGGACGGAAAACCCCAAAACATAGTATGAAGACAGACGAAGCAGAAAACACCAAGAGGACCACAACGGTCCTTGTCTTGACCATGCTCTTACAGTTTTACTTTATTGATAATGATCCGTTATGATTCCGTTGCTCTGAGACATTGTGCTATTTTGATGGAGGAGTTTCTGTACCTGTGGGTGGCATTCGTACAGCAGCATGCGGTTGATGCACTCGGAGTCCATGCCACAGGGGCTCTCGTCCGATGCCTTGCAGTTACACCGCGGGATCTCTGATAGGTCGGCTGTGAAGATCTGGACCTTTCCTATTGGTCGATTCCCCTGAATGAGTGAGAAAAGTAGAAGCGAACATGACGTAAGGATGAAAACGTTTAGGGCTCGTAACTGGAGGCAACAGTGGGAATAATATCATTTAAAATCAAACTTTAAACTCAAACACTGCTGTAAATTTGAGGAAACCCTAAACCATGCAGCTTTGTCAAATATGAAAAATCACAAGTCTCCTCCCTGACCTTAACATGTTTGTACGGAGGAGGCTTCCTGTCGTTCTTTCTGTCCTCTTGAAGCTGCCGAAGCTCCTTCTCAGCCTGCAGCTCTCGAAACCGCACGGCCGCCTCCTCCAAAGCTGATGAGAGAAAAGTCATCATACCGGGTTTAAACTAACAGGTGAAAAATAAGACACAAACTTTAAGGATATGCTAAAGAGACCACGTTGCTGAACACGCTGGATACCTTTCCTGTAGGTGGCGTCAACACCTTTGCCCATCTTCTCTTTGCTGTTGGCGTCCACGTCCATATAAGGGAAGACTCGGGCCTGGTACGTCCACAGGTAGTCGTTGGAGCCGAAGAAATGAACGGGGAACTCGCCGATGTCGTGCTTCATCCGCTGGATGTTCTCCGGGATGCTTTTGGGATGGCTGACCTCTGCTGGCCACCATCTTTACAGAGGGGTGGAAAAAGATAAATATAAATAAGCTTTTGATGGCTCACACTGTACGCATCTATTTTCTTAAAAGTCTAATATATAAAGCGATCTGTGTGGATTTTGTGAAATAATAAGAGACTTTTGTTTTGACAAGGAAAAGTTATAATAGCTGCAATGTTCACACTAGCACAGTGCACCGTCTAGGCTGAGTATCAAGAAAATAAACTCATTTTTAAAAGAAAGATTGTAAATAAAGTCCCACTGTGATTCAGAATATGGTCATTTTAAGTTTTTTTCTGATCTTACAAAGACCTAACAACTGATAAGTTAATCAGCAGATTAATCCATAATGAAAAAGGGGAACGTGTATGTCTGCAATGAACCACATATGAGTAGCGATGCTAACTGAAAACAGCACGAGCTGATAAACAATCCTTTATGTTAAGTGAAAAAGACAGGAAAATTATTCTGTTTAACAATTTAAAGTTAATCAACAAACCAGGTCACTGACCTGTACCGGCCGACCTTCACCCAGAGGATGTCCTTGAAGCGAGGTTTCTTCCCAGCCTTGCAGTCGTTGCAGAACCAGCTGCCTACAGGCATCTCGATTTTGAGACACTCCCGGTGGAAGGCAGCGGGACAGGACTCGCAGCACAGCAGACTGCCCCCTGGAGCACAGGAGAAGGAAACACATCAAACAGCGCTCCTACTCCTTGTTTGACCTGATCTGAGGCTTCACAATTCAAGTCGTACCCTCGGTGCAGACGAAGCACCAGCTCACGTTGACGTGCTCGTGGTTCTTGACGCCGCGTCTGGGGGCGAAGTGGTTGGGACAGATGATGCTGTTGTTGGAGAGGATGACGCTGCCTGCCGCCATGCAGAGGTCTGTAGCGTGATAGGCCACCGGGCAGCGGACACACCGCACCAGACGACCTACAGACAACGACCATAGGACAGATGGGCGGTCGATACAAGGACGGTGCAGAGGGCGAGGGAGTCATCACAGCGTGTCCTCTGTTTACCTTTAGAGATGGACGAGCTGTTTGGGTTGGCGATGAAGCAGGTGAGACACACGTGGATGGAGCAGCGGAAGCCCCGGGTCACAGGCGCAGTCGGGGCAAAGCTGGCGATACACTCCCCGTGGTAAAACTTCCCACACACAGGGATCATGCAGCGCCGCACGTCCTCACTGCGCTTCTTACATACGAAGCAGGTGTGGACGCCTGGGGGAGAAGCAAAGTTCATGAAGGTGGTTTAGTCCTTATCAGTAGATTTCTTTGTGCAGTAAATAGTAAAGGTTTATATCAGAACAAAGATTTTTTGAAATATTTTCCTTTCTTCAAACCTTTTTATGAAGTGTTCTGGAGGTCCAGAACTTTGAGGTGAGAAATTTAAATGCTAAAATTATTATTTATATTTTTTCTAAATTTAAAAAAAAGAAGTTCTTATATTTTTGCAGGTAGTAAAATATTCACTGTAAATTGATAGAATAACAAAGACGGACCTGATTTACACTCTGGACAGACAAACTTCCCTCTCGGTGCCTGGGCCAGGGAGATGCAGGCCAGGTGGAAGGCTCCACAGCACTGACCCTCACAGAGCAGCAGCTCCCCCGTCTTTTCACACACCTGACACAAAATCACAGCATACTGTTAAGACAGGCCATAAAAACAGTGATTCAGAGAAGCTACGAAAGTGTTCCTGTGTGTTGGGGTATAATTTCCTGTGGTCTGATGGGTGGTATTATCCCTTCATTTTCACTGGGGAGCCACAGACTGGTACAATGTGTTCTTAGGGTAAAGTCATTTAGGAAAAGCTCTGTTAAAGGATGTGACCAAAATAAACACTGTTTTCTATTTTAACATAAGATGATGCTTTATAATATAAACTGTCTCAATGCTGTTAAAAGGATCTACCCATTACCAAAAGAGAAGACTGTTGCCTGTGTCACGAGAAAAAATGGCAATGCCTGATTTATATAGTTTCACTAAATATAATTTCCTACTTGAGATGTAATGCATGGTCGTACCATAGAACACTGAACTACTGCTCTTTTATTTTATCAGTTCAGTTTGACAAAGGTACTTTCTCAGTGTGTTTTACAATAAATCCTGGTTCAACACTCTGCTGGTTAAATAACGAAAAGACACAGCAACAAACATATCAGATAACAAAGTCCTAAGAAGAGCTTAGGACAAATAACAAATCGTTTTTTGCAGAAATGGTGAAGAGGAGTCATCTCTGTGAATCGACCTCACCTGACATATGTTCTCCTTCATGGAGGCGGGGCCTCCTCGGTCCCCTATGATCTTCCTTGAGGGTGAACGTGGGTCGTCACACAGCATCAAGTCATCCTTGGTGGAGGAGAAGCTGTGATCCAGGCTGGACGTGTCGCCCTTAAGAGACAGAGGATAAACTCACTGTTCAGAAATCAGAGTCCAATTTCATCAAATGTCTCAGATTCACTCAGGAATCAGGCTGCAAGTTGATCAGGAGGTAGGATGTAAATAAATGAATATATGGGGCAAAGTAATGATGAGGAGAAATAATGCACTACAGATCTTAAATGGGACATTTATCAGCACTGCAACAATAATACTCACTAAAATGTTTAGTCTGGAACAAAGGATCATCAGACACAGCTTTACTGATGTATTTATCACCAATACACATAAGACACCCGGCTCTGCTCTCATTAAAGAATAAGTCTGATCTCTTTCTACATTCAAAAACAAAATTCAAATCAACAATCCCATAAATAAACAATAATGAATGGTATTCCGCTTGCAAGCACTGTCTATGTAATTAAACTTGATATACTGTATCCATGTTGTCCAAAAACTATTTAAAAACACACTGATGAGTCGCACTGGCTGACTTTGCTTAAACAAACACACAACACTACAAATACACGACTGAGATATTACCCGACAAATGCACTATGTTCTCTCTTTTCAGAAACCTACTCTCCCCAGATGTTTTATCATTTAGCAATTTTTAAAAAAGGTTATATCTTCAGCAGTTCAGCTAAATATTACCAGCCTCACCATTTAAGCTTTCATGAGTCAATATCCGAGGCGACGTCAGAGCAATGTTTTATACAGCTACTGCAAAATGTTTTTGTTGTTGCAATGAATTAATAATAAGCCAAATAAACTAATGAAGGATCCAAACTCATTCCACTGCTTAGAGACTCTTTCTGCCTGAACCACAGTGGGTTAGGGACCTCTGCTCTCTGACACATGGTTTGACAAAGGGTTAATTTACACAAACTTTTGAAAAAACAGAGATGAAATATGTGTCAGTTGGAATTTATGGCTAGTTGAGTTAAAAACAAATCTCGGACCAAAGTAAAGATGTCTGACCTCTGACTCTGCCGTGTCCCTTTTGACCTCCCGAGCCTCGCAGTCCTCTGGCTGAGGAGCATCCACGTCTTCGGATGCTGCCTCCACCCGGTTGGGTTCGGGTGGAGCTGGTGCAGGAGCGGCGGGTGCAGGAGCGCTGGGAGTGAGAGAGGTCTGGATGGAGGGAGTGGACGTACAGGTGGGAACCTCTGGGGCGGGCGGTGTGGAGGTGGATGCTGTAATCCGCTTACGCTTTAATTTTAGAGATGGTGGTCCTGAATCTGGGAGGGAAATTGAAATGTTAGAATCAGGTATCACAGACAAGACAGAACGACTAATGAAGGTTCAAGAGATGTAAAAATTTAAATTAAAAAATACTATTTTGATGAACTACACCACCATATATATTGTTTTGAGATGACCGACCTGATTGAGGGGCAGCAATTGAATTGTTCTTCAGTGTTTTGACCTATGACAAGAGAAACATCAAAAATCAAGGACAGTCCACGATAATGTGTTGGTCTGACCAAGAGAGAAGACAAATAAATATCAGTTTTTTCCATCTTCATTGAATTAGCTGTTTAAATATTGAAGGTATAAACTGTGTTATGAACATCTTCATTATATCAGGTATTATAGTAGAGCTACTGTATCAGACCTCACTGGATTGTACAGAGGAGTGTACTGCGCTGGTACTTCAGAGTATAATCACTCAGAGACAGATGTCCCAGATAAAACCACACGTGAATCATTGCACACACACAACACAACATGGCCATGCTGTACCTTCTTCTTGGGGCCTGTTGAAGCCTCGGCCTCCAGACAGTACTCCAGGATCTTCTGAGTGGGTTTCCTCTTCCTCTTCTTCGCCAGCAGAACAGCGTTTCCTGTCAACCGAGCGTCAGTCAGGTTAAGACTCAACATGGAGAGGATCATCCACATTTTTAAAACAATATGTAAAAGTTTTATTCGGCACAAATCAAAGCGACAAACTGAATTTTCTGCTTTGTGTACCTTACTAGCCTGAACAACTTCTACAGTCGTGCTACTGAAGGTATATTGACATAATGAACAAAAGAAATCAGCTCTTGAGATATTGCCAGTAACACGACTTGTGACTTCAAGGTGACCTTGACCTTTGACCTCTAAATTCAAATAAGCACATCCATGATCGTGCCAGATGTGATGAAATTCCCTCCGTCCTGATAAATACGGATCAAAATGATCTTGATTTGGGATTTTTTAGGTAAAAATGAATGTTTGTGCATAAGATGAATAGATTCTCTCAAAACAGCCTTGAGTTATTGCATAAAAGAGGTTGAAAAATGTGTGTTGGGAAATCAAAGTGACGTTGACCTTTGACACGAATTTCTAATCCGTTTATCCGTGCGTCTTAATGAAAAATTCTTGACAATTTTGAATGAATTCCCTCACTGTGGTCCTCTTATATTGTATTTAAAAGAGAATAGAATAGAGGAACAACTTGAAAACATTCTGCCTCCACCTATGGCTGTTGCCAATGTGATGCCCCTCTGGCTGCCCTGTCCACATACTTTTGGCCATGTAGTGTCCACACATTTACCAAGAAGACTTCCCTTTAGCCGACTCTTTTTCAAAAGAAAACCTTTGTGACTTTAAATGCAGTTAACCGGCAAGAAACACAAGCGCTGCCTCACCGCTGTCCTTGACGAGGCCTCCTGAGAGCGAGGGTTCAGCTTCAGGAGGAGGGGTTAGTGTGTCGATGGAAAGCACCGGTGCATCTTGGGGAGACTTGTTTTCAGTGCTGGGGATTTGTAGTTCACAGGGCGTGGTGGCAGCAATTTCCTCAGGAGGTGGCGTCTGTATTTCGGGAAGTAAGCTTGAGGATGGGTGGTCGTGTGCGTTCTTGTCCGATCCCGGGGTTTCAGACGTGGAGGTAATGGTTTGAGTGACCTGAGAAAACAAACGACAGGATTTTATTGTCAATCTGATACATTTTTCACATGATAATAGCAATGCCAGTATTATGCAAATATAACGACAATGTAATAAGAAAGTTAGAACAGATCTGACTTTGTGTGATTTTTACCTTTCCAGTTGACTGGAGAAGCTTCTTGGTTTTCTTCCTTGTGGAGAAAATCTGATCGTACTCTTCAGTCAACTCAATCAGCCGCTTGCTGGGTTTTCTTATTCGCTTATGTGCTGAAAAAGAAAAGTCTCAAAACATTATAAAACGTCTACCTATTCTGAACCACTTATCAGTGCACTCGAATGCTGATATAATGGATAGACAATAATCTATTTAATAAATGATAATACACAAGGAGTAAATTTGTGTCTATATCAGGACACTTTAAATTTTGACAATCAGCTGGATTTCTGTATAAAACCGTAGATGAGTGATTCCTTTGGTCTTCGTTCATCTTTGAAAGCCAAGAGTCTCGTGAGCTGAGTGATCTCAATATTTAATTGAGTACGACTGAGGTAATGGGTTTCCACAGCACATTGTTTTTCAAAATCACTAGGTAACTGGTAAACATTGTTATGTAGCTTAACAGATTAAACCAACATTTGCCAATTCTCTAACACACCAAACCTCAACCAAGAAGAGCACCAGCATGCCAAAGCCCATAGAGTGGGCTTAGGCCTTTGCCTGGTTCGAATGGTTAGGGTTGACTTCCAAAGAACCATCCACTCCCCTTTGTCCAAACACAAAATTACATAAGTATTTCACCATGCACCGCTTTTGTTGTAACTTATGTTGTGAGCTACTTGACTGCACCTTATGTTTTCAAAGTTTGAAACAGTTGGCCATGTGCCACCAACACCACCTCCATCTGACCTCTTATAAACAATGAGTTAGATGTGGACTACAACTTTTGTTTACCATGAAATCAAACCCATCATATCATATGTGACTGAACTGCCCAGTTGTTGACTGGGCCCATACCTTTGTGTTATCCCCCTGGATGGTGTGGATTTACCATGTTGTAATCATTTTGAAACTCTTTGCATTTCAGGCTGGTCTTAGTGCGCGCTTAGGTAGCAATTCTGCAGATTTGGGCCAACCCAACTAGACTTACCCGTTGTAGCCTTGTCGCGTCCTCCAGCGTTGTGCGTGAAGCTTGGGTTAGTCTTGGTGCGGCCTGCAAAAAGTCCATTCGGCTGTCCCAGATGTAGCGTTGTGTCAGATCCCTGCTGCTCCAAAGGCACCATGTTCTGTAGATTCTGTAGATTAACCCTGCTCCACCTCTCATCTGCCTCATCTTGAACCACTCCTTCACCGCCTTCAGGCAGCCTCTCCCAACTGCTGGCCTGCATGCCCAACAGGGACTGGACTCGGGATAAGCAGTCCATGCGTGATGAAGATTCCGCTGTTGGTAGTGATGCAATTCTTGATGTGGACTCCAGTCCTGGGAAACCAGGTCCAGACCTGGCAGGACGGCAAGGCACTTTGCGGTTGGATCTCTTTTTCATTCCAGTGCAGCTGCTCCTTCTGTTATAGGGCCTCTTCCAAGTCAGACTTTTGCTGTCTACACTGTTTGTGATGGGGATTTTGTCGGGACTTAAATTCAAAATTGTACCAAGATGTTTAAATTGCTGATCTTGCCCTGCTGGCTTAGCCTCCCCAGGCATCACTGAGGGCTCCTCCTTGACATGTGTACTTGGTGGCCCAATGTCCAGTTCTAAAGGGGTTCCTTCTCGCTCTCTAGTGTCATGCAAGTCCTTCAACATCATGAGAAAAGTGCTAAACTTGTAGTTTGTATCTGGTTTGAAAGAGACGGGTTTACCATTACCCTCACTCGTCACAGACTGGAAGGATACCTCTTCCACGTTCTTAAAGGCATTCATGAAAGAGAATGGTGAGGAAGGTGAGGATGAGGAGCATAAGGCAGAGGAATGATCGTCATTCTTTTCCTTCACCTTAGAAGTGAGGGGGATGAAGTCCATTGGCGGGGTCGAGGATATTGAGTGGTCTTCTGCTTCACTTTTTACATCAGCTTCAATGTCAGTTGAATCAGAAGACCTCGCAGGGGGGATGCTACGGCTAGAAGAAGCGCCCTGATTATGCTCGCCATTGTCTTTAGATTTAAGAGATTTTATTTTTGTGCTGATTTTCAGTTTGGCCTTTGGACCACGAGATGAGTTACGTGCTGAATGACACACAGAGTCTTCAACTTCCCTAAGTGCGTGTAAGAGTTCTTTGTGCTCAGCCTGCTTTTTAGCGTTTTCCTGCTTCTTCTGCTCCACCTCCTGCATGGCTTTGAGGGCTCTAGTCAGCAGTCGACTGCTAGCTGGGAGGTGGGCAGGCTGCTCAAGTACAACTTTACTCACTTCATCTGGAACCTGCTTTGACTTCTGGACAACTTTCTTGGATTTCCCAGAAGATAGGACTTTGGAAACACAAGCATTCCCAGATACCAAATTTCCTTGAGTGGCAGGAAGTGCATTGGAAGATTTACTAGTGACCAAAGTTATTGTTTGTGCCGAGCTGCCTGACAGGTCAGAAGACATGCTTGTTGCATTGGAGGAGGGAATCTTTTTACTTTCAGACTGGTATGACTGATTAAGGGAAAAAAACGTCACAATGCTTGGGCTGACATTGAATAATGATTTCCTCTCAGCTTCTGGGCTACCTAACTCATCAGCAGACACACTCGCCACATCCGAGACCACAGTAGTTTTCTGTGGAGATGATTCTGATGAAGGTTGAAGCATACCATTCCCTCCACTTGTTTTTAACCTCACAACTGAGACATTAATGGTTTCCGAACTGGATGCCTTATCCATAGAGACACTTGTCTTGTCATCCAACCAGACCGACTTTTTAGAGGACATTTTTGTCTCTTTCTTGTCTCTGGTCTTTTTCTTCTTTGTAGATCCAGGTTGGTCAGCTGGACTAATGGCTACACTGTCGTTTTGGAACTTCTTATCCTCTATTTCCTTGCGAACTAATTTGACAAAAGGCAGCCTACATTTAGAGACAAGACCGGTTTGCTTTTCGAGAATTGCAAGTGGGTCAGTGGTGTCAACATCTAAAGTGGATAGCTTTGGAGTTTTGTTTGTTTCTTTTACTTCTGCTTGGTCAGAAATCCTATCAATTACATGAATTTGTTTATTAACCGTATTGTCAGGGTGTTCAGTTTGACCGAGACATTCTGAAAGTCTGGATTGGTCATTGATACCAACTTTCATACTGTGCTCTTGGCACTTTTTATCATCTGAGCTACCAAACTGGTCAGACAACATGTCAATAACAGTGTCAGTTATATTACTGGGTGTCTGTATGAACTTTGAGTATCCACACTTGTCATCGGGCACACCAGCCTCAACAGAGAGCCGGAACCTCGGTTTGTCTGACAGTCCTGGTTGGTCAGCAATACTGCCAGTTTTACCAAATAGCCTGTTGGAAACATGAGGGTTTTTACACTTCAGCTGTTCTGACCGTCCAGCAGCCAGATTTGCTTCAGCAGGTACCAGAGTTTTATGCTTGTCTGGTGTCCCTGACTGGTCACTGATAGCACCACTAGATGAGACACATGTAACCAGCATCTTTTTACTAACAGCAGGTAGGCTCTTTTTCTTGCAGGACGCCTTACTAAAGAGATTGCGGTCTGGCATCGGACTGGTTGTTTTAGGTCTCCTGTCTTTGCCTGATTTACTGAACCAAAGACCACTCTGAATCTCTGGCTGCTTCTTCACCTCTTTGACAACTGTAACAGTCGGTGGAGTTGAAAGTAGCTTAGATTGACGTTCAAGTGCTTTAGGACACAAAATCTTCGGCACCGACTCCAGGTCAGAATATGGACACTCTCCATTATCTCTCTCTGATTGGTCAGGGCTATTACGCAACAATCCTTTAGAGTGTTTACTCTTCGTGTCTTTTGATGATTTACTTGGTTTCTTCTTGCCAGAAGACTTCCTTAAAGTGCTTAACTTTGCTGGAGTTGTTATTGGGGATGAAATAACAGGGGATGAAAGGGATCCATTGATCCCGTGTAGCGTTTCAGGCAGGGTGGAGACAGGTGAAGGCGATGGAGAGGAGGTTGGAAGGGCCTTGCTCTCCTTTTCCAGTATGGAACTGATGTGGGAGCCATCATTCATGGACACAGAAATGGAAGAAGCCATTTTGGATCTCTCTGGAAGAATAGATTCAGCTTCTGCCACACTGGATTTCCAGGATTCCTGAAAACGCTTTGCAATCTGCAGACAGGCATAGAAAAAATGTATCAGCTTACAGAAGACAAAAAACACATTTGGTTTTAGTATTTATGCTTTCTTTTGTCAAACACTTATTATGAATGACACCAACATTTTATTCTAGTATGCCAGCAGCGACTCCTTATTAGTAAAATAATAATTACAGTGTATTTAGAGTTCTTCTCCGTTTGCTTTCCCCTCCGACGCATTAGGAGGAGCTGTTCAAATTCAAAGCCTCCATTGAAAGTGTGCGTGGATTTTTCCTCCAACCAGACGTGCTCCACTGGCTCACCAAAGGTCTTGATGTGGTAAAGCCGACAGGGCCGGTCACTGGGCTCTAGGAAAACAACACAGCCTCAATCTCATGAGATGCAAGTTAGCACCACACCATCCTGCACAGGAAGTACATGATTGCATCGACAAACCACAGGAAGCTTTGAAATGCAACAACTCAATATAATATTAAAACACAGTATAAATGCTGTTACATGGTCACAATATGATTAAAAGATAAATATTGCTGTGGGTTTGTTCTTGTAATGTTATATTTAAAAAAAATCCATAGGACATTTCGCACACCTAGGCCAGGCAGTATCAGTAAGTCAACAGGTTATAACAGTAGGTCAACAATGCTCCAGGCTCACCTTTCAGTCTGTGGTAGACTCCCTGTACGGGGTCAACGATCACCTCACATGGCCACCAAGGTCTTCGGCTGAACTTTGCCCAAATTACCTCGCCCTCTAAAAACTTCACAGGCGGCAAAGACTTTTTCTTCACGCTGTTCTGCTGACGACAACATGGAGAACAATGAGACGTCTGAAAATGTATTATCACTCAATGTGCTGTGTCAGAGCTACAAGTGTTTTGGCCAAACAAGTTGTAACCGTCTTGACCATTGTTTATGAATGACAGAGCTACAAATTTGGAGCCAGGTCACGTCTATATTGAATATTATGTTATGACAGGTCTAAAGCAGTGAACTGTTCCAAGTTCCATGAGAAAAAAGTTATGTGATCCATCAAAAGATATGTTCTGCTGACAAAGGGCAATATTGAAATGTTACTATGTTGTGTCTCCCTGCACCAGATAGAAAGCCATATGCCTATAGGGGTCAAACTTGCCATTGAATGTTTTGCTGGACTATCCATAAACAGGAGCAGACCAGTGTCGCTTTCCCACTCATCATCTGAGCCGTCCCAGTATCTCCTGCGTTGACCCGAGGACTGGGACCGGGTGACGACCTTGGCGGATGACCGGGTTGTGTCCCTGGAGTTCAGATTTACATCTCCGGGAGTTGACTGAAGAGTATTCCCTGCCCTCTCATTTTTTTCCTGCAAGACCTCGATGGGTGACACCGTCTCTTGCACCTGATTGGTGTCGTCATCGTCGAATAAAGAGGATTCAAAATGGAGGAAGCCATTCGCGAAGGGGCTGTTGCTATCAAGTGAGAAGGCCGGGCTAGGTGGGCCCGAGAAACAACTGTCCGTCTTTTTCTCTGAAGTGACAGGATCGCTCTGATTGGCTGCTGGCGTATCTCTACTTCCACTTTGGACCTCAGGTTGTTTTCGTCCAGCAGAGAAGTGACCAAAGCTCTCCTCCCTGCTGGTACCCTGGGTTACAGAATAATCCCGGCCGGTGCAATCAGCCCAGGAGTCCATCTCCATCTCCTTCCCCCTCTCCTTCTTAGGTGTCCCCCACTCCCAGCTCCTCTCTGGCTCCCTCACTGGCAGCACCAGGTCAGGCTGGCTCACCATGGTGGTGAGATGCTGCAGCCTCCTCAGAGGACTGTAGGAGGAAGATGAAGAGGAGGAGGAGGAGGGGTGGTCCCTTTGTGCGAACCCATAGAGGGATGCATGCTTGAGGGATGAGGCAGCAGCAGACATGGTTAGGCCGAACCTGTTGTCATGTCTGGAGGAGTTTGAGTGGGTGGAGAGGTCACGGCCTGGGGTCAAAGGGCAGATGGACTGATGGGCGTCTCGTCCAGGGCCTACATGAGGCCCACTCATGCTGGCATGGTTCCTTCCTGAAAGGTGAAAAGAGGATGTCAGTGTGAGGCCCGCGTTCCTGGTAGCAGGAAGACATCGGTTTGTATTACTTTAAAACGTAAACATGGTTCTTCTTGCACCAAACACTGTTACAATAAGCTAATAATTATTATTCAGGGACTTCCACTATAATCACATGTGAAAATCAGATGTGATAGAAGGTTGTCGCTCCCATAAGAGGGCATCATGTTGTCTTTCTTTCAATCTTAGTGAAGTAGCTGGAAATTCAAAGTGACAGCAGAGATGCACAGCTCAGACGGATCAGTGAAGACATTGTACCCTGACATCATGTCAAAATAAAAGCGCAAACACACTCACTGACCAGCTGATCCGCCTAATGTGACATTTCTGGAGAGATTCTGCACCAACGCCGCAGCCCCGCTACAAAAAAAGCCTTCCCAGGAAACAAATATCGCGATATGATGAAAATGACATCAACCCCGATTAAGGTCAGCCGCCTGCAAACTCACAGTATCGTCTCCTGCAGGAGGATTGTTATCATCACTATTATGGCGCGTCATGTGAAAAGTCAAGCCCGACGTGGAAAAACGCCGGCGACCTGGAAATAAAATGGACCCGCTCGTGCGCGTGCGTGTGTCTGACGCGCGTGTGCCAAGGTGTGCGTGATGCGTGAGAGTGTAGGTGTGTGTGTGACTTCGCGCGTCGTCCGCGGGGTGCAAGCGGTTCCACGATTGCACAAACACAAACGCCACATAACATGCAAACACGACGGCGCACAAGTTCACGCAAGCACACACACACTGACACTGACACGGACACACACACTCCTCTACAGGCTTCCCTCCGACAGATGCAGGCGATGTGTGTGTGTGTGTCAGACAAACAACACAAAAATCCCGCAGAAAACGCCACATGACGCGGGATCCGTCGCGGGAATCTTACCATTCCGGTGTCGCCCGCCGCAGAACCGGGCCTCAACCCGCACATTTTGGCGTCTAAATGCGCCAAATTGCCAAAATTTGAAAGCGGATGAGGAGAGTCCCGGCGGCAATACTACTAGGCCTGGATCCTGTGAAACGTACTCACTCTCCCTCCCTCCCTCCTCACTCCCTCACCCTCCTCCTCACCCCCCTCCTCCTCTCTACATGCGCTAAAGCCTGGTCCAGCGGCCCCTGGAATAGAACATCGAGAGTGTTGCGCTTCTTTCCAACGACACTCCCCCTTGTTACTGCTCAGTGATGATGCCCTTAACTTTATAATCCACCGCCTGTGGATATCTGCTCTGCTGAGAGGCTGTTCGCCTGTCCCCCCCACCCCAGGAAAGTCACTCTTTTCCTCTGCTGTGCTGTGCGCACCGTCACCACCGCCTCCCTCCCACCGCGTGGATCTCAGAGGAAGGGGCCGTAAATCTCTCCAGAAGATAGAAAAAAGGGAAAAAAAATCAAACAGCTCAAAAAAGGCAAAGACCACGACATCTTCAACAAGAAAATAATCGCCCCGCCCTCTCCCCTAATTACCAGCATCAATAATTAACCTTCACCAGGCGGCCATCACCAGGACATGTCACATGCCCAAACTTGTGCCAACAACTGGCACCATCCTCCTCATCCACCCCGACGCGCACTTGGAGATCAGATGAAAACACTAATAAATGAAGTGATGCAAAAAAAAAAGGTCCACCACTATCACTATCACTATCACCACCATCTGAGGAGCAGTGCAAATGGTGCTGCAGCCTTGTACCCGGAAAAACAAGATGAGTTTCCTTCCCCCTCAGACGACTTGCTGTGTTACTGCTCTGGCTGCTCACCCGGTGCCTTCAAAATGGAGTCCTCCAGTCTTTTAGAGGAGGAAGAAAAAACACACACACACACACAGAGAGAGAAGAACAGGCCACAAAGTGTTAATGCATGCCTCGATATAAAGTTCACCCAGCCACGGAGGATCTGAGCCCACAAAGCGCACCACTCCCGCGCCCTGGAGGTGTCAGAGGAGCCTGTCAGGGTCTTGGATCAGTCCTGGCCACGGCAGAAACATGTAGTTTCTACATGTTGGGGCTGCTGAAGGCTCATGTGCGCTCCTGACACACGACTCAGGGAGACTGAGGCACAAGCACTACTCTGCTGTATGTGTGTGTGTGTGTGTGTCTGTGTGTGTGTGCCCGTGCGTGTATGTGCCAAAACATCGTCTGACAGCATGAACAACGACACTTGGTGCCACTTAAAAACCTCGATCGTGTTCATTTTGATGCACATGAGGGGAAACGAGTGTGTTTGCAGAGAGGAAGCCACAGAGCCTCGAGACTGGAGCTGATCCACTGCGAGGTTTCTGCGTTGGTGTGTTTGGTTTTTCTTGGGGCAGGATTTCTCCACATGTGTTAGATGTGGACACGGTGTGCGAGCGAGGGCACACGGGACGAGCAGGGGCATGTTTCAGGTGCAAAAATACAGTCCCCCCCCCCCCCCCTCTCAGTCCAGCCCTGTCACCGGGTGTCGGTGTGGGGACAAGCTGCGGTTCATGATCGACGCGGCCGCGGCGCACAGACCTCTTGCTCAGGGAAACTCAGGGGAAACATAAGAGTGACGTGGGGAGAAAGCAGCTCCAAGCTCCACTGGATGGTTATGGAGGAAGAGACGAGTCCCTGCAGGAGTATAATAAGAGTATCTGTGACGTTTCCGGCGGCCACACACGGCGAATAACATCAGCTTCCACCTCTTTCGCCTCTTGTTTGCTTTTCACTCGGCTGGGGCGGAAACACGCGTGATCTGCGTGAGCTGCGTGTGGAATTTCAGCCTCCGTCTTTTTTTTTCAAACAGGAAATGTTTGATTAGAAAGAGAAAGAGGAGAGAAAGGGGGAGACACGTCGAGACAGACAGGGGAGAGACGAGAGAGAGAGACAGGCAGACAGGACGGGGCCTGCTGCGGGATTGAGCAGCGCAGAAACAGCGCCGCGCCTCGGCAGCCACGCGAATCGCCCCCTGGTGCGCCGTCATTAATCCAGTGGACGCGGATTTACTCGAATTTAGACTATGGATGCATTATAAGAATTTATAAGATATTATTGTCTAATACTGCTTTGATTTAACTGCTCTATAAGATCAGGGTTTTACTTAAAAACTGCTGATTTATACGTTTTTACTTAAATAAATACATTCTAATAATATGCCTTCATCTGTAATATGTTTGTACCTAATAAAATAAATTTGATATCACAGTAAAATAAACCTCTGTAAAACAAATTAAATGCCATAATAATATTCATCATAGTTTGTTTATTATACAGTTGTCCTTCTTCCCCAGATCTGTGAACAACATTCAAACAACCTGTAAACAAACCTTAAAAGTCGGTGAAATTCCCCCCGGAGGTTGTTTGTAACATTTGTAGGAATAATTGGTTTCCAGACAGTTTTTGGTAGCAACAGATTACAAAGTAAACAGTAAGTAACATGTCACTGTGAAGTAAAGACAACTTTTTTCAGTAATGATAGTGTAGGAGATTATATATTCAGTAGTTACATTACAGCTAGGAGTCCGGTAACCCTTTGTTTAACCTCTGGGAGCAGACTTGTCACTGAGTCTGGTGGATGAAGGGTTGGTCAGTTTCTGTGTTCAGACTGGTGTGTGAAAGGTTGAGGTGAGGAGTAGGTAACTTCTACCTTAAGAGCCGAAATACGAGCTCAGGTCAATCCAAAGTTGTCTGGTCTAAATTCAGTTTGGTGTTCTTGGTATATGTCACATTTCCGCCTCCATTCAGCAGTCACCTTCTTTTAGAGTTAGAGGGTCAGTGACTCCCTGAGGTTGGACTTGTGGAGAGCTGTGTGTTTTCACCGAGGCTGTTTCAGCTGGATCCATGAGTCACATGTGCAAAAGATGTGTCATGTGGTTGTCTGGTTTAAAGGCTCAGTGTGTAGAATTTAGAGTCATCTAAGTTGCATGTTGCAGCTGAAAACTCCTCACCCCCCTCCCCTTACAAACATGAAAGAGAACCTGTGGAAACCTTCAGTTGTCATAAAAACAGTTGTTTTCCAAATTCAACTCAGTCTGGATTAAGTCAAAAACATGGCTGCCTCCGTAGAGAGGACCCGCTCCATTTGTTAATATAAAGAATTTAAATATAAATGGGCAAATTTAGGATAAAGAAAGCAATTTGCACAATTTAGATGATTACACAGTGTAAACATCCCTGGGATTAGTAACTATTCTGTATAAAATTCCCTCTAACCTAAATCTTACACACTAGATCTTTAAATGCACCTTTAATGTATTCACCATAATGCAAAGACTAATGTAACCCATTACTGTTGCTTCTGAGATTACTTTAATAATACAAGTAAAGGGAAATAAGTAATCGATTACAGTTTTCAAGTAACCAGTTCAACACTATGTACACCATGTTCACAAACCAACTGACATGTGAATCTGGGGCTTTTTGGGCCTCCAGGGCCCCGGTACTTTGGCTCCCAGAGGCCTGGGGCTGACCCCTACATTAGGAACCACTGGACTATCTACACTTCCTTGACAATGCAGCTAGAACACTAAACTGCTGCTTACACATGGCATCAGATGCATCAGTAATCACAAGCGTATAATGTCAACTGTGAAAATCACATAAAGGGGACATTATTCTGCTGAAGCAATATTTTTACAATGATCCTTTGATTCCATTTCACTGATGATACTTTTATATATTTTTCTCTTCAGGTACGATTTTGAATGATGTGAGCATTTGTAGCTGATTCCCAGTTGGCTGGGTCTGAGATTATTGTCACATTGAGATTCAACACTTGGGAAGTTCACTGAACTAACACATAATTAAACTAGTAGCTGAGTCCTCTGTTATCATCGCTTCAGAACAACAACATACATCTTTTATTATTTGATGAAAGCCTCAATTTGTTTTATTCAATCAATTAAAACAATCTGTAATGACTCAACACGTCCACTGAAGGGCAGCAAAGCACACGATATAAAGTGGAGGCTTCAGACGCGAGCACATCTCTGGGATTCATTTTCTCTGTCAATGAGCCTCAACCTGAATGAAGTAGTTATTTGACTTGGACATTATTTGTCTACCTGATGAAATAATTCAGGTTTCAGGTTATAAATACATCAAGTTTTACAGTGACTGACAACGTAAGAATCCCAGAAGGGGACACCGTCACTGGTATGATCTATTTTTACTTCTGCACATTTCCTTTTTAAAACAGGGTCTCACCTCCCTGCATAGGTTTCATATTTACCACATATCTGTTTTAATACAATGTCAGCTCATATAAATATGTTTTAACTTTTATTAGCAGCTTGAGACAAGAGCATAAACATTACTGCAGGTTTAAGACATCGAAGTGTGGGAATGTATTTATGATTTTCCTCTCATGTGGTTCCATAGTGAAGTGGTTATCATGGTCCTCAGTTATCCCCAATGAAACCATGATTCTATAGTTATGAAACATGTCTTATTTAGGTGGCATGCAACAGGAAGACAAAATGTGGCATCTACCACCATCTCCCTCACTGACACACTAACACAGGAAATCAGGAACATGTACTGCATTAATAAAAGAAAGAAAATAACTGTTGCCTGCAGTGTGACTCTTCTTCCATGATGGAATAATGCGACCCTGACCGGCATTTCTTACATGTTAATTGCTCGCCATTGAAAAACCTGAAGTAATTGAATGGAAGACAAAAAAAACGATAAGTCGAGGCCACAAAGTGGAAGATGGAGGACAGAGCTAATGTTCTACTTCAGTGGTGCAAATTTGTATTTAATCAAATTATGTAGAGTCTAAATGATATGGAGACAACCTGGGGCTTTTGGGGCCCCCGGAGCACTGGTGGTAATTCAGCCTGACACACACACACATACGCACGCACACAAACGCACAAACACACACACACACACATAGTGAAAGCTTCTTTGGAAGGGGGTGTTCAGTCCACACACTGATGAATTTTGAGTCCGAGCGAGAGTATGTTCCAGAGGCCTGCGCTCATCTCCTGTGTGTGGTTGTGTGTGTGTGTGCTTGTGTGTATGTGTCTGTGTGTCTGTGTCTTCCTGTTGTTTTAGATTCCACTTCTCTCCCCCACTGCTGCCAATCCGTGACCTCTGACCTCCTCTGAACCCAGCTGTCAGCTGTCCTGGCCTCATGGGACAACTCTCTCTCACTCCGTTTCCCTCTCTCCTTCTCGCTCTCTCCATTAACTCTTTTCTTTTTCGTCTCAGTTTCACTCCTCTCCTCTCAGAGTTATCGCTCATGTCCCGGACGGAGGTGGAAATCATGAATCACTTTGCAGATTTGTTCACTTGTACTGCGGGGACTGTGTTTCAAGAGTTAAGTACTAAAACTGACGTGAGGACGATTTCAGAAATAATTCCATGAGTAGTTTGTTTTTATTCGTTTTATTTAGATCCCTACAAAGTGTAGTAAACAGAAAAACTCAAATAGAAATTTGGTTGGACCACCGCTTGCATTTAAATCAACTCCAGTTCTTCTCAGTACACATATGCATACTTGTTCAAAATGTCACCAACCAGAATAGCCTGACACATAAACACACAAACACAGACACTGACACACACATAAACACACTCAAAGCGCCCTGTCTCACAATCATAAAGGTTAATGTTAAACGTTTATTGGACCTGCCCCTTCGTCCTGATCCGCTCCAACATTTATTGGGTTGTTCCTTGGTTGACACCCCACCCTTCCACAAATTCCATGGAAATTGGTTAAGCAGGTTTAGCATAATCCTGCTTACTAACAAAATAACACAGATGAAGAAATAACCTCCTGGACCGAGATAGAAATACACAGTGTTCAGTGTGAGGTCACATAAGGTCCGATTTTGGTCGAGATGTTTCGTTGAGTAGAGACCTTTTATGTTCAATATGTTTATTAGGGTTTTTTCAGGTAGTGAAGTACAAACAGACAAATACTAGGAATAAGTAATAAATTATGCCAAAATGAAAGGAACAGAGAAAGAAAGAAAAAAAGAGTCAATTGAAATAAAATAAAATAAAGGCATAAAAACAGAACAGAACAAACAAACAAACAAAACTAACAAACAGGGCGTACAACTCAAGACAATGAAATGTATTGATGCATCACTAGTACACTAAAAACATTACAAAAAAAACAAAAGAGGTGATGGCCTATTGTGAGTCTCATAGCTGCTCTAGATCTCCATCAAATTGAGCAAGATGGTCCAGGAATGGCTGCCAGATCTTGTAGAATTGTTTAAGATTGTTTGTCAAACTATATCGGATCTTCTCCATATGTAATAGAGAAAAAAGTTCTGATAGCCACGTCTTGAAGAGTGGCACTGCTTCTGTTGAGTAGAGACCTAAGCTATTTGGAAACCCACGACTGTTTTTCATCGATGCGTGCATGAAACTACAGAGCAGGTTTTAGATAACACTGATGAAAGTGATGCTGGTGTTACTGGTCTAATCCTGAAATGATGTCCTTGTTACGCACCATCATACTCACACAAATCTCTGACCATTTCATCTGTAAACTTTTCAGAAGGTGATGAAAATCTTTGTGTCAGCATCTCAGTCCAAAATGGGTTCTCCCGTTGCATCTCTGTTTGTCGTCTGCAGATTGTGTCGCTTTAATCGTGAACCTGTTTGTTTTTATTTCAGTGGGTCAGGTTAAATAAAACTGTTAGAGCTTCATATAAAAACATCTCAGCGACCTGAATCAACAAACCCAGAACTCCTATCAGCACATTACCAGGATATAAATAAGCCCTCTCGCCTGTTTTTTATTTTACACATACGGTTCTTTATGTTTTATTTGTGCAGCGAGGACAAATCGAGGACACGTCACAAGAGGAAACACACAAATGTCAGCATCTGTGTTGTTGGTCAGCGGGGACTCAGGTCAAGGGGCTGAATAGTCTTATCACCATGGAGATAGATGTCCGGCCTTTGAGGTCGCCCTGCATGTCAATCATCAGATCAATGTCTTTGAGTGAGAGAAGCATAGGGAGCTGCTCTACTGATAAACCCTCTGACAAACAGGCCAGGGAGGCAGTGAACAACCCCACTGAGTTTCACCACAGGAAAAATACAACAAAGCTCCGAGAGCATCGTTCAACTGCAGCTCCAAAACTCAACAGGTCGGATTCATACCTGTTTCATTTCTTTTCTTTCAATGTTGGTGGATAAATCCCTCATCTGTCATGGATGTCACTGAACAAGAACAATATTAGACTTGTTGCAGGCTGCAAACACATCACAAAATTGGACAGATTCATCCACAGCTGTAAAATATTATATAACGTTATTTGTTCTTTTCGAAACAAGAGCAAAGTTTAAATACTTTGCCTCCAAGCAGACGAGAAAGTGAGTATATCATGAAATGTCAAAGTCTTTGCTGCTGTTGTTTGGATCAGCTCAATATGTTAGAACAGACAATCAGCCTGTTGACATCTGCAGTATTTTTTGGGGATGAGGTGTGTCTGTCGGGATGCAGCACAGTTCTTCTCCACACAGGGGAGGTAACAGCATCTGTTTCAGAAGAACCTCAAACACCACACGGCTTCTCCCTTCATATCTTATTTCTGAATTTTATTCTCTGAAAATAAAACAAAATGATTCTCGAATGTTTTTTCCTTCGGTTCATTATCTCATGAGAATGGAGCGACTCAAAACAGCAGGAAAAGTCGGGAGCCGCTGATGCTGCCAAGTCCTGACTCACTGAGATGTTTTGAAATCTTACACTAAATATCCTCTCTAGTCTCATCAAAACTCATTACCTCTCCTCATATACATAATCCTCATTAATCCTACTTGTGCTCATGAACAACATGTGAAAAAAGGAAGAAAAAGCTCTTTGAAATGAGAGTCCGCTTCATTCCAGCTCTGACGCCTCCAGACAAAAATATCTCAGGAGACCATTAAAAAATGTCAAATTCAATTATGCTTTTCTCTCTTTTGCGCCTTAAAAGACATCACACACACATTCACACACACAGACACACACACACACACTTATGTAAAAACTGAATGAAAGGAAGAGGAAATCCTGAGGGCTTTGAAAGCATGATTGGGAGAAAGCTCTTGTGTGGTTGAGAAAGGAAAAGGTGAATAACCGGCCCTAGTAGCCGGCAGCCAGCACAAAGTGGAGTGGAGAGCTCCATTCTCCCTGCCAGATAGGGAGACCCCTCATGGGGGGTGGGTGAGGGCCCAGAGGGCCCGGGACCTATGTTTAATGAGAAATTCCTTGGGATTTAGAGGGGCGCAGAGGTCTTCATTTTCTCACTGCGCCCACGGGCCCCCGGTAGTCGGGTGGTGAGGGTTCTCTTTCAGCCCCGAAACGTCCCCAGAGGAAGGGAGAGTCCCCCCATTCAACAAGAGCAGGGGCCCGCCTGCCTGCTGGATTATGTATATGAGATGTGGGTTGTAGGATCACAACCTGCCACCTTCTGCACACTGCAAAAAATGTCAACAAGTCATTTAAAGCTGCACCTGCCCTCACAAAGTGGGACTTGAGCAGGGAGGAGCTTCCCATCCCCGCTAATTAAGATGCAGAACATTCACACTAATCAGCGCCAGTGGAAAAATGTCCCTGCACAGTCAGAGAAAAACATGTAAATTAAATTCTCCAAATGTTAAATATTCTAAGTAATAATTTTCACAACAGCCTCCATGCATTGTCACTGCAGTAGAGTTACAGTGTATCAAAGGTTTGATAAACATGGTTCCACATGTCCAGTCATTTTCTGTATTTGCACTCCAGCAGGTGGAAACACTGATGTTAAGATGGTTCGATGCAGCATCACATCATCTGACTCCTTCACATTAGCACGGTACATGAACATCACAGGTTAACATGTGTGCTGATGAGGCTGAGGGATCAGCGTTCAAAGTTACATCATCATTTGATAATTTAAGTTCAGGAATGGAAGGGAGCTACTGTGTTTAAACGTTATGACCTTGTTGTAACAGAAGATAAAAAAACTCACAGCATCCTCTGCATCATCTCTCTTTATATTTCTATTTCTATTTCTATCTCTTGAAGAGCAACCGATACAAACCTAAACTTAAAACTAAGGTGGAAGAACGTGGTCCTACAAACTGCAGCAAAATAGAAAAATTCGCTCAATGATGTACGACCCAGGCTGATGAACCAGAATCCACCTGTGCTGCTGTGATGAAAGATGTGGGGCTTGTCAACTGGTCACAGATGACTGAGGCTGAATCCTAACTCATCTATGACATATCATTCAGATATGTTTGGTGTCCACCCTACTTTGGAGTTTCAGAGCCACTCTAAAACATTGAAAGTGTTAGTATGGACAGAGATTAAAACTGAGTCAAAACGCAGACAGAGTGGGGACAGAGGTCGTTTTAGTTTGAAACTTCTGTTTTCAAAATGTAAAAGTATGGATGTGGCTGAAAGAGGTCACGTCCAGTGCAGTACATATCTTCATTACACTGACAGACTATCAGTGCTTTTAGTGAAATGTCAATTGAAAAACTGAATAAATGATCAAGTTTTTTTTTTTTCAGTTCAGGAGGAGTGTAGGGAGACCCCTCGCGTGAATTGATTCTCTGAGTGTCTAATTAGAAGAATGAGCAGGAGTGGTGAGGGGCCGCTGGGATACAGCTGCCCCTGTCAGAGTCCCCCAGCACCAGTCCCTGGACCTGCTCTGGCCTTGGGCCCCCCGGCTGAGTCTTCCTTACAGCTGGCCCCTCGGCTGAGCTTCATAGCTGGAGAGCCGGGGGCGTCGGACATTGTGTTGAGAGAGCTCTTGCTGAGGACGGACTCGGCTGCCGACACAAACAAGCCCAGCAGTCGGCTGTTTGACGGCTTCACAGGCACCGAGATGGCGTCCTCTCTCTGGGACGCAGCTCCTCAGGAAGCCGGTATTCATGTCGGGGCATTGGGGGAGTGGTCTGTGGTGAGCTTATGTCTGCATTCACATCTTTGGCATTTCACTGACAATCCAGTCCACGGCGTCTTACAGTGGGCTGTGGCCTGGACTGACCTCTGCCGAGACAAAGATCTTTCAAATTTGCCTAACTTGTAAGTACAAGAATGGCAGCACTTCCCAACATCTCACCACGGTTTAGATAAAACCTATGAGAATTTCATGGTTTCAAAAAGTGAGTATGTTTTAAGTAGTAATTAAAGATATTAAAAAGTAAACTTTTGTGTTTATAAAAGTTCCAATTCCATGGACGCACCCACAGCTGCTAAAATAATTTTCAACTTTGTCAGGAGAGAAGGTAATGAAAATAAATACTTTATGAAACTTTATGTAAAGTCCTAAAATTGTCTATTATGGCCTATGCAGCTGAAAAATGTATAGAAAAACAAAATGGTGAATTTCATCAGAGATCCAGTCTAACAAGACACTATACTTTTATTTTATTAAAATGTATTTATCAGAATCAATTTCTGAATGTCTAAATGTGAAGGTGAACAATCAATAGATTTATTTACGTCCTGTGGTCACATGACCACCGGTTACTGGCATTAAACCCACATTAAATCTCCATGGAGATCCTCAAGGTCAAATCCTAATAAACAAGAGAAATTAAGCTCTGTTTTCGGCTCCAGGCTCGAAATCAAACATCCAAAAGCTGGTTGTTCACTATTTAGCAGGAGTGTAAAGAAGTGGTTTTTGCAGGTGGAATGACCGGCTAATTAGTTTGTTAATATGAGAGAGGGAGTGAGGGGAGAGACAGGGAGAGAAATGTCCCCTTTCTCTCGGTCCAGACAGGTTAAATGTGCAGTTAGAGCCGGACAATGGAGCGACCTTTCACATGCAAAGATGAGGTATATGGAGTGAGCCGGGTTTTGTGGCCGCTGTTCAGACTCCAATTGAGAGGCACCAAAGCGTGACGGTATATCCCCTCCCCTCCATGCTTCCCACTTTCCCTCCTTTCCTCATTGCCTCTCCCTCCTCGCCACCTTGCGTGTTTTCCTCTCTCCCCACATCCGTGTTTTCTTTCCTTCCATCCTCCCACCTCTACATTCAAATCAGGCCAGTATCCCTGAGAACTGTGGGTGATTTGGCACCTCCAGGCTCAGCAAGATGAAGAGTAAAGATGTGGAGGTCATAGGTCAGGTGGTTTGTGGACAGACCTAAAGCTTGTTAATGAAAGGTGTCGTCTTCTGGTTTGTGATTCTCAAGTGTACCTTAAAACAATGTTGAATTTCCATGGAAGAATAAATCCTACTGTGTTCTCTCTTGGAGCCTTTCACCTGGAACGCAACTTCATTGTAAAAAGTACAAATTTCAGCTGTAGTTTTCCGTGATGTTTGCCTGTTATTGTATCTTCCTTTTTATTGAAAAAAACTCTTCCACCTCCTCTGCAATATTTTGATTTTTTAGATTTAGCAAAATGTCCCTGAAAAGATTTACTATATTCTCTGTTGTTCATATTCAAACTGAGAAGTTTCCATTTGTTTTATTTTCCATTTGTTTTCTCTCAATGATAAATGATGATGTGTCTTATTCTTGGATTATTAATTCATATGAAAAGCTAAAATTTTTGCAATATAGCTGAAGGTCGTTAAACCTATACTTAAGACAATCATATCTGTTGTTCTTAATCACAATTTACCTACTAAATAAAAATAAATAAATGAAAATAAAATGATGTGAAGTGGAAGTATAGCACTTAAATATAAAAATAACTCAAGATCTTTCTTAGGTAAAAAACATTGCACTACTGCACTTGATTCCCTTTTGTGAATATATAATTTTAAGACATCTCAGTCTTCTCTCTTTTCTATTAGTGGATTGTTTAGTTCCTCTTGATGGCTGCTTCTCTTATAATTACTGCTGCTACATCCCATTAAAAACCAGTGTCACAGAAGTAGGACAGTATTAACCCAGGGAGGGGTTGTGGAGAGAAAGAAGAGAGGGGGAAAAACAAAATTTGGGGGGGTGGTGGCAGAGGGCATATTGGGAGTTGTATGGGGTTTGTCATACAAAGACTGAAGCCGTGAAATGGTGCTTGTAAAAGCCCGGCGCTGGTCGTCTCATTGAGTTGTCAATCTGCCCGGCAGGTCCCCTATATGATGAGACCTGTCAGAGCGCCACAGAGGGCGGGCAGGAGGGGCGAGGATGACCTAATGCCACATCAGCTCCCTCCATTTTCTCCTCTGAGAGGTTTGAGTGACACCCCCATAATACGGCCCCCGTGGCGCCATGGCAGCAGACGGACCGGACCAATCGGGGCACGGGATGATGGCTCACTGATCAGTGGGGAGGAATAACAGATACAGGTGGTGGAGGAAATAGCTGCGACAAAGCTGGTGCACAATTCCAAGATGGTTATCGACTAATTATATTTGTCAGTACAAGATCTGCTAGTTAACATCTCTATTTTTACAATGTGAAGGGAATAAAGTTGTCATCAGGCTTTAGATGCTAGAGTCCTTCACTTGTAGCAGCAACTTCCACACAAGTGGAGGAGGCAGGACACAAGTATTATGGCCTTAGACACAAACTCTGGAGGCTGTCTGCACAAATGGTTCGTACTTTCTCAACAGTTCTCCAGATTCTCTGCTGTGACACGTTCACAACAACACAGAAATCTCCAGAGCATAAATTCACAAGTTTTTGTTTATAACACTCCGACATCTTATTACCCAAAGCTCTGTTGACATCTTCCTCTGTGTCTTGTAAATATGTGGCACCGTTTTTTATTTGTTTTCTTTTTGTTCTTTTCATTTTTGTGCCTGTCACGTGTCAGAAGCATCATCAACACGCCCACTCACTGGCGGTGAATCCTCTGGAGGATCTTTGGCTGTTTTCTCACTCTGGACAATATCCAGAGTTTTTAACTTAACTCTGGATAACAAGCTAGCAGGAGAATCTCCAGAGGATCTCTCTCAGTCATTTGTGGTCTCACATACATGGAGTTCAGTGCAAGTCATGAAACCGGGTCGAGAGATTCTTTACAGTCAGTTGCAAAATACCAGAGTGCTCACAGGAGGTCACAGTCCACTGAAGCTCCATCGTCTGCAAAGAGGCAGAGACCAACTCCTCAGATTAACCTCCTTTGGGTCTGTGGTTGAAAATCCCAAACAGAGTCTGAGTGAAAGTGATGATGGGTAAAAACCTCACCAACAACAGAACAATGTGACAGTTTTGCTTGTCCTTCAGACATCGAGGGGGCAGGTGGCGACACAAACAGCGTCACCCACTGGCCTCTCGTTCTCCGGCACCTCCTTCCACCTATCGCACCATCTCTTTGTCTGCCTCCATCTCCCAGAGTTCAACCCTGGACCAGACGCATTGTCCTCTTTGATGACATGACGTCTCTGTCTATCCCACAGACGCAGACACAAAGACACACGCACAATACCAACACACACAGTGCTGACCCAATCACAGGCATTCGGACAGATTCTCTTTCAAAGGTTACATGTCAATTTGATTTGACAACCATGATAAAGATTTTTTTTTAATTCAATGTCAGTCACAAAACAAAAAGGAATTCCAAACCAGATGAAGCTGCATCACGAGGCGTTTTTCCAAAGACACAACTCTATTTGTAATCGTCCAAAGAGAAGTTAGCAGAGAAGGAGTTGCAGTTGAAATGTCTTTTCTAGATGTGTGTTGCTGACAGGGAGAAGGTAACTGAACCTTGTACAACATGTTCCATGGCGTCTTCACACTGAACAATCTGCATCAGAAACTTCAATGAGTAAATACAAGAAGCCAAATTCTGACCAGTTACACAGTTTGTGTCTCTGCAGCTGCAGAAGCCCTGACTTGAAGGCACATGTCATCGGGCTTAGAGCGTAATGCAAATCATCTACAGTGGCCCTCGAGGTCTAAACACAAAGCTAAATGCTTTTTTATTTTGACCCTCTGATCCCCCGTAGAAGTTGTAGGTAGGTATATGGCAATCTCAAGTTTGCCAGGGATTGATTTTCCCAGTTTTCCCAGTTACCCCATCCCAAAAAATTATTTATTGAGATAATTATTAATAATCATCTTATTTTCAGTTTGGTAATTCACACTTTTAAGATCATATTATATGATAATAATAACAATAATTAAATATTTTGATTTGATACATAATAAATGCAGCTCAAAGTCCTTTACATATAATATAGAGGAAAATATAAACATGTACAAATATAATTCAAAATAAGAAGCAAACAGATTTTAAGAAACACAAGAACATGTTAGAATGACATTTAAAAGAAAATTAGAGATCTGAGCAGGAGTTTGGACAAGAGCAAGATCTAGTTGCAGCCTGATCAAAGAGAAAAGTTTTCATTTTAAATTTGAAAGACATTCACTAAACTTGCTCTTCTGATTTGAAACAAACAAAAAGGTTTAAAAAATGTACTGAACCATCTGTGTTTGCTTGTGTCTGGTTTGATGTAAATATAATAATTTGTTTAAAATGTAAAAATTCATTTGAGATTCAAAGTTGGAGGGCGCTCCGCCACGGATTTGCATCCACAGACTTCAACGTGGACAGTTTTCAACCTTCACAGGCACAAAGGAAGCTATCAGCACGATTATCACAGGAGACCGCAGAGAGGAGGCCAAGAGGAGAAATATTTTCTCTGCTCCTTCTGCCAACATAACATTTACATTGTCTGCACACTTCTGAAGGGAACAGTTTTGATGACGCAAGAACCCTATCAAAACATGTCGGGGCGATTCTGTAAAACATTAGATCACATTCAAAGAGGAACCTTTTCAACGCTCTCACTTTCTGAAATGTTTGTGATGTTGTTGAAGGTTTGTGGTCGCGGTAGATTAACTGAGTGAAAATACATATTTCATCCTACACTGGAATTGGGTGTGAATTGTGAACGTTTGCTCAGCTTGTTACTGTGAGAACTTATGATCCTTATACTCAGCAGGTCTCTACCTGCATGAGCCTCATTATCTGAAGGTCTCCCTCAATATAAAGAGATGAGACCTTTAAAATTGTAAATTTGTTTCAGCTAAAAGTTTTTCTGTATTTTTTATAGCTCTGATCTTCATTTTGAAATGTTTGGCGCCTTGAATTATTTTTGTTGAGTTAAGTTTGTCTCTCCTGACACTACACCACACATTTAATTTATTTTTCTTTTTTTCCCGTTTTAATAAAAACATCTTCTTGAATTAAAAAAAGCATGTGGTCGAGCCTATTATCATGCAGCAATGCCTTGATCAAACTGTGGGAGCACATTTCAAGAATAACCAAAGATCCAGTAAAGTTTTATGGTCAATCCAAATACCATGACTGGACTTTATGTTTTAGTTTACAAGTTGTGCTGTGCCTCTGTTAGACCTCATTGATGTGTCGCACATGTCCCATCATCCTCTCTGTGCCCACACACACACAAGCCTGCATGAAAAAACATGAGCTGTTTTCATCCAGATGTATTCGAACATCGCAGAAAAGATGTTTCCTGAATCAATTTCAACAATTTGTTCCTCCGAAAATGTCAATTTTTATTCAGAGAACATATATATTAATTTTGTTTAATAGTATATTTTCAGGTATGTCAAAAGAAAAATTCGACTCCAACTTCTAGACAGTGACAAAATACAACACAGTTGATGTGTTAGTCATAAACTAACCCACAAAATGAATGTGGCTAACAATTCCCTCATGTCTTGGAACACTACTGTACTTTAGGTATAGTGCTTTAGATGCTAGCAACACAGTTTGGGTCAGAACAGAAAAACTAATTTCTGTTTTTTGGCTGGTTGTCTGTTCTGGGAATGCAGAATCTGTAAATGCAGGTTATTGCTCTTCCTAGGACCGTGTCCACCAGTGTGCGATTCCTCAAAATGTCTGACGAGCTTGTTGACATTTAAATTTCTATCTTTGAAGAACACAGGTTGATTCAGTGGAGGATGACGTCTGGACATAAGAGGCGACAACAACAACTTGTGCCGCAACATGTGGAACGACTTTGTTTTTTAACAGAATGAAGCAGCGTCTTGTTCCTGGAGTTAAAATAGAGCGTCTATATTTTAGGAGCGTCAGAGGTGGGCGGTTTGTCCCGGCTTGGCTTGGCACGGCCCGGGAGGCCTTCTACGACTGGCCTTGTTTGTTTGGACAGCAGGCAGTAATGTGGCGAGCTGCAGCCCAGGAGCCTGACCAGGAATGTGGGTGAAGGTCTCATCTGGCCCCATCAAAAGACGACCATGAGCCTCGCTGCTGTCTCCTCTCCAAAAGAAACTAAAATCATCAACTCTGACATTAGGCTGGACTCACCAGACCTCACTGCTCCGCCCTGTTTGAAGTCTATAGACAACTTAAAGGAGATTTGATCTAAATCAAAAAACGAATGGTTAGAGCCCAAACAACTTTTTTTTCTTCAGAATTAACACTCATAGTCTGCTCCTTTTAATTTAATTTTTATTTATTTATTATTCAGTTTCATCCGATTTCACTCTGTTTACATAGTTAGTTAATGCTACCTTTATACATATTGGTTTTCCTGTAGTCATTCTTTAATATTATTCAGGATCTGAAGGGCTAGGATTAGCAAACTATATATACATATGTATGATTTTAACATTATACAGTTTGTTTTGATATATTACAGTATATAAATATTGTTGATCCCATAGCCCAGAGAAATCATCTCATTTCCCTATAAGACCGTTTTTTTTATATCTGACATTCTTCATTTTAAACAGATTTTTTTTCTTCTTTATTATACAACTTAAAATGCAATAGGCACACAACTGATATACATTAAAACATAACGGGCCACAAAGTTTTCCTTGATTTTGCTTAAGTGTTGCAGGAAGGTTCGGTCCAGATTTAGAAAGACGGACTTTAACCACAACATAAACAAAATACCGGGATGTGGTTGAGTTGCAGAATGAAATAGAAATAAATGTAAAATAGACCGAAAGAAGCTTTGCTTCATCAACTGTTTTTAACAGCTGTCAGTCCTGTTGCAAACAGATTCAGGTTTTATCCGATATCTATCAAAAAATGATCCCCTCCAAAAATGATAATTACAGTGTACAAACCTGAAAGAATGTCAGAAACTTTGCATAAAGCAGCCGCAGGTTAGCTAGTATTCGAACAGTGGGGTTAAGCCACATTTAAACATAGAGCAAAACATGTTTTTCCCTCAAGATATTTAAAGACCTGGAGGTGGGTTTGATGCGTCTTGTCTCATACTTCAAAAACATCACATTTAAAAGGCAATAAATAACACGCTTCACAAACATGTCTCAGATGTGGCGAGTTTGTCCGGGGGCCGCCGTGGTTTTGATGAGGTGTTGTGTGTTTTTTTCATCGGCTCTGACACGCTCTTTTCTGCCTCTTTTCCTCAAACTCTGCTGAGACACGTTATCAGACAATTCGGTTTACCATTCTGCAAATGCATCAACAAAAGAGACGTTCAAAAACAACTCCACTATTTCATTGTTTTCTTCACTTTTTTCATGCTTTGTAGCTGCACTAAAATAACCCACAACAATTAAGACAATTAAACACCGAGCTTCAGACAGAGACCTGATCATTTGTGCTGACTCTCCCTCACATGAATAACATTTGGAAGAAACTGCTGCCAGTTTGTTTTTCTTTGTTTGTCTCTGGCCTGTTTCTTTGTCCCCGGATCATTAACGTCTTCTGGAGGAGACCCCGGTCGCCGTCTCCCTGTCTGTCTCTGTGTAGACTGACCCAAAGCTGTGTGGGCAGACGTCGGTCACAGTTTGAGCCTCCCGGTCACCAGGGCTCTCGCCAGACTGTCTCAGTCCCACAGTGCTCGGCGCGGCCTGGAGACAGGCAGGTGCCTGCAGCTCATGGCTGCTCTCAGAGACTGGTGTTTGGACGTTGAACCCAGTCTGACTGATCACAATCACTGATAAAACTGCTGTTTTTCCGGAGCACTGATGTGCATCAGTGCTTTGATAAGTGGCAGACCTTGACGCGGTAAAGCACCTCAACTTGCAGTGAACCCAGGCCTGTTGATGCCGGTGGGTGGGCTTATGACCATGTCTCCTAAAACTTACAGTAATATACCCTAACCTGATTCAGTCAAATACAGGATGTTTGTATTTATTGTTTTATTTGTATTATTTTCTCACATTTTAACTGGCTAAAGAAACGGAATGCTAGGTTTGTAGGGATGTGATCAAAGAGGTCACATCTGGTTTGTGTCCCATAGGTGGTTACGTTTCATCTTCTTCATCTCACTGGTTGAGATTAGGACAGGGAGTTGTGATTAGATATATGAAAAGTAAACATGACTTGACTTTATAAGTATGGAAGCTGTAGACTGACTAAATCTAGTAGAATATTCAGCGATCAGAAAATAAACCTAAATGAATCAGTATACAAACAAAATCTATTGCTTATATGTAATAAATGTGTAAATACAAATTATTAATTTACCTCCAATCAGTTTGTGAAAAAAAGTGAAACTCTAATCACAAATATATATTGATATCCAATTTTCTTAATGCCTTATGATTTTCTGATAGTGAGCCGTATATATATGTCCATGTTCATCTAGTGTGTATGTATGTTCATGTTAATTCCCCATACACAGTACTAGACACTGCTGTAGCATCACTGAAGTTTAGAGTTTAGAGTTCTGTACCAGAAGTAAGAAAAGGCATTAAAAATTCCCACTTATTAGTCTGTTAATAACTGATACAATCAAACAAAGCTTTATCCCACTTGCTTGATTTGTTTAGATAATATATTTGTTCGACAATAAACCTAAAAAAACAGGAATCAATTTATATAAAATATAAGAAACACTAGGTGAGAATCTTGATGAGGCCACCATGGAAATAATTAGAGCACTAATGTAACGTTTACCTTCTGGACAGAGATATATACCGTTTGTCAAGTTCACGAAATCTTGTGGCTTAGAAATGTTACATCGGGATTACCCCGCTCCCAAACTCATGGCCGACCCCTGACCTGTGGGTGAGAGCAGAGGGTCACTTTCTCTGGCCTCCAGCTGGTCCTCATCTTGTTGCGGAGGTTGGTAGATGAAAGCAAAGCGAAGGCAAACAAACACCGGGAGAAACGCTGATTTGTCATCAGCGCCACAAACACAAAGATCACTGACAAGCCACGGAGCTTCACGACACAAACATCTGTCTGATCTTATCTTCATCTGCTCGTGCCTGCGCTAATATTGACAAACTCTAAAGT
The DNA here is from genome assembly GCF_947347685.1 of Pleuronectes platessa. Lineage (NCBI taxonomy): Eukaryota > Metazoa > Chordata > Actinopteri > Pleuronectiformes > Pleuronectidae > Pleuronectes > Pleuronectes platessa. Next base: position 10,758,445 of record NC_070640.1, on the reverse strand, counting down.
CACGTCCTTTTCTCTCAGAGATCTTTCTGCTCTTAGCTGCTTGTTTCTCAACACCACCTCCTGAAGAAGATGGGTTTAAAAATAATTTAAGTTTCCTGAAAATCTAATCTACAATTAATTTAAGCAGATTTTCAATTGTCTTGGTTTCCTGAAAGATAATATTTTTCTCTTGTTGCCTGATGTGTACATTTTCAACAATTTGCTGACAATCAATATATGAACTTAATAATGTGACATTTGTCAGTTTTGTGTCCACAGCTTCTTCTTGTAAGTGTAAGAAAATAACACAATCAAGGTTTTAAGCAGCCACTGTAGGAATTTACTTGGAATATCATGAAATAGAACCAGGCAGCGATTGGCCTAGCACAGAGGAAACTGGGGGAAATAGCAGGTTTCACCTACCAGCACTTGTTTAGTTCATTATTTACCTTTGCCCAGGAGGTCATGTTTTTATGGTGTGTGTCTGACTCTCTGCAGCATTATGCAAAAACTATTTAATCGATTTCATTGTAACTTCGAACATGGGCAAAGGAAAAACCCAGTAATCAGTATGATCCGGACAAAATGGCTGATCCAGGAATTTTCTTTCACTTTTTGGGCGATTTAGCCTTTTTCTGACATTTTCCCAGCTAGTGTTTCATTGATCTTGATGAAATAATGTGAATGATTTAGGTGACTGTTAGCCCTTGACGGAGGTACAGGCTCTATTCTTGTAAACACATTGTCATGGTTGAAATATAATTTACTGTTAACTGAGCTTTAGGGATGTTGGTAAGTTGATTTTTTTCTAAACTCCTCACCAAGATAGCAAATAAGTGCATTTTACGTATTCTGAGCATGGCCATTATTATTACAGCAGGACCTTAAGTTTCCAGTTGTTTCACCTACATCTACAAAAGAGCTACAAGTTTGTTTTAATTAACCTCCTACTGGGACGTGTGGTCGGAGCTGCTGGTGCCCACCTCTCTTCAAGGTGGAGGGAGTGGAGGTCTCTGAGGCTGTATCAACAGAGAAACAACACAAACACTCATGTAATCACTATGTTAGAAAGGAGAGTCCATCATTCATCATGTAGATCACAGAGCAAAACACAAAATAAGAGAAGAGGCCGATCTTCTTCCCCGCGCGTCCGTCACTGTCAGTTTCTCCACCCCATTGGTTCCCGGCAGGAGGCGGGACTCCCGGGGAAATCTTTATTTGCTGGATCCTGGAACACACGTGACTCCGCTGCAGCATGTTTGACTTACCGAGGGAATGTAAACAAAATGTTGATGGGAAGTCTTTGAATTTCACAATGGGAACTGTTAAACCTGTTTGTTTGCCAAACAATCAAGTTTAGAGACCGTTTCCCGTCAGTCAGGGTGAGGTGGACCAGTCTGCAGCTGGTTTTAGGGACAGGATGTGGGACCTTGATCCTGATCTGTCTGCTGAAGTGATCTGGTATTTTCGGTTTTCAGTAGTTGTCATGAAAATGTTCAACTTTATTCCCCCTCGACACAACGTTTATAGAAATAGCGACGACTTGGTCAAACCGAAAAAGACACGACTGGAAACGAGACACGGACCACAATTATACCTGGTGTTAAAGTTTCCATATTATAGACTTTTTAAATAAATGTTTAAATAGATCTTTGTGTTGCCCAAAACACGATCCATCCCTCAGATGCTGCATTCAAGCTCAGCTGTAAACCCTCTATTGCAGCCCTGGATGAGTAAAATCACATGTTAATGAAAGTGTATGAGCAGATGGAATTAACTGTGGTCAGAATTTCATTGGATTAGCCTGATCACTTCCAGATGTTTGTGTGGCACGTCAGCCAGGGGATCACTGTTAAGGTCTATGCTGTCAGTCTGTTACTGTCTATTTTGAGAACTTAGTTTTATTCTTAGTACATCGTCTTATTTTGGGGCCTCTCTAATCCAGGATGACAGTAAATCCATGTTGAAATATCTGAGTCCCCTTTTCACTCTTGCAATCATTTTTTTAAGGTTGAGTTCGGAAGCTCGGGAGATAACAACTGGAATATCTCTGCAGAAGGAAATAGTGAAGACACAACAATGGTTTTGGTGAGACGGTCCAACTGTGAGACATATTTGTCCTTTATAGGCTGAAACCCAAAGGACACAGAGCCTTTGCTCCTTCACTTTGAAGAATCTACCAGAAGAGATTAGGCTTGTAGAATTGGTTACCTGATATCTCACTTCTTAAGATCTTAATCTTCATAAAAAAGCTTTTCTCATAGGATATCTATGACTTTTATTAGCTATTTATTATTATTATTATAATTACGATGGATGATATGTGGCCACCGTGGCTTAATTGGTCAATTTAAAATTCCTTTTTATAATCTGTTTTTGTAAGGACAGTTCTGATTTGTTGATAGTAATAAAACCTTGATTAACTTGTTGAATGTTTGAACGACTCATCAGCCTAATCTTGGGAATAGAGACTGTTTCAAGACATCATCCGTCTCCAGGAAATAAAAGGTTATTCCTTCAACCTGCAACATTTCCCTCACATTCACATTCTTACTGTATAAAGAAAAGAAAAGCAATGAAGCAAATCTGATCAGCCGGTGTTGCTGGAGGAAAACTCATGCTCACCAAAGTCTGTAGTTTTCATTGTCACGAAATCTGTGGCTGTACAACATGGTGGACCAATAACAGCATCTCCAGAACCCCGTCCCCAACGTGGCTAAAAATACTGTGTCCCACAAATCCAGATCTTAGAATCGTCTGTTTTCACAATCATAACAGATTGTTGTTAAATGTGGGCGAGAGAATAAAAAGTGGATTTTGATTATTGTGGGAGAGGGAGGAATGAGCCGCTCTTGGCTGTGAGATTTCTTGATGCCACTATGTTTTATAGTGCTTGTGACAAAGAACTGAAGCTCAGCAGAGGATCAGACATGTCTGTTTATGAAGTGTGAGTGTGTGTGTGTGTTTGTGTGTGTGTGTGTGTGAGAGAGAGTGAGTGGTTTTAAGGCGGCTGAGAAAACAAACACACACACATTCACTCAGGAAAGAAGAGAACATGTAAACAGGAGGAGGAGGTCTGCTCTTCCGGACTGATAATTATATATTTCACTGATGAAGGATGAGGAGCGGGTGATGACAGCCTTATTCTTCTTCTTTGTTTTTTCTTTATATTCTTTCCTATTTTTCCATTCGGCCTCACAGAGACTCGGAGGCTTTGCGTTGTGTTTCACTCTGTAATGTATTATAATAACTGTCCCGGCTTTCAGTGATAAAAAACATTATCTGCAGTCCTCACTTAATTAGACACTTGTTTGTTATGCTTTGGTTGAACTTCCTGTCTGTACTGTCTGTCCTGGGTGTTTAAGTACATGAAACTATAATCACATGCTGTATTTTGTCGCTTCACAAATGGCCACGACGGAATCCGGGATATTTTGGCTTTGTTTGTGGATAGTGGGAGGACGTGGAGACAAGTTGTCCATCTTTATTTACAGTCTGTGTGCAAATGATGAACATTTGACCGATATTGTTTCCTACCAACATATCTTCAGGCTGCTTAGCACAATTTAAATCATATTATAACGTTACTTTCTCATAAATATAACCATGACATGTCCTTCCCGGGCTGTTCGAAAATAGGTTGATGTCCTTTTCTTTCCCCTCTCCATGGTTCCACCTGGAATCAGGTTTGATGCCTTTTTAAAAAAAATATATATTCGTTAACTTTTCAAAATCTTTGACCGATTTGAGTGCATCATCAGTGAACCACACATTGCTGCAATTGTTAATGTGAACTGTTTTAAAAGATGTGGAATATGACAGTCTCTCAAAAGTGAAGACAGTGTCCCACTCACCACCTGCCTCCTCCATGTTCGTGGATGGGACATGGTACAATTAAAAATAAAAATGTAATTAATTATTTTGTTCTATAAAATGGGGTGAAATATTGCGTTTAACAACTGAGACTATTGTTGAGTGTGTGCATCTTCTGTCGGACCTCACTACTTCGGCTACATCCCCTTATCGCATCTGGCTTCAAATGCACGAGATGTACAAAAAATTTGATTGTATCTGGGATATTTTGCCGTAATTTCTGCAAAATCTGAGGAAGTGAAGACGCATCATATATCCTCATTTACATTATATGGTGTGAATGTACTCATGCACACAAACTGGCCAGTGTGAGCATCGAAGTATGAGAATTAAGAGCCAGGATTAGTCTTGCAAAGCTGTAATAAGGAACACATACAGACAGTGGTTACAGACACAAAGGATTTGTTGTACTTGGTTGGTCCATATACAGAAACACTCTCAGCTCTTTGTTGTGTTCGGCTCGTGTTGTAAACTTCGGCCGTTAAAAAGTCTCATGGAATGGCAGCGTTATAAAACCCTCCAGAGGTCTTTGAACATGTTTTCGATTCGCTGTCAGAGAGGCACCAACACGGAATGAAACCCACAAACACGACCGCGCCCGCAAGTCACAGAGTCCACACACAGACCGACACCTCCCAGAGTGAGTTGTTTCAAAAAACATCAGGAAACATCACGAGCAAAGAGCAGAAAACACTCCGAGCATGAACACACACAAGAAAACATGTTTTTTTAGATGTGGGAAAGAACTGTGTACTGAGTGGTGCACAGAGACTGTATTTAAATGTATGTTAGTAATTATGCTAAATTAAAGAAACAATTTTGCCAAAAGCCAGTTTATTTCTAAATAAAACAAATCTTCCTTGCAAAATTGATCCAAATGGATCCAAAATGTTCCTCATGTGTTACGTGGATGTAACAGCGTGAAACTGAGAGTTATTATCTGAATCATCTGTTTGGTGCCTCAGTCGCTTTTCTGGTCTACAGGAGTCTGCTTTGGAAGCGAAGGCTTTCCAGATCGGACTCAGAGAAACGTTCCCACGCAACGGCACGGGAACGCAGCACAGCTGTTGCCACAATTTTCCTTAAATTCATTGAACTTATACTCTGATACTCTGAGATTTTGTCAGAACACCCCCTGGGAATGTGGAACTTGATTGTGGCAGGTTATTTGAGAAAATTACAGAATCATTTTCACGAGTTATCAAGATAAAATTATCTTGTGTTTCGAACACAGTGTTGTTAGGAAAACTAGTTTAGATGAAGCGAACAAATTTATGATAATCTATGAAAAGATTTTCAGAAAATAGGACCCTTCTAAACAAATAAAATTCTGCTACATAAAGTAAAACATCATATTCAGTCACAGGAACATATTTCTTGGTCATATCCTGCTTATACCAAGATACTCTAATCTCAACGTAAAAATATATTTATTGATTAATGTTCTTTTGGTGATGGATTTGCAATGTCAATCCCACTTGTGTTGTTTAGCAAGCAACAACTTGATGTGTGTGTGTGTGTGTGTGTGTGTGTGTGTGTGTGTGTGTGTGTGTGTGCCGTACAGTAGGAAGCATTTAAAACTGGAGAGGCCTAAACTGCCACCTGGACCTCCCGAGCCATTAGGCGCCCTCTGAGGAGAAAGTGCAGGGTTGAGACGGAGGGAGTTGGACTGGATTACACTTTCTACATGTCCATTGACGCACATTTGACATAATGACGTCCAATCAGTCACATCCTCGGGGCTCCATACACAAACGATTACAGGCCTGCCCGGCTGCAGCGGACGCTAAACGTTCACATCAGCTCAGTAATGACTCATTAAAGCTCCAGACAACCTGTTTGTTTACAAATGTACATTATTAAAGGACGTATAGCTGTTGTTAAACTGAGTGCACAACCCTATGTTGCCAGGGTGAAGGTCGCATGACAAAGATCCCAGTGTTCACAGTTTTGTTCTTGAGTAATTTATGATACCATTAATGCAATTAGCTCACTATGATATAATAATTAACCTGTTTCTTCACCGCCTTACTGTAAGTAATAGGACATTTTCCTCCTAAAGTTTTGTGTATTTTGCATGAGAGATTTCTGTATAGAGAGTTTAGGAGGTAGAGTGGGTCGTCCACTTACTGGAAATTCAATGGTTTTATGTCCTTGGAAAAGATACTGAATTCCAAATAGGACAATTTTTAGCTCAGAACCGACAGAATGTGGATATTTTGGGAAAGTGAGGAAGACGCCTTTGCTGTTCCTCACTCTCTGATCCGCTCTGAGTGTGTGGTCCGGGTATTACTCATGTTGTTGGGACACGATCCTGTGTACACAGTCATATTATCGGGGACTGCTTTTCCTTATAGGGACAAAAAGAAAAATCCACCACAACATGATCATTGCATGTTTTAAGGTTAATAAGTTAATGTTGAAGTTGGGATAAGGGTTAGGATAAGCCAAGTAGTAACTATGGTTAAGGTAATTCCCCAGGAAACCAATGCAAGTCAATGTAATGTCCTCTGAATTCATGGAGACACGACTCAGTGTGTTTGTGTGTGTGTCATAGTGTGTGTAGAAAAAATAGTGAATGTTGTATGAATCTCACTTGTAATGTAAAGTGTATTGTGTAGTCAAAAAGAATGGAAAAGCACTAAACAAATTCAGTATATTTACAATTAAAAACCAAATTCACATTATAAACACAACACGGCTGTGGTTTTGATTTAGTTTTGGCCTTTGAGTTTCTGTTGTGGGTGAAATTGTAGCTTCAGATTTGTTGTGCAGTTCTACTTTCAGCATCCTGCATAAGGATTGTGAGCTTTCATCCGTCGCCTTGTTGAATGTGCACATTCAGAATTGTTGCAGGTGTTTTCATCGATCACAACACAGACACGTTTTCACTAAATGTCTTAATTGCAGGAGAGTTTTTTAACGAGTGGGTTTAACTTCCTGTATTTTTGGGAAGAACCAAACCACTTGTTTCCTCTTTGAGGCGACAGGAAGAGACAGAGAATCACAGGGAATCCAACCTGCTTGTAAACGTAAACATCTGCGGTTTCTTTTTAAAACCCAGAATAAGCTGCTGTGGTCTGTGTACAGTGAGAGTAGATTGAGGCCCACTCACAAACACCTGACATAGTAAACTTTAAGGTATCAAACCTCTCAACGTGCCATTGTCGGTGCCGTGCTCGGGCCTTTGTGGATGATCCGGCAGACGAGACAAACATCCGGCTCCTCTTTGAAAGAATCCTCCTCCCGACTTGTTATTGGTGCGTGTGGTTTCCTCGACGGAAGGGCCTGTCGTTGTTGTTGAAAGTGGGTGTGAGGGCTGCATTTAAAAAAACCATGTGATTTATGAGACCTGTGGGCTCCTCTTTTGTCTTTACAGCTGCAGCTTCCTCACGACTGGGTCTCTCAGACACCGCACTCCTAAATGCCAACGTCCTTTGTGATTGTGTCCTTGAAGGTCAAGGACTCGAACCTCCTGACTCAGGAGCTTTGAGATGCACTGAACAAATGCTAACGCCTGCTGCTTCTCATCTTTACATCATTAAATAGTATTAAATGTTTTTAAGAGTTCACCAAAATATTTTGGATGACTAAATACTGCATTAATCAATATGTTGAACACACTATCCTTGACATGGTAAACAAATTACCTGTGAAACATAAGTATGGTTTTGACCCAAAACTAAAGAAAGGAAAGAAAGTGCGGTCAATCATGTGTGTGTAGAAGCTGAGAAGATCATTATAAATGAAAAACAGTATAATTTCATACGATGACCAACATCTTAAAAACAACATCATAAGGATGGAGACGTATATTATTTGCTTTGCACTGGTTTGATTCTGACTTTAACTCATTCTCGTCTTGATTTCAGGGACTTTGAATGAAAATATCAGCCACCGATGAAAAGTGAAAAGTGACCGTCAACAACTCCCGTCCGGCGTGCTTTCACTAAACCCGGGAGAGGCAGGTTAACTCAGTTAGTGGGGTCTTAATTGCTTCCCTGTGGGGAGCTCAGTGTGTCTGAAATGAGTTATCACCACAGCCAGGCAACATAAATCTACTCTGACACAGCCACTCTGCCAGCCAGGAAACAAGTCAGTCTGTGAGTCCAGTAAGTCAGGCAGGCTGACAGCGAAGCAGACAGGTTGGCCGGCCGGGCGGCCAGACGAGCAGGACGACGCCGGCCGCTCACTTAGTGCTGCTGTCAGTCAGATAACAAACAGCCAGCCTGTTGGTGAGGGAATCGTAAGGGCAGCATTCAGCAGCCTGCGTGCCCGGCACCATTACAGTTGTTTGCACCTCTCTTTACATTATCTGCAAATGTACACTACATGTTCATTATCTGAGCGTCTTGGTCACTTGTCTCTGGGAGGATGTCTGGTGTGAACCCTGCAGTGTCAATGTACCCTCGTTGAAAGGAATGAGGAAGCCTGTTTTTTCTCGTGCTTATCCGTCAACGTCAAGTTTGTTTGAAAACTCTCACCTTTCTTTCCTTTATGTACACATATGGATGGAAGGTAAGGCTGCACTCTGGAAACAACCCAACGATCATTCACAGGCACATTCACACCTACGGACAATTTTAGAGTCTCAAATTAACCTAAACTTTAATAAACATAACTTTGGACTGTTGGAAGCCCCTCGCAGACACGTGGTGAACATGCAAACGCCACACAGGAAGGACTCAGCCAAACCGGGATTCGAACTAATGATCTCAGTGTCCTGTAAATCTCAGTGATGCATCTATATCAACTGGAGCCGAGGAACAGTCCTAACATTTTGTTGAGAGAAACTAAATGGTACGAACGGTAGTGGAAACTATCACAAGCTTATACTCACCAAATCAAATATAACATTTCCTTACCAGGTGGAAAACCCCTCAGTGCTTTTGAAACACAGAGCAAATGTTTCCAGCCGCCTTTCATTGAGAAACCGTTTTCAAATTAACCTGCAGTAAAAGGCTCAGTTGTAGCAGAGGGTGTGACTGAAGGGCTACAATTAATATAGAAAAAATCATTTTCCGATTTATCCCATTGGGATTAGCAGAAAATTACCTTGGATAAATCTGTGTGATTGTGTGTGTGTGTGTGTGTGTGTGTGTGTGTGTGTGTGTGTGTGCTGAAGCTAAAAGAGCCTCTATAAGTCATCGAGCCAGGGTGCCAGACCTACAGCTCCGTGAATAACTAAAGTGTCTCACCGGCTCACTGCTCCGCTGGCTGTCTGGCTGATGGTGCAGTCAGGTGATTACAAGGACGCCATTTGGTTTTACAGCAGAATAATATGGCCACTGTTCGCCCTCTTTCCTTTCTCTCTCGCCCCATGAGGATATGGAGGGGGCCGGCAGGGGAGTGATTAAGATTTTAAGGAGCTGCCTGGCTGGTTCAGGGGTTGGAGGGTAAAGAGAGGGGGATTTATTAGGACCATAAATTAGACCCAGACTTTGTCCCCCTCATCCCTCCAACCTCCACCCCCATTATTTTAAATCACTGCCTGATAGATAGATAGATAAATAGATAGATGGATATATGGATGGCTGGATAGATGGATGGATGGATAGATGGATAGATGGATAGATGGATATATGGATGGCTGGATAGATGGATATATGGATAGATGGATAGATGGATAGATAGATGGATGGATGGATAGATATGTCCGACTCATTTGCTCTGGAAACTTTTCCTGCTAGCTCCCAATAAAATGTCCGGGAAATGTCTGAGTGAGTTAATGCAGTGAGTGGATGTGTCAACAATGCTTATAACACGAGGAATACAAATATTTTAGTTTGAAAAAGAGGAACCGTACACGAGAAAGACACAACTTGGAAACACAACTAGATTTGAGAGCTTTTGGCAATAAGGGGTCGATTTGGCGTAAAGAAAAAACGTTATGAACACGTCTGACCCACACAATCTCCTGTTGTGTCCTTCATATGTGAGAGGCAAACTCCAGAAAATGTATGACACATATCAAGTTTACAGTTTAGTAGGTGCATGCATGAATGGTTCTTTACTCCACTCTGTACACCACAGCAAGGCTTTCAGGTCGGAGTTCTAAATCATCCTTGCATGTTTGTAGATGTGTCAGCTCCACAGAGATGTGACTGTGCTCCAGCCCGGCCCTCATCACTCCGGACACTTGTGTTTGCTTCAGGACAGAGCCGCAGTACATTCAAAGGTTCTTCCTCAACTGAAAGATCCAGGGTCAAGATTTCAATCAAATCTGCCTGCAGACATGATCTGATCGTTATTGATGTTCGTGTTGAGTCCTAATAAAACTAGTTTCCAGCACAAATCAGTTTGATTGATGAATTTCTACTGTCGAAATCGTCACTTTTAAAGCCATTGATACAATTTATTTTTGATAATTCTTTAAACACGTTTGACTGTTTTGGAAAAGTTCGACTTTTATAGGAAAAACAAACCAAAAAAAGGTGGTTGATTGGTTTGTCTACAAAAAAACCAAAGTCATACATTTGATGAAAGCCAAACATTTTTCCTGGTTGAACGGTTTGACCGATTTCAGAGCTTCAGTGCCACCACCGGAATCTTCTCTCCTCTGTGTTTGGAGGCTATTTGCATCATTAAAGGCCTGGGCCCCCGGAGCGCTGTGGGCGTGTGTCAGTCCTTCGATTAAAGGGCGACCATTGAGGAGTGTGTGTTTTGTGGTCTGAACCAACAGCATGCAGGACGCCACTCGGGCCTGAGCTGACGCAGCAGCGACATGTGAGCGCGTGCGGTTGAGCGGTGGGGGAGAGGTTGAGTTATGTGGACGAGTGCTGGGTGTGGGGGGCAATAAAGTGTCAGGTTATAATACATAAACTAAAGCTCAAGTGTTAGCGTACCTGTCATGTGGATGAGGTGAGGACTGTCATGTGGTATAATATGCATTTATCCTACTGTGTATTAAAAGATGTGGGTATGTTAGATCAAACCCATAAGAGAATCAGAGGAGTGATATTGATGGGGTAGAAAATACAGCAGACGATTTTACTCCACTTGAAAGATTTTATCAGACTTATTCCTTCACTTCTCTCTCTCTCTGTTTACATCCACTCTCCACCCCCCCCCCCCCCCCCTCCCTCTCCCAGTGAGCGACTCCACTGACATACCAAGGGCTTCTTTCAGCATGTCTCCAGGTCTCCGGCTCTCTTTAAACAGCCGGCGTCTCCGGCGAGTGTGGCCTGACAGAGGACGTTTTTCAAACCGGCCCTGACGTTGATGAAATGCCTCCGGTACAGTCCAGGCGCTGCAGTGGCGCACACAGTGGTGAGAGTGTTGACGGACACCACGGGTCTATGTGTGTGTCTCTGTGTTCGTGATAGAAGTCGTTTTTCCTGAGAGTCAGACACGGAACAGAGGCCCATTTGATGTATGAAACTTTGAATCTCCTCAAACCATTTAGAGAAAAACTACTTTCCCGTGACGGCCCGACTCAGTTTGATAATTCGCACAGTGTGAGTCAACAAATGTAGGAAAACGTTTTTAAGTATCAATGTTTTTTACATTTTGGCCAGTTAGGAAGGTTTTCTTTCATATTTTCTAAGAAGAAATGTATTCCAAAACTTTTCTTATCAATTGTTTAGTAAAATTAAAAAAATCTTACTTCTCTCTGCTGATAATGCAGGTCTGTAGATTGCACAAGTGTAGCAGTGAAAACTATCCCCCGGTTTCTGTGTTGAGTAAAACTTTGATGATGTCCTTTTTTGGGGTCAAACTTTAGTGGATTACTGATTCTCTTCTTTGCTCCTGCTTTGCTTTGTACCAAGTTTTCAAGACAGATATCTGGTTCCGCAGCTTCTAAATCTTCCTGTGCAGGTCACCGGCTTGTCCCTGAATGTGTCTGTCGGCTGTTTGATCCTGAGCAGGTGGTGTTCACAGGGACTGTAGAGCCGTTCCACTAAAAACAGCTTCCTGCTGCAGCGCTGATAAGATCAGTGAGAGTGAACCAACGCAGGGAAGTTAGCAGATGTGACATCCAGTTGCTGAAATGCAACGTATCACTGAGGAGAACTGGGGACTGAGGGGAGCCGGAAAAAGAAGGAGGCAGAGGAGGGCTGGAGGATGGATGGATGAAGAAGAGGAGGAGGTGGTTTACTGCAACAGATCTTATTAAGAGCTCAGGAAGAACACGAGGCACAGGAAGTTTGGCGCTCTGTGTCCTGCTCTGCCCCGCTACATGCCTTTACCACTCTGTTATGGTCTGCACTGTCTCAGTGTGTGTGTGTGTGTGTGTGTGCGTGAGAGTAAAGCAGTGGCTGGCAGTGAGGAAGGAGAAAGTGTACAGAAATCAACGGAGTGGGTGTGTTTGCCAGGAGGAGAGAGTGGAGAGAATTTGTGTCGTAGAGGGCAACACACTCCCTCACAGACACACGCACACACACACACACACACACACAAACACATACACAAATTCATACACATACAGAATAGGTCTAGAGGAGCAGTTTCCCGGTTGTGGAAGTGAATGTGACTATTACTGAGGTATTACTGTCTCCAGATTGCAGGCCTGTTCCTGCCCTTGCATCCGCCGGCACTCCTTCGTCCACAACTGGGAAATTGGGACCATGTGTTGCTGCTGCTGCTGCTGCTGTACTCCTCTACCTTCTCCATGCCTCTTCTACCTCTTCTACCTCCTCCGTTTCCTCCTCTACCTCCTCCACTCTTTCTCCTCAATTGACTGAAGTCAGGTTTTACAGCATCTCTGCCTCTACACACTTCGTCTCCACGACTCTGTAAAGCCGCTGTAGACCTGAAATAAAACCGGTGTGTGTGAGGAATTGTCCGACCATGTCTAATGGCAGAAGTGTTGACACTTGCTCTGAATGGTCATTCACAGGCGGAATGGGAAAAGCCTGCTCCTGGCTGCAGCGCCTTTCAGAAAGTCCAGCAAATCGGTGTCTTTTGTGTCTTTCTAGTCTCGACACATCAACTGTACAAGCTGGGCTAACACCACATGCTGTAAAAGAAGGTCTCACATTGAAAGCATTCAGGGTGTTAGAAGCTTGTGAGCGGTGTTAAACCCTGCAGACTTTCTAACCTCTGTACCAGTTGTTATGAAGTGGACAACATTCTCTCATTGTCCATTCGTCTTGTTGACGTGCGTTAACTCATTCTACGTGTTTTAATCTGCTGCTGGGCCAGAATCTGGGACGGTATAATGATAACACTCCGAGCAGTGGATTTAACATAAATCCACTAAAAACCTGTTTCCGATAAGAGAGCTGTGTCTGGACAATGTTGAGTAAAAGAAGAACTGATGTTACTGTGCAACTCTTTCATCACAAAAAATAAGAGGACAAAAAAGAAGCCGCAGGGACTGGAAGATGCAGACTTACTATGATCTATCATTTGTGAAGTTCAGTCATAGAAAAATTCTCCATTTTTAGCCAGCTTCTAAAATAATACTACAACAATATTTTAGTTAGATGTATCTATCTATCTATCCATCCATCCTTCTTTACATATGTCTCTCTCTATATATACTGTATATATATTTCTTTGTGTGTTTGTGTGTTCATTTAAATCTTTTTGTGTTTTTTGTATGCATTTTAACTGGATACTGAATAATAAATGTCATTAAAACAAAAATCAATTCAATAACACTGCCCAGCTGAAATAAATATTCTTAAATCAAATGATCTTGTATTAATCCGTTGAAAAACTAAGTCTTAAAATTAGACAAAGTTGTTGCTGCAATTTTTTTATTTGAAACTAGTATTTTGGTCTATGTATACAAACTAAAACACAGCTGAACAAAATTTCAGATAAATGACCTAACACATAATCGCTGATCAGGGTGACAATCAGCTGTCATGGCCTCCCTCTAACTGCATTTTAACTGAAAACCAATCCGTCTTAAATTCACCCTAATTCTAAAATTAGGTTTAAATCAGGCTTAATCTGTCCAGTGTCTGTTTCAGATGATCTGAAAAGCACTTTGCTTGGAGGATGCCTTTCGTCTCCTCCCTCATGAGAGATGGGTAAATGCACTTAAGTGCCTTTTAAGAGCTAAAGATTTAATTTTGGACATAAGGCAGAGAGAAGATTAAAGCGATTCAGACTCAGAGGGTGACAGGGAGGAGAGGAGAAGACAGCTGAGGTTCAGATAAAGCGCGTATGAAAGAAATTCAAGCGCAGGAGAAAGGCGAGGGGCAGGAATGAGGAGTGTTTGTGTGTGTGTTCAGGGGTTGCTGAGGTGCGGAAGGTCACATCTTGCCAGAATGCAGGGGTCAAGTTTATTTTTCCTGCCAGGGGAGGCGCTGACAGGGCGGGAGGAGAAGATGGAGGGATGAATGCAGGGCGAGAAGGAAGAGAGTTAAGAAAACCGTGTCGAGAGTGATGTTGTTTGGAGGATGCTCTCAAGAAAAAACAATGACCTGGATTAACACAACGTATAATCAAGAAAATAAATAGTTTAAGTGAGTAAACTAATTAAATTCTGGTAGTTAGTTTGGTTATATATAAAAACCACGTAATTCTACTAAAGTGTGCCAGGATATGACTACTTAGAGGAAGGACATGCAAGTGTAAACAACCAATAGAAAATATTTGGTTGTTTATTTTGGGCCTGTGTTGCTTTCAACTGGGCATTTGTTTATCAAGATACTTGAGCAGTGAAGACACACACTCCACACACACTTATCAAGGCTTCTTCAGCCACACACAACCACACACACAAATGTACACACGCACATACACAAACGGAGGTATCTTATTAGTGTCAGGATGCAGTGAAGAGCCTCCGCACTCACTCCAGGTTCATCCTGAGAGGTCAATGCATAACATCCTACAGGAAGTAAACAAGCACACATGCACGCACGCACGCACACACACACACCCACACACACACACACACGCACACACACACGCACACACCTTTCCCCCTTTTCTCATTTCATACTCAAATTTCACAGCACAACATCCTGCAGGAAGGTATGCACGTCTGTGTGTGTGTGTGTGTGTGTGTGTGTGTGTGTGTGAGAGAGACTGTGTTAGTTAAATTTATTGAGCAGTTACTCGTCCAACTCCTGGTTTATTAGAAACTTATGGGAATGATACATCTCGCACACTTAAAATAGTTTCAAGATTCAAGAGGAATGTAGGTAATAAATGGCTGAATGCTGATGGTTTTACCAAAACCACAACTTCCTTAAGAGATCTAGGAAAAATTGATGAAATAATAAAATCATTAATTATTATTTCCCCCCAAAAGTTCTTCTTCTATCTTGTGTTTCTAAATCTATTTCGAATATCAAGCAAAAGTTCTCACATATTAATAAAACTCCAACAATGTGAGCACACTGGGTTTTCTTCACCCGGTTCTGGGGAACACGTTGCTTTCTGCTGAATCCGTGGAAAAGGCATTTTTAACACGACAGCGAGAGAGAGATCCTGAGGTCCATCAACTCGTTCCTTTTGTATTTTATTGTTGTTGTCAAGCACAACCACAACAGGCCGACAACATGTACCACAAAGTCCCGATTGAGGTGAACACACAGGTCCAAAAAGGAACCAAAAAAGGAAACAGAACACTTCGCTCTGTGAGGCCTCAGTGAGATGACGAGACCAGGCTCACAGACGACGTATTCGGTGTTTGATAAAACGGCTCGCTGTGTGGTCTTGCACAAATTACGTATTACTGACAAAAGACAGAGATGAAGAAAGAAAAGATTTAACAAGGGCTGAATATTTACCAATTTTAAACTAAAGCCTGCAAACGGTAACAGTGATATCAGTGATTTCACATCGATGATATCCGATCACCCGCACATCTTCTTAAGAAACCAACTGCTGTTCATGTGATGTTGTTCTTTTGGGATCAACGCTGCTGTGTGTCTAGCCCAGTAACCCTGAACCCTAAAAACATATACTAAATGGACAAAGGAACCTACATATAACTCCTACACCTAAATTACTCCACCCTCTTTTGCAGCTATAACAGCTTCCACTCTTCTGGGAAGGCTTTCTACAAGAGGTGTGTCTGTGGGAATTCTTGCCCCTTCATCCAAAAGAGCATTTGTGAGGTCAGCCACTGATCTCTGCATTCTACTTCATCCGAAAGGTGTTTGATGGGGTTGAGATCCGGGCTCTGTGCGGACCAGTCAAGTTCTTCCACATCAAACTCACCCATCAAGGATGCAAGGATGGATCTTGCTTTGTGCACTGAGGCAAAGTCAGGGATCAGAACAAGGCCTTCACCAAACTTTTCCCACAAAGTTGGAAGCATGGAATTGTCCAAAATGTCTTGGTAAATTAAGATTATTACGATTTCCCTTCACTGAAACTAAAGCACAGAGTCCAACCAACCAATGGCAAAGGGACTGAATGAAACACCTGAATGTGATGATTAAGAGGTGTGTTCCAATACTTTTGTCCAAAGTGTCTATATACACAGGTCTGTGTATGCAGGGGTCGCCATGGAGACGTATGTGGGACACCACAACATGAACCTGAGAAATATGTCAAATATGAGGGAGCGTATTTGAGACGGGACAGAGGTCGACTGAACCAACTGAAGAAACTACTTCATGTCCTCACCAAAATCATCAAGTGTGACTTCCTAAGATGATCTTATTTAGAAAACATATCTTCATAAGGGAATTTCTAATATTTTACAGGCTTAAAAACAAACTGAAAAAGAATAATGAAGAGAACATACAGGAAGGAAGCAACAATTTAGGCATGAAAAATACAAATGTTCTGCTCCAACTAATTTAATGGTCTTTCTTGACATAGGAAAAATAAAATCCAGACTCTAGGACCAGAACGTTTCCTGGATTGATGAAAAAGCCTTTTGGCCACCAAACATCGTCAGTATTAAAATCTGTTCTAAGCTGCTACTTGTGATGACTCAATTTCCACCTGAAAGGAAAGAAGATGAAGGTGCACTGATAAGAGTTAAATTGTGTGTGTGTGTGTGTGTGAGTGAGAGGCTGAGGGTCTGTAACTCAACACAAAACAACAACCCTGAAGCTAGTCCTGTAATCTCTCTCGGTTTCCCTCCCTCTGGATAACTCTTTTCTCTTTTTCTTCTCAATCTTTCTTCCCTTGAGGAGCCACATAAAAGAGCAGGGCGCTGTTATCAGTTCTGTGTGTGTGTGTGTGTGTGTGTGTGTGTGTGTGTGTGTGTGTGTGTGTGTGTGTTGGACATACCACAGTTTATCTCTGTGAGTAGGAGACCTCCTCCTGGTTTGTCTCTCACGCTGCTTGCTGAGATTTATCAATGGGAAACGACAGTGGAACCAAATTCTTTTAACCAAACACAGGTCAAACGTCTGGAGTCAAAGAAGTTTTAAATCTTATTCCTCTGAAGAATTAGCCAATTGTTCTTTATTGGATTTCATGTCCACGTGTTTCCAACAGTGACCAAAACATCACCAGAGAACTACAAGTGTTTACCGCAAATTTACACCTGCAGGAGGAAATGGCGTAAGTTGAGTCAGCATTTGTCTAATATGTGAAGCTGGACTCCACGTCCACATGACACAGATGTTTTTGAGAAGAAACAGCTGCTTATTGAGTCTCTTCACCGTCTGGCGAACAGGAACAATGAGGGATACGATCAGCGTTTGTTCTTTCTGGTGGGATGGAAGCTCTCAACATTAAATCTTCAGTCACTTTGTTCAGACTGATCATCAGGCTGAGTGAGAGCTAACGTGTGCACTGTAGAAATCACAGGTTCACATCAGTCCGGTTTTCTTGCAGTGATTTATTCCTCTTCCTCCTTAGAGGTCCGACAGTGACTCGCACTTTTAAAACATGTGTCATGGTTTTGTGTCTGCTGCCAAGTGCTGAGCCAAACAACTTATTTTTTTCTATTTCTAAAGAAATCAATATGACATCGAACACTAGCAATTTGTTCATGTTGTTTAAATTTGTACTTTAAAACAACGTGAGCTTTCTAATGGAGTGGCTTTCAAAAACAATCCTGCAGTGATGAAATCAGGATAATTATATTACTATAGCCCAATATCACAAAACACTCTTTTAAATCTGTACAGCATGTGGCACCTTAGCCTCTTGATTCAGACAAGGATAAATCATAGACTGTGTATAAAGATGGATGACTCAGCCAAATCATCTGCATCATCCCCTGGTGGCTGGCCGCAGTATAGGTCTTAATAGGTTGCCTCCTCCATGTTACCAGTTGGGCCAAACTAGAAGGTCAGACTACAGGTGAATTAAATTTCCTCTAAAGATGGGTTCTGTCATTGTAGTTGTCCTCATCAAACTGATCTATGTTCAAGTGTTTTTTTTGTTTTTAGGTCATATGATGCTTTAAAAACAGAATGAACCGTCACCATTAGCAGCTGAGGCTGACTCGTGATTGGTCGAGCACTCGTAGCGGCAGGACCTTGATACCCTGGCTCCATGCCTGGATCACTACTGTGCAGATTCAAAATGTCATGAAAAACGCGAGAGGTCCGCACCTGTATCCGTGATAATTTAACTATACATGTTTGTACAGTGGGTTGAAATGGAGGTGAATCGTTTATCCTTATCTTTGTAGCCTATGAATTAAACTCATGTTATATCTCCTGCGGTCTTGTTGGATTAGAGGCGTTTGCTTGAAGATAAATTCACCAAAGGTCGGAGATCACCAAACATATTTCGCTCTCCTCTCACTAACTGAGAACTAGACATATCGTAAAAAAGGAGATTTACTTAAAGGGAGGAAAGTAATTTAGTATCACAAATGCTCCCTTCAAACTCCAGAACTGACTCCCTCCCCTCGTCTCCTTCCCCTCCCACTATGCCGCCATGCTCCATGATAAAACTGCCCACCTAAAGGGCGTCTTGGCCGGTGATTGGGGGGGGACTCTCTTCCTGTGATATGGACGTGAAGGGCCACATCACAGGGACACACATGCCCTCTTTGATAAGTGGGCCTGTTCCAGCAGCTGCAGACGATCAGCGAGCGCACGCAGGGCTGATAACGGCCGGCTGCGAGGGCTCCACACACGCTCACTAAATAACAAGAGGGCACAGAGAGAAACACAACACAAACACACATATTTAAAGCTAAATATGTGTCGAGATGTAAAGATTCATGGACATGCATTCGGAAAGGCTTAGAAAACAACATCATGTAGTTTCGAGTGTTACATGATGTGACTGTATTCCCAAGGTTTTTGTGTTTTCAATAGTGAAAGGTATTCATTCTTAAAACGTCCAAATCTGAACCGGCAGTATATTTCTACCTAACTTGTTGAGCAAAAGATCAAAGTGTTTGATTTTTTTCATTTGAACACATGCAGCAACTAACCCCTGGATTATTGTCTCTCCATCTTTCTCTCTTTTCTTTTCCTCGTTGTCTTTTTTATCTGTCTCTCTTCAAGCGCCAGTCGACAGACGTCCGTCCTCAGCATCCAGGACGTAAACGTGTCACACTTCCTACTTTCACTTTGGCGTCACTTCCACTCGTCTGCCCTCCTTCCTCTCAGGCCTCGACTAAGCCCATGTTACCCCCGAGAATTTGCTTTCATTTTTGCCCCTCCGAAAACAATGGTTTCACTGGCCACTAAAACTATTTGAAAACATAACACCTTGGAAGAGCTCAAACTTAATCTTTTGTGGACTGACAGCCAAAACAGAAAAACACTGTTACCAGTTAAATCAGTGCAACATAAAGAAAATTGTCTAGATGAAAAAAAGAAAAAGAAGCTATATATGGGATTCTCCAATAAATGCCATTTAATATTTCTCATCCCTCACTTGGAATGGAAAAGTCAGCAAATGCTCCAAAACAACATTTGTTTAAGTTTAAGTAAAAACGTCATCTTGAAATATGACTTTAGTCTGACAGGAGAAAAATGTACTATCAACTCCATGTTGTGATCTCCACGTCCAGATTGGATCAGAAAAGACCTGGAAGAATCACAAGAGCAGCACATGAATCTGTGAGGCCTGTTCTGGAGCCTCAGCTACATGAGTTTGTTTTTTACACTGACAATGGCCATCCGTCCAACTCCTGCTGCCGGTTTAAAGCTCTGGATTTACTGGTCGACCTGTGGTCACGAGCTCTGGGCAGTGACCAAAAGAACGAAAACACAATACAAGTGGTTGACATTCATTTTTCCACGTTGGGTGCTCAGCCCTAGAGATATAGGGGTGAGGATTTCAGACTGTAGAATCTTAGACTAGAATAGCTCCTCGATGTTGAAAGGGGACTGTTGAGGTGTTTTGGGCCTCTACTCTGAATGTCTCCTAGGCACCTTCTGCTCCTTCAACCAGGAGAAGACCCCGTGGTCCACCCAGAACTCACTGATGGGACTCCATCTCCCATATGTCAGATATAGGAACACCTCAGGATCACCCAGAAAGAGCTGGAAAGCTTGGAGGGAGAGAGATATTTGGTCAGCTTCCTTCACGACTCGAGTCTGGACATAAGGAAGACAATGGATCGATGGATTCTTGGTGGGTTTATTCATTAAATGATGGGAAACATCAACTGGTTTCACAAACACCAACCCATCAAAAACCATTTAAATGCACATGACAAACATAAAAAGTAATTTCTTCAAAGTTGTAAAATTTCTTCAAACTCATTTTGCCTTTGAGTGTGTCACTCTAAGAAATGATAAATGAACTAGTATTATTTAAAAAACGTGGCTGCTTTGAACATCAAGCAGTACATGTGACGTCAGATTAAAGAGTGAGAGTTTGCAACAGACGTCTCAATCCTCCGGAGGAAAGAGTGGACGACAGGGAGACAGAGAGCAAACAGAGAGATGCATGTAGGGACAGAGGAAGAGGACGCAGACAAGAACCAGTGGAGCGTATCAAATATCTTCATCCTGTTGGGGGTGAGACAGAGAGAAAGTGGTGAGCGGGAGAGAAAGGCGGAGAAAAGAGATAAACAAGATGGACATAGAAGCGGGTGAACACCCACACACACAGAGGGAGAACCTTCTCAAGCCGGGAACAAAAAGCACATTGATGGGACATGTCAGTCAGCGGAGGTGAATGAACGATGGAGGGTAGAGGTGGAGAGGAGGGGGGGGAGAGGGGGAGGAGAGGGCAGGGGACCCCCTGCCATCTGGGCAGCAAGGAGGGAAGCAACAAGAGGAAGCGGGATTCAATCAAACGCTGTCAAGGTCAGTTTGCAGTGAATAGGCCTCTCCACCTGGCTGCTCTTTCACTGAGAGGATGCATGCTGCTGAGGGCCTCACTGCACTGCATGCTGGGAGGGGCCCGGGCACTCTGAAGACAGTCACTGAGACAAAAGTTTACGGTGGTAAAGTTCCGGTTTCTGTTTAGATTCTGTGATTCATGATAACAGATTAATAAAACCAGATCATGCTCATCTATGCTCAACAGTAGAGATGTGTACGGAGACAGAGAGAACCTTCTGTCCTCGTTCTGCGTTCATCTTGTCCGTATCTGTGTGCGTCTTCTGAGATCTCAGGACGTAACAGACGAAATGGGCAGTACCACTGCAGCTCGTGGGGGGGGGCAGTGGAGCTATTAGTTCAAGCGAGACCAACAAATTTCAACAATGGTGGAACTTAATGTGTGTGTGTGTGTGTGTATGTGTGTTAGTGTGTGTGTGTGTGTGTGTGTGTGGTACAGGTGTTACTCTATAGTCTGAGGACCCAAATCTATTTACATAGTCACATTATGGGGATGGTTTAGATTTATGCGTAGGTTAAGATTAGATTAAAGTAAAGGTCAGGGTAAGGTTTAGGGTTAGTAAAGTACAACTATGGTTAGCTATACAGTAAGTTCCCAGGAAATCAATGTAAGCCAATATGATATCTGTATGTGTGTGTGTGTGTGTGTGTGTGTGTGTGTGTCACGTTAAACACAAGTAGCTCCACTGGGTTTCTCCATGTGTGTGGTCAGACTGTCACAGACATATATTCTGCTGGCTACTGTGTATAAACGAGTAAACGTTTGTGGCCATTTCGAAGTGTGTGTTTGTTTGTTCATGAGTGAGTAGATTAAGGTGGTTTCATCCAAACCATGGGGACAAGTGTCTGTGTTTAGATACAGTTTCTTTGCTGTCACTGTTCGACTGTACCCTCCCCACTTTTTCCTGTGTAATTTCAAGTCTTTGTGTCCCACTGTTGGCATCTCTCCCAATTCACCTGTACGGGGCTGGACATGGTGGACAGCAAGTCACACAGAAAGTCAGTGAGATTTAAACCTATAGAATCTTTGAACCAACCACTGCACCACTGTGCCGTCTGTTGTTGAAAATGTTTTTCAGGTTTAGGTTTACAGGCTGATACCCTCAGTCTCTGGTGGGTTAATAAAATGTAAAGACCCTCAAAGAAAATATACAACGGCACAAAAAAGCATATTTCCATTTGCAAAAGTATAGCCGTACACATGAGATTTCTTATTCTGAGCTCTCCTTGTTATAACAGGCTTTTCAGCAGTCACACTAAATGGCTGTGGTTTATGTGCTTGAGGGCTGAAGTATCAAATCTAAACATGTATCTGTGCGTTGCCCTGGTTATGGCTCAGTGCCAGCCCAAATCGCCTGCTGGCAGCCTGAATGCAGCAGGCCCGCCTCCGCCTGAGAGCCATTTCACAGGTAATTAATGGACATAATGACAGCAATTCTGCAGGGGAAAAAAAGGGGGAGCGCGTGCGTGCATGGACGTAGTGATCCTCCTCCACACATTAGCCTGGGATACGTTTTGTTCTATTCCGATGTCGTATCTTTTGGTAAATCTGACCAAAATAAAAGTGTTTACAGCTTTTAAAATGTGACGAAATTAAGAAAACGTCCCTATTTCAGCACCAGTACACAAACCAATTACCCTCACACTCACATTCTGACACATTGCTCTCACAGATAAAGGTTTAACAACACACACACACACACACACACACACAGTCTGTCTGAGGGGAGTCCTTTGGCTGCACGTGCGTCACGGCACCACCGCACACGCCTGGAATCACTTATGTTGCCACACATCCATAAACCAACACCGGGGAAGACGCATGGCACCAAGAAACTACACGGTTCACCTCTCAGACCAAAGTGCTTCTGTACTGAACTCTGCAACTCTCTATGTCTCCCGAAGTCTGGTTACGTTGCCTGTGGTTTTGAGTTACCTTTGGTTGTGTGGCGTGAGGTGTATTTTGTGTTTAATGCCACAGTTTGGTCATTTTGTCCGGTGGGAGTCTGACATCTCCGGTCAGAGTGCAGCTGAGTCTTTAAGGTGTTATTTAGTGTTTTGTGTAAACGTGAACTACAAACCATCAAGTTTTTTGTTTTCAATTCCCCGACACTGAAAATCAGGCAGTATGAGATTACGATCAATAACTTAAGATGTTGAGTCCATGTCGGAAAATGGTTTAAATAAGCAAATTGAAGCAGTTTGGAGAATTTTAAATATTCATGGTCATTTTCTGGTATTTGATAATCTTATCTTATCTTCTAGATATAATTCTCACTGAACTGGCATCTCTGAGAACTGAAGATAAGCTACAGGCCTCATGTGTGAAGCTGGATAATCTTATTTTACCGCTCTACCTTCCTTGGAAGGACAACTTAAAGAAGGGGCCTTTAGATGGCACATTTATGTCCTTTGTTGAATCTGGTGGTAAAAAATCTCTGGAAAATTGGATCTGGACATCATCCGCAGTTTTTCACATATGAAGAAACAAGATAATTTCCAGAGCATTCAGGTTAGGCGTGGAGCCTCGGTGGACTCAGCAGGACATGACATCCAAATTCAAACCAACACTTCTGCTGTCGTTGCAGTTTTTTTGAGGATTTCAGCGCCAGCCCTTTTAGCCTAAAACTCTCAAATGATGACATCTGAATCTGAATCTTCTTAGTGAATGACTCCTTTTTTTCATCCTCAGATATTTGTGTTGTTCCAGTTTTGTGTCTGTCACATGTAAGAGACGTCATCAACCCACTTAGTGGTATTCTCACATGGGCTCACTCAGACACTTTACCTCAGGGCTGGCAGAATTTTTTTTCAGAGCAACAGACTCAGACATTAGAGTTCTCACATTCATCGTTCAGAGTTTGGTGCATGTCTGAAAGCAGCAGAGAGTCATCAGTACTTTTTAGCAGCTTAATATAACCAAGACCAACCTGTATCATCTCATTTCTTTGAAAATGTAGTAAAAAGGTGTCTCAGCTGAAAGTTGAATGTTTCGAAGCAAAGACCAAATTTCCCATAAATCCCATTGCTTCCTGCTCTGCAGCAAATCACCATGTTTTAAGACAAGAGCAATGTGTGTGAGAAGTGAAGAAACAGAAAGCTCCTCTGTCGTTGTCCCACAGGACCAATCAGCTGCACTGCAGCTGTGACTCTGCACACAGCGATGACAGCATGTCACTCACACACAGACACTCACTTAAACCGACCAACATACGCACAGACTACAATACGCTTCCATGGGTGGAATCGTGCACATGTGTAAACATGTGCATTCTGACCCCTGACCTCTGTGACCTGAGGGACTCCCAGGAGAGTTCAGCTGCACAGATCTGACCACATGGTTCTGTTTCAGCTTCACTCGAAACAACCACACATCCCTTCCATTCATCAGTATCAGAGCTGCATAAGAGCCAGTTTGTGATAGTTCAGGTAATTTACTCTTAACATCTTGTTTATCATGTTCCATATAGTCTGTGCTTAGGTGGCGTGACTGCAGCTGTACTGAGTCACTTCTAAAGTGCTCGATCAGAGCAAGGGCACAACAGTTTGAACACAGTGAAGCCAAATCTAAAGGAAATAAGGTCTTTGCAGGTCGGGATATGCTTCAACTTTCCATTCAGCAATCAAACAGTTGCTGTTTGCATGTTAAACTTCCATAAGACAATTTAACTCTAACCAATATCTAAGCAATAAGTTTAGCAGCTCTTCACTTGAAAAACTACAAAAGATTGATTTTCTCACAAAATGTCAGCAGGTGTCAACTTTACATCGTGAGTGTGGACAGTCAGAGAAGAATGATGTGTTTGCTCGGGGGGGATTTTTAACTTGGAGCACCTCTGGGTGACAGGTGCGAAATGGGTGTCACCTGAAAGAGGCAGATCATGAGAGGAGGGTGCAGGCAGGTCATTCAGGGTGAGGGGAGGTTAGATAAATAAAGGTCAAGGGAGGAAACTCTGGATTCCACATTTTCAACATACCAAGAGAAAACCGACTTTAGAAATGACTACAAACCCAAGATATTACTATAATAGATGTAATACTTCTAGTCAGTAAACAGTCTAAACTAGAGACTGAGACACTAATACAATATTGCTCAATTTATTATGAATATTAAAGCAACAGTTTGCATGTTCAGACAGTTCTCAGTCTTTGAGGAATGGTAACGTCCAGATGGCAGTCAGGTCAGCAAGAACAGTACCTGAAGAAATATATTATGCAATATGAAAGCCATAAAATGCTATGTGTGTATGTCCGAAAGATATTTTAGGAAACACCACACTATAATTTGCATATTTAGTTTGCAGGTTTTGACTCATCGGTATTATTAGATGTATAAGAAATGGCAAGTATTAGGTCTGCAGATAGGCAGCAGGATTGATCCTCTCTCTACAAGTGGGTTGAAGGGAAGTGCTCATCTAACCCCTGATCCTCTCCACTTGTCCAAAAAACAGAAAGCAGATACTGTAAGTCTCCACAGATAAAGAGCTGGAAACCACTAACATTCCTCATCGGACGTTACCTGAGAGAAAGTGAAGTCCGGTGCGGTGAAGTGAGGACGTCTGTGACCAGCTGAAGTCAGTGAGCTGCTGCATGAGATCGTCTCCGTTACACGCAGACGATTACACGCAATGAAACATGTAATTACACAACATTCCTGCCTCCAAGGCCTGAGTGGACCCAGCTACACCTGCAACTGTTAGAGTGGAGGCCGATCCTTTCACTGACCCCAGCGTGTGTGTGTCTGTGTGTGTGTGTGTGTGTGTGTGTGTGTGTGTGTGTGTGTGTGTGTGTGTGTGTGTGTGTGTGTGTGTGTGTGTGTGTGTGTGTGTGTGTGTGTGTGTGTGTGTGTGTGTGTGTGTGTGTGAGTGTGTGTCGGATACGGAGGAGCTGCAGAGTCCAGTGCATGTCTGAAAGCAGCTTCAGTGGCACACAGGTACACCAGCGACTAATTTCATGACTGTCTGTACAGGAAGAGGATTTCAACAAATAAGATAAAAGTTTTTTAGAAACAACTAAACCACTAACTCCCACAAACAACTTGCTGTTGTCTGCAATGAATGGGAACACTTGGCATTCACTCCCAGTTCAGATGACTCTGCATCTGACGCAGGTTTTTATCGGCTCCGATTGGCAGAAATGGAAACATGACACTCGGATGAACATGCTAAGTTCATTCCCTTTAATTTGGAAGGCAAGATATTGCAATGTTATGACATTGACCTTCCGGCTGTTGGTGCTGAAGTAGCCATGAAGGTTTATCCACTTATTGTTAAGGTGAGAGAGCTCCTCACTTTCCCGTGTGTTTGTGAAGGGAATCATGTGTCAGCAGAAAAAAAATCAGAAAGGCAAACTCTTATGATGCTGACAAGCAGAAGATTTAAGAGATCCGACAAACAACACGTGTAAATAAACTTTTATTTGTGCATCCTTATCAAACCAAAGTCTGAGATCATTTCCAGTGTTTTCAATTAAATCCCGCATTGTGTTCTTTCCACACCCCTTACTCCGCTTCAGACCATTACCCCCCCCCCCCCCCCCCCCCCCCCTCGCCTGCAGATCCCAGCAGCTAACTAGCCTCTCGGCCATAAAGCGGCGACAAAATAGCAGCTCCTAATTGTTGAGTTTAACGCCTGGTGATTACAGGGGCTCATAAAACTCCCCTTCTGACAGAGAAACCCACCTCCCCACCTCCCCACCTCCCGTCTCTCCTTCAAGGCCACACAGGGCGCCAGTGCCAATCAGCAAGTCTCTTTTCCCAACACCATTTATTCATTTTACGGCCAAGAGAGGGAGGAGAAGTCTACACTCATTTAGCTAAAGGAGACCAATAAAAGCTGAGAGATTTTGATTAATTGACCCTTTACAACAATAGGGAGGAGGCAGCCTGGGTAAACTCTGCTGACTGGATCAGCCGGGTTGACTTTGAGCTTGTGTGTTGCTTACACCAGAAACAATGTATAGAAAAGTGTAGTAATATCATATTCAGAGGCGTTGCTTTAATTAAAATGGTGCCAGAACGCAGTAAACGACAAAGATTATGGGTTAAACTTGAAAAACACTTGAAAGCTGAGGAGTTAGTGAAGGCGTTATCGTTTCTCACATAGACTGTGTATGAAGATGGACGCCATGACAGCTCCCTCAAAGTGAAAATACAAACGATAATTCAAAAATAAATATTTCAAAACTTGCTTTCTGTGATTTTAGGTAGTTATTATCACAATGAGGTTTGTTCAAGTGTTCATTTTTCCATTAAATTACAAGAGCATTGTAAAATGTCATGAGACGGACTCCAGATTGGTCGACCGCATGTATTTCCATCGCCCAATTGCTACAGTGCAGACTCTGGCCCCAAATGTCATCTTTGGCACAATTTGGTATAATTTCTGGTTAGCATGAGAGAAAAGTCAAACATCAGTCAATGGTTTCTCAAAAGAAGAAAAAATACCTATATTTCAATGTTGTTTGTTGCAATGGCTCCCATCTTTAAAATAAGATTAAAAAGTGTGGAGCAGGAGAACCACAAACATCTGCTTTGTATTTATCTTGATGTAAAACTTTTGTGGGACAATTATATTCATGCTTCGATTATTGTAATAATCAGTTGCTGGTCTCTTTTACAACTCTTCACACAAAGAGCGTGCAGTGTAAGATGAGTGGACAACATGACAACCAGACAAAGACACGAGGAACAGCTCAGAGTTTTATTTGTGTTTCAAAGAGAGTTTCAAATTAAACCTCTGCTACGCAAAGTAAAACAATCTGCCTGAAATTAAAAATAAAGGAAATGAAATAAGTTGAAACCGTATTGATGTCCTATGATTTGACTATTTTCAACCACACACATTTGTACTTTTTATGAGGACTCTGATGAACACAATACCACAAACGATGTGTTGTTCGATCATGCCAAAAGGCAAAAGTGTTTATAAATGATCCAAATGGCCACAGTCAATGGTTGGATGGAAAGCCAGTCGTCATAGGCGATTTTCGATGTCTGCACCCAATTTGCGGACATGTTTTTTAGATTCTGTTTTTCACACATGAAGAACGCAGCAGGAGATTGTATAACTTTGATGAATTCAGAACAACAGGAAAACGTCTGGAACATTCAGCCGAGGGACGGAAGGAGGCAGGACATGGCGTAAATTCCACTGAGGTAATCATTTGTTTTTGTTTACAGGATATCGGTGTTAACCCGTTTGCCCAGAAGCTCTTATATCTCCTTTTCTTTTCCAAGTTGACATCTTCTCCTCATGTGGCACTTCTTTTTCATTCTGAGATATTCACATTTGTAAATAATATTTTTTTGATTAGTTCTGTATTCTCACATGTTTTCACATTGACATTTAAATGAAGATTTCACCAGAGGGCTGCTGGGAAAGGTTCTAGAACATGTCTGGAGCAACTGACTTGTATTTGCGTTCTCACATACAGTTCAGTGCACGTTTGAAAGCAGCTGTAGAGAAGCTCGACTTCTCCTCAGTCAGTGAGTCCCTCGGATAGACAGCGTGAGTCAAACACCAGGACTTTAAACATGTGTGTCTGTATATTTGTGCATCGGAATACATCTCCTGTGTAATTGTATTCTACTTTTACACAGAAGCCTTCTCAGACTCTCGCGGAGGTGACCTTAACAACAGGCTGCACAGATGGGAAAGTTTTTTGGTAATTTGACTTTAGGAAAACAGAGCATCACAAGCTGCCATTTAAATGAAAAAGTAAAGATTGATGCAGCAGATTGTGGAGCCAGGTTTCCCCTCTAATTTGGCGGTGGGTGATGCTTTCATTCCTACTGGTTCCACGTCTGCCCTCGCTGTATTTTCCAGTTTACATTCTCATGCAGGTCGGAGCACACAGGAGCGTTTTCTGGTTGAGAATCACCACGCGTTTCATAGTTTTAGAGAAAAAAAAAAATGTTTTGCAGCAGTGGCAGGTTTCTCCCTAATGGATCTGGAGGAAAATACTTGTGTTGTGGTTGTATAGCTTCTTTGTCAGTGGGGTCCTCGAGCCCGGGCTGAAGATGCCTTCTCATTAAGTCGGGGTTGCTGGGCCTTATTGTTGTGCTAATCAGTCACAGATGTGGACACCCCGACTCCGGAAAATCATCCAAGCAGTTTTGACAGCAGACGCCTCTCAGGAGGGAGAGGGGGTTGGAAATCCTGGGGGGACCATTATAATTGTTTTTGACAGGGATCCAATACAAATATGTACATGCGTGAAAATGAATCAAGCTTGAACTGTCAACCTCCGAACTGAGATATTTATGACAGTGGTGGGGAGGGAAGAGATGGGGTTCTTTTGTCAGGGATGGGAAAGAGTAGTGGGAGATTTTTGTATGGGGGGGGGGCTTGATTCTCCCCTATTTAACAGTTAAGTAGTGTGAGTGTGATAATAGATTATTATTATTAATATTATAACCATGAATATTCACTTCTTTTAGCTCCGTTTGGTTCTCCAGCCTTTTTGTTTTAACTCCTGAGGGAAATATCAGCTTCTCTATCTGGTAAATGCTCAACTGTGTTCACCAGCTAATCTCCACCAGTGTCTGTCTGCTGATTGGTACCGAATGCTGCAGCTGAAAGCGAGCGGTCAGACCACAAACAGGAGATCTGCCGTTTTCTAAATAGAAGGTGTGCAAAACTGGTAAAGAGTTGACAGTTGTATATCCCAACTAGAAAGCTGCTTGGCGAGTGCAAACCTCCTACAAAGCTAACGCTCCATCTCGCCATGTCAAAGAGAGGGAAAGAAATCCCTGGATCCAGAACACTCCAAAATTGAACACGTTATTTATTGAGTCATGCTCCACCCCTTCACCAAATTTTATGATAATAGGCTCATGATTTTGTTAGGAATCCTCATGACATGACTTCAGTGCACCTTCGATGATGAGCGCTCACTTTATGGCAATGAAACCACTCCTGGCTACACTCAGTCGTTCTGCTTTGTTTTCTCACAATGATTCATTCTCAGATACTCATCAGGTGTTGACATTGTTTCCCTCAGGAAGAAAACCATTAACCTCATGGGTGTGGTAGAGGTGAAGTCAGGGCATCACGGGAGTCATTGGAATTCATCTCCTGGGGAACATGAATGTCTGTAGCAAAATCCACAGCAGTTCATCTTATATCTGTTTAGAAACCACCAGTCGAGCTGCTTCCTCTTACTGAACCAGAACCTTCTGGTGAACCTGTGAACTTGGTTCCTTGTGACCTGCTGGAGGCCCTGATGGTCTCTCAGGTGGGGATCTACCTCTGAATGTGTGTAGCAGTTTTTAAATAATTAGAGATACGTGGTTGTGTTAGTGTGGCATGGACACACACACAGGCCGTTAGTGTGTGGCCTAATGATAGGGCCTTTGTGTATACGTGTGTGCGCATAAGCCTGGTGGTTAGCAGGCGCTTTGTGCCTTTATAAACCGGGTGATTCGGCGTCTCTGATCTGTGGACCCTGCAACAACACACCTGCTGACAACAGCAACACAGCATGAGCCGAGGAGAAACACACACACACACACACACACACAGACTAGACTTGTATAGTCTATGCTACACAGTATGTTATCCAAACCATAGTCAAATTACAGCTCAGACTTTGGAGTGTTTTTGGATGCTTGTGATTTTCCTTCATACCACATCAACTTTTTTTTCCATGACAATGTGTGGTTTGTTTTTTCAGCACAACACTGCCGATGACCATATGTGACTTTATTTAAATGAAAAACTTAGTTTTTACACTGACGCCTTGAACGGGTCAAGTGAATTGAAAACACTGGTGTGATCTGTGACTTCTGACAGTTAGTATTGCACCCATCGTTTAATTTAAACCTTAATGTGTAAAATAAGAAATGTGTAACTGCCCAACTAATCACAGGAAACAATGCATATGTGTGTGTGTGTGTGTGTGTGTGTGTGTGTGTGTGTGTGTGTGTGTGTGGAAATGGGGGGGGACAGGGAGAGCACCCCTCACCTGTACAGAGGATCACTCAGTGCAGGTGAGGGCTGATTGATCCTCAGGTTTAAAAGGCAGTTGCTGAGCTGCCTCGGGGAGACACTAAGAGACACAGACACACACGAGTGAGACGCAGACGCTTGGGCAAGAGGAATAAAGACAGAGACGAGAGGAGCACGAGACTCATGAGAGACGTTAGTGCTGAGCTGCAAAGCCAACACGCCAAGACTGCTTTCCTCTGTGTGTCGAGTTTTAACTTTATGTTTGCACCTGGTCTCTGAATAAAGAAAGTTAAAGCTTTAAAACCTGAATGGTTTGTCTCTGGCTGCTGTGGTGAAACCCCCCCGGCCTGGTCTGCTGCCACAGTGAGTTACTGTATTATCTTAATGATGTTATCTTAATTGTTACCTGTTCACTTTTCCACTACCATATCAGCATTGTATTAAATCACTGTTAACTCGATCAACTTCTATCTTTTCTGGCCCAAGTTTTTATCACACTATCAAACCAAGTCCACTTAACGTCATCATCCACAAATTCCTCTCAATTTCACATATTTCTCAATCCACTCTCCAACTGAAGCACAAACTGAAGCTCTTTTCTACATGTGTTCCCTGACGTCTAGAAAATCAGTATCTACATAAACTAAACAAGAAGCGACCACTTGCATTCCAGCCTGACCAGCTTTAATTAACCCTTTGTGTATCTGGTGATGAGGCCTCGGTTCATGTCAGGGAGTGAATGCGCTGATGCCACAGAGACTGTAGGATTAAGAACATGAAGGGAGGGGAGTCACTCTTCTGAGATTAACACCTCAGTTTGCTTTTCCCACATGGCCTCCCAATCCCTCTGGAATGCTGCATCACTGTCCCTTCAAACTAACGTCTTTCTTTACAACCAGGCCTCATTAGAATACGAGTCTGGACCAGAGGAGGGTCAAAGGACTGCTTACGTTTCCACATAATAAAAATCCTGGTACAATAGCAAGTTAACACAAAAAGATCCCATTAACTATCCAGCATATCTTCACAGCCCTGCAGGCTGGTCATCAATAGTTTCTGAGATTTCTGGGTTTGAATGTTCACTTTACCGTCAAACACCAGGCTTGAGCTTTAAACTGCTCGAACATAAAAGACGACATTTCCTCAAGCAAGCAATATTTTTAAAAGTAAAATAATACTTAAAATGAGGATGTTCGATACAAAGTTCTTTCTGTTCTTTATGCTCATGTCATTCTTTGTAATTTCCGTCAAAAATATAATTTGCTCCTCCATCCATTACTTGCCACCTGTTGATATTGTTGCAATCATGCTGCTGCTAAAAGAAGCTATTTTTTAAATAATGGTTTTATTATTTAAGCATATAATTTATTCACTTTAGGTTGTTTCTAAGGTTACATGCTCCTCCACTAATATATTAATGGGAAAATCCAAATTTCCTATAATTGTGAGTGTGATCAACTGGCAGCGTGTCTGGGGTCTAGCATGTTGGGATAAGCTCATTCCCCCTGTGACCCTGCAAAGGGTTTAATGGGCATACATAATGGATGGATGAATGGAAGTTAAGCCATTTGCTCATTATTCATTTTTCCCCCCCATCTTCTTTTCTGCATTACAGTTTTATAGTAATCTAAATCCCTAAATATTCACTAAATAATAGTTTCAGACGACATCAAAAAGCGAGAGACTGATCTCCTGCTAAATCTAGCACATAGATCAGCAGTGTATTATGATAACATTGATAGGTTTTACAGCTAGGTTACCTCTTGTGGCGTAGTAAATATGACGGGAGCAAGAGGAAAGTCAGGTGAGGAAGTATAAAAAGTAACAAAGTCCATATGAGAAGGAGATTGAGGCGGATGGGTAGGTCGATAAAACACAGGTCGGTCACACACCATCTTGGTTACGGTAACAACACAAACCTGTTACACCTGGTATGCTCTTATGCACTGTATCCAAGACTAGGGAGGAGGTAATCGAAGCTATACACACTTCTAGAGGACGTCATCATCCACACCAATTTACCAAAATATGATCATTATAGGCTAAAATGTGCCTTAAAAGAGAACATCAATGCCACTGTCTTGTTTTTATGATATAAAATACATCTTTGTATAAAATAATTATCTTTACGTTCCGAAATGAAATGTATATTTTGTACTGCTACTCTTGTCATAAATCTCTGAAAACCATTCATGGCCCAAAACAAAACCTTGTGGAACTCCATTTTTAATAGACTCAGCTTTAGTCTGAAGGAAAAGGAGAAAAGCTCTGTTTTAAAAACTACTTGTTTGTGAGGATTTGTATTAAAAGGCCATGTTTTTTAAGAAATAGGGTAATTGTCCACCTTCGACTCTAAAAGGATTCCGGCAAAGACGATCCATCTATTTATAGTGGAATGTTTTGATGTGACCAGTCACTTTATATTGAGATGTTGCCTTTATCATCTGCCAAAGCAGCTCACTTAGCATCGGAGGATGGACTGGGACATCTCCTGGACAAATGGACAGCCACAGGCCCTGAAAGTATGAGCTTAAGATTTAAATCCCTCATCGTCTAACCTCCCATTGTCTCTCAAATCCAGCCCACCTTCAAAAGAAGCCCTCTCTGAACCCGGCAACAATGTGGCTCATAAGACCCCCCCAGACAAAAAGAAAGAAAGATCCTCTCTCTTTCTTGACCCAACGCCTTCTCCTTCACTCTGTGTAAAGACCTGATCCTCCAGTGTGAGAAGCTCTTAATCAGGGGCCAAACAATGAGGCCCCAGATCCCTGCTTTTTGACAGAGGGCCTGATCTAATAAGGAGGGGAGGGCTCAGATGAGGGGGGGGGGGGGCTTGATCCCTGGGATTACTGCAAGAGATCTACCATGGAGAGGGGGCATCCTCGAGGGGGAGGAGGTGAGAGGATGAAGAAGGCAGGGAAGAAGAGTAAAGTAAAAGGATAGATCCAGGGATGGGAGATAGAAGGTGTAGTAACGCCGGAAACATATAAGCATATATGAGAGGATGGTTAAAGCAATGGCAGGTTGAAATGCTGTAAGGATAAGTGCTTAATTCTGCTACAAAGAAGGGGCCTCAGGCTGCATCCATATACTATGTTTTTCGTTTAAAACACAAGAACATAACATAGATAATTATTCGTCAGACCTGATGTTATTCAGAGTGATTTTGTGATATTTAAAATGCCCAGATCAATAACATGCTGTTGAAGTGGGAGGAGCTGTGGCAAGGAAAAAGGCTTTAAAAAAAAAAAGTATATAAGACTAATTGGCAGTGTGATGCTGAACACTTAAAGCAGGATGTCCTTATGGGCGTGAGGGTGGGGATATGGGAGGTAAAGACGGAATGGATGAGGAGTATCATCTTATGTTACATCTGTGTTTTCTGTTCATTTCCTCAGCTTTAAAGCCAGATTAAGTTAACCGCTTATCTGTCCAGCCATTCCTTTGTTTATATTCACTCTCCTAGTGTCGTTTTCCACCACAGCAGGCAACTGCTTTAAAACTGTTGCACTTCTTTCTTACTAGCAAACAGCAGTTCAACACAGTAGCAGTGAACATAGTGGAGCCTTCAACAGCTAAAAAGCCAGAGTTGGTAGTGATCAAAAATGGAGCTTAAAGCAGTGACTGTTGGATATTCATTCACAAACATTCAAATTAATGATAATGCCGCCAAATGGCTGCTGGTTGTGTAAAGAAATTACAAATTCCTACAAAATGTTTTGCCAAAATTAGCAAGTATACAATGTTTATTTAAATGTGTCTTAATCTGCTAAAAAGAGGTAAATGATGTCTTTTCGACTGCCAGGGAAGAAATTTCAGTTGTTGTCCCTAGGTGCATCATGTTCGATGGCACCAAAAACTGACTCTCTCTCAACTCACAGACTTGCCAAACTAGCAGGTTCATCTGAATATATCGTTTCCATTACTACCCATCGAAGCCAGAACAATAAAAACCTTTGTCTACCTCAGGGAATGCTGATTGTATCAATTCCCACTACAGAAAATCCAGATGTTTTTTGGTGTTTGTCAGTTTTTTGACCAGTAAAATACAGACTTTAAGAGTTCAGTGATATCTGGACCCAAGTGCTGACAAACAAAGGCTGGTAGATACAGTTCTTATACTTCCGACAATAATAAAAGAGGCTTACAGGCAGATGAGTCGACTGGCAGACAACACGGGCAACAACACTCAAAATTGACTCCAAACAGGAAGCAGGTACATTGGGGGGAAAACTGCGGAACAAATACAGGAAGCAAACTGACCTGGAGTAAGGGGAACACAGAGAGGACAGGGTAACTAGGAACAGGTGAAACTAATCTGGAGAGGGCAGGAAATCATTCAAACAGGAAACACACATGAGGGTAGAAAATAAAACAAGAGGAGACAGACATCTTCAAAATAAAACAGGAAATAATAAGAGTCCAGGCAGGAAGCAGGTCAAACGCCTGATCATGACACTAACAAGTTTCCAATATCAATTTAGGAAGTGAGGATAAGTCAGGGTTGAGGGTACAACTTGTTTCCACCGAGGAATAAAGTGGTCAAAGGATTATTACAGGTTGGGGACGAATTCCGATTATTTCATTTTTTTGGAAACGACAGAAATTGAGACAAGGCTTTCTTAATTTCCAACAGCAAACTCACATGAATATAAATAAAAAAACTAACATGTGACTTTTGGTCTGGCGCTCTCTCTACAGTTCATTTCTAGTTGTGTGTTGCTTTTGTGACCCTCTCCCTTTCCCGTTTCGTGAAGCTGTGAGCCTCAAGGAAACTAAAACATTGTACAGATGATATTCAGGTTTCTTCCAGTGAAAACTCATGTTCAGACCAGAATAACTTCTTACTGTAAAACAGCCTTGCGACATTATTTTTAGCTGTATCGGGGAGATGAAATGGAGAAATTCATGACCGTCCCAGCGAGAGAGGACCAAAAAAAAAGCACAGGAAAGGAAGCAGAAGATTCTCCAGTTAAGTTAAGGTCAAGAGGAAGAGTAAGACCCCAGATCTGTTTCCATCCTCGCTCTCTGTTTATTGAACTGTAATCATGAATAATACCCCCCATATGTGACACGTTACCGGATTTCCTCCAGAATGCTGCAGCCGGGAGTCTGTGTTCACTCAAGCCCCAGTGTTGAGGTTAACCAAACATGTCTCTGCTCGTACATCCTGGGTATATCACACAGTGCGTTTGGACGACTGTAATCCCTCTGTTGCCAGCCGGCCGTCTATCTGGAACAACACACGTGAATAAACTACATGCAAGGATCCCTTTATGTGCATGGAAACATACATCACAGACACTTCACAGCAAGCATACGGTGTGTACATACATGTATATTAGTACTAGCCTTTCTTCCAGAGTGTAATTCTGTATTCTATATGAATGGTCCTCATTGTGCATTGTACAGTTCGGAGGAAAAGGAAAAACAAAACAATGGAGCACATGAGAACAAGAACACTTCTCCTACAATATGTCTCCTATGTTACCTTTATATACTAATACATGTTTTTACCTGGATGTGAAGGGTCTATACAAAAAAGGTGAATCACAAAGAAAGTCTTCACAAATACTGTTTTTCAGTTTTTAAATCTTTTCTTTTTCTATATTTTGGACAGTACATTGTGTTCTGAATGAGGCACATTTGGTTTACACTGGTTTACTTCTTTTCCTTTGAGTTACCTTGTCTCCAGCATCCATCTTTCTTCATGGTTCAGCCAAAAGATGAGGCCGTGGGTGGAGCCTGTTTAAATACACATGACCAGTAAATGGACAGGACCATGTGCTACATCAGCATGGGGGGAATAAGGGTTTCCGAGTTTGAAGTCGTTGTCTATTTTGTTTCCCACTGTCGTTTCCAAATTGTCTGATCAGTCAGTTTATATCAATCCTTCTGTTTTTCATGTCAGTTGTTTGGGTCAATGTCCTGTTTTTTCAGAGTATAGCTCTGTTCGGTTTACATCTTTTTGTGGCCCCAGGTTTATACTTATTTTCCTGGTTTTCCATGTTTGATGTTGATCATTTTGGGGGGAATTAAATCTAAAGTAATCCTGTGCTCGTCTTTCTTTTGAATGCTTGCTCCCTGAAAATTGTTATTTCCAATAAGTAGTGTTGTAAAGTATTATAAATTGAAATACAGTATAAAATGGTGGTAATACTTACTTACTTAAACTTGTTTGGGTGGTCAAGTTGTTTATTGTCTTTCTGGCAGCATTGCGGGATTCTGCTTCTTGTTTATAATGGCACAAAACCTACATGTGTAGCTAAGAGGTCATGTGATCAGCTTTTAATTCGGAGCTAAGACGCTCATCTGGACCGAGGATTATTAGTGTGGATGTAGACTTAGTCGTGTTTCATTATAAAGTCAAAAACATTCAAAACCTTTGTAATCAATTCATTTATTATTCATTTATAATTTAACATTTCTTATACCATTTTCTATTTTCTAATTTGTATTAGTGGATGACTCAGTGTTAGATTATTTTTCTGATAATCTGGAATATTGTTGTTCTTCCCCAATAGGCCAATGTAAAAGCTAAAGAAATCCTCAAGCTCCTCCAGTCTGATTTATAACCTTCATATCATATTTATGTTGTCCACCTCCATGGGGCTGTGACCTCCCAGCATGTTAAACTCTCTTAGGTGTCAAATGTAACACAATCAGTAAATCAGGAGACAAGAAGATCTCATTAGAGAAGCACTAACCATAAAACAACACTGTTAAATTTGCAAATAGACCAAAGCTTTGGCAATACGGACATTGATATATTAGAAAATAAAATCTAATAATTGATTGTTTTTTTGCCCGTTTGTAGGATTTTCACATCATCTACTCGAAAACTTTTATTTTCAACTTTCTAACAACATCAACATCAAGACACAAATGTCGACCTCATCCATTCATACATATGCTGTCGATCACTGTCTCCTGGTCCAAGAGGCAAATCACTTCAGACCCAAACACATAATTAAAACTTAAAACATAAAGTTTTCCCAATAACAAACCAGAACAGGTGAGATTCTCCTCGGCAGATAAGCAGGAGAAAAAAGTGACGTCACAGAGGAGAAAATTTGAGAGGGAATCCTCCTCCTCCTCCGCTGCTCGGGGTTATCAGTGCCGGGCCAGTGGGGTTGTTTCAGCCGTGGCATACGTCCCAAATACTTCAAAGGGGGTACACACACACACACACACACACACACACACACACACACACACACACAGGCAGTCAGCCAGCCAGCCAAACAAATAATTAACAAAGTCAGTGAGATTAATTAAAGCAGCAGGGTTCAGGCAGGGTTCAGCCTTCTGTGTGTGTGAGGGGAGAATGGGTCTCCCCTGCTGCAGGGAAAATAGTGGCTGTCATTGATATCCATCTTCATGTAAACAGCTGGGTGTGTGAAGGTGTGTGCATCTTTGACCCCTAGCCCAGCCCGTTCATGGCAGGAACATTGTGCCATTATTCCGCCTGGCCGTCCGGCATAAGAAGGTATGAATGAGGGAGCCTTGCTTGTTCTGCAGAGCCGGATTAGTGACTGTGTGAAAGGGAGAACCAGAATGTACTGCTCATGACGCCACTGCTGTTGTGTCACACGTTATGTGACGTGATCGGCTTGATGGGTCTAAAAGAAACAAGGACGCGTCATAAGAGGGGTCTTTTGGTAACTGCTATGTTTCTTTATCACATATCTGAGAAAACGGCAAATTGAAAACTTTGTATGGATAAACAATATCTAATATCTAACTTATATGTGTATAGTCTTGTTGTTTTGTTGCTTGTATACTTCATATTATGTTCTGGGGAATTCATTTAGTCTAATTCTATCCTGTACATTTTCTGTAAACCATAACAAGTTTATTTTTCATACGTATTTATAATTTAATCGTTGTTTGCTGGGTTGGTGTTTGGATCAAAACTCAAAATCTCACATTTCCAACTGCATTTTGTGCAGAAAACCGTCAAAACCCATGTAAGCTTTTTATTAAGAAGTTGAGCAACAGTTGAAAATGGGACTCGAACTCCTCTGTGAAGAGCATGTGCAGAAAACCCAGCAGAACTTCTCTTGCTTCACGTTCTGGATGTAGCCCACACTGTGTGAGCCGGTTCCAGCTCTTCATTAAAGCTCCTGTATGAGACGTTTACACTGAGTGAAATATCCAAACTAAAGAGCCACAGTCTACAAGTATTAACCTGGATGTCTTATTTTGCATAAAGACATTTCCTCCGAATGTTCACTGTGACATATTTGGTATCTGTAGAAACTTTGTAATCTCCTCTAAACTCTGTAATGAAGTTCTGAGGGTTGACCGAAAGTTTGGTTGCACAGCATGAGTTTGTGTTGACAGGAGCACCGGTACATCAGATGACATGTTTTAATAGCAGCCCTCTTGCTGTGGGACTCTCCTCCCTGCCCTCTCTGCTCCTTTCTTTCTGCCTCCTCCTACTCCCTCCCCCTCCGCCGCTCTTTCAGCTCTGTGTTTTGGCAGCAGCGCTCACCCTGCATCACAAAGCCCGTACTCTCAGCTTGTCCCATTGTGTTGCGAACATCGCAGGTAATGATTAACACAAACACACAACAATGGGAGCTTCAGCGTTGGAGTCGATGGCCTTAAGGTCGTGGGCGGGCAGACGTTCACGAAGCTGACCCGTACGGTAGGGTTTTATAGAAATGGAAAGAAAAATGGAAATAAACCCCTTCAGTGTTCTGTACACAAGCTCCTAGGTCGGGGGAAATCGTCTAAAACTCAGATTTAAGTCCAGGATATTAAGTAAACACTCTGGTGACAGATGAACGGAAAGAGATGAATACATCAGCTAAGAAATAAAAAGATTCTTATGTACAAGGCACAAGGACTCACTATGAGACTCACTATGAGATTCATAGTGAGACTCACTATAAGGACGCACCAATGAGAGGTTTCATAGTGATACCTGTTATTGGTGTTTATAGGTATATTTCCTTTCTTCAGTGTGGTAGCCTTAGTTCATCTCAAAAATGTTTTATTAACTTTTTCACAATACAAAAACATGAAGAGAAACTCATCTCATTGTTTTAAACTTAAAAATAGAGAAAGAAAACAAAAAAGCAGATCTGTCATTTCAAGTCAGCGATAACAGTGTCACACTTCAGTCCTGATTGCACCTGGGCATCTCTCATGCTTTATATAGAAGCTCTAGATGGAAAGACAGATATGTTGCATTCACATTTACATATTCAAGTAATAGGTTCCCCATTCAACATTTTCCTTTCAGAGATTGTAGGAGCTCTACTACTGCACAGAATGACAGGTTTTTCTACAATGCACAATCTACACTGTATTTACATTCAACACATTTAAAATTTCAGTTGTCAAATCTCACATTGAGAAATTGTTTAGTTCACTGTGTGGGACTGAAGGATACATGATATGGTCTTAAGATTTTATTTGCTGTAATTTTCCTTTAGACACGGATTCACTGGCACTTCCTGCCACCTAATCTTTATATTTATGATGTGATGTAGTTTAATATTTAAGCTCATGCTTGTGCCAAAATGTCAGCATAAGGAATAAAGTCTGCACTGAGTTTTGATGCTTGTTCACTCGACTTTATGTTCATCACAGTGTTTAATCTCTTGGATGCACTGATCACACAGTGTTAGCCAGTGGTCTGATTTGCTGTTTCCCGAGCTACAAATCAAATGAGTGCTGGACTCAAACATTTCGTAAATGAAAAGAAAACAAGACGTCCTCACATTTATCTCCATTGCAAATAGACGGTTTATTGTCAGAGCTGTCTGTCAAACACACCTGATATGTGCTCCGATATGTGTATTGATCTCCTGGGTCAACGTTAAAATCCTCAGCGGCCCTCTCGCTCCTCTTTCCAGCCACGATTAATAAAAGTAGGCTTTTAGGATCCCGGAGTAGAGTTGTGTCTGGCTGCAGGTCTAAAACAAAAGAGTTTCTTTTAATGTAAGACGCTCTCTTGTTGACATGGTCTTTCTGAAGAGGAGCATTAGCTTTACAGTCGGAATTTAAATGAAAACAGGTCCTGATGTTTCCATAATGTGTCCCTGCTGTGAGGTGGACTAATGAGCGACCCGCCACGCCTCACACATTCCTCCTGACCTTTATTCTACCTCACTTTCCCTCCACCACACACATACATGCACACACCCAACTTCACCTCACCCGGACAATTATCCTTTACCCCGATATCACCTCATTCTCCTCCACAATCTGTTATCAGCTGTCAGGCACCAACCAGCCTCGGTATTCCCCATTAGCATTAACATCAGTATGCAGCCGGCTATCAATGCTATCTGGACCTGGGGGCGCTGGGAGGGTCGGGAGGGATCCACCATATCACTGATGTCATCAGATAAAGAGGTGGGATGGAGGGTCTGGTCCTGGAAAAGGGGGAGATCTGAAGTTGAGGTATTTTGATTCTATCAGCAGTGTTTGGATACAGGAGGGGAGAACATTTAAAGTCAGAAGTTATATGTTGGTGAGGTGATTTACTTTTTAGTGCTTTACTAGTGAGCCACGTTTGTCAAAATGTTTTTGTCTCTTGTAAATTGTTCTGTAACATCTGTGAATCAACATATTTCTATGTATTTAATTATGTTTGGATCCATATGGTTGGATTCTGTCAACTTTCACAAAATATAGTTTTCTATTTATTCATAAAAATGTGCCAAAGAAAACCACAGAATTTCAATCCAACGTAAAACAAGAAAAGTGTTCACAACATTGTGCAGTGCATAAAACTGAGGAAAGACACTGGACAAAAACATCTAAAATAATGTATGTCTGAAACATATGTATTTACAGACAGCGGCAGAAACTGGAACCAAAACTCTAAAGGTTCTTAAATGTTAAAATTATCAGAAACTCTGGGTTGATAAATCTTGTTACACAGGTTAACAGAGTTTTCCTGCATCTGAAACTAAGATGTTGAAAACACAATCTTACTTTTCACCATTGTTATTTCTTATGTGTGTTTGTGTGTATGTGTGTGTGTGTGTGTGTGTGTGTGTGTGTGTGTGTGTGTGTGTTAGTGTGGGCAGATTATAATGTAAGATACTTGTGTTTTGGGAGGGGACAGCGGTCTTAATGTTATTGAACCTTGTTGTTGTGCTAATTAGACAAAGGTGGGATTTCATTGAAATAAATAGCTTCACACAGACACACAGACAGACACACAGACAGACACACACACTCATACACACACACACACCTCATTACTTTCTGAGACAATTCAGTGAAAACTTGTGTAACATCCAATTAATCATTAGTCAAATCTGTGCTCGTCAGTCCCGCTGTATTGACACACGCACAACCACACAAACACACACACACACACGCTCAGGTATGACATAAACACTCTGCGGCTGAGTCAGCAGTCAAACCCGTAGCATTAGCTGGCTTTAGCACAGCTCTTATCTACTTTATGACTTCCACTCTACCTGGTTTATTTGTGTACTTTGACTTTCTCTGTAAAGGTCCGTCTGACCCGAGGTAGCACAGCACAGTGTCACAGGTCAAATCTGGCATTTATTTCAACACATAAATTTCTGCTAAGAGGCCTCATACCGCAGCCACATGAGGAGTTTGACCCGCTGATAAAAATAAACCGAGTGTGCAACAGGCTTTTCCCTGCTTCGTGATTTATTTGGAGCTTTTATTTTGCAGCAGGCAGAGCTTTGGTCAAACATTTCCTCGTGGCATCCTGGAGGCTCACTTGACTCCAGCAGGTATCATGTAACCGTGTTTGAATCCTGACGAGGACCTTTGTGGCTTGTGATTGCCCCCAACCTCCCAGACACATCCTGTCTCTCTCCATAATAAAAACTGGAAGGAAGAAAACAGGATTTCTTAGAGGCAAAATATATGAACTGGTGGAGTTTGCCCACTCTGGATATTTATAAGAAATACCACCGGGAATGGAACAAACCCTATTCAATGCATATTATAAGAATTAGTCCGATCAATAAATTGTACAGCTTGTGGACCATCTTGCCTATGCTTATTTTGTTTATGGGAGGTCAACAGGTCAACCCAACTTTGTGAAACATCTTATTACTCATATCCTGTCTTGTTTCTGAAGTAGTTTACGTTCAAACCATGAGCATTAACCCTCCCCCATAACAACCACCACTTTCCAGGGAATGTTCTCTAGCAGATTTGTGGGGAAAAAGTACCATGGATTTGCTCTTAAGACCATTCTTAAGTGGGATAAGTGCCTGACTCCCAGTCACTACACCATAAGGCTGTTGGTGTTGTGGAGGTCAGGACTTTGTGCAGGTCCGTCAAGTTTTCCAAACTTAAATTTCAACTCTGTGCACTATCCTCTTTAAACAGTGAAGCTTTGTCTAAGTATCAGTGCATAATGGAGCATTAAGAATTTCCTTCACTGAAAGTGAAGCCAGTCTTTGCTGCAGAGACACAATTATCCTCTGAATGGACCCTTGAGGGACGTTGCCTGTAATGTTGCTGGTGTATGAATTAGTACTTTACTGTTCTTTCTTAAAAGCTGTTTTCACACATGAACTCTGGAAAATGTCCAGAATATTGGGGGTGGACATTTCCTGGAGATGACTTTCACATGTGAAGAACACAGCAGGAGATCAGGAGGTCAGCCAACTGGAAAATGTCCCGGGCGTTCAGGTGAGGAGTGGCACCTGGATAGATTGTGTGCTTTTGTTTACAGCACATTGACAGCGCCGTTGGCCCTTATCACCAAAAGCTCTTCGTCTTTCCAGGTTTACAACTTCATCGCCGCCTTCTTCTTGAATGACTCCTTTTCAACCTGAGATCACTGTATTCCTTAGTTTTTTACACTTTTGCGTCCATCACATGTAAGATACATCTCCAACACGCCCACTAGCTCACTCTGACATTGTACTGACATTTTAATTCTGCAAAAATGTGCAGAAAATAAGCAGAGCGAACAACTCTGTAATTTTCGTTCTCAAATACAGTCCCGCTGGAAAGCTTCAGGGAATTGTCCAGACTTCAGTGCATGTCTAAGAGCAGCTATAGAAATCAAAGCTAAAAGTTCAGGCTGTGGAAGAGAAGAAATGATTTTTCTTCTTTCTCTATATCTTTATAACCTCTGGATTATATGTAACTGAGTAACTCTGCATTAACAAAGTCCATCCAAGCTGAAGTACACAGCTTTTATACCTTCGGTGAGAAACAGCCCGAGAGGTTTTGTGCATTGTTGTGAGTGTGACAGTGATGTATTAACAAAGTTAATGAGTTGGTGAGTGTATTCGTGTCCTTTAACGTCACCGGGTGTTTTCTTTGTATCCCCTCATCTCATGCTTGTGCAGCGCATACAACTAAAACCTCCCTCTCTCCTTGATAAATTAATACACAGCTCTTGTGTTATTAGGCTCCAAGCATGAGGGCTCACATTTCGGCTCCCTTCCAGCTGATAAAAACCGAGCTGATCTTGATTCTG
The DNA here is from genome assembly GCF_947347685.1 of Pleuronectes platessa. Classification (NCBI taxonomy): domain Eukaryota; kingdom Metazoa; phylum Chordata; class Actinopteri; order Pleuronectiformes; family Pleuronectidae; genus Pleuronectes; species Pleuronectes platessa. Next base: position 10,714,058 of record NC_070640.1, on the reverse strand, counting down.
TGCCGCTGCAGCTGTAATGAGATTATCGCTCCTGTTCTTTGACTGATGCAATTAAAACACGGAGGCAATTCACACACATTCACTCACCAAAAGCAACTTAATTGAAGGCGCCTTCGTGTTTGCAGAGAGGACAATTAACCCGCGATAAATTATGAGTCGTCATAAAAAACTAAAAAAATCTGCGTGGCTGGCTTTGGCACGCGGCTCTCAGCGGGAGACAAACACAAATCAACACAATTAAAACAGTTAAGCATGGCTGCAACAAAATTAAAGTGAAGCAACCACTGATTTCAACTTGAGCTGGGTCGCTGTGGAGAGGAGGGAGAGGCAGGGGGTCTCGGCTTTTATATGCCAACTCTTTGGAGAGATGGGGAGGGGGTGTTTTGTGTTGGGGTAACACAAGCGTACCCCTCCCCTCCCCTCTCTCTCTCTCCCTCCTCCCTCCTTCCTCCTGCTGCTCGCATAGCCGCTCTCACACCATTGTTGTTGTGGCTGTCGTCCGGAGAGCAGCAGAGTGGTGTTGGAGGGCTGCTGCTGTGTGCATGACTGCTATTAGAAAGGAGACGGACTGAGAAGGCTGAGCTCCACTGTTCAGCACCACAGCTCAGAACTCACCAGGACAAACTCGTCGGAAAGGGGAACTCGCAGGAGCGCGCTGACGCGTAAAGACGCACGAAGAGTTTTATCCAAGACAGTGTAATCGAGGAGGGACTCTGAACTGGGGGCGCGTTTTACCATCCTATCAGGCTCTTTCTCTCTTTCTCTCACATTCGGATCTTTTTTTTGAGACACTTCCAGAGCAGAGAAAGAGCGGGTGTTCACACGCGTAACTTTGCTTTCTCGCTCCTTGTTCGCTCTCCATGGATTTAGCGCTGTGAGCGACCGCGGCTGCAGTGGACTTTGCCCCCGGGGAACACAGCTCCATCCGCCGGTCACCAGGAGAACCAGCTGTCGCTCATGTTCCAAGAGGGTGCTGCTGCTGTGTTTTTGATGGATTTATAAGCTCACCTCCGTGTTCAACCGGATACTAAACAGCAGAGACCCGCTCACAGACTGCTTTGAACAGGGGGATACCGCAGGAATACAAGAGCTACAAATGAGGACTCCAGTGTTGACGCATATCGACCGGGACAAGGAGTGATTCCCCCTTGGTGCCAGTCATCAACGGCAAGGACAGACCAGGAGGAAAGGTGGGTGAAAACAGGGACCTTGACAGCTGGAGATTCCTGGAGAGTTGTTTCATTCATTTTCGGCGGCTGTGGTGAAGCGAGGGTTAGATTTCAACTTGAAAAACCACTTGAGAAACTTTGTTTCCAAGCGTCAAAGCGGTGCCATTAAGGGGTTTTGTACCTTTTCTTAATTTTAAGGAATTTTTTAGACAACATTTAATGAAATAAAGCCTGAGAAGATACTTCACAGCTTGACCCAGAAACATACAGCGAATTATTGAATGAATCCACCTTTTGTACAATTTAAATCGGGTTTTCTGAACTGTTTTGATTTATGGCGAAGTTTTTGTTTTGGCAGTTCGCACAGCCAATCAAGTCACCTATTAGACATTGAACCTTCCACTTGGACTATTTGTCAGAGCGGAGTTTGAACCTTGTGGAACCACAGACTCTATTAAGCTAAAATAAAGACACTCATCTTATTAATTTCGTTTCACTCTCATAACAGTGATACAATGACAACGTGCGTAAAGACAGAACCCACTCTCGGATCGGGTCCCTGTCCAGAGGTAAATTGGAGTAATGTGGATTTAATTGGAAGCTTTTAGAGTTTATTGATCTGAGGATGTGTCAGACAATAATGTGCTGAACTGATGTATTGACTGACAGACGGCGGGACACACGTGCCGGTCACTGTACCTATAAACACACAGTGACAGGTCTGACTTGTTAGGTGCATTCGACCCACAGGAGATTAGCGCATTTGTGGCTGATTTATTGACTGTGATTTATATGCGGTAGCCAACATCAAACATTATTTTAAGAAAGTCCGCACAGTGACGCCCTTCTGTCCAGAAATAGTTTTTTGGGGGGGGGGGATGAAGAGTAGAATACAGTGGAAGTGTTTTGGCTCCAGCTGAACACAGCAGAGTGCGGCCGGCAGCGTGCCAGCGGAATTAGCAGCGGCAGGAGAAAAAAGTTTTCCAGTCCCTTAATTGAGAAAGAATACGTTTCATTCAGCAAGCTGGTTCTTTAAACGGTGTGTGTGTGTATGTGTGTGTGTGTATGTGTGTGTGTGTGTGGGCGCGGCCTGCTTGCATGGAGCGCAGGCACCAGGGTCTGGCGCCTGTGCGCAGACGGGCCGACTCGCCACAGCACAAAGATCACTGTATTATTCCTTTAGTGTCACAGTTTATAGTTTGACTGCGGAATGAACGAGTGCATTGGGACAATTTGATTCTAAGATACTGTTGTAATAATATCTTAATAACGACAATATTTAGTCATTGAATATCCATGCTAACAATATCAAACTATTAGATGTACATTTTGGACATTGTGAGTTGTTTATAAACTCGTATTTAAATCACGGAATTTTATTTCTGTGAAGTTCTTTAATATCAATCAACAAAATAGGTGTTCCAGCTAAAACATCATTGATTAATCGTTTCGTGAAGGGATCAGAAAGTTACTTTTAAGCAATAATGCAAAACATAATTATATAGTTCCAACTTCATAATTGAGAGATGTTTGTCAGAAAACATTTGTAGAAAGCATCTTGGGTTTTAGGAGACTGCGATGGATGGGTTTCACTTTTTATTGACCAAATAGTTGATGGGTTGATTTGGAACATCTGTATATGGTCCATTAAAAAGTCAGGTGTCCTACCCATCGAGATTAGTAAATATTCCCCTGGTTGAGACTGAAGTGAAATTTAGAGTCTTTCTCAGGCACTAAATGCTCAAATTGAAAGATTCCAGTCCCGCCTTCTAAAACAAACTTGCTGTAAAGTGTTACGATGCAGCTCTAAGTACATTATAGTCCTGTTTTTGCTCCAGTGAACAGTCACATATATTCATTAGTGCCGCGGCCTGTTTTGTTCCTCCACCACCTGAAGTCTCATCAGCTGCCGTGCAGTCGAATCTCCACCGCTCCTTCAGATTCGGCAGCTTCCTGGCAGGTTTCGAGTGTTTTCCTAGTAAGGGCCCATTATCCCGGGGCCGACTGAGCACCATCCATTGACAAACAACAGGCGGTAACAGCCCTGCTCCTTATTCATGACGCAGTAGGGCCTGGACAATGTGAGGTGGACGGGACATCTGGTTAAGAATACAGCTGCTCACAGTCAAAACAGGCTCCGTCTTTAACTATCTGTCCCAACAATTGTTTGTGTTTTTTTTCTCTCCACATGGTTGAAAAGTGAACAGAAAAAGTCTGTGTCTTTGGCTCCAAGAACCATGTTTCTGATCAGCCGTCTGCCGTGTGTTTGTTTGCCCTCACAGGATCCAGATTTAGAGACGTTGTGGGTTTCTGAGTATGCCAATGCCAGGGACCGGAGTGTGAAGCCCCCTCAAGGCTTCCAACACATACTTCTACCTTGTAACCGCAAGACACACGTGTCACGTCCAGAAGATGGAGAGGGTCTGCACGTTCTGCGTTCTCTTGCTCTGTGTGATGGACAGAGTCTCGGCCCGAGCCATTGACGAAAGAAGGACTAAAGGTAAGACCCCATTAGTTTTGTTTTTTTACCGATGAAAAAAAAACACATATTCAATATCTCATCTGCTGATATACAACATTTTCAAGGGATCATCAGGTTTACAGACAGTTTCCCCTCACTTATCTTTGGAGGTTTGTAGAAATCCGGTTGCATCACATCTTCCTTTGCCAATATTTGCTTTAGAGATAAAGGTTCAACTCGAGAGGAAAAGGGTGTGTGTCAGCACTTGTATGTATCTGTGAAGGTTTCGATCGTTCCACTTTCGGGTCTTATTTTAGCCCCCAGAGGAAGTCCAGGTGACAGCAAAAATGACATGGAGGCTGAAGCCATGTCTTCGAAGGAGTGAAGGGGGAGGGAAGAAAAGGCTCTCAGTGTTTTGGCTGCTGTAAACTGTGCTACCTGATCCATCCGAGGCCCTGGGGCTCGGAAGTGTAAATCTGCCTGGCTGCGTGCCAGCTGTAGAGGATGAAGAGGGGCGGGGGGGCGTCACAGGGGCTCTTTCATTGATGCTTTTCAAAAAGACGTCGATGCAATAAATCAGTCGTCAGTTTAAAATTCCATCAAAATGTTTTTATTGAGTGTACTGGAGGTCTAAGTGTTTAACAGAGCCATCCCTTTTCAACGTTAAAACGTACAATTTTGATTATTTTGCAATGAGGGAACTGGTTGTGTAAGTCAGATTAATCGGAAAGCATTCCTGAAACCTGTGCGTGGTTTGATTAAAGACAAACTGGATTGTCGTCCCGAGGCATCGGGCTCAGAAGTTGCCTCCTTTCCTTCTTGGTGGCCCCACTTTGTACTGCGGGGCCAAGCGGGGCCAGCTGGGGCTTGCTCTGCAGACCATAATGTGCAGGAAACACCTCACAGGTTAATTTAAAGTAAAGAGTCAAAGTGGGACAGATAACACAGAGATATGTTGGTCGTAAAACATGAAGATTCCACCAGTGGAGACATCATATCAACTTTAATTGAGCCCCCGAAGGAGATGATGGTTTCTTTTTATCATTCCAAAACAAAATGTTCTAAAAGGAAGCCTCAACCTTCACAAGCAAACGTCCTTGTAGGTGTTCTGTGGCTCAGTGGAAAAGCCTCGGTTTTCCTTTAGGATTTTGCACAAATGGTGCATTTAAAAAAAATTCAGTCAGTATAAGCCACAATGATTAAAATCACTGCACTGCATCCTAGATGGACAGATGGGTCAAGATGGTTGTGTCACTAGAAAGGTTTGGATCCAAGCTGAGATCTAATTCTACCATGAATCAAAGTTACAGTTAATTCATCTAATTGTTGATTAATATGTAAATGTTATCAGAGAAAACGTTGCTTTAGTTGAAAGGAGAAGATAATGACAGAGATGAGATAAGAGAGAAGACAGTAACCCCCACCCCCCCCCCCCCTTGATCTCAGGAGAAAGAGCTAGTAGAGGCTCTACCACCCCCTCATAGACGACTTCAGGTGAACTGAGGTTGCAGGAGTCAGAGGGACACAGTCGTCTGACAGTGTTGATTTCATACATCTAACAGAGCTTTTATTAATCTCCTTTAATGTGTCTTTTTGTGTTGTCAGTCATATTGCCAAATCAGATAAAGACCTATTAATCCACTGAGCTCTCCAAATGTAATTATACATTTAATATTTATGTTTGATGTTAGAAACCCACAAAGGATACCTGGAAAGGTAAATCTTGGCAACAAAAAAACGATCTCACTCACATTAACCCAAACTAAGGAAATTAGCCAAATTCTGCTTTACATCCTCATCAGTGCATGAGGAGTTAGAGTTTTTTATCTTTATATAGTCAACCATACGGAAACACTTTAAGATATATATAATGCCAGAGAACTGTAAAGTAAAACGTTAAACTGACCTGATTGGAGTAAATTCTGTAAATCCTGAGGGAGAGTAGCTAATCCGGAAAAAGACAGGAAGTTCTCCTGGTAATAATTTGGTATGAAGTACATATTATTGGGCTCTGCTGGCTCGGGGCATGAATGCCTCCTCATTGTCCCGACTGGTTTCCACTGATGGTTCCGCTGCCAGCCCCGCCGGCTGGGTGACTGCCTGGCTCGCACCAGCTGAGCGGCTTGTTTGTGTTGTGTTGTGTTTTGTTTGCCCCCTCGCCTCTGGGTGACAATTCACACTCTGCCGCAAGTTCAACTGCAGGGCACCATCCCTGTCTCTGCAAGTTCATTAGCATGGCTGCAAGTGTGTGTGTGTGTGTGTGTGTGTATGTGTTATTTACCGTTGATTACTGGTTCTACTGTGTTCAAGTTTGCTCCATTAGAGGGAAACAAGTGGCTTGTTAGGATCTCATATATTTAGTATAATGAACCCAGAAGACACAGTTTCTCAATTGAAACAGATTGAATGATAAGTGCGCTCACATTATAACTCGCCACCAAGACCTTTCTATCAATCGCTCTCCTTTTGGCTGCTTTGACCAATGAAAGATTTTAGATTTTAATTCACGAGGCTGTAGCCGAGTATTTGTTCCTGAAAGCATCGCCTCTACGTGTGCTCCGGGCGATTGGGGTAAAAAGCAGCACTTCACTCCGACAAGGGAACAGATTGCCTTTTCACTAAGCACTCGCAGGAAGCAATCAGACAGAAAATTGCCCTGGAAAATTGCTCGTTCTGAGTGACTGAGCAGTAAGCGAGGTCCCTGGCCAGGGCGGACATATGCTTCAACAAGTGAGCGGGCGAGCACACAAATGGACAAGTGACCCACTGAATGGATAGCACTGTGGCTGATGGTGACACGATAGTAGCCGGGTTATCACGGCTCTCTATCTCCAGTTCCTGGTAGTATTAAATGACAGTGGTTGTTTAGGAACATGCTGTTCTGCTGCCAAACCTTTCAGAGGTAAACTGAAACTGGCTGATTGTGTTTTGACAATTTTGGTCTTGTTCGCCTGGGGCGCATTCAGACCAAGTAGGCTTGTAACAAATAATCAAGGCTCTCGATTCTGTTATTCTGTTAAATAACTGTACGACAACACCAATAATTAGTTATAAAAGGATCACCAACTTCCTCATCTAAAGTGAAAATCCTAAAATACAATTCACACTGAGGTGAACATTCTTCAACTTTTCCTGTTTTTTCTCAGCTCCTCTAGGTTCTCCAGTTCTGCGGATCTCCAGGCCTCTGATAGTGCCAGGTTATCCAGAAAACACCACAGCGCTGGTGGGTGGTCAGGCAAATCTGGTGTGTAAAGTCCACAGGCCGACATCCACCAAGGTGCAGTGGTTGAAGACGGACATCAGTGCCCCAGGAAGAAATCAGGGAGGACCACCACACATCAGAGCTCTGACCGTAAGAAACCAACATATTCCACAAAAATCTGCAGTTTTATATGTTATACTTGGACAGTGTTTTGATTCTATTATCATCATATTAAATAGTTGTTTAAATAATCTCTCTTCCACGCAGGCCCTGCAGAGCAATGCATCCAAGGTGTACACCCTGCATCTGTTCGACATCACTGTGGAGGATGCAGGAGAGTACGTCTGCATGGCCGAGAGCATTCACGCAGGAGAGACAGTACAGGCCATGCAGTCGGCGTGGCTGGACGTCCTGCCTGGTGAGACACACACACAAATTACTAGTTTCTATAATTGTGACAATGGCTGGACAGCTTCGTCTAAAGTTTCCCAAAGCAGCACAATAGGGCATTCATCCTAGAGCATAGTTGTCTGACCTCAACTCTTCTCTTCTGCAGGTACCATCATTTCCCGAACAGAGGACCTCACCGCTGCTGAAATCCCCACAGGTTAAACCACTTTCTGATATCTTTGTGGGGGTGTTCTCTGTGGAAGGGTTAGGGGTGTATTACATCGACAGGTGTTCCTATTAGCCTGTCCACCCTATTCAAATCTCCATACAACCCCAATATGGTCAACGGCACCACAAACATTTCCCTCCAAAATGATCTTCAAGTGTAATCAACACTTCTTCAACACAGTTTTAACAAAAACGAAACATTAAAAACCTTTATTTAGTCAAAGCTACATGTTTTTTAGTGTAGCTATGAGATTTAGAATCCTTTTTACTGATTGAAGTGAAGGCAGTGAGTGACAGTTAATCCATTCTGGTGTCAAACAAGTTTGTAAATCCCTGAAAAGAGAGATCCGACTGTTGAGGGCAGTATGGCGGCCATCTGTGCCAGCTCAATCACCAGTGTCCTCCTCTCCGGGCTTGAACGATCGTCTTTCCTCCCTGCGCTCACTTAGATCTCCAGTGAACCTTCACCGCCCCTCAGATTCACGCTCCGTCCACTGTCATGCTGCAACATGTTCATTAGCCTCAGCTTCTCTTCATCCTTTTTTCTTTTCTTGGTCTTTTTTTTCTTCGAGTTTGCGGGCGCAAGCTAGATCACTCTCAGTCTCACAATAATCCACAGTGGAACAAAAAGATGAGGAGGGGGAGTGTTGGGGTGGAGGGGGGCTGGGTCAGTTAGACCTCCCTGATATCCATGGTAATTCCATTGTGTGTGAGTGTGGGGAAGGGAGGCCACGGGGCTGAAGAGTTGAAGGTCATAGTTGAGGGGTTGGCTGTGCTTAGAAGAAGAGATGAAGAAATTACTGGTTGGCTGGATCTCTCTTTGTGGTGATATAAGTTAAAGACCAAAATAAATAGAAAGTTGATGATACGTTGAAACAATAAGAAGTAAAGTATGCCTCGTGAACATCTAAATAAGAGGGTTTGATGTTTGGTTTCAACAGACGTTCTGGAGGAGCTGAGCGAGGACACCACAGAGCATCTCATTTTGGAGCCAGGCAACGTGCTGAAGCTGCGCTGTGACATGAGCACCCGGCCCGGCATGGCAGTTAACTGGTACAGGGAGGGAGTCCGTGTTATGCCTACGCCCCGGATCCAGATCCGCGGCATCATCATGGAGATCACAGACGTAACATACGAGGATTCAGGCGTTTACGTTTGTGTTCTCCGCGGAACCAAAGAGCCTGTGAGAAACTTCACCATCACCGTAACAGGTGAGGACGCTGCCACTGTGGGGTATTGCATTAAAGACTGTCAGGGTTAGATTAGGGATAAACCTGGTTGAGGTTAGTTTTGCGTTTGTCTCCACAATTTGACTTTATTTTTCATGTCTCCAGACTCGTTGGGGTCGGGGGACGATGACGAGGACAACGGCTTGGAGGACTCATCAGCTGAGATCGACGATGACCAGGTGTACTTTTCCAGAGGTGTGTTGCTTGTTTGCTAAGTTGCTGTCATCGTTGAAGATTTAGTACAACTCAATGTTCAGACTTCATCAGAACATGTGGCTAATGGCTCAATGGCTTGTCTTTGTTCACTCAGGTCCTTATTGGACCCACACCCAGCGTATGGAGAAGAAGCTGTATGCCGTCCCCGCAGGCAACACAGTCAAGTTCCGTTGCCCAGCCATGGGGAGCCCCATGCCAAACATTCGCTGGCTAAAAAATGGTCGTGAATTCAGAGGAGAGCATCGCATTGGGGGCATTAAGGTTAGAACAGTTGTACAGTTCGATAATGTTTTGTTCAGTTACTATTTATGCTTCATCATTCTCCAAGTTTCTATCTAAACCAATCTTTTTTGGTTTGTCTTTTGTAGCTGAGACACCAGCACTGGAGCCTGGTGATGGAGAGCGTTGTTCCTTCAGACAGAGGAAACTACACCTGTGCGGTGGAGAACAAATACGGCTCCATCACTCACAGCTACGTCCTCGATGTCCTCGGTAAGACATGATGATGTACAAACAATCTGTTTATGTGTTTGTGTCTCTTGATCAATACTAAATTGCTGTCACCAACTAATGCTTAGCGCTTATTCTTTAAACCTAAATTTCGATGCTCTGAGATCAAATGAAAAAATGTATGGCAGCAATAGCAACGGTTATTAGTCTGCATGTCTTCAAATAAAAGCCTCCAGTCAGAAAGAGGTGAGAACCAGAGGGGTGAGCAGAAGGTGACAGGGGCGCCTGGCGTCCTCCCTGCCGGGCAGGATGTGGACAGTCAGGCGTCCACACGAGTTTTCTACCTGACCTGTCACAGCAGATCAAGGGCTGCAGTTTATTTGTTCATTTGACCGCTGCCTGTCCAGCACGGGGTCAGTTTCTGTCCTCTCCGACGGGGGGAGAGGACTAACGAGACAACTAACGAGATCATAGAGCGAGAGTAGCCGCAGATCAAAGAGACCCCGGCAACCAGCTGACAAAGGGCCACACTAATGGAACCAATTTCAATCTCAAAATGACATTTCTGCTCTTTTGCCAGCATACAAACACATTATAGGTGAGAGTGGCTGTTGGTCTTTTTTCTATATCTGGATGTTTTAGCCACAGTTTGGTATGATTCCAGTCTGTCCCTCCTACACAGACACTTGGTGTGAGGGTGTTTCTGAGACATGCAGAGTTAAACACTGCTCGGCAGATCAGATTCTCTGTCTCCATGTTTAAGGATCACCTTTGAACTGTTGCTCTGAGAATAAAGGGAATCGTTTCAGCTCTGATTTGTTCCTCTGGAGTCTCTTCACTTTATTCATGTCTTCACCGATATGTTCCCCACACAGAGCGCTCCCCCCACAGGCCCATCCTGCAGGCCGGTCTACCAGCCAACACTACAGCAGTGGTAGGCAGTGACGTCCAGTTCCACTGCAAGGTCTACAGCGACGCCCAACCTCATATCCAGTGGCTCAAACACATTGAACGAAATGGCAGCCGCTATGGTGCGGACGGGACACCTTACGTTCAAGTTCTCAAGGTTGGTGACATACATCAGATGTTTTGATCAGTAGACAATTACAAACTCTGCTTGGAAATGTTAAGAGTTTCCTCAAAATTTGTCAAAATAACTGCTGTTTACTAAGTGTCTGCTTCAGTTTCTTTGAAAAGAAGGAAAGGGAGGACAGGGAAGGCATTGAATTTGAATAATTGTTGTTAACTAATCTTTTATGTCCTTTTCCTGCTCATGTTTAATGAAGACTGGCAGTCTGAACATGTCAGAAGTGGAGGTGCTGTACCTGTCCAAAGTAACCATGGAGGATACTGGAGAGTACACCTGTCTGGCTGGAAATTCCATTGGTTTTGCCCATCAATCTGCTTGGCTGACCGTCCTCTCAGGTAAACGTCGGAGGAAACTGAAGGCAATATAACTTAGCTCTGGAAAGTTGTTACTTAGTTACATGCCCTGCTGTGGCGTCAACAAATCTGAAGCATTTTTTGGTCAAATCTTTCTACAGAGGAGGAAGCAGCTGATGCCTTGGACACCTTGGAGACCAAGTACACCGACATCATCATCTACGCCTGTGGTTTCCTGGCTCTGATCATGGCCATCGTCATTGTGGTGTTGTGCCGAATGCAGGTTCACCCCAGGAGGGAGCCGTTTGATGCTCTTCCTGTCCAGAAGCTCTCCAAGTTCCCTCTTCGCAGACAGGTATGTTGGGAAATTCAGTCTTTGATCTCTAACAGATGCTTTGTCAAATTGTCGATGACATGAGGTCAGGGTACGTTTGAATGTTCTTACAAAGCAAGTATAAATAGCTTTCAGTGGTCAGTGGGGTCAATGGCTGATCTTCCTGTATGTTATTTGTTGTTAACTAAATTATAATTTTCTACATCTCCTCTTACAGTATTCAGTTGATTCCAACTCATCAGGGAAGTCCAGTGCGTCTCTGATGAGAGTGGCTCGCCTTTCGTCCAGCTGCTCTCCCATGTTGGCTGGAGTAATGGAGTTTGAGTTGCCTTACGACCCAGACTGGGAGTTCCCCAGAGAGAAGTAAGATGCAGCTAATATTTTTGGAATGAAATAACACCTACTCTTCAATTGAATTTAGTATGAAAAGGATTTGTGTTGGCCGATTGCAAAGAGAGTCAGAGGGTGACTAAATTTAGCTTGGCTTCCGGGATCCAGACAAATTTAAACATTGTAGTCTTGCAGCATGTGGGGACCTAAAAAGAAACACGTCCGCAGCCCAATTTTGGCTCTGCCCAACCCATGTTTTAAGAAACCAGAGCCCCAAATTATGTATATGTACAGTTTTCATTTGGATATACTTATTTTCACTAACTCTCAATCTTTCTCTCTCTAGTCTAACATTGGGCAAACCTCTTGGAGAAGGCTGTTTTGGGCAGGTGGTCAGAGCTGATGCATATGGCATCAGCAAGGATGGTACAGAAGCGGCAAACACTGTAGCCGTTAAGATGCTCAAAGGTAGGAATGTCATGATACACCCAGAAAAATACTCCCAAAGATTAGCTAATGTCTGCTGTCTGTGACAAAGTCATGGTTGTTTAAATGTAAATGTTTCCCTCAGATGATGCCACAGACAAAGATCTGGCAGATCTCATCTCGGAGATGGAGCTGATGAAGGTGATGGACAAACACAAGAACATCATCAACCTGTTGGGAGTCTGCACACAAGATGGTGAGTGTCTAATACCTGACTAAAAACGTTATTATTATTGCATACCTGTAAATTGAATTAAAGGTATCTGCTAGCTTGTGGCTCATCAAATAAAACTGATCTTGGCTCTTGAGTCGATGTTTAGAGCAATAAGAAAAGGACAGCAACTCCCTTGTTAACGCAAATTACGTCACACACACACACACCCTTGTTTCCAACAGAAAACAATGTGTTTCCATTATCTTGCTCCATTGTTATTGTAAATATAAACCCACCAGCCTAATCGAGTCAGTGTTTCAACTTTGGTGGTCCCAACCCATATGCTCATCTAACAATAGTAACAACCCCGTCCTTCCTTCTGCTTGTGTTCTCCCCTCAGGCCCTCTGTACGTTCTGGTGGAGTATGCCTCCAAAGGGAGTCTGAGGGAGTACCTGCGGGCCCGGCGACCTCCAGGCATGGACTACACCTTTGATGTAACCAAGGTGCCTGAGGAGCAGCTCACCTTCAAAGACCTTCTGTCCTGTGCCTACCAGGTGGCCAGAGGGATGGAGTACCTGGCCTCTAAAAGGGTACGTTCACTTTTAAAGAGTTAGAGGCTGTAGCAGCGGTGTTTCTGAGTTGTGAGTCTGTTGGTCATTTATTTGTGCTTGTTTGTCGTGTTTGTAGAGTTGCTCTATGTGGCCAAGGAGCTGCTTTTCAATCGAATACCAGTTAACAAGAGTGTAGCAGAAACTACTTGCATGACTGCATGGCTCCACTTATAACTTCCAATATAAACAGTAGAAATTATAGTTGTTCACTGTAATGCAAGCCAGATGGTGGATTTATGGATCCGGGTGCCCTTAAGGAACTTTCACATTATAAGCTTCAGCCCCATTGGGGATGTTTACATATCAATTTTCATTACAGTTTCATGTGGCCCGGCCCCGGGCAGGAAAAATTCAGCCACAAAATTAAAGCAGGATTGCAAAATGCTCAATATCTGTGGACGTCACGATTTTATAAGGGGCTGTAATATCAGAAGTTTGGTTTTGACTTGAAGGGTTGAAGTGTGATTATCATCAAGTTCCTTTGTGTGATTCAGTGTTTTTTTATATGGGCACTTGGCCTTCAGATGAATGAGCTTGGTTCAGACGGTTTGGAACGTCAGCTCCATTTCTTTCCTTTCCCCCCATCTCTCTTGTCGTCCTCTTCGCCTCTGTCTGTCCCTTTCGTTCCTTTCTTCCCATTCCCACCCCCTGGGTTTGAGGTCCTTTCATTTTCCCAGCATGCACTATGTCTGTGTGCTTCTTATCAACACGTCTCTTTGTCTGCCAGCCGGTGTCTCAGACAGGCATTCCTGAACAGAAAGCTGCTGCAGCTTCAGCCCTGTTTACTCTCCTCCATCCATCTGTCTGTCCCTCCATCGCCGGGGCTTTGTCCTTTTTAGCGCTGCCATAAATCTGTTAGCAAACAGGCAGCAGAGCCATCGGTTGGGTGTAGGCATCAGGTTTCTGGCTCTACGGCCTCAGAAGAATGCAGAGGCCTGAAACTAACCGTCCATTATGGGGAGACCCACAAACCAAGACTGGTTCATTTCGCATGTCCCCACAAATCCCACATCTATTTCGAATGAAAACCAAAATAAACTTAATGACATCCATTCAATGTGGGCAAACAGGGCCTTTCTTTTTTTCCCCTCCCAAATAGTTTGTTTTTTCTTCAAACTCTGGGGTTTCTATATAAAGACATTTTAATTTTGCTGCATTCTATAAACTGAGGCCCTGTGTGTTGAATTTAGTCTCCAGAGTCTTTTGCAGAGAATAATTCCTGCCTTCCATACCTTCATGTTTTTGCTTGGTCTCTCCAAACCACAGCCTGGAGCAGACAGAAACATGTCATATTACAAGTGTAAATTGAAAAGAATACAAAACCATGGGAAAGTAAATTTAGTTCTTGTATGGTTTTGAAATGTAAATGAATGCCTTTGCCAAAGGGAGAGCAGATACACCACAGGGAGACAAGAAACAAGAAAACAATGTATTCGGCCCATTTTCTCAATTAAATCTCTGAGCACATTAGCCAGGACCATTTCAACTTTATGCTAATCTTCTAATCTGGAGACCCAGCAGTTGGCCTAAAGCTCATTTTCAGGGCTTTTGTCATACTTAAATTCCCTCTCTCCTCTCTCCGCAGTGCATCCACAGAGATCTGGCAGCCAGAAATGTTCTTGTGACAGAGGACAACGTGATGAAGATCGCCGACTTTGGCCTGGCCAGAGGAGTCCACCAGATCGACTACTACAAGAAAACCACCAACGTGAGTGACAGTTGTACAGCGCCACACATTTTCAGGAATCCCAGTGACTCCCGTGGCTTTCCAGTGGTTGAGGGATGTTTTCCAGTAGCCAACATGTGGGACAGTCGAATTACCACCCTTCTTTTACTTTTCCACAGTTGCAAAGCTAAGATGTTGTCATCTTATAGCAGATTTGAGAGGGGAAATATTCCCCTGCTTTTCTTGAATGCATTTTCCTAAATGTTCAGCCCCAAGTTATGGTTGTTGCCTTGAATGTAAATCAGGTAGAAGATCAGATGTCTAAACCTCCGACCTTCTGAAATTTTCCCTCAGGGAAAATAAAGGAACCGTCAAGATATTTGGATTGTTAAAAGGTTAAAGGGTAAAGCTGGTTATTTGTAAAAAAAAAAAAAAGAGGTCCTCTCCAGCCCTGCTTGTAAACATGTCTGCTGCCCAGCCAGGTTCCTCCTGCCTGGCTCCTCTAACAGCTTTAATACTCCTCAAGACAGATGTCTGATGTTTTCCTCTGATTGGCAGCAGCCTTAATGGGACTTAATTAGTAAAGAGGGGAGACTGGGATGGAGGAAGGGGGAGGATTGCGAGGGGGGGGGGGGGTGGCAGAGGGAGACATGGAGTGTGTGGTGTAAAAAAAATTTTTTACAGTGAGACAGAAAAAAGAAAAATGTGTCTCTTAACATTTCCATGTCCGCTCTGCAGGGACGGCTGCCGGTGAAGTGGATGGCACCAGAGGCCTTGTTCGACCGAGTCTACACACACCAGAGCGACGTGTAAGTTCCACTTCTCAAAAGCTTCAGCAGCTGGAAAACTTGAAGTGCTTTAACACATAGACTAACATGTTGTGATTGTATGTCATACCTCTTGTACACCTGAATTAGCAGGTACATGCAGGTTTTTTCTAACGCAAGTTAACACACTAAAAAAAGGCAACTAACTCTTTAAGTACACAAACGTTCATGACTGTTTACGTGCCAATGCCCGGAGGTTTGATGCACGTCATAATTCAGAATTAGCATCTAGATTGTAGAAAATTAGAAAGTTAGAAATTAGCGTTTTCACCCATGTGTGCTTCTATCACTGCCAATAAAACCTAAAATCACACCCGGTAGTGAATTCCGATTGTATCCATTCATCCATGTGTGTTATCATTAATCGTCTCTCTCCTGTCCCCAGGTGGTCGTTTGGCGTCCTGATGTGGGAGATCTTCACGTTAGGGGGCTCGCCGTACCCAGGCATCCCAGTGGAAGAGCTCTTCAAGCTGCTGAAAGAAGGACATCGAATGGACAAACCCTCCAACTGCACACACGATCTGTAAGCACGAGCTCTTGCTTTCTATTTTCCACTGTTAGCAGCCATGCCCGTTTACGCCCACATCTGCACCAGCCAAGTCTTACATTAGGCCTATAAGCCACTTTGTGAAATGTGTTTAGTCAGGAGGAAAGTTATTTCTATATATTTGCTGTGGTGAGCTTTGTGCTCAGAGCTTATTTCAAAAAGTGTTTGTCTGGATAATAAATATCTTTTAAGGGGCAAAGTAACTTCAACCAGCCACTGTATCTCTGAAATACTTTTTCCCACATCTTTTCCGACGTCATCTTTGTTAAAAGTTTCTCATTGAGTGCAGAAATAATTTTGCCGTGTTGTGTTTTTCTTGCGCAGCTACATGATGATGCGTGAGTGCTGGCATGCTGTCCCCACCCAGAGACCGACCTTCAAACAGCTGGTGGAGGAGCTGGACAAAGTGCTGCTGTCCATCTCTGACGAGGTGGGCTTCAAACACACACAAACACACACACGCACACACACACATGCAGACATGTTAACGGATCCCCTTGTGAGGATGCACATGCGCATTTTCCTCTTCTTCTCCGTCACAATCTGCTGTCCAGATGTCTTCGGGACACTATGCATACAGAGCAGATTTTTAAATGGCAAGAAGGACAACTCTGTCTAACATGCTTTTGTAAAAAGCCAAAACTCTTTCAGCTTAAATTTGGAATTTTTGATTATAAAACGTATGTCTATTGTGATGTGGTGGAGTAATGAAAAACAGTCTGGCCGCCATTGAGAACTTGCCAAATTGGATTTCCTATTCAATTTATTTAGCTGACTGTTACATTTAATCAGAAATAATTAAATGTGTATTTTTCCGGTTTTCTTACGAACTTTCTCTCCCCTCAGTACTTGGACCTGTCGACGCCCTTCGAGCAGTACTCGCCATCATGTGAGGACACATCTAGCTCCTGCTCTTCCGACAACGACTCAGTTTTTACCCATGATGCCTTGTCCACAGACCCCTGTCTCCTGGGCTACCAGGATGTGCGTTCCCGGATAGATATGAAGACAGCACTCCGATAGGAAACCCGCACATAAACACACATGAACGACTTTGGGCTTTCAAGTGAAGCGACACATCTACTGGCAGCCATGCTGGAGGTCCACTACAGCATTTTTAAAGTTAAGGCAAAGCTTTAATTCCCATTAGGTTTTACATTGGACCTCCATTACGGCGCCAGACAAAGCCCTTAGATGTAGGTGGGCATCTGTTACACACAAATACACACAAAGACACGTGTGCACATGGAGCACTGAGGCCAGTGAGCTTCATTACTAGGTGGAGTTTAGTAGGAAAACCTTTCACCCTGGGCCGAAGAAGGAGCAGAAGAAAAGACGACAAACAAAACATGGTACTTTGGACTATCAGCTCTGGCACGGTGCCCGAGAACAGCTGTAACGTTGGAAAACTGCGGCACTAAACACACCCGAAGAGACCCTGGTACTCAAAACAGCTCGAAATGCTTTCTTTGATCAAGTCTCCTTCAGAGAGGCCAAGGACAATGATCTCCTCTCATAAACTCTACCAGAAACCACGGTTTGAAACCCCGGTGATAGAGACATTTTAGGGTGAAAAAAAAAGATTTATTTTGCTATGATAAAAAAGAAGAAACTGATTGTTAAATATAAATCTCTCTATATAAGATTATTTTACTTTTGTGTTGCTTATTTAAAAAGAAAAAACGGTCTTAAATCTCAGGATCTCTCGTGCTAAGAACTTGCTGTTGCATCAGCAAAGTGCCTGAAGTTATAATTTTCCTGTGAAGATATTAGAATATAAAAAATATTGTATGTACATATCAACACCAGAAAGACGATTGCCTTTTATAAATTATTCTGAATGACACAGAAATGAAGGTTAGTGTAGGCAAAAAGGAGAGAGGGATTTAATCAAGTGTTTCCAGTGCCAAACCTGTCGTTGCTGTCACTGTCTATGTTCAGGTTTCATTCCAAAATGACACAAATCACAATTTCTTAACACAAACTCTATTATTATTAACTATTAATTCAACTTTTCCAGACATTAAGTCCAACTGAAAAGAGGAAATCTAAACACAGCATTAGGGTCACTCCCAAATCATGACACTAGATGTCGAAACTCGATAAACATTGTCTAAAAACAGCTTTACATGTTACGTCAACAAATTACCGCATTTTCCATTGACGTCCTCAAATGTTTGTGGTAAAAAAGAAAATACGGTTTGGGACTTGAATAATGGTTTAAAGTTTTTTGGAATGAAACCCCCCCATTTATGATTTTGTACCGAACTGCTGTGGAAAAGAAAACAATGTGTGGGTAAATATCAGAAAGAGCCCAGTTATTGTTGCTGTTGTCAGACGAAAACCACAGATTTTCAAAACTATTTGGACATGAAGTAAAAAAAAAAGATTTCTCTCCCAGCTTCTCACGGCTGTTTGACACGAAGTTGGATCAGGTCTCCGAACCCCTAAAGGTCACGAGACAGACTCGTTTACAAGTAAAGACGACCAAGTGAACTGTCCCGAGACAACATCTTGTGGTCTTCCTCTAACAACAGCGTTCCTCGGTCTGCGGCCCACATCGCTGCATTGTCAGAGACAGTAGTGTGTCCGTGGTGGGACTCGTCCTGAAAGGAGGACTGACGATTCGGCTGTGTGGGGACTCTGTGGGGAGCTGGGCCGGGCCCACTGTCACTGCTGAACAAGGAGAGGAGATCAGGGAGGGGGGGGCTCTGAATGTGAAAGCCAGTGTGATTGATTTCAAATAGAGGAGAAGGGGGAGGGAGCCTCCTTTGTCTGGCTGTAACCCCTCACCCAACCCAATCTGTTGGTGAGGGGTCCTCAGGTCCGCAGCCTGGCCGGACAATGAAGGCTTTGCAAGCTTAATGGGTGCGACTACGGACCAGAGGGAGTTTTTGGGGGGGGGGGGGGGGGGTGGTGGCAGTGTGGGGATGGCTTGGGCTTGTTTGCAAATGAAGAGGCTCTTATTATGCTAATGTCTCCTCTTCTCTCCCAAAACGCCCCTATCTTTATCCAAGGCCACCATCTTTTAAATGACAAATCTTAACTCACGTTTGCTGCTCGGCCGCTGCCGCCAGGACCAGCTGCAGAAATGTCCCCAGTGGTGTAAAATGCCAACTGGGTCCCAGTCCGCCTCCTGAACCTGGCACAACAATCCAGACGCAGACACAATAACCATTGACAAAATTGACATTGTGAAATATCTGTCTCCAGATCTGTGGAAAACACAAAGAAGCACATTCAGTAATTGTAACGGCTCATTTGAATTAATTGATTTCAGTCTGAATTTGTGTTGCTTTCAAAGCTGGTGAAACACAAAACCCTCCTTCGGCCTCCCCGACAGAAATTTAATTCGGCTAATCTCGCCATCACAACTTGCCCCATTACTCTCTCCTCCTTTTTTTCCCCGTTAGATGCTGGAAAGTTTCATGTTTTCATTCCAAGAAGCTTTAAATTCATCATTTAGTAATCTTACCATGTGCAAACCCAGTCAAGCATTTAGTCTAAGAAGGATTAACATTTCAACTCTGCTAATTTTGTTTGCATTTTATGCTGCCAGTCACCTCGTGACAGCTGGTGTCGCTCATTTTGGAATGAAGCTCTTTTACATTTACACGAAGTGTCCGGACACATATGCATCTCTACATTCCAGTTATCCCAGATACAAAATTGTAAACAATCACAATGTTCTTAAACATTTTCCTCAAGAGAATTATTTTAGAAATATCTAATTTATTTGTTTATTGTTGTGTTTTTATATGAAATAAAGTATAATTTAAAACAAAAGCTGCTCTGTTTCTCTGCCTCTGTGATTGCTTAAAGAAGTGGCCGCTGAGTCTGACAGGCTGGAAAATAACCAGACTCAGTGTTGAAGCCAAGAAAGTGCCCTGATTCAGGGCAAGTTGTTATCGCTCCCATCAGCTAATACTGGCCACACTGAGGTTTTTATTTGAAACCTGCAAAAAACAGATGAGTTCTTTATTTGCATTCGGAACGTTGGGGGAAAAGGTCAAGGCCCCAGGAACAAGGTAGTAAGCTTGTCTGAGGTGGAAATATAAATACTCCTACAAATATTACTGAAACTACTACTGCAGCAACTACTACTACTTATGTTCATAATAATAACAATATTGATAGTTTAATTGACTGCAATGGAAACAGAATTAGTGATTAACTTGTTGCATAATTTTCTGATGGAGGATAAAAACATGGGATCTGTGTGAACCAAGATTAAAATATTCCTCCAGCTTTTATGTGAAAGAAACATTGTACGTCCTCATGGTTTCCCATAGTTTGAGGATTTATGTTGGACTGGACACGTGTGTGTGTTCCATTGACGCTTGACACACGCCTGGTGCTGACGCAATCACCATAACAACAACAATTTGTCTCAAGTAACCAGATTATAGGACAGAAAAATAGGTGGACACCCCGAAGACAGTGAAAAAGCAAAACTCCAACAGACTGAAGCGAATGTGAGACCGATTAAAGACAGAGGCAGGCACAGAGAGACGGCGAGACGGAAGAATGAAGAGATGGAGGTCACAGGTCAAGAGGAGGGAGGAGAGGGCAGCAGTGATCCCAGCCAGCGCCTCCTTTTGAAGTGTCTCTGTGTGTGTGTATGTGTGTGTTTATGTGTGTGTGTGTGTGTGTGTGTGTGTGTCTTTACACGATTATGTTTCACTCTGTGTTTTATCTCCTGTGTAGATGGTGTGTGGTCTGTACATGTGTGTCTGCATCTTATCTCCAATGTACAATAAATCTTAGTCACTCATCAAGTCTCTCTGAGCTGCCTCCTTGCTTTAACTGATAATGGTATCAGTTGGGGATCTGCCTGGCTGTGTGTGTGTCTGTATGTGTGTGTGTGTGTGTGTGTGTGTGTGTGTGTGTATTTTATCACTTGACTGCTTTAAACCTTATGTTATAGACTCAGATTCACACACACAGAACTAACCAAGAGAATCATTTACATACAATGATCCCTTATCACCAAAGAACAGGCTGTTCGACATGTTGAGGTTGCCTAACAGTGTGTGTGTGTGTGTGTCTGTGTGTGTGTGTGTGTGTGTGTGTGTGTGTGCCGGTGTGTGCGTTTTAATTTCAGTCAAAATAATATCTGATGCTGCTGCTCTTGTAGATTATTGGTTACCCTGACAACTCGTGGACGTACAGTAGTTAACCATTTGAAACATAAAGTTATATTAATGATCTTATAAATACTTTGCTGTGATCTCAGATGTGTTGTTGACAATACGGCTGATTTCACCAATGTTGTATGTCTCTTCAAAATTGCTGCTACACTTTTGTACTTGTGTGTTATGTGTAGATCATAAAAGGACGTTGTGATGATTTCAGTGTCAATGCTCTGTGGATATATTGTGGTTTATTCCTCCAAATGTTCTCCTCGGGGGTGCTGGTGGTTTCTGTGCTGCAGTGAATGTATATGGGTGCAGTGTTGGACACAGAGGGCAGTTTATCTGCTGACTTGTTTCCTTCTCCTATCTTCTGATTAGTCAGCGAGCATCCGGCCTGTATTGTGGGACGACTAATCCATTTCCTGTTTTAGTCAAATGAAAGGTTGCTGCTGCTGATGCTGGGAAACTCAGTCCACTTTAACTGGCTTTCCTGATTTTTTGGGGTTCCTGCTGAACACATATAATGAAGAGCAACCAACAGGAACCAAAACACCACATTCTCAAATACCACAAATGAATAAATAAACAGCGGGCTCACGTTTTCACTGCTGAAGTTGATACTGTATATTTGAGTCTATGTTTTTCTCCCTCCGACCACACGAAGCCATATCATTATCATGACTTTCTAAAAATAAAAGATAAACAGTGGAGAGCTTATCAATGCTGTGAGATCTTTTCAAATGGTTCAACTTTTAAGTTAAAACATGTCTACCGCCTTAAACAGGTGTTAGCTGAACTTAAGAGGAATAGTAACTACAAAGTCATCTTATGAGTTGTGTGAATATAAAACCGACTGGCACACACCAGAGCTTCCCTGTGTGTTTCACCGTGCTGCTGATGCACCAGCAGGTTGTTTTCTTGGATTCTGCAGGATGTTCTTTCTTCAGCTTTTCTTTTCAAGAACCTTGAGACAGAACAGCTGAAGCAGACATGCTTTTGTTCCTGTGTGTTTTTAGGTTGTTTTCATTAAAACATCATTGTCTTTATCTATAATCACATCTGCCAGACATGGAGGTAAAAGTCTAGACTATAGATGAGCTGCAGGTCAAAAACTGTTTGAGGATTTAAAGCCACGTCCTGAGCTGCTCCTGAGACGTGTTACTGTCGGGGAAGAAGAAATATTCCAGATAGATTTTCAGTAAATTCCAGCCTGTGCTTGTTGAATCAACAGCAGTAATCATCACTGGGTAAATTTCAATAATCAAAGGATCGTTTTTGTTATGGAAGCACTGAGACGAGACGCTTTGATGCTCGAAAAGCCAAGAAAAATGTCCATCAGAGGCAAAATAATGTGCTCTGCCGACACAGTCTATCTCGTCTTTCTCAACTCGTCATCCTCATAACGTCATCGAAATTCCAAAAGTAATAAAATCATCTCCAGCAGTCTAAATATTTAAGGTTTTCTTTGCCAAAAATGGTATCATACCAACTTCAGAGAGTGTTCCCACGTCTCAAATTCCCCTAGTTACCTGAGATAGATAATGCTAGTTCTTGTGTGTGTGTGTGTGTGTGTGTGTGTGTGTGTGTGTGTGTGTGTGTGTGTGTGTGTGTGTCTGTGTGTGTGAGAGTGTGTGTGTGTAGTTTTATTAATTCTGGGTTTACCTTTGTATACACAACTTTGCATTCTAATCGACATTTTGAAAAAAATCCTATCCGATCAGGCAGTGAGCAGAATGTGGAGATCGACTAGAAACATGGAGCAACTCCTCTGTTTATCACCGTTTAAAGGTTAACTGCTTCGTACACCATAATGAACCCTGGACCACA
Organism: Pleuronectes platessa; assembly: GCF_947347685.1. Lineage (NCBI taxonomy): Eukaryota > Metazoa > Chordata > Actinopteri > Pleuronectiformes > Pleuronectidae > Pleuronectes > Pleuronectes platessa. The sequence continues at coordinate 10,691,412 of NC_070640.1, read as the reverse complement.
CACACACACATACACACACACACACACACATACAGGTTCTAGAGCAATGTTTGTTGCTCCACTTTATCTATTGACGTCCGGAAGTATTTGTGATTTTGTCTACACACAAAGTGTGTGATAAGGCCAGGAAGAGAGTGTGGACACAGGATGTTGAATTAACACTGGGACAACATGAGAGGAGCTTATCACGCACAGAGGCAGAAGTAACACTAAAGGCAGCCACGTGGACACACCAGCGTCCGCTCACACAGTCAGGAGAGAGAGAGATAGTGAGATAGAGAGATAGAGAGATAGAGAGATAGAGAGATAGAGAGATAGAGAGATAGAGAGATAGATATCTGATGTCAGATGGTACTGTTGATACTATTGATAACAGCTCAAGATGTTCCTTTTCCATCTCTATTTTTTCTTTTCTTATATGTCAGTGATGACAACAACATGTGTGTGTTGCAGTCACTTTGACCGTGACCTGAAAGAACATAGAGCCAGAAGGGGCCATCTTGAATAGCATGTTGTTGACTATTATTTATTATTTATATTTCTTTCATCACAATATATATATATTTTTTGTATTTACACACAAGGACCAGACCCCTTGTTCAGAAGCATAATCAAAATGAATTACATTTACTTTAGTCTGTAAATGTAATTTATAGGAAACAGGGTTGTGTGTGTGTGTGTGTGTGTGTGTGTGTGTGTGTGTGTGTGTGTGTGTGTGTGTGTGTGTGTGTGTGTGTGTGTGTGTGTGTGTGTGTGTCTGTGTGGTGTGTGTGTGTGTGTGTCAGACAAAGAGAGATGATTTGACTAGGACAGTCTGCAACAGACAGGATCAGGTATCAGAGCAGAGACCAAGGTCACAGAAGACACAGCACCCCAAGACTGTAGCCACCCCCCGCCTGGCGTCTGAGGTTACCCACAGAGTCAAAACAGAGGCATACGGAGTTTATGGAATTATATATTAAAAATATACTGAGGGAACTTTACTCCCTCAAATGCACACGGAGAAGAATACAGCTCTGTGCACATCATTCCTTCCATGTGCTCAAGTTCTTACTTTTTCCATAAATGAAAGAAATAAAAACATGATATGAATAAGTTCTGTCTTTCGCCCCTATTAAACCAAATACCCCAAACAGATTTATCCTGTAAACATCGTGCAGCCAGGCACATAAAATGCTCTTATTGTGATATTGTTAGAGTTTGGAGGCCCCAGCATCCTGAGCTGCACATGCAGACAGACAGGAGGGGCCCCATAACTCTGCTTCGCCCTCCACCCGTCTCCGCTGCTGCCGACTGGCCCTCGTTATTTATTGCTCTGTAATTTCTGCAGACTAATTGATTTGGCTCAGCTTTCAGGCTACAGGGAGACAGGAAGTCAGGCAACCAGGAGGTTAAGAAGAGGGGGGAAAGTGTGTGTGTGTGTGTGTGTGTGAGATGAGAGATTAAAGATGAATATAAAAGAACACAGTAGTAGAGGAGAGGATGAGTTTGTATGAGAGTAAAACAGAGTATTTACTGCTGGTTCATGTTTGTTCTCCTCTGAACTTAAATAAAGTTTAAAAACTCTCTATGTGTCCATGTTTGCTGTTTTTATGTCTCAAATTTTTCACTTTGTGTTTCCTGGATTTCAATATACACAATAATGAATTTATAGATACAGTATCTATGTAGAGATGTCAGGATATAAATCATGTTGGTATACATTTTTTCCAAGTTAACACAGAATATCCTTTACACAGTAATCAGGTTATAACAGCACTATTATTCTATCAGCAGTTTAAGCAGTGTATCTATCACTGGAGGAACTTGATTAAAAGCTACAAGCAAAATGTTGTTAATAATTCTGTGTGTGTGCTGCTATGTGGGTCAAAGTTAAGACCTGTAAACTGGGAATCACTCTGAGCCTCAAGTTGAAGGTCATGTGACCAACAATGACACCCAAAGGCATCAGGCTGATTGTTTGCTCGCCTTGATGGTTAAATGATTACATTCACTAAAGGAGAAGGTGAGAAGACACTTATTACACTATGGTCCTTGGAAAATTGTAGTGGAACTCTTGAGAACAAAGGGAAAGCAGAGTTAAGTTTCACCTATGTGCATTTCTTAATGTTTTAACATAATTAACAATTTTACCACAAATATCAAGTAATCAATAACAAAAATGATAATAACTTATCATAATTTGCATATTACAAACAGCTTTAAATGTAAAAAAAACAATCATTCTGAATTAAACCGAATACTTTGAGTTTAATTCCCTCAGAAAATCATAAAATATAACACAATTGAACCACTTTGAGCATTCGCACAAACCTTCAGTGAGGAAACCATTTGTGGAACCATTTAATGTTATTTTACTTCAAGAAAATAAGACCACAGCTGTTCAACAGCAATTACAGCAGAAATGATCCATCTGTAAAATCTGCACTGTAATTAAAGATAATTTGAAATGAAGCATGTTCAGTCTGTTTCAATGTTTCTGGATTGTAAGAAAGCACTTTTAAAAACAACCAACAGCACAGTACCATTTGTTTTACAAAGGTCAGCAGGAATTGAACATTTCATATGTGTAATTACATGTAAATGTGTTACAGAGACACATGTTTTCCTTTTAGACAAAATAAGCAACATTTTAGCTACGACTTGAGGTCAGCTTTAGATTTCTTCGATTTACAGCTTCATGCTAAGTGGTTTCAGGTCAGAAAAAGACGGCTCAATTAACTTATCCCTCGAACAACACTGAGTAAAGGTCAGTAGCTCAATGTAAAAAAGCATTGATGAACTGTGTGTCCAGCCCAAAGCCAGTCGATAGTGACTTTGAGGTGAAATCAGCAGAAGGCTTTCAGGGGACACTGTCACTCCCGCAGTCTAAACTGGCCCCTCAGGCCTCATTATGGACTGACAGTCTGTGGACAGCAGGAGGAAAAGGACTGGAGGAGACATAAAGTCCACCTCTGCTGGAGGCTCTCTCTAATTTTACTTTGACAACAAAACACAATGATTTTTCTTGGTTTATAACTTTATCAAATTAAAAAGGAAATGTTTAACTTACCATAAGCAAACAAGTTGTCATGATGGAAAACATGTTCATTTTGACAACTTGTCTGTTTACCTTTACTTATCATCATAGATTAAAGTCGTATCCATCGGAGCAGCACGACCCAGCCAGTGCTGTGTTGTGATGTGCCGGTTAGGATGTCACACAAACATTTGTAAATGATTTGTCATGACGTCATCATCTGCTGCCAGAGAGTGATGATGCCGTGACAGGAGGCACGGAGAGGAAGCGATGGAGACAGTCAGCCGAGGAGAAAACCACAGTCTTCAACAGGAGGGAGAGATAATTAAAATGTGTCTGTGAGGGACAGAGACTTAAGGAGGCACTGAACTAAGAGAAGAATCCAAACCAAACCCTGAACCCAGCTCCTGCCTCCTTTTAATGGGAAAATATGTCTGGATGTGGACCCAGACGTGCTGGTGCTGGCGAGACTGATCTGCCGCTCAGGCCAACGTCTCTTTAGGCGGAAAAATAAAGGATTTAATAACATAATGAAACATGTGGAGTTTTTTTTTTGTGAATGAAAGCTCTGACTGTGGAGCATTGATTTAAAGCACAATTTTGATACCGATTTTGTTTCGCTTTTCATGTGAAATTACATAATGATAGACAGGACACAAACCCAACAAGATCCCTGTTCTGTGCACAGTTCTTCCAGACCGAGCCGAGCTTCTGGGACATGGTATCTGGCGCCCCACCATTCAGGCAGCCAGCTGTATTTGTTGGATTGCACAAGTATGCCTAAGTCAAATTAAGGGGCCAGTAGCATGTCGTACAGGGCGCCTGGCAGTGATTAACACATGATCACAGAGTCCCCTGTATAATTCTGGCCTGCGACTTTTGGTTGCATGTCGCCATCATCTCTCTCTTTGCTGTCTACATCTCTGCTGTCACGGTCAAATCAAGTCTAAAATATATATAAAATATATAAAAAAATAAGTGTCATCTATTGTTGTGTGAAACCCCTTTAACCCCAGATTTTAGGCTCCAATGTAAATCAAATGATCAGCTCGTTTTCTATGGTTGAAAAAATAACACTTTCTCTTTGATTTAAAAAAATAGGGGTTAGCCCAGAAAAAAGGTTTGAGAGGTTTTTCAGTTTACGGGCCATGTTTGATAGTGTGGGAGAGAAAGTGAAGGCAGAGAGAAAGAGAGACAGAGAAGATCGGGAGAAAGAGAGACAGAGAAAAAGGAGAGAAAGAGAGACAGAGAAGAAGGAGAGAAAGAGAGACAGAGAAGAAGGAGAGACAGAGAAGACAGAGAGAAAGAGAGACAGAGAAGAAGGAGAGAAAGAGAGACAGAGACAGGGCTGGGTCTAGGCAGGGGCAAGAGGGGGCCTGGCCCCCTCAAATAAATGTTGTGCCCCCTCAAACTAAATAGGGTTAGGTTTAGGGTTAGGCACAATGCCCCCTCAAGATTTGTGGCTGCCCCCTCATACATGCCTGTCTAGACCCGGCCCTGGACAGAGAGGAAGGAGAGACAGATAAGGCAGAGAGAAAGAGAGACAGAGAAGACAGAGAGAAAGAGAGACAGAGAAGACAGAGAGAAAGAGAGCAGCGATGCTTTATCTCAAAGGTGTGAAAGAAAAATAGACAGCAGATGTCAGCCAGGCAGGGGGTCCGTCTCATCCCTCCCCATCCAGATGACTTATTACCTCTCGCTGAGTGTGTCTGTCTCCTCTGTCATGCTCGACATTACTGCTACATGGCTCGGACATCATGGAGGGAGGAGAGGTCATGACAGACAGAGCGGCAGAAGCTTTTGGCTTTTTGAACAAGTCCAAAAAACAAGAGCTGTTTGTGGGCCAAATATGCTAATTTAAACACATTGCAGTTTTTTCATTTTTAAATTGTGGCCGCTGGGTTCTAAATTGGTGAACCATCATTTTATAATATCAGGCTTGTGGATTGCTTCTTATTTCTGATCTGTTTGATTTTTCAATATAAAATTTGGGTTTTCTCTTTTAAACCAATTGGCTCCAAACACTTCATTCCCACCTCATCTGCTTCTCTTCCGTTTATGTGACCAGTTATTTTTACAAATCTGTAAAGCAGTCCAGACGGATTAAATAGTAAATACCACTTATTTCACTCCAGCTGTTACTAAATTTTACAGTAAATACAGTATTGGTGTATAATAAAAAGTAGTTATCACCAAAAAATTTGTTTTGAGTTGTGTGTCATTTTTACATCTTGAAATATTTAATCTAATGTTGAATTCTTTCTTTTATTGGTTGGTGATAAGCTACTGATTACAAAACGTAGGAGACCAGGAGGTTAAACCGCTGTTAATAATTAGAGCAAGTTGTTGCACAATCCATCCTAGAAGTCATATGAAAGGTTTAGAAGAGTTTTTAAGTATACACAACTTAATTGTACGAATGCAAAACTTTTGAGCAGCTTCAGGTTTGTCCACACGTGCCTCCTCGGTCTGCTGAGGCATCGCGACGCCCTCGCTCAGCGGTTTGTTAGGAACTCAGCTTCGTGTCTGTTAGTGCTTCAGCGACCACATCACAGGTCGATGCACACATGGCCGAGACGGTTCAGAGCCGCGACCATGTGTGAGCTGCACTAATATGTGGTGGGAGGTAATTGCCCAGGCGTCACCAAGTGGGTGTGTTTGTATGTATATAATATGTGTGTCTACTGTGTGTGTGTGTGTGTGTGTGTGTGTGTGTGCATGCGTGCGCCCTGTCTCCACAGTGTCTCGAGGTCTCTAGTCTCTCCGAGCTGCTGACAGTTTCCCATTAGACACTTCATTACTGTCAGAGCCGCAGAGACGAGCCATTCAGCACTCGCCTTGTTCTCTCCATCAAAAGTGGATTATAATTAATGTTAAGAAATCAGTGGGGGGGGGGGCAGCGCCCTCATGGACACGGTTGAACTGTTCACTGCAGAATCAGGGAATCATATTGTTATTCTGTAGTTTTTTTCTTAAACAAGACCTTCATCTCTATTTATTCCTCTGGATCTCTTATCTCGCTGCTGTTACTGCTGCTGGTATTACTCAAATTGTCACTCCTATAAGCAACACTATCATTATTTACCATCATAATAACAACTGATTGTGCTGGAATACAACAGTTTATGCAGCTGTTCTTTTCCTCCTCTCCCTTTCCCCCCTCTCTGCCCCATTTATTTCCTCTCAACTCAAGTGGTGGGGGCAGACGGCCGCCCCGAGTAAGGTTCTGTAAAGTAAAAGTATTAGTTACAAAGATGATTGTAATTGTAAACTATATGCAATAACTGTATACTCCAATCAATGCAATATACTTTATAAGACTTTATCATCACATGCTTGGTATTGAAAAGACTCAAGATTCTGCTGCTCTGCTCACAGAGACAATGTTTCCATGCTCTTGTCTTCCAATGTTATGTTCACCACTTTAGCCTCGTGGGATAGCATGCTAACATTTGCTAAATACCAATTAACATTGATATATATTAACAAAAACATTGAATATTGGCTTACTGCTTATTAATTGATCTACTTTTATATGAAGCTATGTATGTAGCTTTTTGTAGAGATCAGCCAAAATTTTGTCTGCGTCTAAAAGACTAACAAAAAGCTGCTTGTGTTACACTGCCTGAATATCCGCTGTTTGCACCAGAAGCCCCCAAAATATTGTCTTGAGGCTAACTTGTCAGATGATGGCCGTCGAGCTCTGAAATTGGACAAGCACCAAAGTAATATTGACATAAGGGTGATGCCACCAGCGGCTAGAATGGAAATATTTAACTTTCTGTTTTGTTTGATTCTGCTTGTACATCTAACCTCAAAGTATTGTGGTCTGCTCCTTTACAAGATTTTCTTTGGCTTTAACCCTGCACAGAATAAAAATACTCCATCATTCAATCCAACTATTTAAATTAAAATAAATAACAGGAGTTCAAACATGGGCTGAAATTAGGGTCGGCAAGATTCTGATCTCATAATGTCGACTTTTACAGATACGTAAATACAATCTACATCAGAGAAATCTGTGATCTATAAATAGGCATATATATATACTTATTTCACAGTACAAAAAAGATGAAGGTAAAATGTTTTATTATAATATCTTATTTTAATGTATAAACTCTTAAAGCCGTGCAACCACATGAGGCTCCGTCTACATGGGAAACTCAGTGGGTCAGCAGTTTGTGGTGCACAGATATTTCAGCTTTCGGGATCCAAAACCACTTTATGCCTGTGTTATGATTAAACTGATCTTCTTGTCAGTCCGATCACGCAAAGCCATATCAACCAGGAGTCGAGATAATGATTTCTGGTATTTCCTTTCACCTTTTCTAATTCAATAGACTTCTATTCGGTCAGTGATGTTTCGAGTTATAGCTGTATTGTGCCAAACTATTCCCTGGACTTCAAGACAGGAAATAGAGCAGCATTTAAAAAATAAAGAGGTCTCTCAGTATGAAAATTGCACAGTGCCCTTATGGTTACCTCTCTGCACCCTCACCTCACTGGGAAAATGCTAGTGTGTCCTTGTCATTTATCAATTTCAATCCTAATAAAGAACATTCAATGTCAAATTTCAGTCATTCAGACTTTCTTCAGGTATTTACCTTGAGGTAGTAAATGAAAAATCTCATTTAAAGATATACAAAGTTCTGTTTTGAGCAAGTGTTGACAGTGTGAGCGTTTCCTCTTCTGAGGTCATGTCTGATCCATCCACACAGGAGATGTGTGATGAATCCTCCTTCAACATGAAAGTCTCTGGAATCATTTTATACCATAGGATAGAGTTGACCCTGAACCCCTCACAGCTTCGAAGATTTAGCCATCAACAAAACTGGAATTAAATAATTTTACACACAGTACATTACCGCAGGAGTACCAAGCAGTCCATGGAATAAAAGAAGAGTTCTACGTAATTCATCATGCATCAGTGATGATTACCTCTGTCAATTTCTTGAACATTGCAAGATTAGCAAGATTTTCATTCATTGCTCAAAGATTAACTAATTGATCTTGATGATAAAGTGAGACATGTTTAAGGAACTGAGATTTTTGAGTGTTTGCAAATTTGTGCAGATACGAATACAAATTTCGATCTAGTGATTTTAATGAGGTTCAATGAGGGGACTGTTGGGTTTTGGTGCAGGTATGTACTTATTAGTTTTTCTCACACAATAATAATCAATCTCAGGGTTTGTGCATCAGTCTCAGCTGTCACGCGACGCTACCAGCACCGACAGTGGGACACAGACAACGTGACAGGCTTACAAGTTCCAGTGCTGGCCAGATGTTGAAAAAGTCAAGCATCTGGAAAAACGTCCTAATGTGCCCAGATGACCCCCAAGAAGTTGAGCACGTCACAAATAGGTCAAATCATGTTAAAACTGTAACCAGCACCATATCTGTCCTCCAGCTGTTAGAATGTCCCTGAAAGGTCTGATGTCACTTTGACCTGCACACTGACAAACAGACACTGAAGTCTGAGTTTCATCCAGGGGGTGAACAGCGGCCCCTCTTTAAAAATAATGAAACATTACCCAGTGTGACTTGCACCGTTTCCTGGACTTTCTCCTCCCTCTCTCTCTTCCAGGTAAACTGGCTGTTATCAGACTAATTATCTAATCTACTCTTCCTCTCCGCCTCACTTCTCCTGCAGGAAAACAGGAAGGCAGGATTAGAGCGACGCGCTGTGCTGAGATCCGGAGAGACCGGACGAGTTGCCGGGTGGAATGCGCGCACACACACACACACACACACACACACACACACACACACACACACACACACACACCCCCCCCCCCCCCCACACACACACACACATAGAGATGGTTTGGAGTCACTTTGAAGACAATCTCCACCAAAAACACTTTCTCTTAATACTAACCAAAATAAACACACACTTCCATCCCCATTAAAGTCATTAAGTGATCATGAGCAAACAAATAGCACAAATAGCTCGGGGAAAACTCTCTGGATCGTAGATCTAATAAAGAAAAGTCAAGGGGCGAGGACGTTGAGGAAAGAGCCAAGAAACAATAAGGGCCTCAGACTGCAGCCAAGAACACCACAGTAACGTTTACGACCTGCATTAGGGTTCAGACCCAGTCATTATGAAGACGAGGTGCTCATTATAGCCTTTTATGGGGGGAAACAAATAGTCTCCAGTGACTCACACTTTTGTTGAAATGCAAAGATGCAAAACAACTTGTGGCTGCAGTTCTGCCAAGAAAACACGCAAAGTTATCTTGGACAGATATCTGTGACCTTGAGAGGCGGTAATTGAGCGGAAAGGGGATGTAAAACATCCGCTGGTGGGGTTTAGGGTTTTGTGTGACTGCACGCACACACACACACACACACATACACACACACACACACACACAGGAGCAGCAGTAGTGGCAGCAGTGTTAGTCCTATGCTGGCCTCTCTCTGGCATTATCTCATAGCCTGAGCACTCCCGCTCCCTCTGAGGCCGTCCAGCTCCGTGCACAGAAGCATTACGCGCATCTGCCTCACATTAATCGGCAAATTACGGCAAAACTGTCCGTCAAACGAGTGTGGTGCGGGTGGAGTGGTGGGATTTACACATAAAATATAGTATACTTCATATAGTTCAACATAATGTTGTATATTTAAGTATAAATGTATATACATTGTAGATATTTTCAATACAGAAAATGATATTATATATCATTATTTATTCTGCATGTGATACTTTTCCTCTGCCTTACATTCAACAGATAGTTTGTTGATAATTTGGTCAGATAATTTTGTTCTTGTTTCTTTTTCTTTTTTTGTGTTACATTTTTCCTCACATTTGTTTCAACTCTTTTGCAACAAAAACAATAGAGCATCATTCCCCATGGTTATATATTTCTGTGCTCAGATTGGTCCTAGCACCACGCAGTGATAAATAATCCTTTAAATGGGTCACACGGGTCCCACTCCGCTGTTCAAATCCTCCCACCACGCTGGGGGCCCCCGTGACGCTTGTCGCCATGGATACCATTACAACACCATGTCCGCGGGCAGCTAATAAGAAATTCACATGACCTCATCAGAGCAGGTGGTTGTGTGTCATTTCTTTACACCGACCGAGGAGTGAGCACAATCGGAGGAAGCTCCATGTTAGTGCCGTCTCAGACTCGTCTCAACGAATTCAGTCAAATTAAGTTTGACATCTAGAGAACAAGTGATTCCATATTCTAAAATACGGGCACATTCACACACACACACACACACACACACACACACACACACACACACACACATACACACACACACGCACACACATACACACACACACGTACAGCATGAGTATGAACATTTGCTCAACAGTTACAGGGACATCCAGGGGACTGGTTGGTGTTTAAGATGATAATATATGTTACAATAAAAATTATTTTTTTTATTCTTGCACCACAAACTTCTTCCTTTTGAATAAACAAACATCTTCCAATGTTACTTTGTCGAGGTTTACTACTCGCCCGTGCCTCTAGGAAATAGCCATAGCCTAGTGCTCTATTTGCTGCGGATATTATTCCTGGCTGCCTGCAATACTGAGAATCACTGCTTTAATCCTGGTAATACTTTTACTATTTGTGGAGTATACAAGTACTTTTTTGCATATGGCATTGATTACTTTAATTGCACCAATTTATTTTGGTTTCCCTGCCAATATCATGGTGCAATATGTAAGGATCATGATTTCAGCATAGATTGGACATTGAGAGATGACAGTATCTGAGGAGAGAGTTTCAATTTAATGCAAATAACTATTTATCCCAGAAGGGCAATTTAGCTCTGCAGTCTACCAATCCCCAAAAAACTAACTAAATCAACAGCAGCATTCAACATCCACATGCCAGTGACAACAGCTCAATGAATGTGCCACCAGAGCAGCGAAAATACAGGTCATCACATCGGTGCTGGCAAGGTTAGGTAAAAAACAACAATAAATACAGAACCATGAGACCATGAGTTCAGGGAAAATAATGAATGACTAAATAATAGATTTACTTGAACCTGGACTATGTATTAGTCAATTGCTGCTGTCAGCAGCATTTAAAAGCCTTATGGCAGAAGGAATAAAGGAACTCACAAGTCTGTTTATTTCCCTTGGAGGTGCACGATAATGCCGTCCAGAGGACATTACACAGAATTTAAGCTAAAGAACGTGGTCAGATTGGCATGATACGGTTAACTTACTGGGCCACCACCCGTAGCTTACTGGGCCACCACCCGTAGCTTACTGGACCACCACCCGTAGCTTACTGGACCACCCGTTACTTCCAGAGAGACCTGGTTTAACGTGTAACTAAGGTCCTTTGCCATTCACCATTGCTGTTTATCATTCGTTTTATTTGTTTTTCATTCGCCTTTTCGGCAATAGAGCAACTTCATTACTATGGATGAAGATAGTTTCTGAAGGAGAGCAGAAATGCTCGTCTGGATTATTGTGGGTGTAGTTATATTGTTGGCTCTGGAGAAACTAGAGTCGGTCATTTTGTCACTTACTCATCAGGACAAACATCCAGTGTCTTTGTGCTAACTGTGACTAACCACTGAATGTTCTCTCTGTGGTCAGATCTCCTCCCTCCCCTCCCATTGCTCAGATATTTCTCTCATGAATAAACTTTCTCAGCTGTGACATTCACTTTCTAAAAGTTTACCCAGCTTCCGCCCGTCGGTGGCTCATTCTCTGACTCCTCCATTCCTGTCATTCCTTTGTCACAGTTTTGTCACCGTTTTCTTGATCAAACTGATGGACCCAAGAGATGTTAGAAATCGTTTATGTAATGCTATGTCCGCTTAAAAGATATCCCACTAACTGAATGTGTGAAAGTTTAACACGCTGAAGTAAGGTGAAGTCTAGGGGATGCCGTTATCTTTATTATCAGAAATTATTTAGTTTTTTCTGATATAATCGTGATGTATTCAAATATTAAGTCTTACCCTCCAACCCCCCCCCCCCCCCACACACACACACACACACACACACACACACACACACAAACACACACTATGGTCTCTTCAGAGCTATAACTCCAGACCCTCTTGGCTTCATCTCTCGCAAATCTCATTTACTCACAACAACACTCGTTGCTCATTTCCTGCGGAACCAAAAGCACAATTTAATTTGCCTCATTAAGTCTGCATGTGGAATGTATGCAATGTGTGTGTTTGTGTGCACTCCGGCATATTTGGGTGTTTTCCTGCCAGAACCACAACGAACGCAAGCACCAATAATAAGTGTGAGAGAGAAAGAGAGAGAGAGACAGAGAGAGAGAGAGAGAGAGAGAGAGAGAGAGAGAGAGAGAGAGAGAGAGAGAGAGAAAATGAGGACATAATGGAACAGTGGTAATGATTTGCAGACTGACAGAGTGAGATAGACAGATGAGACAGAAAGAAAAAGAGAGAGAATTTGAAAGCAGCAAACGTTTAGGTCCCAAGATTTAATTCCACACACTCTAACTTCTCCTGATGTGTTGTGCTGGCAGGGAAATGCCTGATTTGTCAAGTTGTGTAATATTACTTTCTCTCCAGAAGTTTTCAGACCATTCATTAAGTTCGCGTGCAGAGTTAACCCACCAAACACAAATCAATGATTTGACTCAACACATAATTTGTCGGTCTTAAATGTATCACAGCTAAATATTAAAGAAAATTTTATAAGGTGTGTGGTTTAATTTGTTCAAGTCTGTCTCTTATAAACAATGAATTATATCACAGTATTCAAAGAGTTAGTATATACACTGTGCACTGGAATTGTTCGTCATGTTCACACAGGCTGTGAATAAATAATTTCAGAATTTAATTCCAATATATCTTTTTCTGAGAAGAACTGCATTTTTTATGTTCAGCCAAAGCTGTTATGAGGCTTCAGTCGTCTGAGTTTGACAAACAAGCAGGTATCTTCAAAAGTTTTTCTCTCTTTGTTTTACTATCCCTCTCTCCTAGGAAGCACTCGCTAAAATAAATATTTTTTACTGAATAACTAAAAAGACTCTTACATTGAAAGAGAACAGTCCCATCATTCCCATTGATTTTGAATAATGTTCTAAACTGACCAGTTTAGAGACGACTCTTTCATTGTTGAAAGACTTTAAGAAAGACTTGAAATGATATGATTCTATCCTAAACTACTATAACTCATATCTTTCACATTTTCACCTATTCTACATATGTGTCCTCAGCCTCCAGTCCTTTCTGAAGGCTGACAAATATACAAATATATGCTGCAAAAATCCAGGCGCACACAAAACCATCTTTCATGGCAGAACCCTGCCCTGCTGTAAACTGATTCCCACCCAGATACAGTCGGCCTTTGAGCAAAGCAGAAGGAATCTGACAGGAGTGTGTAAGTCGATGTGTGAGGTTTAACATCGGATGAAGAAGATTAGTCAGGAGGGAAAGGGATGAAAAAAAAGCACCAAAACACACACTGTGTACGACTGTACTCAGGCATGTGTGCTTTAGAAAAGAAAAAAACAACTCTACACTTTTGGTTCTGATGTGGGATATGATGATTTTCTATTAAATTGAAGATGTCACTTTAGGCTATCTTTACATTTTAACTTTTTAGAAAATACGATATGACATAAGAAGTGGTAATTAATGCAATCAATGTTTAGTTATCGAAATTAAAAGTATGAATAAGAATCTGCAACAGATTCCTTCATTTCTTCATTAAATCCGTGGCTTTCTAATTGAGATGAAAGTGCAGTGTATCTTCACGAGCTCACATGTGCGTTCTTTATAACAGAACCTCTGTGCTGTGGATTGCGATCAAATAAGCTTGACTCAACTTGTTTCTGAAGGTTTAATTGTGCTCTGACTACTTTATTACCTCCTGAGCTCCAGGTACTTGGCTCTCCTTAATTCTCTCAAGTGGTGTGTTGACAGTGAAAACAAGCCGGGGGAACAGACGCCGGGAGGGATCCAAGGATCTGATTGCACGGCCTCAAACCCCCCGACTTGGCTCGGGCTACTTGGAAGCAGAGATGGACATTCATACAATGGGGTTTGGGGGTTTTGTGAATGTGTAAGTGCGCCAGAGGTTTCTTGAGATATGCCTGCTGGAATGCCACCACACAGAGCATTTTCACTTTCAAGAGGAAGTGGGGTTTGGTTTGCTTCCAAATTAGAGCTTGTAGGAGGAGCAGCCTGGTGCCAGAGTGAAAGTAATACTGAAATGTTTGAGATCTTTATGCACAGACACTCATTCATGTCCAAATTTAAAGAATAAATCTGTTGATATTCTATTTTCTTAATGTTTAATTCCTTGCAAACACCACCAACTACATTCGTTAATCTACAAGGTTTGTCTGTGTGTCTAAAGTCTGATGTAACTTGTACTATAGACTCAGACATCTCTAATGTGGACTTGCCTTTATTAATGCCATTGACTTCTGTTTCTAAATGCTTTCGTTAACATGAACGGTGACACTGAGCAACAGAGTTGAATCAATCTTACACGAAATATCCTGCAGCTTTAAACACTCCAAACTTCTAGTGATCCACCATTAAAGCAGTTCTCAATGAATTGCTTAGACCTAAAAGTGTTACATTTATAAACACTTACAAATATATATATCTTTAATACATTATAACTTTTTGACACAATTTACTGTTTTTTACAGCCTATTTGTTTTAATGTTGTTAAATAAAGAGATGATTATCTGTGTATTTAGATCCATGAAGATGTTTCAGTGGAGCATTTAAAATATTACTTGAGAGGATTTCTGTTGATCTAGTTCTGACAAATGTTTGAGTTACACAATGAAATCATCAGTCTCTCAAAGAGACACTGACAATTTCTAATCCTTTAATTAGGACAATATCTTCTCAGTTAAACCACTAATATGAGCTTAAAGGGATAGACAGCCTGGAGCGTCTCACCGCCACATTATATTTAATATTAGTTTGATAACCTTGTGTCAGTACAGGTCAAAATAAGGTCACATCTTTACCCAATGCATAATTTTTCATTTGGAAAGCGTACTCCTCATCTCCGTAAAACACAACCCAGATGGAAGACCGGCGATGCCAAGATCTGCAGGGAATCCTAGTTATCATTTAGTACATTTTATTTTGACAGAGGCGTGTTTAAAGACAGGGGAGGGGTCAGGAAGAAGGGGAGGGTGAGGTAGAGTGAAGGTTAGGGTGGACGCGGAGAGGATGTAGGTAGATGCGGGGGGGATAAAAAGTGAGATAGAGAGGTGGTGGAGGGGAGGTAATAGGGGAGGAGAAGGGGCAGGGGGAGAAGCCCAAAGCGCTTAGGGAACAAAGAGGCACTTATACAAGCAGCAGCAACAGCTGAAAACATCTTAAAGCCGAGCTGAACTCTGTGAGTTTGTGTGTGTGTGTGTGTGTGTCCAAGAGGAGCCCTGAACCTATACGAGTTGTAATTTCTATTAACTTTTACAATATTCAGGAGAACTAAACCACAGCGTGGAGCAAGAGCAGCTTTTATTACATCTCACAAAACTGTGGGACAAACAAAGCTTGTAAAATATTGTTTTTTACACTGAACGTAAACATCATGATTCCTGTGGAGCAAGAAAGTGCTCTGCACATTTCAGAACAATCTGCCTCCTATTAAAAATAAGATATATTGTCTTTTTGAGCTACAAATACAGATGGTGCATCCCCTGGGGAGTATGACGGTATTCACTAGATATTATTTTTGAAGCTTTCTGATAAATATGCGCATTCACTGGACATTTGAATTGGACATTTTTGCTGGTGATGCTACAATAGAGCAATAATCTAGTGGCCTTTAAAAGCAGTATGATTAAACCTCAGGGGACCATGACTCATAGGAAATGTGTTACAATCTGGACATTAGTTTTCAGGAAACCTTGCTATAGACCTCATTGTTGTTCAAGGGCAAGCTAGTTCCCACACTGACCATTAAGCTAGTAATCAGTCTGACAGTACCGACCAATCATTCTTCTCACTTTGAAGGATTTCTTTATCCTCTCTGTTTTTAAAGTCCACTTCCTCTGTGTTTAAATGTTCTCACCATAAAATCTTAGTTTTACGATCCATCGCATTACGCGAGAAACTTGAGGCCTCCATTTCAATTTCACAGTGTAACAAGAGGCATCTAGTGTCCAGCAAAAAACTTTTTTAAAGAACATTAATTCCTTACTCGTAGATTATGGAGGTTTGAATGATGAAGAGCAAGTTATTTTGCAATTAGTTTTTTTTTTGTCATCTTTGTGAAAAAATGTCTTAAAACATCCCTGGAGGAAATTGACCCTGGTCAATAAAAATCTTGGCAGATACAATACACTGGCTTCACTTCTCCTCAGTTCCTCTCACCATCCATCCAACCCAGTGTCTCTCCATCCTCCTCCCCTCCTCTTCTATCTTTCTCCCCCTCCCTCACTTCTTCACACTCCCTTCCTCCCCTCCCATCCTGGCCTCCCTTATCACCCACCCTTCCTCCATGCCAGCTGTTGTTTTGAAGGCTGTGAGTGGAAGGTCCGCAGGTCAGGACCTCGACAGTCCTCAGTCCAGATAAATGCAGCCATTGTGAACAGAAGGAGAAAGTGCATCAACCCACTTTTAAGCATCACTTGTGTTTATTATTGTATAATGATTATTTTCACAGCCTTATCTGAGTGTTTAGTCCAAAGTGTTGAAGGAATGATGGACGAGAATAAGCTTGGGTTCATGCAAAGCTTAAATAAAGTGCTTTCATTACATGCATTTTCATTATTTTTATTTAATATCAGTTATTTTTTACATAAACAGTGATTCCTTTTTAATTTAGGAGGATTTTACACTGCAGAAACGTACCTTTCAGCAGATAGGTCACACTTTTACACAGAAAGATGTTCCAGTTCAGTTTGTTTAAACATCAGGATTACTGTGATAGAAAAATAAATATAAGTTAGATGGATCAAGAAGATTTTTAAGATGAATTCCATATGAATTAAATCTCCTGTGTAAATAAGTTCCTTTCTTTAAGCTATAATACAAATAATGCCATGATTATGGTTCCAGATGGGAACATGAAGCTTAATGTGTAACCATTATGCCCTATTGGTGTATTTCATCACCATTTAATTTACAAACATACAAATAATCAAATACAACAGAATAAAAGACTTCGAGATGCGATGTAGTCCCGTTTATATTTTGTATTATATTCTGAAACACGTACAACTTTTTATGCTGTTTTGTTTTTTATGATTTTGACTGATCATCAACATCATAAGGCCGTAATCAACTTTTTCTGAATAGCCATTTGGTCGGCATTTGTTTGTTTTAAATGTGTGCTTTATTGTTTCATCGATATATTGAGGGACAATTTGAGGGGTCTCCTTGAATCTTTTAGAATACTCTAAGCTTATTCTTAAAACTTGAACATTTTACCTTTAGAGTATACATGTATTCGAAGATTAGATGTATTTCTAAGTGGCCCAAAACTGCTCAGAAATATCACATTACTTTTGTGTTTTTTTATCAGAGCCACATGTGAACAAAACTTTTACCGAGAGTTGTAAACATAAATCCTAACAAGACACTATCAGAGCCTCACAGTCTCCAGAGGTTCGACTCAATGTGAGCTTTGTCCTCAACATCAGGGAGGGGAAGGTGAGTCTGGGCTGGCTGAACCTTGACCGTTGATCCTAGAGGTCACATGTCCCTGGAAGCCATTTTTGAGGCCCGAAAATACACAGGGCAGCTGGGAGGTCTGCATCTCAAACAACAGTGGGAGCAAAGAGCTTTCTATTGCAAAAATGTTGCTTGGAGGTCTAAAACTGAAGAGCACAATGTGATGCTCCTGATAGTCAGGCAGTCCTTTAGCTTGACATGGCCTCAACATTCCCACTCCTCCACTCCAGGTCCATGCTTTCAGAGAAGATACATTCCTGAGACTCAAAGAGCTACAGAATTGAGCAGAACACAAAAAGAATGTACCCGAGGGGATCCATACCCACCTCCTGGTAAAGGTCACTGCAGTGTTTCCCATGATTACTTAGATTGCAGCATATAACCACAGTTTCATAATGGGTCTGATTAGCCATCGGCAGCATAGAGCGAAACTCCTTTTGGCATCATTCCCCCCTAAAACATCCACAAAGTTTTTGCCATCCTCAGCAGACGCAAACTTGCTTGTGTTGTGCACATTCACACAACAGGAATACAACTCTCTCTCAGCTGGCGAGCAGGCCGAAGCTTTAGCGTACTGTGTTGTCCCGTTGTATCATTTTTCAAACTGCAGTCCTTGGAATTAAAGTGACTTGACTATAAAAGCTATTCATCTTTCACAGATGAACAAAGTCACATCAGTAAGGAAACCAGGCAGCACAGATACTTGGTTAATGCCCATTAAACATTTAGTTTGTGGCCAACTTTCATTTGCCAATAGAATTGTTGTTTGCTATTTGTCTCCTCAGCTCTACAGAAAATCAGTGACTTAGCTGTGATGTAACCAGCTGTATGAACACAGCTAAGTGAAATCTGTTAGACCTGGAATATGAAACTTTGATGTTCTGTTAAGCTCCTTATCATTAAAAAATAAATATTTTACGCAAGTTTTGATGTCATACTTTTAAACTCATTAAGCTTTATTCTGCCAGTGTTAGTTCTAACAAAACTCTCCTTTTCTTGCAGTTGACACCATCGTCCCTGTGAAGCAGAGAAGGGTGAGTTTGGTGTGGATGACCTTTGACTTACACAGAGGTCACATGTCCCCAGAGGCCAAGAATGGAGGCCACTTGTCATTTTGGCAGCAAAGGTTCATAGCATATATTCAGTCTGACAACAAAACACAACTTTTCCCCCTCATTGGCACCATTGTTTTCTTGCTTTTTGATTGGACTCGACTTCTCAATCATTCACATGTGTCTTGACTAACATGAGGACTGAGGAGAGGACAGCTTGCTGTATTTGCTGGCTAATGGCTGCTGCTACCTTACTGGTGTGGAACAGTCCTGTGCGATTGCTATTTGCATCTACGTAGTTGTTGCATGTGGATTCATAAAGCATTTTGTGTTATGTTGGACCGACTGGATCACAATCCATTGTCAATGCATCTTAGGGAAGTCACACCAATATTTGTATGTGGTCAAATGATATGTGATTGCAGATTATCTTTTTACAGTTATATTACACTTTTTTGCAATTCACCCATTCACATACACATCCATACAGGGGGCAGCACTTGTTGTCAAAATCCTACAATTGCTGAAAATAAATATTTATCTATTTATCTGATGACCAGACTCGAGTAAGATACATCTTCATTATAGTCACTTCTACTCTATAGCTGCAAAGTCAATCAAACGAATAAGCTCTGGTTAACCTGCAAAACGGGGTCACACCGGGTAAATCCAAGTGTGACCCTCCTGTTTGCAGGGGTGTAGATAAAAGCCTGAGCTGCATAGATGGCAAGGTCAGTGCTGTCAGTCAGGCAAAGGGAGCTGAGCCTCGATCCTTAACCTCTGTCTTGGACTCTAGTCACATGTCTTCATAAGCTGAGTTCTGCCCTAAAAGATTTACTCTTGTCTGCAGACACTGGCATTTAGAAGATTTAGATTTTTTGTTCACGTGGAGAATTAATACATTAATCGTCGATGGGTCAAGGGTTTCGATATTACCTCTTAGCTCGACGAGTTAAAGAAGTTACGAAACATGTTATTGTCAGTGTTTTTCATCTTTGTGAATGAAAGAGACCACTGACCACTTTCGGTATTACTCATGTTCAAATAAAGTTAAACCCCCAAAGCTTCTCACTGAGACTTTTCTTACTGGTTTCTGTGAACCGTTCCACTGAAGCAGATGGATTTTAAGTGCCTTGTTTAAGCGAATTAATTTTCGCTTTCTAAATGTCCTCTAAACCTTTGGATTTTATGATGCAGGTCTGTTCGGAGCAGAAATGACGTAGCACAGCCTCCGCGGCATAACTAATCTAATGTCTGGGTGGTCCGGGGCATCACTGGTAGGAAGTGACCAGCAGCTAACGTCAAAGTTCAAATCAAGCAGTTAAGTCAAGCCACGGGGCTCAAACTGAACAATGAACAAAACCAAATCCCGCACAGATCCTCATAATGTGTCAGTTCTCGGATGAAACTTTTCTTTCCTCCTGGTCTTTGAGTAAGGATATGGCCAAGTCAAGCAGTAAAACAGCACCACTGTGCCCAGTGAGTTAAGTCTAAGCCCCATTCATAAACTCTCAGCTCCAAGTGAGATCTTCACAGTCATATGATAGGAGCCTCCTCTCGCTCTTTGAAACTGTGGAAATACAGATAAGGTGAGTAAAGACGGTGCATGATCACTGCTGCGTACAGCTGGTTGGCTAAGAAACACAGAGCTCTGATATTTCCAGGTTGCAGCTTGGTGCTGCTGCAGAACCTCTGTCATCCTCTACAGGCCGGTGCTATCCACCCACACTGATCTCATCCTCATGCAGCTAAAACACATAGAGCAGGCAATAGCTTCAATAAGAAGGATGGGAAGTCTTGCACTTTGCATGCCAGCCATCCTGACGACTGCCGCCAAGAACATAATACAGCCATCGTTTATGATGGCACCACAACCTAACTGGTAATAATTTTTACTTGCATATATGTAAGAGGCTTGTAAAAGGTTAAAAAACACTTAGACCATTGTTAAAACACAGTTAATACACCTTGGTTGTGTGTTTTTCCTGATTCCGCCCACATATTTAAACTCTCTGTGGTTTTTATGAAGGCCATTGATGTCATTTGCTTCTTTACTGCTCCTGGCTGCTGTAACGACAGTCGTTTGAGTCAGTCCACTTGGCCTCAGGTGACTCCAACGACCCTAACAACTGTCGGTCCAAAAGCTAGAAGCACTAAGGAACCAATGAAGCCTCTCGAGTCAAACATACTTCTGATCCATTCATTCTACAATGCTGTTTGCCAAAGGCTATTTTATTTGTCCAGTTCATTACATTGCAGAGGGAAACATACTTTCTACACCAACACTTTTGACAGCTTTATTTGCAAGTTACTCTACACAATACAAGCCATTGTTTAAGATTAAACCAGCTCTTGTTCCACAGTCACTATATGTAAGTATTGGTACATACCACTCAAGATTATACTGTAACTCCGGATCCTCTATGCAGGATGTAGCTGGCTGTAATCTAATACATAATATACATTTATGTTATTTTGGATTTTACTAACGGAAAAGTGGGACTCCAAGTCATTGATGCATTGTCTTGTCACTAAAACATGATAGAAAGCTTGATGTCACCATCTTGAATAAAATCGGAGTCCTCAATTTCCCTTGGTCACTGTACTTTGCAATAAATTAAAGGTTTTGTTACAGCACTCCTATAAAAGTCAAACTTTACTGGCTTCTTCTCTGATTCTTTGCGATAGGCTTTCCCATGTTGAGTGTGGTTTCCTCAGCATGTCATATTTTCACCTCGCTGCTGCCTGGTCATTTTATCAGGCAAAGAAACCGTCTGAGGCAAGAAGCCAAGAGGCCGTCAGCTTCTTCCTGGTGACCATAAAGCAGTATAGATGTCGAGGCTCATGCTGAAACATGACATCCTGCTGTGAATAATGTGCTAATTAGATTTGGCCTGTGGTTGTTGCCGTAATCAAATCTATCCGGTGCTGCGGGGCCGAGAGCCTGTAACCCGATCTGAAATCCCAAGTATGCACTTGGACCGTCTCTCCAATCTGTTTCCTCTCAAGTCCTGGCACGCTGCACTATCTGTCCACCTCAAGTGTGTGTGTATGTGTGTGTGTGTGTGTGTGTGTGTGTGTGTGTGTGTGAGGGAGAGAGGAAGGGTACAGGTCTGCATGTGCGTTTTTATTATTATGAACACATGGGACTGTGAAACTACTCATTCCTCATTTTATTCTTCTTTCCTACTGTGCTTGACTCTGTCCTTTTCTATTTTAAAGTCCACAGCTGAACAATTCTTTATTCTATCCTCCACATAGCTTTACTCTATTCAACCCTTTTAATGTTCTACTCTGCTCTGTTCTATTAGACTTTACTTTGAATATTACGCACTTACAAATGTTCACAGCAGCATACACAATTTTTCTGAGGTGTGCCATACTGTCTGTCAGTACTACATATAGATGTATAGACCAGGTTCAATGTGGAGGCCTCCTCTTGCTTTCAGACTGTATCCTAGAGTCCAGCTGACTGTGCTGTAGATCCACCTGTTCCTTGTGCTCAGAGCTGCTTCCTGGCCCGGATGTGGGAAGATGAGAATATAGATGACTCCACAAGCAAAACAAGTGACGTTTTTCTTTATTTATCGGAAGACTCTGATGGGTTTTGTGGTGAAATTTGGCAGAGCTGCAACTATGAAAAGTGTTGATCTGCCTCAAATATCCTAGAACAAACGCTGTGCTCGCTTCTTGTGTTTTTGTTGGCTTCACTTTCTGGTGTTTTTCTGATAAATGTGGTTTCAGGTTTCATGCTTGGTGGGCATAAAAAAAGAAAAAGAAAGAAAAGAAAACAGAGAAAGAGACACATTCCACAAACAACCTCTTTCCTCTGCTGTTGCACAACTGTCAGTGCTGTGGTCTGTGAAAAATGCAGTAACTGTAAGATCTAAATTTCCTGTAACTCACCTCATTCAATGTTGTCACAACAGAAAATACAAACAGTAGGTATTTCAGTGTGTTATTTTTAGTCATCTTTCTGTTGCATGTAGATCTACGGTCAAATAATAATAATCTATATTGTACAGACTCAGATCTACTGTGTTTCATATAGATCTGCATTGGAAGTACATTCAATCATACTCTGGGATGGTATTCTTAAACACGTGTAAGGAATTGTGTGTTTATAAATCAAGAATGCATATCAATCAATATCAATATAAATGTACAAGGGCGTCACATATTGTAGGTTTAGGAGGTTCATCTTATATTGCTTTTGCTTGGGTGTACTCAATCAAACAGACCTGCCCAGTGTGTAATTTCAGATGGCATGCTGACTTTCCAGAATCAGAGGCGTGAAGTGTGACACAGCAGCGTCCTGTCCCGCCGTCACACAGATATTGATTTGGCCAGTGCCGATTTAAAGTGGAACAACAATGCCCCATTCGTGTTTGGACCTTTTGCAGAGAACAGCGAGGCAGAATAAAGGTACAAACCTTTTACCATGGCTTTATTAAAAGGGGCTACTAAGAGTAAGAGAGAGAGAGAGAGCTAGAGAGAGAGAAATGTGGGGTGAGGGAGGTGGTGGGATTATACAGAGATTATACAGAAAACCACTTCCAGAGGAAGTAGTTTTAATGCTGACAGGCTTCCTGCAGAGGATGTAATGCTAATTTGCCCCCCGAACCCTTGTTAAACACTGCAGAACGTCCGTGGTGAAAGAGGAGAAATGCACCATGAAAACCTATAGGTCCGGGGAGAGGGGGGGAGAGAGAGAGAGAGGCTAAAGTGCAGAGGAAGGACACAGGAAGCAAACACGGCATGTTTTTTATCCCTCCAATGCCAATGCTGCCGCACTCTTACTATGCTCTGACCCATCAGAGGGGGGGCTGACATCTTGTTTTCAGAGTGGACTGCACAACTCCCCCCCCCCATCACCTCCACACACACACACACACTTCACCACCCCACCAGATTTTACAGCTGGATGAAGAGCATCAATGGAAGCACTGAGCGAGCGGCCGGACAATGGACACTGCATCGTACAGGCCAGCACGCCAACCCTGGATTTCCTGGCTTACACCACAATAAAAATAAATAAATAAATAACGATTAGACCCTTCCGGCCGCATGACAAAGACTGGAACTCTTGTATGAACCAGAAATGTTGGGTAATCTCCCGAATCCGGACAAGTGGTGTTAGTGTCACTTTACGGGTTGAAACGGGCAGTTAGCAGGCAGATACCAGCTCGTTTGTTTTTGGCTGCCATCGTGAATTACTGGAAGGGTCCGACCGCCCCCAGCGCCAGGCAGCTCGGCCAGTCTGACACAACGGGACTTAAAAAAGCAAACAGAGGCAAAGCAAGCGGTGACTTCAAACACGAGCGCCACCCCGACATCAAACACTCCGAATCAAACCCGATCCTCCCTTTCACTGTCGCATGAGCCCGCATTGAAGCTGTCAGGCCTCGTTAAGGGAAAGATGCCCACCGCCGGCTTGTCTGCGGTCCCGACTGTCGGCCCGGCCTGTGCAGCTTTCTGTCTGACAGCTCCACCCTGGAACTCACTGTCTGTCTCTGGCCCTCTGTTTGTCTTCTCCTCGACACACAACTTGTCCCTGAGGTTTTTCGGGAGAATGGGGTGAAGGGAGCGTAAAGGTCGGCGCGACAGCGAGAGCTGAAGGGCGGAATGCAGGGGTGAGAGGAAGTGGGGAGGATGGAAGGGAGCCAAAGGGCCGAGGGTAAAGATGCTGCCCACAGTTTGAAACATGAAGAAGAAGCATGAGTCGTGCAACCTGTGGTTTGCTCCATTGCATTAGGCAGATATTGTGTTCATCTTGAATATCTGAGCAAGCCTTAGGCTGAGCAGTGCACAGATGAAGTCTTATCAAAGCCCTTAAAGGCCATCACCTAACTTAAATTCAAGTTAAAGAGTATATATTAAAACAGTTGAGGTTTGACCTACAGTCACGATCTGACTTCGAGCTGCTGTCAAAAGATTTATCATTACTGGTAGCGTGTTAGAACTTATAGAATTGTCGTATTATTTTACAGGTTGTGATGAAATCTGTCAAGAAGCCAAAACAAATCTTGCTTTCATATTGAATCGCTTAAGGTTTTGTTTCCTTTCGTAGCTTTAAGTAAATTTTGTTGATGCACTCATCTTAATCAAATAAGATTTACAGGAAATGTCTACATGGACGAGAGAAGCCATTAGTTCCGAGAGGCAACATCCTCACATGCTGATGTTAACCAGGTGTTATTTTCTCCGATGAAGAGGAGGTTATGTTTACCACTTTCTATTTGTTATTGCATAGGATTAGACAAAAACTACTGAACAGATTTCTATGAAACTTGATGGATTGATCGATGGAGCAAGAAAGGCTTTATTTGTGCAGTTTGGTTTAGTTGTTTTAATTTGAGGGGCTGTTGGGCCTTAGCGGAGGTGTCCTCTCAGTGTTTATCATGTGAACGCACTTAAACGGTGTGATGAAAAGTCAGAGGATCTCCAAAGTTTTAACACTTCATCCCGAAGTTGCACAAATGGGACTTATTGACAGAAAATCACCTTCCATAGAACCATTCTGCTAATAAAAGCATGTATCAACATGTTTATACACATGTTTTCAGTGTTCTTAATGTCAGCACGACCTGTTCAACCATTACTCACTCAGTGTGGCTGCTACATTATTCAAGTCAGACATCTTTCATTTAAATGTGACTTCTAATACAAAATACCGCTGCCCTCTGAGAGCTGAGTCACTGTTCCCCTCACCTTTGATTTCCTGTAAACCCACTCAGAGTCCTGTGATCTCCTGAGGAGCACAGCATCAGGGATTCCCTCATCCTTCCTGCCCTCCCTTCCTCTCTCCATCCCCTCATCCTTCACTTCCTCCTCCTCTTTGTAGGGGGACATAAGCCTCTTATCGACAGGCTTCAGGGGAAGCTGAGTGGCTCGCAAACTGATTAAAATGTATTGCTTTCACACATCTGGGCTTTCAAGGGGATGGGGCTGCGTTTCGATTGTATATACAGTTTGAATTTAGCTTTTAATCTACTTTCGCTGTGTTTAAACTACGATATCCAGAGTTTTTTCCCCATGAAAAGTAGAACACTTTATCATTTTCGGTCACTTAAAAAAGAAACGGAGCGCTTTCTTCCTGCTGGAGTATAAGTGCAGCCTTATAGGTGGCTCAGCCTCGCCCCAGGGAGGTGAAAACTCTCCCTCGGAGAGGAACAGAGGGAAACAGAGGAGGGTTTTGTGCTGAAGGGAAACGAGAGAAGCTGCCGATTATCAGCACCAAAGGCAAAAGATCCCTTCATTCTTAAAACCCCCGAGCAAGGCTCTGAAGCCTAACATGCTCTTTTATCCCCCCTGATTTGAAACACAAAAGCTACTCATGAGCATGACTCTGAGGGAGAGGTGGAGACATGGAGCAAGTTGGGGGAAAGAAATCTCCAAGTGTCAAGGTACAGAGAAAATACCTCAGGGAAGCAGATATTTCCAGAAAATGTTCGGACTTCAGTGCTTAAAGCAGCTTTAGAGAAATGATGTGAACATTCCAAAACAGCAGGATGCATAACACATTTCTTCCTATATTTATATAAACTTCATCCCCCCCGACCTTAACCTAAGGCCAACTCATGTCGTCATTTTCTTTAATGATTTACGTTAAATCCAAACTCAGTCTTACCTTAACCTCCACCATATATCTGTGGGACAGCTCAGCACAGCCTTAGCTCAGCTCCAGCCCCAGGGGCAGGGAAAGAGAAGGGAAATGCTTCAGGCGGGGAAACGAGACTGGTCCCAGCGGTGTCCTGGATTTTATTGTCAGTGTATAAACTTGAATCTCATGTTCATACAATTGTGAGAGAAGATCAGTCAACATGTCAGCACCACTTCTTCTATTGTTACATGAACCACAGCTGCTTACTTCCCCCGGCCACCAAAGCACTATAATCGTCCTAAAACTGAAA
This sequence comes from Pleuronectes platessa, assembly GCF_947347685.1. NCBI lineage: Eukaryota > Metazoa > Chordata > Actinopteri > Pleuronectiformes > Pleuronectidae > Pleuronectes > Pleuronectes platessa. Next base: position 10,664,800 of record NC_070640.1, on the reverse strand, counting down.
TGTCCTGCTTTATAAATTACACTAAAATACAAGGAGATACCATCAAAAAGGTTCTTAAAATTCCATGTTGTAAGAAGCCACAAACGTATAGGTAACAGCAGTAGATTCCTGCTATGTGAGGCCACAGTGGGCCACTTTGTTGATTATTGTTGCTGGTTAAACTACTTTGTATCGGAAATCAATAAAAACATATTTTCTTGATTGTGCATTTATTGTTTTGAAAGTATTTAATGACATTAAAATGTGTCTAAGTCGATGGAGAAATGTGTCTGTGATCCTTCCACATACCAAATGAGTTAAAACAGGGTTCTTATGCAACAAATGTAATATACGTGTATTCTGTATTTCTGTTTAAAGTATCTTTTCCTTTTTATAATCAGCCATATTGTGGAAAAAATATACTTTTCTTAGATGTAAATAATAAACCTGCAGCTCTATGTTTCCTGAGTGTTTGCAGGTATTTTGCGGACCGTGTAATCCTTTGCCCCCCCCCCCCCCCCCCCCCCCCCCCCCCCTCACTCGCAGGTGAGGTGGCGATGCCCAGCACAGTGAGCGGACGTCCACAGACTATCGTCCTACGAGGGGGGAGGAGGGCGGTGACCCGTTGCTTCCTAAATGCCCAGAGGTCAGTCAAAACAGAGGTGTTGGATTTAGACGGGGGGGTTTCAACACGGTGTGTTCAGGCCGAGCTCCGACCTGCAGCCTGCTGAGAGGAAGCCATTGTACTATAGGACTCTGGAAACCTCACTCCCTCCTTTTCTCACTGTTTTCACTTTCTTTTAAAGTCCAGTAGTCAAAAATTCAAAAGCTGCTGATAGCTCTCATGGAGACTGGTAAGGGTCCCTCTAAATACATTTCAAGAACTGTGAAACTACATTGTTTGTGCTGCAAATCCTATTTTCAGTTTAAACCCGATACATTGTGGATTTGCACCTAATGGTGTTCAGCATGTAGGTAACGAGCTGTAGGTTTTTGTTGTTTACAATTGGGATGGAGGTTTTAAAAAACAGGAAGTTAAAAGAGAAGAGAAACACAGAGAAACATGCAGCCGATGAGGGATATCTGCACCTACAGGCCTGGTTGGTCCCTGTGGACCCCAGTCACTGCTCATACAGTAAGTTCAGGTTAGTTCATCCTTTATATCGGTTATATTCTGCTGAGAGGCAGGACCAATATTAAGTAACATCAATGTTTGTCCTTGAAGTTATTAAATTGGTTTGTGTTGAATTTGTAGACTGTTTATACAGCTTTTATATGTTAAGTCTTATTTTGCTAATTCTCAAACAGATTAACTACTGCATTAATCAATGAGTGACTTTCATGAATGAGTATCCACGACGTACTAAACTGTATTTACTGATTATTTTCTCTGAATGTGTTCTATTCAATATACCGAAAGAGAAAATAAAACATTCAGAAAACTATCAAAATAAAAAAAACAAATAAAAGAGTAGGCACTTTAAGAAAAGTAAGACAATGTGTTTTTATGTTTGGATGAACTGACCCTTAAGAGCCACATGTTGATTAAGTTAGCGCCTCTCTCCTTTCCTCCAAACATCCACACACTCTGAGCCCTCCACATACTTTCACATATCTCATAGCCATACTGCTCGTATTAACTGCTGCTCAGCTTTGCCTGAGATCTGCTTCACATTGAGAGGATCAAAGCCTGGAGGGGGGGGGGGGGGCTATAAGGCTGTAATGTGTTTCCACAGGGGACTCCTCTCCCTGGGAAAGTGCAATAGGTTAGAATATCAATGAGACGTGCCTGAGAGCGTAACCGCTCACCTGTTGTCTGACTGTGGCTTTGGCACTGTTTCTCTGTGGTCAGGAGGCCGCCCCGGCTTCCTCTAACCTACGTCTTTCCCATGTTTCCCAGCAAACATTTTGACACTGAATAAATCATGAGGACGACCTGCGGCAACACTAAAGACCCAAGTACAGACTGTGAGGAATAGAAATGCAGTCGTCAATAAAACCCTGATCTGTTAATATTACTGGCTCTCAGTGAGAAACACTGGTAAACTATATACACATAATGGGTGGTTCAAAATGTACCAACCACTGCTTCCACCAAACTACTTGTCCATACGGACGGACGTCTGTCTTCAGATCCAGCTTTCAATATTCAGCCATATCAACAGTTACGTTTTTATAATGATATTTGAGAGAATAATAACAGTAACAAAAACATAAACACCTGAAATATCAAGTCAGTTAGAGGATTCATCAACAAGTAGTCTGATAAACTAGAACCAACCAAAAATATAAATGTATTAGCTCCTTAATTTGTGTGATGTGATGCTTTCCCTTTTTATATCTGACTGTGAAGTGAATTTGCTTTAGTTTGGACCGTTGGTCAGAACCAAACAAGCAGTTTGAAGAAATAATCGATTCAGTTGAATATCATGAAAACAATCCAGAAGACATGTGCAACATCGACTATATGCAAAGATGGATGATAATCTATATTTACTCCAGTTGTTCAAAAATGAAGCTGAAAGGTCCTGGACACAGGTGCTGCCATTTGGTGCTGAGGTCCCTTCGACACGCACTGGACCAATCAGAAGCTGTCACTCATGACATTCAACTCATTCAAACCAAACTTACCAGCAACATGAACACTTGGACATAATCAGAGTGATGAGAAATACCTAAAATAACAAACACAATCTTTGTAATTGACATTTATATTGACTTTTAGTTTGGTCCATGTACAATCAGCTAACACGGAGGAGTATACAGCCACCAGGAGGCGATGGTGATTTGGCTTCACTTTTGGGTGCTGTCACACTGTAAACATACATGATATATGACAACCTGATGGTATTGCATTGTTGGGCTCAACTGTTTACTAGTTCCTAGATCATGGACACTGGATGATTGACAGATAGGACAACCTGGCTCCAGTCAAAAGGCCACATATCGAATTTTGCATTACATTTAACAATTAAAATGTCTTTTGTATACACTTTTTGACGAAAAGGTTTTAAAAGTGAAAACCCACAACTTGAACATCTGTTAAAACAGAACAAGCCCAGCATGTCAGTGGTAATCATTAACCTCCCAGAGGTGGACAGAAGTTAAAAAGTTACTGATTACTCCTCCAAGACTGCTGCTAAAAACGGGCCCGACAAATCTGAGACAGGAAACAGAAAACGGAAACATTCAGTTGATCCAGCTGTTTTCTCCCTTTCTCCCCCTTCCTCCTCTATCTGTTTCTGTCTCCCTCCTTCCTTCCTTCTCTCCCCCTCTCTTACCCTCTCTCTCCCACATATCAAGTGTCTGGGGCAGAAAAGGGAAAAAAAGGGGGAGGGGGTCAAACAGGTGTCTGCTGACGGTCCCAGCAGTCTGTTGGTTACAGGTTTTACCTCGCGCTCCCAGCTGCTCTCTCATGCACACACACACACACACACACACACACACACACACACACACACACACACACAAACACACACAAACACACAAGAAAGACCACCATTTGTCCTAGCCATAATCCATAGGAATTTTCAGATGTCATGGAAGGAGGTGTGTGTGTGTGTGTGTGTGTGTGTGTGTGTGTGTGTGTGTGTGTGTATGTGTGTGTGTGTGTGCCTACGTGTGTGTGCGTGTGTGTGTGTGTGTGTGTGTTTGTGTGTGTGTGTGTGTGTGTATGAGTACTTTCACTGGGGTTGTAACCCGACCACCCAGCCACCTGCAGTATAGACGGCTGAGAAACACAAAGAAAAAGAGGACACACACTCTCCCACTTTCTCTCCCTCACTCTCTCTCTCTCTACAATATGGACGGGACGTGGCCACATCATTGTACAGAATGTGCATAGGGACGACCAAATAATGTAAAAACACTGACTGGTCTTTATACTGACACAAATGTGAGTTATGCAACATTTAAATGCAATTTGCAGAACTGAGCTTTAACAGAAATTGTCTTCATATATATATATAAAACTAAATATATACCCATATTATACTTTCTACTTATACTTTCAGCTTCTACTACACAACATGAAGTGAAAGGTTCACCCACTGCAGACCCACTGACCCAACAACCTTTATAAGACACTCACATTCATCTGTGTGTGAACACCTCAGAGAGAAACAGACAAGACATCAATACACACACACACACACACACACACACACAACTAGAGACATGACTGATGATGCAAAGTGATGAAATAATCAATGAACAGACACAACTACACACACAATCGCCGCGCTCCATCTCCTCCCCAGCACCTGCAGCAGCCGTCAGGTAGCACATGGGGCAGATCCTGGTGTTTCCTAGTGGACCTCCTGTCAGTAATATAGTGGCTCGCTGACTGATGGCTGATGGGAAATGGGCCTGCTGTAAGCCAAGGAAATGAGCTGATGACAGCCGGATCTTCCTTCCTGCCTTGACTGGCGGTTGATTTGCTGTAGTGCTGGGGCCACTGACACTGGTGAAAGAAATGCAATAGAATAAAACTGATTTCTCACAGTCATAATGGCTGAAACAAGGGGTTGATAAAAAAACATTAAACCAAGCTTTGTGCTGCATTGCTGCTCATTTTCTCAAACACTTATTAGTGCATTGATTTGAGCAGTATGAGTGGATTCATTTGATCATGAGGGGTCAGAGGAACAACTGTAAACAGTGATGTCTTATATAAACATCTTTTTACACATCCAGGGGACATGGCAGCGTTTAGAATCACATGCTATCCAAACCACATCATATCAAATATATAAACAAAGTACACAGTCTTCATACACATAAATAATAGTAGAGAGGCAGAGTGCAGAACTCTGTAGCCATTGGCTCTGGATAACATTACATAACATTTCCTTTTGCTGACGCTTTTATCCAAAGTGACTTACAATAAGTCCAATCAACCATGAGGGTACAAACCCAGAACAACAAGAATCAGAGTACTTATACAAGGTGCTATAAGTACTTTTTTTTTTATTCAAGGTATAGTCAGAATGTTTTTAGTTTGCGGCGGATGATGTGTAAACTTTCTGATGTCCGGATGTCGATGGGGAGCTCATTCCATCATTTAGGAGCCAGGACAGCAAACAGTCTTGATTTTGATGAATGTTTAGCTCGCAGTGAAGGAGCAATGAACCGATTGGCCGAAGCAGAGCGGAGTGAATGGACTGGATTAAGAGGAAAGATCCCAACTGGGCCCAGAGAGGTTAGGGACTCACATCCAGGTCTGATCAGCCTGCGGTGGGCCCGTCTAAAAAGAGGGCGTCTTGTGTTTAAAAGGCTGAAAACACAACTGATGATGCGTCCCCAACTTCCGCTGGTGGCTGTTAATATCTGCTGGTCATCCCTGATATCTGCTGGTGATTGTTGGCAACGCAACATCAAGCTAGTGCAGAAGACCTTCACACATACAAGGGATTTTCACCCTCTTGTCCTATGTTCTAAAAATTAAGGGCAAAGGGCTTCCACCACCATCCCACAAACACACACATTATGCACACACAGAAATAGACATTTTGTAAACTTCCAGAATGTACTGAATCTAGTTCAGGTAGTTTAAAGGTGACTGAGTCAGCGATCTCCTTACTGGTGAGCACAGTTACACACATGGATACAAAAGCCTTTTAATCATTTTCTTAATTGGTCGAAAGGTGGATGGATGAAATTAATTTTTATTATCGTGCATATACCATCAATAAACAAAATAAAATGTAACACAAACATAAAATTACATAATATATGGATCCACTTAGTCAAAAAAGCATCTTGAGTCTTAATCACGAAAACTAGTTTCTCTTATGTACATCACCATCAAACATAGAGGCTGTTATGAACTAATAAACATGTTGACCATTAAGAATTCAGCGATTGAAATCTATTAACCCACAGTGCACAAGTTGTGTACTTGAGCTCACACAGATGTTATCTTTTATAGAAGGGCACACTTCATTTTGTCCAGGCAACCCAGGAAGAGGAGGCAATGGGAAACATTGAGGCAAGTTGAAGGGGGCGTAACTGTCTCCTGTGAGGCGTTGCGTGTTGCTAACTCTGTCATTCTCATGTCTGGTGCTGGACAGGAAGTCTTAAGTCTTTTAAATAACTTTATTCTGCCGCAGCTAGAAATGAGTCTGAAGATGGAGCTGAACCAGAACAAGTTGAAAGGACCTTTATGTGCGATCGCTCTCTGTGGGACTGTCGTGTGATCAATTAGAGGCTGTCAGAGTGTAATTTATTCGACTTCCTGTATGTATAAAAAGATTTGCTTTACTACGCGGATCATTACAGTGTTGGATAAAACCAAAAACATACTTGGTTATTATTAGAGCCTCGGCAGTGGTGGGGAGAAAATGTCAAGTTTGTCCTGAGAGTGGTGATTGAGGGAAAAACCAATAAATTCTCACTGTAGGAGCAAATTGTTAAAGCAGTTTTTTCCCTTTTTTTTTTTGCATTGCAGCTGAGCCACCTGTGCCTCCATGAAAGAAGAGGAGGAGAGGGAGGAGGAGAGGGACATTGGGTTGTTCCTTGGTCAAACACAACAATGCCTTGGCCTCCAGATGTCTCCATTTCAAGACAACAATCTGTCACAGACCAAAGACGTCTGAAAGACCCCATCCGCAGTCTCTGTCTGTCCACCATGTTGTGTTTATCCTTTCTCTATCTTCTCTTCCTTTATTTGTTGTCATGTTTTCATTTCTCTCCTTGTCCAGTATGCTGACAGTGGAATGAATGCAGAATATACAACATGATGCCTCACCTCACATCATGAAAGCATCAGGTTCGGTTATAGGGACACACGTCTAATACAGATACATTTTAACAATTGTGATACATGAGTTTGATGTTATTGAATATACAATATTAAAACTTCTCAAGCTTATAATTTTTGAGGGTTGTAGTGCGGAGCTGGAGCCAATCCCAGTTGTTACTGGGCGACAGACAGGGCACAGCCTGGACAGTCCGTCAGTCCATTGCAGGGCCAACAACCTTTCACTGTTATATTCACACCTACGGTCAATTGAGCGCATGTCTTTGTGGAGTGTGGGAGGAGGCTAGAGTACCACGCAAACAAGGGGAGACGCAAATTCACAGAAAGACTCACGCCGACCATGGGTTCGAACCAGAGACCTATTTGCTGCAATTAAATAAAAAGTGTACTGGTTAATGTGGTTTAACCATGATATCTCTGTGAGGAAGAAAACTGCACTGACCTTATACTTCCTGGACCTACAGAGCTGCTCCCAAGTGTCTAATTCATTTTCCAACTGTTTCAGAAAATTATATATCTGCCTCAAATGTCTTCAGTTGAATGAGGTGTTTAAAGTTTTATTAGTTTCCTTCCTTCCTGAACATTTTGTTCAGAGTGATTAAATAAAGCAAAGTCAGATATTTGCAGTGTTTTCTTTCAGATTTGAGATGTAAATCAGAGACCTCTTTTTTTTCCGCAGAGGGATTAAACAGAGATCAGATGCAATAAAACTTCCAGTAACTTCATGCGATTGATCCTTTTGATCCTCTGAACACATGGGCTGCAGTCAAAGTACAGGAAGTGGAACGAGACACCAGAGTAAAGAAAAGCTATGGACTGTTCTGTGCTTCCTCCTCGTGATCCAATACCGACACCAAAAGAATTCCTACAATTGTCCTGAACTGTATGTGTTGGCTTGACTGACCACTGCACTGTCTACTAAAAGCTGAAAATATATTTGATTGACCACCTATAGGTCTCTACTCTGAGACTGTGGCTCAGGAGATGGGACGTCCACTAACCAGAAGGTCGGTGGTTCAATACCTGGTCCCTGTAGCCCACATGCCAATGTCGAAGGGTTATGCTGCGTTCGCACCAACTGTGTCTTTGCATTCAATTTGAATGTAATATCATTGTGTGAATAATTTATATAATATAGCAATGGCCGAACGTGACAGTGGGTTGTTAATCCTGCCTGGTTGGACAGTCTCCCCTCAAAAGGATTCATGGTGTTACACTATGTTAGACCATAGACTGTTTATAAAGATGGACGACACGTCTTCACTTCCTCCCGCTGTTGAAGTTGTAACATCCAAGATACAAGCTGTCATCTTGTGGCCGGGAACAAGAGTCTGCAAAGAATACTGTACAGGGGAAGAGGCCGATATATCTCAAGTCCCGCCGATACACACACTCGACCAATCACGAGCCAGTATCATCGTGATTGGTCAACATAAACAACAAACTAACCTGAACAAAAACCCCAGTGATAAGAACCATCTAAAAAGACAGAAACATTTAGAAAAATGTATTTGACGTGAAGTTGATTTTCTTTGTTTGGACCTATGTCCCATCTGCTAACATAGAGGAGGCTGGGACCTTTACTGCAGCCAGACACCAGGGGGCGATCCAGACATTTTGGGGAGCCATCATATCATCCATCTGTTTAAACAGTCTATGAGTTGAACGCATGAAGATGTATTTGTGTGAGGACTGTAAAAGTAGAGAGGTTCCGAGTTTATTCCCTCGCCCCCACACACCTGAAGTGGACGTGGTTTCAGACTGACAATACAACACACGCTTCATTTAAAGCAAAACCGGTGCATTTACGGAAAGAATCAATGATCCACTGCATCTGTTTTCCTCCGAGGAAAGAGGAGGAAAAAAACATCTGGATACAATACACCCTCTGTGTTTACAACACGTCCCATCACAGTCCAGCGAGGTTCACGTGCAGACAATGAGAAATATGGAGATCTGTGTGTTTCACGGCAGTTACTCACAAACACGCTCTGGCAACCAAAACCTGTTTTCAAGACTAGTAGGCAAATCCAACTGACAATATATTCAGACCCACTTGTTAGTAGCTACTGTACGATGACACTGCTTCTCACACTGGGAGCATTTTAACACTGACACTCATCTTTTTAATTGAATCACAATAACGCTGAAGCCCATTCAACTTGCAGAGGACCAAGACAAATTGTGTTTTTTTTGGAGGGCTGCTCTAACAGACTATCCCGATGTCACCCTGTGTGCTGCACACACTGGATACACACACACCGACACACATACACACACACAGCTGCAATCATGAACTGTGGACGCATTTATGAGCGTGATGCCGAGTGCTGATAAAAGAAATACAGCTGCAAAAGATTTCCTAAGCGAGAGTCCTGTTTATTCTTTGCATTAACAAATAAAGCGACTGGAGCATTTCAAAGAATTTCAAAGTTGGAGTACAAACTTTGTACTCCTGGTTTTATATTTAGTCTGATTCCAAACAAGTCAATGAGATATGGAATTATATTGTTGAGGTCTTATAAGTTTTAAAAACATCTATTTAACCTATTTGCAGGGTTGGGAAGGAGGGGGGGGGGGGGGTTGAGGTGTGTGTGTGAGTTAAGCTGGTTGATCGTGGATAGTGTCGGGGGAGGATTGATTTACTCGTTACACATAGATGAACGTATGGGTTTTGAATGTTAGTCTTATATTTTGTGTCTTTTGGATGTAAACACATTTTTTTGTTGTTGCTTTAGCTCAGCTTTTCATCATGATGCTATGGTGCCATCATATAAATTAGTTGAATTATATATTTTTTAAAAAGCATGAAATCTGATACCGCACATAGAAATGCAGAAATTAGAGGTTAGAGGTTAGACTATTTTTTTTAAATAAATAAATATATACGAATTTGAACTTACTGAACTTTATTATACAGAGTCTCTTGGACATAGGCTACGTCAGTGTGATAAGTTCTACCAAAATGAAAGAAACTATCTTTGAGAAAAAAGTATTTAATGTATACTTTGACAGTTTGGTCCATGATGCATCAATTAATATGAAGGAGGAATTGTGGAGAAAGGAGAAATGACCTACACTGTAGACAGCCACCAGGGGGTGGTGGAGATGCTTTGGCTTCACTTTTGGGAGCTGTCATGTCATCCATCTTCTAGTACAGTTTATGATCTTTATATTCAGTCTATGTGATGTGTATTATTATTCAATTTCCTTGTTATAAATAAACATACAAAACCACCTTCCAAACTTCTCATCATGGACTTGAATTGTTTAATTATCAAATGGTCAATGTTTTATGCTTAGTTAAAATGACCTAAACTTTGAATTAAATGTTAATACAATATTTATATTCCATGTTATTCTACTATAACCTTTAACATAGTTTAGTTTTATCTTTATACTCTGCAACAAGCAATCCTCTAACAATTTTAACAATTCACCTTATGTTTTTATATGTTGCACCTTGAAAGAATACTTGACCTGAAATCACATCCAAAACTGTTACTAAAAATAAAACCAACATTTAACAGAAAAATTCCATGTCTGGAAATCACTTTCCCCTCAAAGTCAAGGAGCTTTTGTTGAAGCCGAACTGGGCTCCCTGACGTCCACTTTGGGACCAGGAGGAAAATAAAGAAGGAACAAGCTGTCTTTGTGTGTGACAAACTACTTTCTGTAAGTTACACAAACACAATAAAGTATTCATTGTCCCTCTTTTCAAAATGTGACCCTGAGCATCAGTTCTGGGATGTAACCTGGAAGATTTAAGGCTGTCGGGGGCTCAGCGGCAGCAAAACCCTCAGCCAGGAAATTCAGCGCGACTGAGTCCAAACTGTGGCGACGATAAAACAGTCCACATGTGTTTTATATGTAGTCACCTTTGTATTAATGGAGCTGTGGATAAACACGCACGAGTCGCTCTCGAGCACAGGCTGAAGAATAAACACTGAACGCAGCTCAAAGGCCTCAGTGTGTTCCACATGAAGAACCCATGTCTGTAACGTATATCTTCATATATACAGAGGCTTTACTTGTCCTGAAGACACTGTCAGCCTCGGCAATGGGTCACCACAGGGGATACAAAAAGAATCTAAATAGTTTGAATTATTTCACAATCAGGACTATTTTTGATTTTGTTGTGCATCTTCTGTTTTAACTGGTTTCTTCATTTTCTTCATAAAAAATAAGCAAGGACGGAATTCTGTTTTTCCTGATATTAACGTGTTGCTTATCTAATTATGAATATCTCATGTTATAGAAATGTTTAAGATTTAAGATCTACAAATATAATAAAAAGCATTATTAAACATTTGGAAACCAAAGTATTTTACTGTTTCGTATAAGCAGGACATTATGCAATACGTCCACTGATAAACATCAAGCCGAGATGAACCATCACTGCCATGAACAGATGTGTTGGGGAAACGTTTTTTTTTCTTAAAGATCAGGACTTCTATAGTGTAACATCTCTCCAACACTGTCTTCATCCATTTTTCCTCTACTTCCACTTTTTTCTCGTGTCTCTATCAACATTCTGGTGGATTTACTGTAATGTCATTCTGGAGAAAGAGATTAAGACATGTAAAAAGAAAACTGATGAATGAATTGTGTGTGCGGACTGAGCTCACTGTTGATGTTGATATGAGGAAAAGGCCACTTGAGTTTGGACCCTGAGTCTTGATCATGAGCTGGGACCAGAAACCGCAAAGCTGATCCAGCACCTGGGAAAGAGTAAGTGCTCCACCATGTGGCCGAAATGATAATCAGCCCACATGAGTTGTTCAAGGATCGAAGTTTCCTTTTGTGGTCACATCTTGGACAAGTATGTCAGTTTCCTTCTCTTTTTATTGAATTTATTTCTCAGCAAATAATTGGAGACGGACATCGTGTCAGCCTCATGTGATCAGTGAACATCTAGAGAAACACAGATGCTGCAACAGTCTCTAGGAAGGATTCTGGGAGGTTTCAACAATGTCTTGGAACCTGACTGCAGGTATTTGACTTTTTAATTTCTTTTGGAGGTGTTGACATGTTGAATGAGGTCAGGGTCTTGCCCAAACTCTAACTATAAAAGTTGGAAGCAAACTATTGTCATCAAAAGCCAGATATGTTAGAATCGGTGCAGTGCAAACATCCAGGTGACATTCTCAAAGGCACAGACACATGACCCCCAGGCAGCAACACTGCTACTGACACGGTTGGTGGAGAACTTTACTACAACAGACACCTAACTGTGAGAGCCGAGATCTTCAGCTTGGAAACACAAAAGTGATTCCCTGAGTTTTCACTTTTGTGCTTAGAAAACACACAGTAACTGAGTCAAGCAGCAGAAATATAAGACAAACTAGAGATGGAGCTCTTTGACATCAGATTTACTTTTGGGGATAAATGTATGTTTGATGAATCCTTCTGCAAGAGAGCTGTTGAGTCTGGGACCTAGGATCACTGCCTGCACTTTACTGATTCATTGATATTGAAGACATTTTAAGACTCTACAGAAACACTGTATATACAGACGGAAGAGTTTGAAAATAATCTGGTCTCAGCTGTAAAGTAGAAAGCTGTCACTTTCTGAACCATCTATACATTGATGGTATTTCTGTGCTCTTCTTCCTTTCTGCTTATCAGTTGATATATTTATTGGCAGCCATCATCTGTGTATCAGCAATAAAACTACAATCAGCTTGTCTGTTCACACCGAAAAACATGTTTCAACAGAAATCTAGTGTTCACTATCTTGTGTTGAAGGAAAAAAAATTTAAACAAACTCTGGCAAAACATTTCTTTACTCGATGAACATCTTCACGGCATACGTAACATACCGAAAGTGAATCTTATCACAAAACACAAAGAATGAGGACGACAATAAAATGACCATTTGACTTTTGTACATAATGTGCTATACAGTATGTATGAGCCCTCTTGATATAAATTACATCCTTACACATGAGCGCTGAAAACATTCAATACGATAACAATCGTCATTTTATGAGGACAAACCGATTTGAAACAGAAAGCAGCTCTTGTTATGTTGACATCACTTCCTAATTTGACATCACTCTTTGAAAACCTCTCCTATTGAGAGCAATGACAGAGCTCAGAAAGCATCTATTAGTCTCTGCTAAAGTGTATAAAGCCCCATAGCGGACAAGCTCCAAGGGGGGAGTGTTAAAAAAAAAAAAAAAAAATCTTACACCCTTCAGAAAACCAAGAATAGAACTCAAACAGTGTAAAACAGCTTATATTAGCATGATCCCAGAAATAATATATGTCCACTGCGTTTGAAATGGGAGGATTCTGTTAAAATTCTTCAAAAATATCCCTTTACTCTCCATTTTGTAACTTAAACGGTCCAGATGCCTGAAAATTCAAACTAATGTTTAAAAAAAAATTACATTAACATCTGGAAAATAGTAAGTCACTTTTGACAATCATTGGCCGCTTTTTGAAGGTGTAGAGGATGAAATTTAGGTTCTAGCAGCTTAGTGGGATCCGGCCTGAAACCGTTCCACTGACATCTGTATCTTTAAGTAGATGAACGTCTGATAAAGATTTCTCACATTTACTTCTGGTGAGCAGAAAAAGGGCCAACTTTTTACCCACAGAATTAAAAAACAACAATAAGAAGCAACAAATAATAAAAATGGCTAAACTGAGGAGTTATGGACCTCCAGAGAAGAATCAGCCTCGTCTAGATTGTCACATTATAGATACCTAATTAAACAACCATGTGTGACTCAGTGATTTACACCAAACAATGCAATAAAAAAACAACTTCCAGATATTTTAGCTTCAAATATAGAGAAAAATCTATAAAAAAAGAAACTTTTCTTGTAGAAAGCGTTTCCATGTGTAGGCAGCAATGACATTATCACACCTGCTACAGTGACTGATCTGGCTTTTGACTTCACGTCCATCTTCAGTGCCAGAAATAGTCAAACATAAAGGAAGCGGAGAACTGAGGTGATAGTTCAAATACATTCACTGGAGATGTAAACCGACTGTACTCAGCTTGAAATGTAATATGTTAGTGCTGATTAGATGTTAGTAAACACTGAACAATTAAATTACATCGATGTATGTGACTAATGCATCAAACCAAACTTTGAGTCAGGTTCAATAAATGCAGTTAGCCTTACTAGTGTCATACATATGTATATTATATATAAATATACACACAATGCCTATAAAAGTATTCACCCCTGTTGGCTGTTTCACCCTTTTGTTGCTTTTATACATGAAATCATGGTCAATATAATTTGGCTTTTTGGACAAGAATTGTCAAAAAATAACTTTAATATCAAGTGAAACTATTTTTAGAAAATAATGTCAATTAATTAAAAATATATAAGGTAAAGTAAATGATTGCATACCAATTAACCCCTCCTCAGGTCAGTACTTGGTAGATGCACCTTTGGCTGCAATCACAGCACTGAGTCTGTGTGGATGTGTCTCAATCAGGCTGGCACAACTGGCCAGTACGATTTTTCTCCATTCTTCCTTGCACAAGTCAGGTTGCTCAGGGATCGGGCGTGAACAGCTCTTTTCAAGTCCAGCCACAAATTCTCGATTGGGTTGAGATCTGGGCTTTGACTTGGCCACGCCAGAACATTCACCTTGTGGTCTTTGAACCGTTTCTGTGTAGCCTCTGCTGTATGCTTGGGGTCATTGTCTTGCTGGAAAATAAATCTTCTCCCAAGTCGTAGTTCTCTTGCAGACTGAGTCACATTATCCTCCAGGATTTGGCGATATCTTTCTGCATTCATGTTCCCCTCGTACCTTACAAGCTCTCCAGGGCCTGCTGTTGAGAAGTCTACTCTGATGGCCAAAAAGGTCCATTTTGGTCTCATCAGACCAAAGAACCTTCTTCCAATTGACCTTGGAGTCTCCCACATGCTTCTTGCCCGGTCACTCAGTTTGTGAGGACGGCCAGCTCTAGGTAGATTCAAAATGCCCTTCTCCTTCCATTTCTTAATGCTGGATTTAACTGAACTCTGTGGGACGTCCAGGAGCGTTTTGTCTTCATGTTGTGATTGTTGCAGGAACACTGATGAGCCTGGACCTCCCAGACAAAGGTGCTTTTATACTGCAAACACCTGGCACACAGCAGCTGCACTCAGGTGTTCTCCATTTCACTGATTGTGACACAGCTGGACCTCTGTTGAATTAGGTCAGTCACTTTAAAGGTGGGGGGGGGGGGGGTATTAATGCCAAAACTTATTTGACACTATACAGTTTTAATTGACAGTTTGTATAAATCTGTTTTCACTTTGACATGAAAGAAGCTTTTTTTGCAAATTCTTGTCAAAAAAAGCCAAATTATATTGACCATGATTTCATGTGTAAAAGCAACAAAAGGACAAAACATCCGGGGGGGGGGGGGGATACTTGTGATAGCCATGGTGGTACACCATGGCTGAGTTTCAAACCTCACCTGAAATCTGTCTGACCGCAGCACTGAAGTAATGAACATAAAAACATTATCAGGATTGACATATTTCCGATGACACTCAGCCATTGGGTACATATGCGGAGTGTGTTTCAGTCAGTATATTATTTTCAAAGAGAGGCTGAGATGAACCCTCACAAACATTCTTCATTGTGACCATAGGTGGAGCTGCATCACATCTTAGCCCATTATCACATGGTGAAGGGTGTAACCTCTTACCGTCACGAGAACAAAAACTTTTTCAATATGAGAAAACGAACTAACAATAGAAATATTCAGCTGTTCTAGCCGAGAACGCAAAAATACTTTAAACCACGGGTTAATTCCAGGAATCAAACCCACGCTCAGATTACTCTCCCAGAACCCACCTACTGGGAATAGACTGGAGCTGGAGGTCGGTGGATGGTGATGGTTGGTTAATGTGTTAAAGGGGCTGGTTGCTGTGTGTCATTCCAAGTCCTGACTGAAACCTCAGCCGCCATTACCCAGTCCAGCCTTAGGAGAACTGGCATTCCTCTGAGTACAGCTTGTCCTCAGGGGTGTACTTGTTTACTTCTCCGTAAGCGCAATGGTCATCTCCAGCGACATCCTGGTCATTTTCAGGGGCAAACTGGTCATCCCCAGCGACGTACTGGTCATTTCCAGGGGCATACTGGTCATTTCCAGAGGCATACTGGTCGTCCACGGGGGCAAACTGGTCATCTTCGGCAGTGTATTGGTCTCCGTCTCCGCTGGTGACCTGGATGTTCTCTCCGTGCGATTCTTCTTCTGCTGGTAGTGTTTCTGTAGTGCTCTGGCCTGACTTCTTTATTCTTAGAAAAGAAAACATTCAAGACATTGTTATTTTATTGGTAAGAAATGAAACATTTTAAATGAAGCCTGGGGCCAAAACCTCACATAATAGTCACCAGCAGGATGCTCCAGTGTGAAGCAGATTCCTAAACTACACTGTCCATCAGCTTCATTTGTCAGACAAAATCAAGTGAATGTGAAGCAGTAAAGCAATTCTGTGTAATTTACTGGAATTTCTTCTCTTTAAAAGGGAAAAATTAAGCATCATACGTACTGGTTCTTATGTTTTGAACCACTGATATGAGACTGGTACTGCTCCACCGAGTTTAGTTCAATCTTGCAGACGGCACATGGGTAGCCCTTTAGCGTGGAACCTGTAGACAGAAGAGAAAAGTAAATCTTCATAAACTCCCTCAGCTAAATATCACCACATAATATAGAAGAATTGAGATTATTACATAATTCATTATTTATCTTCACAGGAGAGATGACTTCTGTAAGTGGAGCGATTAAAATGGCAGTTCTCCAAATGCAGCGTGATGAATTCCTGACTCTGCGCTCTGACCTGGTGCCGTGGAGGGGCCGTACGTCTCCATCAGTTTGAGCTTGGTCATCTGCTTTCGATGCTTCTTGCCCACGTAGTGCTGCTGGGCCATGAGTGGGTTGTTGAAGGAGGCCTGGCAGATGGAGCAAAAGCGGTCTGGGTTGTTGTCGTTGTTGTTGTCATTGTTGTTGTTGTTGCCGCCGCCGCCCGTCGCCGCCACAGCAATCACATCATCTGCAGGTTTCTTCTTGGGCTGAGCCGTTGGTGCAGTTTGGAAGGCGACTGCTGAAGAGGCGATAAAACAAAAACAATTCTAAAAAAGGTTATTAAAGTTAAATTGTGTCGTACTTCACAAACATCAACTTAGATACAAAAATTGAACAACACGTTAATGATAAACTCATGCTGAAATAGGATACTTTGTTTGCCGACTTAAAAAAAAAAAGGATCAATCTGGAGCCCACAAATAAATAAAGTTTTTAAGTTGCCTATTCTCTATTTTCAGTGTAAAAGCAAGTTTCAAAACAGATAAAGATAATGGAGGGTAAAGGGGTTCTGAATACAATCCCACATACCTGGGGGGTGGGGACCGACCGCCTTCAGCCTCAGGTTCTTAGCGTGAGTTTTGCCGTTGTAGTGAGACTCGGCCACCACAGGAGCTGAGAATGTCATGTTACATATATGACACACCTTATAGCGATCTCCATTGTTACAGTCCTCCTGAAAAAGTCACAGGAAGGAACATTGATCATTTATGGCCACAAAAAGTCAAAATTGTCAGTTTACATTGGATAAAGTTTATCTGTACTGAAAAAACTTTAACATGAAAACCAAAGGAAAGCCAGTTCAGCAAAGTCACAAAGCACAGACTCATCAAATTGATGATTTACCATGTGTGCCAATATGTTTTCATTCACCGAGTTTTTTGCTGATTGGATTTGGCTTGAAAACGTCCTTACTCACACTTTCAGATGTCGTCTTTAACTTTTTATTCAATGGCTCCTCCCCGTTTGTGCTGGAAAGATAACGTCGCACTCTGTTGGCATGTTTCTTGCTCTGAAAGGAGAAGCACAAACGTTTATCACAAAGTGGACGACACAAATCAGCACCACAATCCACAGCATGAGTCACATTTTCAAGAACTAGATTTTTGTGGCTGATGAGTAGGTTTTTGTTTTGTGTCCTGAACAAGAAAACTAATTTTACTCATGGCTGCACAGTTTAGTTTATAGAACATGTCCTAGACAAACTTTTCTACATGTCCATGCTAAGCTAACGCATAATAGAAATGTTTTATTGTTTTCATGTGAAAACCATTGTGAATTTATTTTTTTCTGCACCGTTTATTGAGTAAAGCTTAAGACTCTTTAGCACTTTTAATATCACAAATAATTCAAATGCAAACCAGTTTCATCAAATGAAAAACAACAAAGGAAAATAAAAAGTTTTGCCATTTATACAGAAATCATTTGGCATTCAAATCCCTTGTCTGTCACTTCTTTCCTGCTCTATGTTACAATATTATCAATCATTAGCTGGATAAGTAGTAAAAACGTATAAAACGATAAAGTTCATAAGTAGTCAAACATTTACAATGACATTTAAGACAAATGTAGAGAGAGCAGCCGCAGACTATGGGCTCACTGACCTGATAATGAGTCAACTTCTGAGACTGCGAATTGAGGACAGCGCTGCAGACTTTACACTGGGAGTCAGAAAACAGGTCCCCGTGCTCGATGATCATCTTATTCACTGCAGGTGGAGGAAGAGGAGATTTCAAATCAGGTTACATCTTCTGGGAAAACACTCCATGGCAACAGTTTAAACAAGAATGTCTGCATCGACTCAGACATTTGACAATTATGACATGTGCAGAGATATAATACAGATATGATGAAGACAATCATCAAGATGGGAGATTACATTTCCATCACTCAGTACTTTGTAGGACATATGACGTCTTTAGCTTGCCTAGTTGGTTTGTATCAGTACTGTCATGTACAGGCAACATCCACCATGGTTTTAACAGATGTGGTGGAGATTTATTCAAAGATGGCAGCTTGCCTTGGATCTCTTACGTAATTTTGAATAATACAAGAAATACAAAGGGCATGGACAAAAATATTGGGGCTTTTCCCCGAAGAACATATAACTGAGGAAATCACTGCAATGGTCCTTCTACAGCTTTTAATTCTACACTTACAAACTCCTCTGGTTTGATGGGTTCCTAATCCTGACTGGGTTTCAGCTGTTAGCTGCGATTCATAGCAGGTAAGAACGAATGTGTTGGGTCATTTCCCTGTTCGAGGATGCCTCCTCAAACAGTTCTAGAATATACTGTCACTTTTTATTGTTTGCGTGATTGTCGTGCTTTGACTTTGTAGAGAAATTGCTAATGAGTAGGTGATTATGTGAATGTTCTTGCCATGACGGAGAACAGCACGTGTGACACCAGGGAATTTCTTTGTTCATCCAATATGGTTAAATAAGAATAATTATTGTCATTGGTCTTTAGGGACAGACTAATGGCCACAGGCAGCCAGCAGCTGTAGTTTGTCCGAGGACGGATATCTAACCCAGCAAGTTTTTGACTTGCAGCTTCGTCCGAGGAGGTTTTATTAGCAGCTGAGGGACAGGAACATCCAGCTGACTGGAGATGATGATGAATGACCCTCTGCTTTCTTAGACCATGTTTACCGAGATGCACAGAATGATACCAAACAGCAAACAGGCACTTTTCTCCATCTAAAAAGGGCTAAATGATAAGCTTGAGGACAACTGCAATAACAAGTGAAGACAATAGTGTACTGGATATACTACAGCCTACTTAGTTTTCACCACGTCTAAGAAGCACCAATTTTGTCCAGGCCATTGTAGATGATCTTTGTAGGATTCAAAAGAGTTCAGCTCTTTCCACAGCCATTTGTTTTGATTCGATGGAAGTAGTGGAGCATTATGTGTGAGTGTGTGAGGGGATGCAGCCTTAAATCAGGGAAGGAAAACATCATGGAGAGTTGACATCTGATCTGTCTATAGCCACAGACCCTTTATGAACTTCTGAGATCGCATGATGTTTTGTTGTGCACTTCGTGTGGCATCACTGTCCCCATCACATTTGATGAAGTAGTAACATACATGTGAACTAGAAACGGAGGATGTACTGTAAAGCGATGTAAAAAACAAACACTAGCTACACGAGATGAATCGGGATTCTAGTGGGACCTCCATCTGAACTAAAGAGTGGCATGTCTGCTGCAGCAAACCCAAACACGCCTCCCCCAGTCTCCACTGGTCCACGGTCACTGTGATCGAACACAGTCACTGGGACACTGGATGAGATGCAGACGTGCTCTCCTCGACCTTGGAGCAGCAGCGGCTACGGTTAGCTTCGCATAGATTAACAAACCCGCTGCGCGCGCTCACGCCGCGCTGCCGGCTACAGCTAGCTCGCTGGAAATTAGCAACAACACTGGCATTTTTTACGCCAGACGCGTCCCGACTCGGACCGGGTCGCCGACACCACGTGGCGCAACATGGAGAAAGAGGTGAAAAACAGGCCATACCCTCCGCCAGACCCGCAGGGAAGTGAGGAGCGTCCCCTGTCTGCATCGCGACGGCCATAACATCTACACGCAAGCCAGCGGCGGACCACTGAGCATGTGCAGCCGTTCCGAGGACTTCCTGTGTGCGACACGCCCACAGGTTAGAACCCAAGAATGCGGAAGTCCTTTTGCCAAACTGTGATAAACTACTCACCAGTATGTGAAGTACATACATACACATGTACCACAGATTAATCCAAAAAATATCAGATAGAATAATGAAACACAGGGTTCCTACGGTCATGAAAAACCAGGAAAAGTCATGGAAATTTCAAATGTGTTTTTCCAGGCCTGGAAAAGTCATGGAAATAATAAAATCCCAAAAGTTTTGGAAAAGTCATGGAAATTTGTTATATTCATATTTTCATGTCGTTCATTTACGCTGAGTTTTGAATAATTCATATGCTTTTAAAGAAATACACAAATACATAATATAAGCAGGCATATTTGGGTGTGTGTCATACTGTATGCCTTGGAAATCTCATTGTTAGTTGTTACTTTTTCGCGTATACACCTTTTTCGGGCTGAAATGAAATTTGGCTTAAAGTTATTGAAAAGTCATCGAAAAGTCATGGAAATCCATTGGTGAAAATGTGTATGAACCCTGAAAACAGTGGCAGGGAATATTTTACTTATCTACTTTCATTTTTCATAATTTAAGTAAACTAGTGCAGCTGTTGCCCTGAGCCTGCCAATTATTACCTTTGAATGATGTTAATGTTTAACTTAGGACAGTTTAATATCTGCAAATATTGTACCCTCCTTGTCAGCTGGTGTTGACATGCATATTGTGTTCACCTCTGTCAATATAAAAGCACACCTCTGGGTTTATTGCTCATATATATTTCCCAGGATTCCTTCAGCTGACTTCCTCCTTCTCTCTTTTCTGAACAGGTGAAATGGCTTTGAACGGTAAAATCGCGGTAGTAACTGGAGCAGCACTGGGAATAGGGAAAGCGATAACGGAGATACTTTTACAAAACGGTGCTAAGGTAAGATCTGTGTCTGCATTTCGTCCAGCCAGCCTAAACACTGTGTATTTCAGCCGATCCATGCAAACAGTCGGAAAATGCAGCCATGAAAAACATGTTCCCTGACAGAGCTCCGACTGCACAGGTAGTCCTCCTGGATGTCAACGACAATGCAGGGACGAGTTTAAAGGAATCCCTCGACAAACAGCACGGACGAGAGAGAACCCTGTTCCTGAACTGTGACGTTGAGTCAGAGGAGCAGCTCAAAGGTAACACACACAGACAGTAATGATTTATCAGTTAACTAAATGAGATTGAGACGTTGGACACCTAAGGACAGCAGAGAAAACAAAGAAAGGACACATCAATAATAACATTAATGATCAACTTATGTAGCACCTTTCAAAACACAGTTACAAGGTGCTCTACATGTTAAAAATTTAAAAATGAAGGCAAACAAGAGGAAACTGTTAAAAAGCAAACAATAAGAAACTATTAATGGGAATTTGAAGATCAACCAGCAGTAGTGCACCGATACAGAAGACACGTTTTACAGATGAGAAAAGAGAAAAAACAAGATCTAGTAAAACATTATAAGATGATTTAAATAAATGACTGACTTCCTCGTTGAGATAGTGAGGTTTAACCATCAACTTTACTTTTCTGCTGTCAAGTTGCATTCCAGAAAACTGTGCAAACCTTTGGAGGAGTGGACATCCTGTGCAACAACGCTGGCATCTTGGATGAGGGCGCATGGGAAAAAACTGTTTCCATAAACCTCGTAAGAATTTACAATCTGATGTCATCCTTCAGATTATTATTTAGAAAATCTTGCAAAACTCCTAATTTCTGCTGTGTGATACTATCACTTGTTGTAGGTGGGTGTTATCAAGGTAACCTACCTGGCTTTGGAGCTCATGAACAAGTTGAATGGAGGTCGCGGAGGAGTCATCGTCAACATTGCATCCATGGCAGGTATGGCCCAAAGTGCATTGTGTTAGGTTCTTATTTGTATTTCTATGCTCTCAAGTCTAGAGACAGAAAAGTAAAGAAACTGCAATTACCATGCTGTGGTTGTATGCCTCCGCCATCCAGTGCAGTTTCAGTCTACATACTAAGTGGTTCTCTTCAGACTCATATGAGGTCACAGTGACTTTTGACCTTTGCTCAACAAAATCAGTAATCTATAAGTCTAAGGAAACATTTAGGCCAAATTTAATTTGATTCTCTCTTGATTTCACTCTCACTAGGCAAATAAAGTTGTTGAACTCTGACCACCTTCAGTCTCATAAGTTTCTCCTTGAGCTGCAGTGAATGTTTATATGAGTAATACATGTAATGTGTAGATCGCAGTGACCTTTGATGTTCAACCGCTAAAGCATAATCAGTTCATCTTTGACTCCGAGTGAATCAGTGCCTAAGTTGAAGAAATGTCCTCAACATGTTCCGGAGATGTTGGATTCAAGGTCCCAACATTTGTGTTTCGTTAGGTCACTGTGACCTTGACCTTTGACCTTCAGGCACCAAAATCTAATCAGTTCTTCTTTGAGTCCAAGTGAATATTTGTGCTAAATATAAAATGATTCCTATTTTCGGAGATATCATGCTGACAAGGCAACAAAATTGGCTTTTTGAGGCCACCTTGACCATTGATCATGCATAATGAACAAAGCTGTTTGGTGCTTGTTCACCACTGCTAAACAATATTTCAGTGATTAAAAGGAAAATTGGGGAGCAGGAAATGATTTTGTTCAGCACTAGTATTGTCAGGTTTTTGAAAGTTTCTGGGAAAGTATCCTCCCTGCTGATGACTGATATAACCGATAACTTACAGGTCTTGGTCCGTTCGCGTGCTGTCCTGTCTACACGGCCACCAAGCACGGAGTGGTAGGCTTCACTCAAGCCATGGCGGTAAAGAAGGACTTCTTCTGATAACGAAAAATACAATATCTTTACTTTCATTTAACTTTGTTGCTTGTATTTTACCCTGTGCCCCTGAGCAGCTGATAACGAACTGTGTGTATGTATGTGTGTTGTTACCAGGCTGCTTCTACTGCCTCTGGCTATGGCATACGTTTCAACGCCCTTTGCCCAGGCTTGGTCCAAACCGATCTCTTCACTCACATGATAGACAGATTAGGACAATTCTCCCATCTGGCTGATATAATTGCAAAACCTGCAGAAAAAGGGGCCTTAAAGTAAGTGTTTTTAACAAAGATTTTGAATGCTATGGGCAGAACTTGTAACAGTCAGTAATTATCTCTCTAAATTGTAGTTTTTATTGTTCCTGGCAGAATCCGCCTCCCTTGATTCAAATTAAGCCGTTTGGATTCGCTGTACCTTTTGTTTCAGTGTGTCTGAGGTAGCCGAGTGTTTTCTGGAGCTGGTGACAGATGCGACGAAGAATGGAGAGGCCCTCATGGTGACACCCAGTTTCAAGAAATACAGGACATTCCCCCCGTTAAACCAGTAGGTCATGGCAACGTCAAACATCATACCTGTGTGACAGACTCATTGACACCTTTTAAATCACTTCTTAAAACACCTCTCCATATCTTATGTCTTTTATCAATCCTAGTTCCCTATGTATTACCATTACACCTGTCTGTTTTATTTTGTCTGAAGAATTTTATTATTTTTGTTATTATCTGATCTTATCTTGGACCTGAATATTTTGAATCCTGCTCTTTGTAATTGTGTTATTAAAATGTCTCATAAATGTATTCATATATTACCTGATATTAAATAATATTTAATATTTTTCTGTCAGCCAGATTTATTGAATGCCCAAAGACACACAATTGAATGGTTTACGATTAAGGTAGAATAATCCCACAGTTCGGTGCCCAGTGTGAGGCAGAGTCCAGTTGGCAATAAATCATAATTGTGCAATATTACTTTCCATTTTGGCCAAAGCCAGAAATAGGTGGAACCTTGAACGTTTCATTCAAGCTAAAAGTTTTATCTCAAGTCCACCATTCTGCCACCAGACATTCAGAGTAAACATTCAGCCGTTCTTACAAACAATTCAATGTCGTGGAATTGAAATTCAGAAATTAATCATTTATTAATAGGTCATTATTAATAACTAGCTCTCTAATTCCTCATAGTGTTTGAAATTGACTAGAGTTTCAAATTTTAAACAAATATGTTTACATTTGAAAATCACATATTCCATGGTCAACTAGTCAATCTGTAAAAAGACATAGCATGCCAACGGCCCTATGTAACATAGAGCTTGTACCTGGATGTTATTGCCAAGCATATCAGCCTAAGTTGGAGGAGAGGGCCTGAGAAAGAGCCACAGCTTGCTACTAGCCCTGTGAATTTATAGATCCCCTCATTTTACTGCCCTGCACATCATTTAGCATATTTTTTAAATTAAGGTGAACTGATTTACCAACCAGTTTGTTTGGTTAGGCTAGTGTACGACCAAAACTGCACTACAAGCTGTGATGCACAGACAACATCCAAAGGTCCATTGTTGAGATGGTCTTTTCTATTAAATGTCCACAGGCAAACCAACCTTCCCCCATAATCGAAAGCGGCTCTAGAATAGGAGCGCAAAAAGCTCATCTCCTACATGAGGTTCAAAGGGCCAATAAGAAAGCCCTGCAAATTTAACAGAAAGACAGAATGTTTAACTTGGTGTGGAACACCAGCTCTACAGCTGTTCACAAGTTCATTCAGAATCTACCTATCTGTGTCACAGATAACTACACAGAGCTCCGTCACGCACTACTAGAGGAATTCTTTTCTACTATTGTTTTCGCTTCGAAGGCTATAGTAGGTGCAACTGAGCCTGTCAACACAAACCCTATGGTGTCAGAGACATTCAGCAGCCCAACGGGGGGTGACAAAAGGCAGTGTAGCGACAGATAGACAATACCACAGTAGAAGCTTGAGGAAGCCATACTCTGAAATTCTGGACCATATTACCAGTCACTAGACTGCTCAGAGGATGACTGCAGCATCTCTGAGTACAGTTGAGATCATGGTTATAAACCAGCAGACAGTAAGAGCCCCTCTGAATTTCCATTTTGACTCTGGCTTCCCAGAGCGTTACAGCCCTGAACCACGACACGATCGTTTATCCAGAGCTTGCTCTTCACGGCCAGAACCAGCACAGTTAACCCTGATTTACTGACAGTAGGCATTAAATTTCTTGCAGTTACTAGGCAAACTGTTTTGTAAGCAACAGCAGCAAACTCCAAAAACCTAAATTCTGTTTAGACTTAGTTACCACTGTCAACATTTATGGACCAACGTTTGGACTAACTACTTTCTGTTAATAATATAGTAATAATAATATAGTCCATGAAAAGTCTGTCAGATCAGACTAAGTACTACATTGAGTAGGAGCCAATGAGTGAACACAGAACTCTTGGATAGTCCAAAATTGTCTTTTCATTGTAGGTGCCACTCTCTTTCCATCTTACCAATTATGTCCAACTTCCCTTTTCCCACTAACCCAGTGAGAAACAAGGAGCACAGGTTATTCACTGGGTTAGTGAGAAAAAGGGAAGTTAGACATGACGTGTACTGTCATTGTAATCTGAATCATTTACCTAAGTTGATTATCTTACTTAACCAAAGTAGATATAGACAAACACCCAGATGATATAAACCAAATGAACTGAAAAAAATGACTTTTCCAGCTTTGGACTTCTAAGGAGATGTATTTTTGATGAATTGACAAACATGTTTTCCAGGTTGTCATTTATCCTCTGCTCACAGTTGCTATCAGCACAGAGGGAAAAGCCCACAGTTTAAACTTGAACAATATATTACATTAATCAACAATATATTTACTTCCCCATTGGTTGAATTCTTTATTACAATGGCTTCATGTCTTTATTGTGCACATTTGAGAACCAAGTAGTTTGTCCCTGTCAAGGGCTACTGCACGTATGTAGGGAAATTTATGTATGAATTTCCTCCTTTCCCATCTTCGTCTGTTGGGAGGACCAACAGAACCTGGCCATTCTTTGTCTCATCTGTCACCAGCTCGAGCAAAGCCTCAGCAACCTCAGACACACTGAAACAAAAAGGTGCAGGGACATCAGTGAATATCCATGTTTCGTGTTGTCATACATGAACATGATAATCTACTTGGAGTATCTAAATGATGAATACATTTTTGGGAGATTTTTCTTAGCTATTAGAATAAACATTTAAGTTTTAGATTTAAAACGTCACATTTGTATCTAACATTTAGATTTAGATTCAATATTAAAATTCAAATTTTATGTAAAAATTTAAATTTGGTTTCAACATTTGGGTTTGTCATTTGACATTAGGGTTTTTTTCATTTAACATTTACATTTAATATTAAAGTTTACATTTAGCATTTCTATACTTTTAGAATCAAATGATTCTCAAGGTTTCAATTTAGATTCCACAGTTAGATTTACATTCAACATTTAGATTCAGATTCAACAGTTAGATTTACATTCAACATTTAGATTCAGATTCAACAGTTAGATTTACATTCAACATTTAGATTCAGATTCAACAGTTAGATTTAGATCTAACATTTAGATTCAGCTTCAACATTAAGGTTTGACATTTGATATTTAGCTTCAACATTTAATATGTATATTTAGCATTGACTTTAATATTGATTTATTTTTTAAAGTGAATAAGACGGAGTTCACACATATTGTAAATCTGGTTTAAAAAAATGTGACTTTAAAAAGTACACCCCACTTTTAAAAAACATTTTGGAGCTTCAAAGGCATAGTCTAAGTATCAACTTGCGCAAAAGTATAAAAGCAAAAACTCACTCTAGAACCCCAAAATGTTCAACTAATTGTTGGGTTTCAAGGCAGAGTTCGGAGAATCTTCCCAGTTTTTTGGGGATGTTGGAGAAGAGGTCGGTTTGGACGAAAGCTGGGCAAAGAACGTTGAACCGTATGCCATAGCCTGATAAGGTAGAGGCAGCCTAGACAAAGAACCACACAATTAGACTTCAGCTGTTCATGTAAGTGCAATATGAGCACCAGAGAAAACAGATTAATACATTATTTTTGTTGTTCACACATTCATACAAAGTTCTTAAAGCTGCATTTATTGATTCTTTATGGTCTGTTGGGGACAGAAGACCAAACCAGGGTTAGGGTTAAACCATTGAGTTTCAACTTCAGCAGTCTCACAGTGACCATATTCTCTCCCTTTAGTGTAATGTTTGTTACACTTTTAGTGCTGCTTTTGTTCTACACTAACTTCTGTGAGAAGCATCTTCTCATTTGTTGATAATGTTTCACTTTCATCTTCAGCTAGTCACTACTTTAATTAGTAATTGTGAATTAACAAAAATTGACATATTTATCAAGTGCATGAAACTGTGCCAGTTCTGAATAGTTTTCTTCCTCTTCTATGACTCTTCTTATAATTGTATTTGTTTTGAAGCAAACATTACATGAACTTACAAAACTCTATTTGAAATAAATGAATAATTATAATAAACAGAAAGTCTTTCTTACCGCCATGGCTCGAGTGAAGCCGACCACTCCGTGCTTGACAGCTGTATAGACCGGACAGCTCGGAAGGGGGCCAATTCCTGTAGGGTATGAATCTTATCAGTTCATATTAAGGTTCAAAATGTACAGTTGATAAATCATGAGTTATGAGGCTGCACCGAATTACTGTCCATATTTTTTCTTTTGTCTATGAAAAATGAATTGACTGATGATTTGGGATGCTTTTTAAGATCATAAGATATGTTATAGTTTCTTATCTTATTCCTGAAAAGCTTAGATACTGTTTTAGAGCATTGTTATTGTTTTTAATTCTGACATGAAATGTTTACAAACAGGGCCCTTACCTGCCATAGATGCTGTGTTGACGATTACCCCTCCCCGACCTCCTGTCAACTTGTTCATGTGCTCCAGAGCCAGGTAACTCCCTTTGATGATGCCCATCTGCAACACAGAGCACAGGTTTCATTTTGGTGTCCACTGTAACAGCGGAAATCTTCTATTCTGTCCAGATGTTGTGAAACTAAACAGATGAAGCACACGTTAGGTTGGCACGTTTGGTGCAGTACAGATGTAGACAGAGACTTTGGAAAAACATTGTAGGTTGTGGTGTAATTTCCCCTGTGGGAGTGGTGCATTCCAGTACACCTAAGTAAACAAACCATAATAACAACCAGTGTGTATGTTGCTGTTTCTGCCTCTTACCAGGTTTATGGAGACCATTTTCTCCCACAAGCCCTCATTGAGGATACCGGCATTGTTGCACAGGATGTCTATCCCTCCGAAGGTTTCTGCAGCTTTCTTAAGGCCAGCTTGAGAGCAGGAAGAGAAACAGTGAAAAGTTATCTTTCAATTTCACAACCAAGTGGAGCTCCTCTTCTTATACAGCCTCTTTACATAGTAAGTGACATCGTTCACTGTAAAGCTGAAAACTAGTTTGTTGATATAAAAATCATTAATTATGATTAATTATATGAATTACATTCGAAAGGCCACTTTAAGTCGTCACTGTTCTAAAAAAAAAGAAAAATAATCAGTGGGTGTATTTGTAGTAAGAACATAATTATTATTAAATAGGTATAATCAGAGTACTTGGTGGCTGCAGCCCTTATTCACTAAAACAAAATTGCTCAACAGCTATTGTTCATGTAACTGTAAACCTCAAGCTAACATGCATTGTAGTTGTTCTCAAACAGGAATCAAACAACATCGTACAGACGCAGCACAACATTTCCCACGTTCGTGAGAAAAAACATCTGTTGACTGGAATTTTTGGTCCCAAACAAATAACAAATTGTGGGTGGGATGATTCAGCTCATGTGTTTCTAGGCATGGATTTCATTCAGTGAGTCCAGCTGCTTTCAGGACCACAAGTTCTGAAAAATCCTAAACCGTGTGTTTGTGTGTGTGCCTGAATGCGTGCGTGCATGCATGTGTGTGCATGTGTTACCTTTGATATCCTCCTCTGATTCCACGTCGCAGTTCATGAAGAAAACTTTGTCTTCTCCATACTGTTTGATGAGGGTTTTCATTAAACCCTTTGCTGCTGTTTCATTCACGTCCAGGAGAGCGACCTGCAGGTGAGAGTGAGTCAGTTTACAAGCTCGACTTATTTAAAGCTGCTGTTTTCTTATCCAGACACAACAAACAAATAAATGCAAGTTTCTGTTAAAATGTGTTTTGATTCATCTTCATGATCCTTCTGGAGGCTGTAGTTTATGGTGCTGTTGAATTGCACTGTGTTGTATTGACAGGTCATATTAAAGCAACTCCCACTGATATAAATGAAAAAGAATTTGAAATTCCCCTGTGTTCTAAATAAAGACATTAAAATGTTTGTGGTATCTGTTATCTGTTATTGGTTCAGTGTAGAGCCAGCCCCCCTTTCCATCATGAAGCCAGATGCCACAGGCATTAGTCAATAGCCTCGTAAATTGTCATGTATAGGCATGTTGTCCCAAGGAAGCATCTGGGACATGCACGAGACAGGTACTGGTCCCACAAACAGACCCAACAGGTTATTTGCTATCTGTTGGATGAAGCAAGTTGGGTTATTGACTTCTGTAAAGCCAGGAATCTTTCATGTGCAGTTTTAGCCACAGCTGGGGGACAGTCTTCTTCCATATCTTATCTTCCATATAGGCTAAATTGAATCGCTTCATTCTCAATAAGGAGGAAGTAACAGTTTGCAAAGGGAATGCAAATATCAGGATTGATGCAAGGAGAACATTTTAAGCCCCGTCTTTCCATCAAAGGTTTCCATGT
The DNA here is from genome assembly GCF_947347685.1 of Pleuronectes platessa. Taxonomy (NCBI): domain Eukaryota; kingdom Metazoa; phylum Chordata; class Actinopteri; order Pleuronectiformes; family Pleuronectidae; genus Pleuronectes; species Pleuronectes platessa. The sequence goes on along the minus strand of NC_070640.1, from coordinate 10,634,959 downwards.
CAGAGACAATTGTGTAACCATGCTCTTTACCCAACACTCTTTGTTGGCCACACAGTAACAGAGATATGTCCTCAAGCCACCCTAACGCATGCCCTCTTTCTGTGAGTTATCAGAAAAGTTCATCTGTTATGTATCTGAACTGTTGCCACAGCATGCCCTCTGCCTGAAACAACATTAAAAATGTACACACATGGTGGCTGAGGTTAGACATTTCTGTTTTTAGGATTTGGTCTCTATTATATTACAGATCATGCAGAAAACCGACAGTATGGATTAGAAACTCACTTTAGAAATTGACAAAAGTTTACCTTGGCACCATTTTGCAGGAGAATCTCCGTTATTGCTTTTCCTATTCCCATCACTGCCCCGGTCACCACCGCGTTTTTGCCATTTAGAGCCATTTCAGCTGTTGGGTACTGACTGAGAAGGACTTCAGCTGTTGGATCCCTGTAGGAAAGGGGTGAAATCAGACAAGCCAGTGGGACTTTAAACTCACTCTGAGTCCTCCCATCTGGAGGGGGCGTGTGTAACGTATCTGAACAAGCTGCTAGGGAGAGATCAAGAAAGGCCATCAAATCAATTGCTCAATATTCTGTGGTGCATCTTATGTGAGACAGCTTTGCATGACAGGTTGCTCTTCCGGAGAAAATTCATGAGAAATGATTTGCCTAAAATAATGTGAGAGCTCAGAGTTCACTGCACAGATGAAAAAGTTATGAAAACTCAAACTTTCAAGACAACTCACTGCAGAGTTTTCTGGGCGCTGCACCTTCACAGATCTTAATGAAATTTGGTGTGCTGATTTGGTCACATAAGAACAATAGAACAAGAGGCCACCTGAGAAAAAAATTAATATTTATATATATATATGTGTGTGTGTGTGTGTAACATATCTAATATGCAAAGTAACATATTAAGATATGCTGTACACTTCAGATTTATATTTATTATAAATTCTCTATATGTAATATAGAGGAGATATACTAGCTTATACAAAAACTATACCTATTTAATATAAAGAAGAATGTTATACCATGGTATATAATGTAATATATACGAAATACAATGGTATCTATTTACTAGTGATGCTGTATTATGACCCTATCTATAGATGAAGGTACACTGTATGGATCAGGCTGTATCTTTATATTTGTACAAGTTTTTCAAACCCCAGGAAGTCTGATGTCACACGATAGATCTGAAGGGTTACCAGATGAGAACTAGGAAAAGCATCAAACCTGTTTTGCCACACAAACTGACTTACCTGATTTCTGTTGTCCTCCAGTCCCTGCAGCACTCTATGTCAGTACATGTAAAGAATATGTGTCCCTGTTTGGTGGGAAGAGGCACCTTGCCTGAAGGGGACTGATAAAGCATAGCTGACAAGACTGGGCAAGCTGCTAAAAATCTGTGTGAGAAAAGAGGAGTGCAAGTTCGATCCCAACCACATAAAACCCGCACAGGTGTTGCAACAGAGGGAACAACGTATCTATTATGAGTTTGATGCTCAAAATGTTGTAGTTTTTGCTCGGCCTGTTGGAGTTCAAAGGTCAACACGCTCTGGGGCGGTTCTGAATTTGCAGAACTTTTGAAAGAGCCTGAACTGGTTTGTTTTAGGGGAGTTGTGCATGTGGTCTTCACCATATTCAACATACAAATACAAACTCTTCTTTTGTTTTTAACAAGAAAACTCATGCAGAGTGATCGCAGACTCTCAGGGGCTGACTGCTGGCCAAAGACCCCACTGATCAATTTAGTACCAGGCTTCCTTATCATATTGATTTCTGATTCTAATGAAAAATTGATTTGGAAGTTTTGATATGCTCTGCGTGTCCATTTTACAACTACGATCTTCCACTTCAAGACAGTGCAAGCTTTATGACAGAGAAAGTGTTGTGATGGCCTTCATCAGTGCACAGAGCGTTTTCCATATAAGCCAACCAGACGTTTGTGAGCTTAATGAATGAACAAAGGAATGGATTTTATCGTTTTAAGCCGTACTTAAAGATTCGTCTCCAACACACACATTTAAAAAGGCAATGTTGTCGAGACCGAGGCTTGCTGGTGTCTCCATATACTTGTAGGAATCAGTGTGGAGTAGAGAAGAGTATCTTGTTTTTCACTCATCATACATAGTATAGTATACACACAGTCAGCATTCTATGTAAACGAGAATCAGATGAGTTGATCATGAAGGATGGATTACGTCATCGATTGAGCAAGTGACACCCTGGTGAAGAGTTCACTCAGCTTGTCTTCTTGGAAGCTGTGCTAAACTCCTCGCACGATGACTTGGGAAACCTTGCAAAGTAAAGAACCACTGAGGAGCAGATCTATCTGGCCCAGAATGGCTAGAGATAGACTAGACCAGAGCCACTGGCAGTACGTGGTGAAACTGAAGAAAGATTTGCAGCGAGCCTCCCAGCTGGCACCAGAAGCCACTGGTGAGACTCACAAAAGAAACAAGAGAGCGTTTGACAAAAGAGTTGGTTTCCAGTCCCTAGAGTTGTTGACAGAGAACTGCTCATGTGACAGCTTGATGGAGAAAAGTAGGCACTGTGAAAAGGGACATAGCACTCCTCGTCTTCTCTAGATAAAAAATGGCCCGACAGTGTTTACAGACAGTAAGGGAAATCCAAAAAGTCATTCGGCTCTCTCTGATCTCACTCCCATCATCATTCGGCATGTTGCATTTGTTCCAGGACTGACCAATCACAACCAAGTTGATCAGAATCGTATTTATTCCCAAGGAGGCTATGAACATATAAGTGTTTAGTGAATAAAAAAACACATATAGTAGAAAATCAGGGAAGATAAAGCTAATTAAGGAGCAAGTAATGAGAAAGATGAAGTGCCAGAGCAATGTGGTGAATAGTGCTGTATAATAGATATGTATAAAAATAAATGTAAAAATGTTTAAAGATTTGTGCATCACAAAATGAGTGCGTATTATAATAGAGGTTTGACAGACGACGGGCAAAGTTTGAAGGTCCCGGTGGGTTCATGTGACTGTAATGCATATTGTTCATCAGGGGTCGGTGTTGACACGATCAGCTGCAGAGGGACAGAAACTGTTCTCATGGCGTGCGCTCCACGGGCCCACAGGCTTCTGGCAAATGGGCGGGTCTCAAACAGGTTGGGTCTGGCAGGTTGGGAGGTTTCGACGAAAAAATATGCAGAGAAAAAAGAACCCTGTCACCCCAATATCCATCTGTATTCTGTAAAAGGTCCAGTGGGTACGATTTCAGTGAAAGGGATCTATTGGCAGAAATTAAATATAAAGTAATCCTTGTGATGTTTCACTAATGTGTATTAATCATCTACATTGTACGAGTTTGTTTCCTTTACCCTAGAATACACTTGTTATATTTAAATATACCCAGACTGCACAAACCAAACATCTTTTGAGTTGTTATGATAACTGAAGGCTACCACAGGTTCTCCTTTGTGTTTGGAAGGAGAGAGTGAGGGGTGCTCAGCTGCAATAGGCAACTTCACCACTAGATGTCACTAAATTCTACACACTGAACATATAACTATCACCCTGACGATGCACATAGTTAGAAAATGATATCAGGGTTGGCTTGTTTGCTTAAAGCGTCCAATATCAGTTTCTCTTTATTATTTACTTAATTTTACAATACCAGCCACAAAATGCTTTATATCAAATAGTATTAATATTTTTGGATCCATGAAGTCCACACAAACACTGACAACTTTAAAAATACTATTGAAAAAATATCAATAAAATCAGAGAAGTAAAGATAAGCACACAAAAAAAGCCCCAACAAGATTAGGGTTGAATAGAAACTAAAAACTGGAGCAAAATTATCACAGGATTTAAATAATAACCATGACCATATCTGGAAAGTTACAAAACATGTGTGCTCATATGAACTGGAAGCTTACAGGTGCATGACACGTTGAAAATACCTCACTTACTAAATGTGGGAAATAATTATTTCTGTACAATTGCATTCACCACAAGTGGATCCGAACAAATGACACATCCAGCCCTATATATATGTGCTGTATATAGAGCTGCCACTAGATGGAGCAAAATGTTGCCACATGGTGACTTATTGCCTGTTGGACTTGGTCTGTTACATCATAGTTTATCAGATAGAGCATGTTTAAACAGCTTCTTTATACAGTCATGGTTTAAACCTATGGACCTATAGAAACTGTAAGGTTCAAACACGTGGTTTCAACACACGAACACAGACAGAGGTGTTCTTTATCGTGTTATAATGTGTAATGAGTTTCAATGTGGAAGATTGTTTCACGTCTCTATCATGTGTTGTTGTCTTCGTCTTGTAACCAGTGATCATATCTTTGTCATGCAAGAATAAAACACATTGCAAAAGAAGCAAGTATTGTAAGGAAAGCATTGCCTTGATGATAACTAACTGAATAATTACTTTTGCACGTTGGTTTGTTTCCATCCTTAAACTCCTATGATATTCTTAATTCACATTTCTTAACTCGGTTACAAATTTCTTATGTTAAATATGAGAACAGTTTGGATTCTGAGATTATTTGATACCATATATTTTAAAATTGTACACATCTAAAATCTAAGGTTTTTCCTCATCGTATAAGAGTTTAAGTACAGAGAATGTAGCACCTTGCTCATACTAAATAAACAATTGTCAGTTGTGATTATGGGCTGTACGAAATAAAATGTGAATCTTTTTATCTACTGATGACATATCCTGTGTAAAATTACAACATACGTATAATCAAGAGGACTTTTTTAACTGACATGTATGTGGTCACGAAAAGGTCTGTCCCTCTAACTCTGTGCCCTCTCACAAACCAGGTCTCACAAAGGGCCCCCAAGCTCATCCTGCTTACGGTGCAAATCGACCATTTAACAGCTTTGAACTGTGATTTGCTGACCAGCTGCTGACTTGTGTTTTTATCCCAGTGGCCCATTGCCATTTCACTGGTGATTACACTGCTAAAGAGCCCGAGAGAGCTGGACAATGCCTGAGAGCTTTACGTGTCACCAGTGTCATCGGCTGCAAAGAATAGGACGAAATATCTGCCTATTTACAGTGTGTGTCTGTGTGTGTGTGTGTGTGTGTGGAGACTTCGACTGGGAATGCAATGGCTTGGGTGCATGTGTGACACTTTGCGGTCTCAGGGTGTTTGACAGTTGCTACAACTAGACAGGAGACGCTGTTTGTTGGTTGGCCAACGATGACTGTGATACACCTCTCCGCTCCCACACACACACACACACACACACACTCACACATACTTGATGGTGTTGGCCTTAGAGACAGAAAGCATTACATTGAGTTACAAACTCTGGTATGTTTCCATTGAACACCCCGCAACAACTATGAGTCAAGTACAAGACACATTAGAGTCATTCAGCATGTGGTGTGTCATCTGGGGGCATCTGTGTGTGCTGCAGGGACTCACACTGTAACATCAGAGGTCACATCTGTCCCATCAGTCGTGTTTGATGATTAGAATAAAAGATCAACCATCAAACAATCACAACTCTCACAAAAAGGGGTTTTGAAAGAAATAAACAGCTTATGTATTTGTCACAGAGTTTATACATGGGATATTTGTTTGGCCTCTGAGTCCAAACACTCAGATGTCAGAGCCTCTCAGGAGATTTCGAAGGGGCCAGCAAGACTACTTTTTAAAAGAAGGTCCTAAATGCATCACAAGCCATTTTCAAACATGATTTTTGTCTTTCACAATTGAAGAACAATGGACAAAGGAAAACGTCCTGAACATCCAGGTGAGGGGTGCCATGTGGGTGGAGGGTGCATGAGGCAGGTCATGACGTAGAAATTCAAAACCTTCGTCAAAGGTTCTCGAGTCTCGTTGTCTTTCCAAGTTTCAATGTCAGAAATTCAAGAGTGACCGACACACAAACAGAAAATTAAGTTAAGATTAAAAACTTTACAGCTTGGTATGATCTGAGTTACAGAGCCAGGAGAACAGATGTTTCATGACGTCACCGAGCACGTGAGGAACAAGTCATTTAGGTATTTCTGGTCGATTCTCATGTGAGCTTGAATGTTGAGTTTTTGTCTGTAGTGTCTTTTAAGCTTTTCAAGCTTTTACAACCTTGTATCAGATTTTACATGACGCACTGAGAAAATTTACCTCTGAAATTGGTTCAGTACATTTGCCCTAAACATTTAAATTTAAAGGAAAATTTGAAACAATATTTGAATTACACTCATTTGTCAACACTTAAAGGTTGAGAAATAGTTTTGCAGACAGTTACATTCTGGTGTAAAAAGCAAACAGAGCTTATGATCTATTGGTAAAAATCCTGAGAATGAATTGGTGAGGAGACTGGCATAATTCATCCTCCTGCATCCTTCTGAATAAAGAGACATCTTCAGCAGCAACCTGTGAACAGTTTCAATCAGACAAGAGGAATCTGGTAAGGTCAAAGCAGCACAGACTTAAGCTTCATATTGTGTGTAATTGTGTGTGTGTGTTGTCAGCCGTGTGTTATGGTGATGTTGTTATGAACAGAACCAAACAGTAGCCTGGCAGGGACAAAAGACAGCGACATAGAGAGAAGGATGCAGAATAGAGGGATTAGGAGGGAATTGTCACCACAGGATGGACACTGATGTGTCATGACTTGTTTTTCATACAAAACTGAAAACACACAAACACCACTGTGTGACAAAACACACTGACCATATTTCCCTGTTTAATCCTGACTGTTAAAATTTGAAATAATAATCTGAAAATGATAGTAAAATTAAAGAAGCTATCTTTAGACAGCGCCTCTTCATTGTATAAATTGCTGGTCACCTACTCCGCTCTGGTCCCAAATTAATACAATATTTGAAATAAGCACAGGGATAGAGCAGCTGCAAAGGATTTACCCAAATCCTCGTATCCACCCTCTTCAGTTTGAGTGGTGCAGGTCACAGGTTAAGTGTTTAAAGCAGCTTGGAGAAGTGTTCTAACATCGCTTTCTGTCCCCTGAGGTACCACAAGTATCCATGTTTGGTTCCATTCTCTTCTCAGTAAACATCAAAAAGCCATTGGTCTGCCCAATTAACTTCTCACAAACCTTTCTCTCCCCTGCTGCGTTAATGATGCACAACTCTACCTTCAGATCCAAGGACACCACTTTAATATCTCAAAATGGAGGCTTGTGTGCCAGTCATGTCAGTCTCTCAGACCCAACTCCTGGTTATACCAGCCAGTCTCAGATCACAAGTTCCTCCTCTCTCTTTCCTTAGAAGTGTACAAGAAAGTGCCAAACACATGATCATTGTGGAAACTGTTGGATTTTCTGTCTGTATGCTGGGATTTGGCAAAATGCTAACAAAGTGAAAATTGTAGAATGATGTTGCACCATTCCATATGAGTCTTGACAAATGAATGTACTTCTCATAGTGTTTACATTTATTCTCTTAGGCACCATTCCACATGTTATTTTTGGCTGTCCCACACAAAAGTTGAAAATGGTGAGAGATACATGGCAAGTTCTTTGGCTGTCAGATAATAAAACAAATCTATGAGTGGGAGTGTGATGGGACTCATCCACTGACAGACCATTTGGGCCTCTAAGAGACCAAGACAGACGGCGTATGCAGATAAATGACTGCATACAAAGGTAGATGACAACTCCCCAAAAGTGAAGCCAAAACAGTTTGTCCATCCCTCCATCGTGAATGTGATATCTCAGGGAAGCCGTGAGAAAATGGGTTATAGTCAAAGGTCAAGTTCACTGTGAGCATTGTAGTGAGAGAAAGTGAGGACTTTTCATATCCCAAAGGTCCTTTTGAAGATCATAATGTTCTGCAATAACACTTTTCTCACGAATAATGACTCAGGAGATTGTGACATTATCTTCTGCAGTTCTACTGGTCAGCGGTGGCATAAAACCACAAGGCAGTCACTTTTTTCCAATGCTGTTTTTCCACATCCGAACACTTTTCTTTTTGTAAAACATGTGTTTAGGCCGGATAATGACACTATTTGCATTTCTCACCTGGAGGACTGAATGTGTAACAGTCACGTGACAAGAATGTCAGTAGCAGCTGGAGGCTTTACAGCAGCCAGGGGAGAGTGGCCGGTCCGGTCTTGCCCACCACACCCCACTCAGTCAGTGGATTATAGTCGTTATCTGTGGGGTTTGGGTGGTGGGTGGGTGGATGGGTGGGGGCAGCTGCTTCTACAGTAGGAAGCAACTTGTGGTTTGTACTGTGCTGCAGTGAATGTTTCAAGTGGTACATTGCCTCAAAATTATATATACCTGCCTAAGAAGTTAAAATTGAACTAAAATGAAAAAACAGCTCTGGAGCTTCTTTAACATTAGAAATAAATGACGATATGGCTTCTGGATGACTTTAATAACAGGATGTCAGACATACATACTCATTTATAGTAAATATTTTTTAAAGACACAGTGCTGGTTTGGTTGAAGGCGGGCTTTATTTCTTATGGGATTCATGAATCAGCACCACCCATCAGAGATGAACAGGTTTGATAGAAGACTTTGCGTCAATGGATTTTAAGTAAAAAAAAAATCTTCAATGAAAAAAAAATTTCCCTTTACTTTCTGGAGCCTCCCTCCAGCATTTTCTGCCGCCCCTCCTTTGCCATTTCAGTCATGCAAACACTGTCAACTGCACGCTGCACCTTTTACAATAATGCAGCCATTTACAACACGCTGTAAAAAAATACACACGTGTCATGATCGGCATCTACTACTGGCATATTCAAGGCTTTAGTCATTAAGCCACGAGGAATCCGGCCAGCCGTGTGCAGCAGTGGAAGCTACTGTGCGGCACGTTTTAACACTTCCAGTATATTTCTGAAATTTTTAATACAGATACAAGTTGTAAATGTGTGTTCATATGACATTAAAGCTAGTTTTACACTTGATATTGAACTAACTTAACAATCTGAGAAAAACAATGTCTTAACCCTGTTCCTAAATCAGTTTAACACACAAACAAACATTAAATGCCTCCATAGTGCTCCAGCCCAAATGTCATTTGTTGGACACTTCACCCACCCCTACATCGGCATAGTGGTGTATAGAAAATGAGTGAATTTTCATTTTTGGATGGACTATCCCTTTAAAACTCCCCAAGAGTTGGTACTTTACTCTGCTACCCTGTCTTGATGTTCCATTATACTCTGCTTATTGAGACTCTGTGTTGGAATCTGCAGTTTGTAGTAGGTGCATTAACTGGTGTTATTCTTTCATAGCATCACTGTATTGTGTTGGTTTAACCTGGGTCAGGAACAGAGCCTGGATCATGTTGATCCATTCATACTAACAGAAAACAGGTTTTTCGGGGCCACTGCCAGTTCATAGAAATATAATTTGAGTTATGACAATTTGAGTGTTTTTTGTGTAAGGCATCTAGAAGTGTGGAGGATGTGAGATTGTTTGAAAATGTGTGCTCTTGTCACAATTTGTAGGATCCATAATGTCTAACTCATCGCCAGCTGCTCCACCAATCAGATCAGGCCATACCACCTCTGCCTTAAGCCCAGTGGGCCCATAAGACCTTCATGAACCACTTTGTCTGAGGCACACCGAGGCTTCATAGCGCTGTAGATAGTTGTGACCAGCCGCCCTGAGGCCAAATCAGCTCTTCAAATAATCAAACAGTCGTCCAATCAGCACCTGCCAAGTCCAATGAGGAAAAAGTAGGAAATGACTGTGCATGTACAAACACGATCTCCATGATTTTATCTGAATTAAAGAGGAATTAAAAGTGTTGACACACTCACAGGTTTGCACAGCTATCCTTATCAAAAGTTTGAATTGACTTCCATTCATTGTGGACGGCCTAACCTTAACCTAATCACAATTCTCATCTAACCACTAACCTTAACTTGGAACTCAGAAATAACATTTCCCCTCATTAGGACCAGGGTTTGGTCCCATGAGGTCTACTGGTCCTGAAAAGGTCAGTGTTTACACTGGAAAATGTCTTATAGGGGTAACAAAAACGAGCACACACACACACACACACACACACACACACACACACACACACACACACACACACACACACACACACACACACACACACACACACACACAGACTATTTATAACCACTGATGTAATATGATATGCATGTACTGATGAATGGTTCCCTTACACAAGTACAATTTCAATGCAGGTTTTTACTCTCTTAACGACTCCAAGAATCAAGAATCTCAAAACTTCTGTCATCACCAGACTTATATGATAATTTGGCACAAACCAAATCATAAATCATAGGATCATAAATCATAAACCTATTTATGTTTCTCTTTCTCACAAGTACAATTTTTGTTAAGTGCTCTTTAAAGTCTGGATTCCCAGAAACAACTCTCCATTGGTTTTGGTCTGGGTTGCAGAAAATTTGAAAACTTCTCCCACGTCTTGTCTAATCAAATTACTCTACATAAACCAGTGAATGTTACTAAACCAGGCTGAGCTGAGTTATTGTAACACGTCTTCACGGGTCTGTGTGAAGAAAACTGAAGTTGTATTAAGAACACAGAAAACAGTAGTAGCTGGAGGAACAGTTACTTCATATGAAGCCATTTTCCCATTCGACTATGAGACAGAACTCCTCACTCTGAAATAACACACAAACACACACACACACACACACACACACACACACAGCCAGTCAGTAGCAAATGGGACAAATCCGACGTGATTATATAATCAACCTCAAAGACTAAAAAAAGCTTGATGAGCCACACGTTGAATGTGACTGCAGACACAACACACCGGATCACACACCGATGACGAGCACACAACACGGACACACACACACACACACACACACACACACACACACACACACACACACACACACCATCTTACAACTCCTGCGTGTGTTGTGGGGAACCCGTGACACCTTAAGAAATTAATGTTTAACATTTAAAAGGAAAAATGGGCTCGGGGCGTGAGCGCACACGTGCAGCTCTGGTGTGGACACGTGGGTGGAGTAAAGGCGACGGTGAATAGCGCTTTACGTAAATGTCACTAGCGTCTTTTACGCAAGTTAGAAAGCAGCATAACGTTGAATGTGCAGCTGATGGATGATTAACGGGACATGAGCTGCATCGTGTTTAGTTGAAGACTAATTACAGTGAAAAATGTTGTTCTGTGAAAGACATTTAAGGAGGTAACGTGATTTGATGCGTTCAGGGGGCGAGACCGACGTCATCGAGGGTTCCGTGAGACGTTCAAGATGTTCAGAAAAAAAGAAAAAATCCAGGAAATATAGTAACCCACGTTTGTAGCTAACGTTAGCCTACATTAACTGTATTTTTAATCGAATTTCAAATTTTTGTTGACCAATTTCAAATTCCTCTGCATCTCTTTGCCATGTTTTCCTCACTGGCCTCTGGAAAATGTATACCACGTTTTGAATACATATCCCTATTTAATTTTAACTTGTCAGTTGTAGTTTTCTGGTATGGTATTGTATTTTATACAAGGCTCTTTTTTTTTCTTTTTAATTCAATTAAATCATTGCTCTTCACATCTCATTCTACAGTTGACCCTTGTTTTAACTCGTGATAAATAAAACTGGAAAATGTGTTGCTTTTATTCATCTTTTCCTCTGACTTAATTAAATCACTTAAAACTACTGCAACAAACCTGGTCTTAAATATATGACGATTGAAGTTGAAAAGATATTGAAGTAACTATTGAGGAATGTTCCCAAAATTCTATAATTTGATATGTGGAGGACAATGAAAGTTGAAGCTAAACTGATACTTTACTTTAGTCAATTTATTGTAACTTATTGGAATTATATGCAAGAATGGATGGACGTGTAGATATATAGCTGGACAAAATGAGAAAACTATTTTCCATTAAAAAACCTACGAAGGAGGTTATTGTTTGTTTGGTCGAGGCAGATGGCCGCCACCATTCCGTCTGGTTCTGCTTGAGGTCTCTTCCAGTTAATTGGCCAAAGTACTGCTCATTGTTGGAACTGTTGGGTTTCTCTGGTCTCAAGTCTTGACCTTCAATGTAATGCACCTTGAGATAACACACTTTATGATTTGGCACTATACAAATAAGATTGAATTGAATTGTTTGTTATTTTTCAGGATTACACAAAGAGACACATGAGATTACCCCTTGATGAAATCATTATTTTTAGATAATAACCAAAGGATATTGGAGAAAACTCAGAGGCACGTTTAAGGGCTGATATTTATGAGTGTGTGCTATTTTGCGCTGATCCAAATTAAAATCCGGATCAAGTGAATATAAATGTGACTTCTGGAAGGGACTGTTGGGCCTTGGTGGCGGTAAGGTCCTTGTTTAGTTCTGCTTCAGTAGAAAACTGGATATGTGAGGTTTCTCGGGCCACTTTCCCATTTTACTATATCAAACGAGATTAAACAGCTAATTTAAAAATTACATCTGGATATCTTTGGCAACTGAGAGCACTTGAGTGTGTTCATCAAAAGGGCCCTTTGAGTTTGAGAGGATTAATGATCAGGCAGCACTTGAACGCAGCATCTCGATCTTGCCCAAAAGCGCGCTCCCGGCTTTACGTGGCTACGCCCCCTATGCACTGTACGTGCGCGCACCCTAGTATCGCGTGGTGGGGATCATCCATGTTGCTGCTGGTGCTGGAGATAAGGTTGTAATCCTGAGGCCCTCGGACACGTTTCTCTCTTTTTCTACATGTTTCAGCGCAGCGCCGACTGCCCCGCGTCTTAGGCTGAAGCTCTGCGAGGAAGGAGCGACAGAGGAGCGGCACTCACCGCCGAGTAACTTCACGTTCCCCTCAAATTGAAGGCGAATTTCGGGCCGGGGGGGAGGAGGACTGGTAATCCTGAGGGGGGAAGAAAGACGGCGGTGGGAAATGGCCACTCAGGTGGAGGCTCTCCTGCCTGGCAATCCGCTCGCCCAAGCCGAGGAGCACGGGAAAGTGGCCCAAGTTGAACCCGAGGAAGGGGAGGGTGGCCGGGGCGACGGGGCCAAGCGGCAGACGGGTGTGGACGACCAAGGGAGCAGCTCCGGCGGCGGCCCCGGCCAGGGAGGGTCCCCCGGTGCGGAGGAGCAGACCTCCAAGCAGGCGACGGAGGAGGACAAGGGGGACTGTGACAGCGAGGACAAGCAGACCGAGGAGGGGGTAACAGGCAGCAGGAAGGAGTTTACTGAAGCTCCCCCGCCCAAGGTGAACCCGTGGACTAGGAAAATGAACGCGGTGACCGTGGTCAGCGTGAATGGACAAGCACACCACGGTGCGTACCCTCCCCTACATGTTGCTTTCTTGGCTGTCAGTGTTGTGTCGGTGTCTGTGCGTCCAGGTGTGGTCATCCGGGCGGCTGTCACTGTGGGGCAGGGGATCACATTGTATTTAATGTAGGTAAATAAGAGGTAAGGGGCTGCGTAAACAATCCCTGTCTGTGCTCCCTGCACGCTGGTTATATTTGGAGTGCGTGCACCCCCCACTCCTTCTCCACCTCCTTTTGGTGAAGGCTATTCCTGAAGTTCAGGGTGGCGGTGTGGAGCCACGGGGGGGCTGGCTGCACAGGGGATCACTCACTTTAAAAAGCACTTAAAAACCCTCCACATGGCTCACATGATTCCTTATAACTCAAAGTTAAACCCCTCTGAGTTCTTTGAAACCCTTTGTTGCCAGTAAGGAGATGTCCTGCACCACTATGGACGTGTTGTAGTGCAATGGTTGTTAAGTAGCTGCACTACATCCCACCAGAAAAGCTGAATGCATTCGGAAGCAGAAAGCCTTTCACTGAATTCCAGGGTGGCTGGTTTAACAAGGGATCTACCTTTAAAAAAAAAAAAAAAAAAACACTTACAATGCTCCACATAGCTTTTTATAAAAAAAACAAATGCCCTGTTTTTTTTGTTGCTTTATGCTTTAAAACCCAGGGTTAAATAACAAGATACCTGTTACTAACTGACACTTCTGCTCTGTGTGAGACTCTCAGGGGGAAGTAGGGAATTGTCCTGCACAAATATGGACATGTGTTATGTGAAGATGCTGCACTCGTGTCATCACACCAGATAATGGTTTTGTACTGTGGTCACTGGTTGCATTCCTCTGCTTCTTGAAACGTCTCTCTGCCGTGCATCCCTCCTGCAGTGTCTTTAAACTCTGCAAAGTGGGAGACAACAGGACATCTGGCTTGAAAACAGTCCCCATGTTTAGCATGTGTCCCATCCACCCATCCAGTCAGACCTGACCTCACACACACACTCCCTGTGTTACCAAATGTTTAAGCTGGTCTTTACTGTTGCTAACACGTTTGTTTTCAGGGCGGGTTTCGACACACGCTAATGAGACAACCACCTTATTGTATCAATTAGCTGTAAACACACGATCTTGGCTAGTTGTGTGTGTAGCGGCTAAGCCAGCTAACAATAGCGCACGCACACACTTCCATGGCCTAGTGTTTCGTCCAGCCCTTCGCACACATACACACACACACACACACACACACAGAGATGTTAGCTTAGCTTCCACGCTGCTACATCCAACCCTGTTTAAAACGCACACCGCCCTCTGTACGTCATCCCAACATCGATTCCAGACACTGCAACGCCACCGATCATTAAAACATCACATTGTTAAATCTCTTTTAATGAAAACGAGCTGGTTTGTTGTGGGGCGTCACGTGTTCACTCCACGTGTTCCACTGGTGAAAGGCATGGCCGCTGCTAGCTTGTTAGCATTATGTGCGCCGCATCCGCGTCAACATACAGAGCGGTTCGTCGCCGGGGGTTGTTGTTTGTAGGCCAGTCCGATTGTTTCGTGGGTAGTACGACGGTTGTCACGTCGTGTGGACGTCGGCAGAACAAACCGGGCCCCTGCCTCCCTTGTCCAGCCCATGCTAGCTAAAGTTAGCATGGGGAGCTAGCAGGCAGCGTCATCATGGCTTCTGCATGATCTCACTGATCCCAACGCAGACGATGTAGATGGTTATGTTTTGTAATTAAAATGCACATCGAGGGAGGTGTTTTAAATCAAGGGCTCATCGATCGATTATTAGGAGTGATTATTGGTGAAGCACGTGGAGCCACCCTCCCCCTGCTGCTCTGTCAGTGCATGGTGGCTTCACGTCTCCTGAGCCATGTGTGTGTTTTGTATGTCCTGGACATTGTCAGACTCTGCAGCCTGTCAGCGGTTTGTGCTGCCTTTTTGTTTGCAGGCTGGTTTGTTGACTGTGCTGTGTGGACTTCGGGTAACAGCCTGTACCCTGAATCCGGACCAGTCTGGGTGGATGTGGTCCAAAAGCTGTCACATCAGCAAAGCAAGCCTGGCTGGGGGCCACAGGTTGAGATAACTAAGAATCCAGTGTTTCAATTCAAACACCCAAAATGTACTAGGGAAAAATTATCACAATTGCAAGTTTAAAATGAAACATAACCTTGAACCTCAACGTTTTTTTTTGTTTTTTTACATGGTGGATCATTACCCCCTTATATGGAACCACAGAGCAAACAGCCTCTCTAATGAACATGGTTCAGCCAATGATTTGGGTGAAATGTGAACATTACATCTGAAATTTGTGATAATTTTTCATATCGTTTTCCTTTAAAGTTACTTGAGTCATTCAACATAATGTCTCATGTCTGAAAAATACCCATCGCCATTTTCTAAAGCCCAAATAGCTTGGTTCAAGGAACAGACTCTTTATTTAGTAATCACAAATGAAAAGGAACAAAAACCTAACCTCCTGAAGCTGAATTTAAAGAAACGTTTCTTTCTTGATAATTACTTAAACCATTATTTAATTATCAACACAATTGAAGATTAATTCTATATTGATTACTTAAGCTAATAGTGAGTAATTGATGCAGCTCAGAAAAACTGCTTGACACTGTAATGCGAGTGTAGACTGAGGTGTAGCGACACTCAAATGTTATCAGTGTTTTAAAGTTATATCCTAAAGAGATCAGAGCATTTTCTGTAAAACTCAGTGTAGCGACATCTATTTTTAGATAGAAAGATTCAAGCTCTCCAGCAAAAATTTAAAAAGTTTTCTTTTTGTCAGGTAGGCGGCTCTCTAATCAGTATTGTGTACCCAGCTTGTCCTTGAACAAGATCCCGGACTCCTGCCCTGGATTAAAAAAACAACAGTTGAAAGAAGGAAAGAGCATTTCAACAGTCCAGGCAGCTGGTTTTAGGATCAAAGTGGGATAGTATCGCAAATGTGACCTCGATTTCTGCAAAGAGCTGGAAGTAATCAGTTTGTCTGGCCCCTATTGTTCTTTGAGTAATTACCAATCTGTAAACATGCTGATGAAACCCACGTTCCTTCTGGACCAGTGAAGTATTTATCTATCTATCAGAAACTGAGTCTTCTTCTAATGTCTCTTATTTTGTAGAACCAAAAATTATATTGGTTTTTAATAATAACTGTCTGGGTTTATTGTTAGTGATTTGGCAGTTACTCCTCTGGCTCGTCTGTAAAACGTTCCTGGACACATACTTAAAGGTGCCCTGCAGAGTTTTCATATGAACAAACAGAAGTTCTGTTTACATTCAGCGTTTCTCACCCAGACACTTATTATCCTTGAATCCTCGAGGCTTAACGAACGTGCTAAATAGATATGCTTCCTCGTTTGTCTGATTTCTTATGCAGCGTTTACATCCATGCTTGCTTGGTAGCAGTTTGCCTCTTTGCTGTTGTGGTTGGTTAATAGTTATGTTACTGTTAAGCATCCTCCTATGCATGCATGGTCTGCTTTCAAAAAACATACTCCAGAGTGATGAGAGAGCCCACAGGGCAACTTTAATGTGCGTTTCCACTGGATTTTGTGGGAAAGGATGCTTTAGTTCCTGGTCTTGAGTTGACTCTGCCTTTGTTACTTTGTGCAAAGGGCCGTCTGATTGAACTTTGACTGGGAAAATAGGTTGAGAAAGGGGGTCAACTCTACCCACTGGTTACAGAGGTCATTGATGGTTTAGTGTTTTGATAAGAGAACGTGTGACTTCTCACTTTCTGATTTGTTGTTACATTTGTCCACATTTTTCATGTACCTGACAACATCGCTACTGGCTCAGTTTTCCAGCCATGATATTGCAAAGATTATTCAGAGGGTTTTTTGGGATGCGTGGTGTCCTCACTCTTAAAATAATTATCTTAATCTGTCTTTTGCCTTTTTTCTGTATTTTTTCTGGTGCTTTTTATGTTTTATGGTCACAAATCTTTGCATAGCTGGTTCCAGGCTGAAACCTTTTCAATCTTTTTTAAATGTCAAAGAAAATGAACCGTAAATATGCTTTTTGAACCCTAAATTTTTCTGAAAATGGGCGACAACTGTTAGGCTTCATTGAGACTCATTTTTGTTCCCGGGATCTACAGTATGGTGTCTTCCTGAATATTAAAATTGTCGCAGAACTGACACCAAAAGCAAAGTGGAGCACTCAAACAATTACTGACAGAGGCAAATACAAATGATGTAGTCACAGCCTTAAGTTGTTACGACTTTCTCGGTCATGTGTCTTAATTGGTGCTCATTTAAACTTTTCAGTGGGTTTTAAATATGTATGATACTGAATTTGAATGGTGGGCTCCGTGTTTCTGAGAACAGCTTGAAGTCCTGATTCATAAATGGATTTTGGCCCCTGAGGAAGTAAATGGTGGATTAGTGATAAATGTGAGCAGTTGTGCGGCCGGCCTTCCTCTGAGGGTTCACCATTAAACAAGAGCAAGACTGTGTTTACATAAGTATACCTTCTCTACTTAAAGATTGTCCCAATTTCTTTAACATTTAACAGAATTTCGGGTGCTAATGAGAAGTCACTGGGTAAAACATGACATAAATCAACCAGACTGTCCTGTAAACAAAATTAACTCTAACAAGGCTTTACTGCTGGCAAAATGACGCCATTTTGGCTCAGGTGGTTAGTTTCCTGTCTGCCTGTTGCTTAATGTTGTGGCAAAGTGACTGTAACGAAATGTTCCACCGAAAACTGTAAAGTGCTGGTGTGTTTCTGCAAGTGCTGGTGAGAAGAAGAAGACAGATCTAAGACGCTGTGGTGTTCACAGTAGAAACGGCCAAATAGTTTTAGGCTGAAATATGGTGAAATTAGGACAAGGATCAACTTTACCCCTTTGGTTTCCCGTCAGCATGCCACAAACTTAGCTTAACTATATTTGTCAATATCATCAAAAGTGAAGTGTAATCACACCTCAACATTTAGTTCTTTCCACCATTGTCATCAGTGAGTGTTTGTGCATGTGTGAGCTCCATGGTGCGGCAGCATGTTAGATACATATATCGGCCTCTGGCCTTCGCACGAAGTCTCTGTGAGAAAGATTTTCTTTTTCTACAGGATACATTTTTAAAATGTATTTCTGCTCTACTGTGAGAGTAGAACTGATAATGTCTGGCTTTTATTGACACGATGGTCCGAAGGCTGTTAAACACTGGGGTTGGTCTCCAAGGAACCCCAGCCTCAGCTTGACAGTTGTCAGGATGTCTCAGTTCTTGGCTGTGTATGTTCATCTTCACTTTCAATTGTGAACAATGCAGACTATTCAAGGTCTAAGGATTTGACCAGCAGGTTTGCCAGATGAATAATTGCAGGTTTGGGTGCATACATTAGCATTTCCTTGCCATGTGTCTTACGGCGCGGCAGCTCTAAACAAAGTTGTGATTTCTAAGTACTCTAAGGTGTGTGTTTTCGAGCAGCTTGGAGGTCTTGCTGCAGTCTTTTCTCTATTAGCGCTTCACAGAACCAGTGTTTCCCTGTTTC
Organism: Pleuronectes platessa; assembly: GCF_947347685.1. Lineage (NCBI taxonomy): Eukaryota > Metazoa > Chordata > Actinopteri > Pleuronectiformes > Pleuronectidae > Pleuronectes > Pleuronectes platessa. Next base: position 10,616,233 of record NC_070640.1, on the reverse strand, counting down.
AAAATGAGCATGGACACCTTCCTTGTCTCCTGCATTTGTCCCTGTCCTGTGAATCTCTTCCTCTTTGCTGTGCAGGAACAAAACCCCACCCTCTGTCACCAGATCCCCTCAAGGGTGTTTGTAGGATATCATGAGGTGTCAGGCCTCGACAAAGGTCGTGAAGCTGGAGGGGATTGCTGATGTGTGAAGAGGTAGAGTGCTCTACTGTTGCAGGACACTCGTCACACTGCTGCAGCTCGGTGTGTGTTAGCTGTGTTGAGGTGGGCCCAGTCTGAGGGGATGTCTTTAGACCTGCAGGTATAATCCAAAGAATCGGCTACGTAGTTTACCCACAGTTTGTGTTTTACACATACACACCGCACCAGGGTGTGGCACAGGCGCGTTCACAACAGCAACAAATCCTCTGCATTTTCAGGTGAGAGGTGGAGCAGTCGGGTGCAGCAGACAGAGACAGGAAGTGACGTATTAACTCCGCTGCGGAGTTCATGTGAATTTCTCGAAGCAACACCACCATTAACTCTCTAGACATCATCGTCTGGGTCTGCCACTTGTATGACATCGCATTTCTCACCAGGATATATTTGTTTTCTTTATCTTCTTTTTTTCATTTTTGCATCTGTCACTTGTTAGAAGTGTCAAACCCCCCCCCCCCCCCCCCCCATAGCTTGTGTTGAATCCAACTCCTCCTGGATTACTACAAACTTTATCTTACGAGACCAGGCAGAGAAAATCCGCAGAATTTGCGGAGACTCACTCGGGCATTTGCGTTCACAAGCTGCAGAGTTCAGTGCACGTCTGAAAGCAGATTTTATGGCCATGGTTTTCTTTTTTAAATTTTCCGTACTCCTGAGCTGTAAACTGTTTTATCAAATTGTATCATTTGTCAATTTAGTTTTTGATTCATCTTTTGGTTGTTTAAACTTGCACAGACGTTGTGTTCATGTTTGGATATCACTTTAGATGAAACGATTGGTTGATAAGTCTTTCAACAAAGTTAAACTGATTAGTAATAGATTATTAATCAAGCCAATATGTAAATAGTTTTGTTTTCAGCCTCTTTTTTTATATATCTTTGTGAATTCATTATTTGAAGGTTTTTGACCGTTGGTCAGAAAAAACTAAACCTGAAGATATTCACTCTCAGGTCAGAACCTCAGCAGATAATCCTGGAGAGGAAATTCTACGCTAAGAAGCCGACTAATGTCTATGCTACTCAATCTACTTTACCACACACACGCGCACACACACATACTCTCAGCTGTTTCTAATTAGCCCTCTACTTAAGTTGTCGAGTCCGAGTTGCTTTATCTGTGTCAGTGTTGTGTCTGGACTTGGCGATAGAGGCAGATCTCTCAGACTCTGCAGCACGGGCGCTCGCTCAGGGTGTGGATTGTCTGCATCAAGGATGTGTCCCCTTCACTGGTGTTTAATAAGTGTGACTATAGCCAAACGCTCAATGCACATATATATATCACATTTAATTTGCATTATGTCCTGTTTCTGCAGCTAACTCTGACTAGTTAGTTATCTTGTCCTTTTTTATATGGGAGGGATATTTAGTTGTCAGATTAAGTTTCAAGGTAAGACACGAGTCATTGCAATTTCAAACCGGCTGTTCCCATAAGAGGATGTTTTTAATGAATGGGAAAAACAAAAAGCTGCAGTGTGAACCTCAGCCATTTTTCTATGAATTTTTTTGCTTCTGTCACACTTTGCTGTGCCAAACATTTTGGCTCTGCTGGAGCCTCACAGCCAAGGATAAAGCAGCCAGTACTGTATGCTTCGCCAGTTTGTCCAGTCGCTTCTGAAACCCCCCTTACGACACGTTAGTGGTTCGACTGGTTGTCCAGTAGTTGTTCAAGAATGCTAGAGTGGGATGGTAATCTGGGTTTGACCTTTTCTCTTTAGCTCTTTTTCACATTAACTTTTCTTGTGTACAACTGAATGCACCACTGTAAATGTCTTGCAGGACAAACTGTCTGCTAATGTACACCCTTATCCCTGAATGTAATGATTAATGCGTCTGCTCCTCTCTTTGCGATGCCTGGCTTTTCACCCAGCCTTCGGGTGTCGACATTTAGAACATGTTTGACCTCTGATGAGGTCAGAAAACACCCTAGTGCTTTTTGAGAATAACCTCTGTGTTGACTTCCGCTGTTATAGTACCGCTAGGGCTGGAGAATAAATAAATAATAAAGTGACAATTATTGTGATAATTATTTTATATTTCATATTACAGATTTTTATTTCGATGTGATATAATTTGTTATCATATGGCCCAGTCCTAATCTCTGCTTGCTAACCATGTTGACCCTGACCCACCTGTGACCCCTGTCAGGTGTGTGTGTGTGTGTGTGTGTGTGTGTGTGTGTGTGTGTGTGTGTGTGTGTGTGTGTGTGTGTGTGTGTGTGTGTGTGTGTGTGTGTGTGTGTGTGTGTGTGTGTGTGTGAAAATATCTGTGGTTCTGCTTTTATTATGTAGCAGCTGCAGGAAATGCAGTGTAGTTTTTCATGTTTGGATGAAGAGCTGGAGTCAAGTGGTTTTTGAGACATGGTCAACAGGGTTGTTTACCGAACCTTTGAATTCAGCACCATGCCAGCAATACCTCAGCTGTCGGAAAATATTTCCAGCCTATTGAACAACATTAGAACAGACATTATGAAATGTGGTACAAATTAATATCCCAGGGAAATGATTTTTGAAGGTGCTTATTGAATTTAAAATCATGAGTCATTGACATCACACAGTTGTCATTATGGTTTACTTTGGAGGAATTTGGAGATAAACAGATGCGTTCAGCGTTAATGCCCATGATGATAAGAGATTTGATGTTGCGTATGGTTGCATGAACTCAGTAAAGCATTCTTGTCGTGTGTGCTGTAACTGTTGCTCAGCAGACGTGGGGAGAAAACCTCCCAGCCCACTGCTGTGTGATCTTTTGACTCCGCAAGAAGTGATGTCACCAGGCTGAGCATGTGACAACGGGGAGAATATTTGACGTGTGGAGCAGGGAGGCAGGCGGTCTGTGGCCTGCACCCCGACTGTCGTTTCCTCCATATTTGGATCTTAAAGGCTTCCCTCGTCTGTCGTCACCCAGCTCTGCTGAGGATGTGAGACTGTCAGGAAGGAAGCAGCTTGTCAATAAAACTGCAGAGCAACCCTTCACATCAGAAGTTATTTGAGATTTTGATTGTGGTAATGTCAGATCATTTAAACGACGGTTTGAAAATGATTATCGCACCTCATATAGACACATTTCCCCCTCAGCTCTCTTCAGTGCCTTTTAAGGAACTTTGTGTGTCCCATGTTGAGCATTTAAAGAAGTCCTGGCAATGTTTATCATTCCTTTTATCGAAAGAGAAATTAAATGCATGTTTATCTAATAAGGGGTTGTTTTTTATTGGACCCTGAGTTCTGTGGATTTTGTTAATCATCATGTGAGGAAGTTGTCAGACTGCTGCTTTTTCCACTACAGTCACAGGGAAATCCCAGAATCCAACGCTTACCTAATTAAGTAAATCTTTCGACCATGATTTGATTTACAATACATGTGGGAGCATGAAGAAAACCCGCTAGACAAAGCCAAAAAAAAGTCCCACCATCTGGTGGAGGACTGGGCCGGTTTCCCAACACCACCACTGTGTTTATCTAAGCCTGCAGAGCCGACGTGGCACAAGGTTTATTTAAAGGTTTCAACAGTGATAAACCCTTCGGGGTTTGGAGCAGGTATCTGCCCTGCTGTGTGCTGTAACACCCATGGGAAATTGAATGTGGACTCCACCTGAGCTGTGAGCTCGTTTGTGAGTTGTGGGAAGATGAGATGGGGCTGTGTGTGTTGGGGGTTGGAGATATCCGAGATAGTATTTATTGGAAAGAGAGAAATTATCTGACAGCATTTAACTAAATTAGGTTTAGAAAATATCCTTCAGTATCCCTTTTTAGATGTTTCGTTTTGATATAAATGTAAAAAAAAAAATGGATAGATGTGTAAGTATCTGATATTGAGCCTCCACAGCGGAGTGAATTGAACTCACTTCGATTGAAGTGTATTATGAGGAAGAGGTAATATTAATGGGAACTGGTAGGGGTTGGGGGCAGATAATGTTAATGGTTGCCTCTGGCTATGACTGCTGACACAGAACGCTATGAAGAAAGACAATGGGGGGAAAAACACGGGAGCAGGAGAGACTGAAAGAGTTGATACTGATGGAAATTACAGAGAGGAGAGGGTTACTATGGACGTAAGTGAGAGGAGTCTCCACAAGACGGGTCAGCAAGACAAGCAAGGCAAGCAGTCCCTGACCAGTCACAGCCAAAAATAGACCACGATACAGAAGTAGAAGTGATATTTCTCATTAGGTCTCAGAACTATTGCAAAGGGAAGTGAACAAAGTTCAGACCAGAGAAGTTGGTGGAGAGTTATCCTTGATACGCTGGTGGTCCTTATCCTCGCATCTAACCTGGTTAGGCCTGAGTCTCAGGTGACTTAAAGAACATTTTCAACTAAACTAATGTTTCTTGCAAGCTAACTTTGTGGGTGTGCTACCCTGACTGTTATCTGAAACATATTCTTCGATGGTCTCTTTTTTTCCCTTATGTTTGCCACTAAATAAATAACCCACTAACATCTGGCTTCACTGCAGTGGGAATGGATCATATCAGCACTCATTCCCGGGTCAAATGACTGCAGTAGAAATGGATTTTTCTATTGCTCTTGATCTGATTGGCAGTGATGGACTCTTGGTTGAACAAACTAATTTTGCAAGACATCAAGGTGAGAGAGAACCGTGGTTTTTTGTGTCCTCGTGATGTCGACCATGATGCTTTTGGAGAAACCCCCCAGAGGCAAACTCCTAACCATGGGGAGAGGCGCATATTTTGTTGCATGTTAACCTGCGTTTATTAAAACCGGTGTAGACCTACTAATGTTGGTGTGAATCTTAAATACTTGGTAAACGAAGCTTTTGCGTGAAGCACTAATTGCAAAAACGATCTTCAGCTAGAATATAGCCGTAGCCAACTTCTCAGTCTTAATTTTGTCCCTTATACTGTACCATACAAAACACATCTCTCCCATAAACAATCTGTAATTGCCTGTTAGCTTTCATCTCATAATTTAGTCGCCATGTGTGGCTGCAGTAGGGTTCTGTCTCAGGAAGCTAGGTTGACCACCAATTGTTGCCTCTTGAATACTGCTACTTACGAAACATAACTAGCTGCTCCGACTCAGGGTTTTTCTTCGCCGAATTGTGGAGGTTGTACTGAGCCCAGGCCGTTGGCAGACACCCACAAAGACATGCACAGCTCCAGCGCCCCCAGCAAAGCGCTCTGCGCCGGGGCACGGCCAAGGGTCCCCGGAAAGCTCCACTGCCCGGGACACAGAGGAAGCCATAAATAGCTCCACTAAGTTTGCTTACAGTGATAATTTCAGTTTAAACTTTTTACCTGCTCTTTCAGTAATTAACTGATCGTGTGTGTGTGTATATTTTTGTGAGAGTCGCTATCTTGAAACCTTCTAATCACTGTCCCTGATATCAATACATTGAAATGGAGAGTTTAGCTCTGTATGAGTCTAGAAAAACCTAACGATGGTGTTTTAGTTTTGAGTTGAACTGTAGATCTGTCTTGGTTCTTGGGGAAATTTATTTTGTAAGTGAGAATGATTAATGTTTTCTCGGTCTTCTTTGATGCTGACTCATTTTGTTCTTAGTCTCTCCTTCGACTCTGGGGCGACTGGTTTGATGAAACTAAATCTACCTGTTAATGCAAATTATCAGTACTTCTCTTGCCCCCTTCTCTTTCTTTACTCATTCCTTCTCTGTGTTCTATCAGGTGTCCATGTAACACACACTGACACATGACGTGTCCTTGAGTTTTGAAGAATACAACACTCGTATCGTCGCTCTTGCAGAATTGAGCACATAATGCCCAGATAACACTCAGCTGCCTTCGCTCGTACCTGTTAAGTTACACAGTTCTCGACGTGCTGTCACACTATTGGCTCTGTTTTGAGCAAAAAATAGCTTGAGCTGTAAATCCCAAAATTAACAGATCTTTAGTTATTCTTGTGTTGTATTGCACCTTAAGTTTTGTGAAAATTTGTTAAATGTATTAAGATACAGATCAGTTACGCAACCTGCTACAGCCACAGTTTGAAGATTTAGATGTGACCAGTCACCCACCTGTGTATTTTGTGGTCTGGGTTGGCAGGAAATACTCTGTCTGAAAAAAATATAATATTGAGGTAGATTTCTGTGGATGCCGAGTACCTGCACATCCTTTTTAAGCATAGTAGCAAATGATATTAGGACTTTTTGCAGTTTTTTCTCAAAAAAACATGGCATTTCAAAAATCTGTGCAAACGTAATAAAACCGCTATAACAGAAAATTGAAATTAAGTTATAGCTAGTGCTGCTTCAAGAAAAACATGTTATAAAATGCGTGTCTTGATTGAATGTGCTGCTGCCTGTGACTGGTTGGGGGACAGTAGCCTATAGTTTGGCAGACGTCCCGGCCCTGGCAGGCGCTCGTCTGACCTTAAACTATCATCTGATATGCAGCGAACACTGAGCAGCCCTGTAAGCAACCGTGAGCGATGTCCTACATGCTCGGATTGGAGGGATCATAGCGCATGGCTCAGCTGATCATGAGCTCGAAAAACATTGTTTGTCATTGAACAACCGTTGATTGTCCACTGGCTGCAGTTCGATGCACCACAAAATGAAATTATCAGTCACATACAGTTTAAGGAGGCACACACTTGTCGGGCCCAATGATTGGCTCAGGGCTGCTGGTGATCTGTGTTAGATTCCCACATGCCTGTTTCAAAAGAACTGTCAACAATTTTAATGATTAACCCACCAAACATCATAACTTTCACAGAAAATCACAATTGGGATACCACCGCGGTGTGGTGCAGACCGGTCATGTTCAATTCCACACATTTACCTTGACATTTTAGGAACTGAGTTTCATGTTTATCTCAATCCTAAAAAAAAATTATGTATCCTTCCGTCAGGACCAAATTAGTGAAACAAATCCCTGAAAGAAAGTGTCACTGTTTAGTTCACATGAGTAGAGCAGTAAGACAACCTGTTTCTGGCCAGTGAATCCCTGTTAAGCCCTGGTATTAAGAGATGCTACAATCTCAAATGGACATCTGTGTTCAGGTGTCGATGCATCCAAGATGTGCTGAGGATACATCTTGAGAGACACGATCACTCAGAGCACATCCATTAGGGGTCTGGGCCGAACATGTTAAGACATAGACACAGTTTCTATCTGTAGGGAAAAAAACTTATAATATCTATTGAAATGATCTGGGAAAAGAGGGCGAGAGAGTTGTAGTATTTAATTACTTTGCTGCAAATATCTGATGGTTGCACCACAGCCTGGTTACCTGGGGTATGTTCTGGCCTGTAAAACATGCTCTGTCATGCACTGTAGGTAGCAGCATGAGTTTGGAAACCTTCCGTAGACTTTTAACACCTTGCGCTCAAACTAAGCAGATAACGGGGGATAAATACTCGTGGAATTCATGTTGAATCCATGACGTGAATCTAGCACAAAGCTGTTGCATCATTCGAACTTTCTACATGAGACACTTGTGCTGAGCTCAAGATTTTTTACAACTGTTTGAGGAGCGTTTACCAGAGAAGTTTTTGGTTTATAAGGCCTGGTTACACAAGAAAGTGGCACAACTGTGCAGCCAAGCAAATGATTTGGGTCTCCAAACTAGGTGGCTACTTGTAAGGCTATTTGTTTAGATGCAGTTATAAGCTAGCCAGTCAGATATGAAAACTGTTGAGTATTTAGATACCAAGCAGGTTAGTGTTGGCATTTATCTAGAGTTGTGTCTCTGGCCACCTGATGGATGTAAGTCCAAGCTGCTGGATCAGGTGATTATTGTTTGCAAGTTCATGAGCGACCACTTTCATATTCATTCATCTTGCTTTGCAGTCATTAGTTATTAGTCAGCCAGTCACCACATAAATAAACATGAGTTGTGCAGCAAAGCTTATTAACAGCATCCAACCGGCTTTTCATCCTTCCTCGTCAATGCAGTGGATGCTAAGAGGGCTTGATATTGTAGTCTGAAGTTTGGCCGCAGGTTACAAGTGTAGATGTCCTTGAGCTCTAACTCAGGCTCAGCCCCCCCGCTCATCCAAATATATGGTTTGGAGTGGTGCTGGCCACGATGGCCCCATGCAACCAATGGGTGACATCACTAATTGCAGCGATTCCATTACAATTGATTCATTGGGTTGTGACCATGCATTTTCGATTTCGAGAAAATTTGACCAATACCTAGACTTATCAGTTCCCAGTAGTCTACTACATTGTTACATGAGTTATCAGTTCTCAACTGTCCAAAAACAAGTTATATGAAGGTCACTCATTTAGTGTTTAGCTTGAAATTAAATTGAGTAGTGGTGAGATACTTTGTGCCGTTATTGATCTTTGGGATTGATTGCGTTAACTGCACCACGATGTGCTGAGTAATGGTCAATAGCTTTATGTTCACTTCACCAGGTTTTAGGAGTGACTGAAACAATGTGTCTTACAAATGCAGCTTATCTTAATCTAGGTGTTGAAATGGTTGCACAAGAAGTGGTATTTGGATTCTATCAGCCACTAGAAGAAATTCCTTGTTTTGCTTGAGTGTTGCTGCTCATAAACACTGCTGGAGACTAGATCCACAATCTAAAGATGTAGCCTTGAATATGATCCTCGACCGAGAAAGTCTTGAATTTTGGTCAATGTGAAGTTTTGATGCTTCCTCTCATTCCCGTCTGTCATTAGTAATTTTTGGCTGAGTGGCAGGTTGATGTGACGCCAGCAGCTCTGATTAAGATCAGCAGCATTGAAGCAACATTATGCCGGCCTGAGTGTGAGATAGTGGGTTAGCGACTGGAGAGTGCTGCAGGGTTTAAGAAGCTTGTATTTAAAATCTATGCAGGTTAAGAAGTTAAGCTGCCGACGTCACAAAGCAACAATTGAGTGTTGAATTAGTTCACATGGTCTTTTTATCCCCCTGAAATAGAATGTGGGGGCTACAATGATCAAGATGTCGGTCATTACCACTCTAATCATTTAGCTTCCGGGGCAGAATTCATTGGAATTCCTTCATGGAACTTTTTATGAGGTATTGAAGTGTTACCTTTTGATATTTTTTAGTTTCATGTGATTAAGTATTCTAACATCGGGTAACTGCAATAGCACCAAATGATCTGCTCTTGTAATTTTATGGCTGTCGAGGAATACATAGTCTCCTAATGACTCTTTTGTATTGAACCAAAAACATCGGCCTCTGAACAAGATAATGGAACGTGTAAACAAATGTTGGTTGACCCTAAGGCATAATCAAAATAAAATTTTGAAACTTTTTGGGGATTTTCTTTCCTGAAATGGATGATGCTCTAATGATACTCTAACAATTCCACAGTTGTTTTAATGTCCTCCTCTTATTCAGACATGGTCAACGCTGTTTGAGCTGCAGCTGAGGGGGAAAATGAGACTTTATATCCAGTTACATTTCACAGTGTTTTGTGCTCATTCTTTTGTATTTGGACTGATACAGATGCCCCACTTATTGCACTATTGGTCGATTTTTATCTCCTCGATACTTTACACTGTGCAGCCTTGAACACGAGTTTTTGGATTTCTGCTGACAAAATTCCTGCACACATGACTGTAAAACTGTTGAGCAAAGGGCAGAGTTGTTGGTGTCGGGAAGTTTGAGTCAAATCATACTATTTCTCAAATTAAATTCATAGATTTAAAACTAAACAAATTTAAAGAAATTGTAGAATGGGATGTCAGTAAAGAGTTAATACGTTCCATCCTGAGATGGAAGGTCTGGTATAAAGTACTTCTAAATTGGAGCTGATTGTGAGCACAGATCTATATGATGCTGTTCAGGAGACAGTTTGGTGTCTTGATGTGTTTTGACTCCATTGTGTGTTTAATGTTGAACATCTCCATCCATTTGATTCTGTAACAGTGCTTCTTTCTGCCTTACAGCGTAGTTGTACAGTCATGCACTCTGAAAATATGACGTGTGGTTGCCTCAAGGATTGTTAGACTGTAAAACCACTTTCAGACATGCACTGAACCTCTGACATTTTTCTGAAATTGTCCGGCTGTACACGAGAACACCAATATCTGAATCATATATTCTGGCATCCCCATGTAAAGTGTCCAGAGGATACCGGGTGAGTTGGCGTTTTGATGATGTTTCTAACAACATAACAAAATTACCAAAATTACCCAAATCTCAGGATATAAAAAAAGGTGTCAAACACTTAGAAGATGCAGAGGAAAATGCCAGCTTAGGAAGACTCGATTCGGGAGCTTTTGGAGATGGAGGCCGCGGCCGTCACAGACATGTGATTTTTTTTTTTTTTTTTTTTTTTTTTTTTTTTTTTGAAGCGGAATGTATGTCATGTCCTGCCTCCTACATACTCAACTCAGGCACCACCCCTTGTCTTAATGCTCTCGACATTCTCCTGTTATAATAATCTCCTTCTCTGGTTCCTGTGCACATCACTGGACCTTCAACAGGCCTGAAAAAGAAAAGGGTGATTTTTCGGTCTATAAAAAGTTCCCGATCTGCTAAAAAGTTTGAGAGGAACCGTGCAAGTTCCCCATACATATGACTATTCTTCTTATGTTGCTCCATAACTAATTTTGCTTGACATCTGCTGTGACTTTGATAACCTTGCGTATTCTGCATATTTGGCTTCCTCCACAGTTTGTATAAACTCTTGGTCAGTAGTGGCTCCGCAGCTCAGACAAGATATTTGTGCTCACTTTTATTCTCTGCCAGGCAGTTGCAGCATCATTACCCAGCCTGCCCTTCAGTTATTTATGATTCTGTTCTTCTTCTCTCTGTGTCTCGTCATGGGAATGTGAAGAGGAGCTGTGCACCAATATAACCTGATGAAGAAAACTTTGACCTGAACACACTACAGGGGAGTTCAGCTCCAGATATAAAGTTCTATGTGTGGTGCAAAAAGGTGCTGGATAGCTCGCTGTGTGTCACACTGGTGCACAGACCGTATGTGGATATTAAGCCCTGCATTTAATACAACTCAGAGATAACATAATGTGTTCTTTTCTTACATGTGTCAGCTCCCTCCTCATATTTGTTTCGATTGGTGTTTGATCCGTTAAAGCTTCAGGACTCCTGGACCAGACGTCTGTCTGAGTGTTTTGTTGTAAGGTTACAAATCAGTCCCCTTAATTCGCCTGATTCTTTTCCCCACCAAAATCCATCAAACGTTCCTTTTGAAATGACGACAGTCAAATAAATGCCCAATATTACAATGTTAAACCTGGCTCTTATCAATGCCAATCGATCCAAACAATGGACAGGGGTGAAAACACAACCTCCTTAGCGAAGGTAAAATTCTGACATTAAAATAATTATTTTTTAAATTAAGAGAATAGTGGTTTCAGCTATAGTCAGTTGGATACCTGGTTAGTGGTTGTTCCTGGTTGAATTCCATGTAAATCGAACCATCTATTTGACAAACTTTTCGTTTTAGTCGGCCAACCATTAATATTCGTGTTACGTCGAACAACATTCTTCCCAAATCTCTTGTCTGATAATATTTTGCACATAAGACTACATATGTTCTCCCAACTCTGTAATTGCACCCTGGGACGTTGCTGCGCTGGGTGTTGTTAGAGACATAGTGTGCCAAAGGATTTTGTTCCCTGCTCCCTCTCTCTCAGGCATTTTCCCCTGACATGATCGTCCTTAAGGAGCTTACTGAATACTGCGCCTTGGTGTAAATGGCTCGGCAGAGTCTCTGTGAGCAGCTTTCACTGCCTTGTATTGCTGAATGTGGTGACACTGCAGCCAAAGACACCACTAAGCAGGACTTCTGACTTAAAGACACAAGCCAGGTTAAAATGGTGAAGTGAGCTCAGTTGCTCTGTTTTAGTTTTTATGAATATTTTCCCCCCAGGATGGAATAGGATTCATCATTATCGCGTCTTTTTATGAGAAACGCTGTTTGTTCCCTTAGACCTTAATCTTTCTCAGATTTATTAGAGCCCCCCCCAAAAAAATGCATCTCATTCAGTAAGAGTAACAATTTGCCATCACTAGAACCAGGGTAAATTTTTAATTGGCGGCACCACTGTTTCAGGATGGGCAGACACACACTGATAACAGCATCCTTGTTATGTGCCGTATAACATTGCCAGATTCTCTCTCTCCCCTCTCACCCTCTGACCTGTGCTCACTTTACAGGTTAACTATAAACACTAGTTATACTATAAGTTTACTTTGTGTCTGTGATTCGCACAAGTCTTACTCTGTTGTAGTAAGGTGTTTTAACTTCATTTCTGCAGAATAAGCAATGCCCCAGTTATGCATGATCAGGTTACGATAAAGATCAGTTCTTCATCTGAGTTATTAGAAAAGAGAAGAGGAGCAAAGTCTATTAATCGGTGCCAAGTAACGCGCATAGATGCCGTGGCGCTGCCAAGAGCGGTGGTGGGTGAGGTCGGCCCGGCTGTTCTGCTAAAAAAATCTTAAAGGAAACACTGTCAAATAATTTATTGAGGCTGCCTGCCACAGGTAGATAAGACAAGTGTTGGAAAAGTTAATTAAAACTGAACAAACAGGCAAATCATTTAACTGAGACAAGCCAGTCAGTGAGTATGGGCAAAACTGCCAGGGAAAAAAAACAATCTCCTCTGTGCTTAATCTAATGTGTTGTCTGATTAATGAAATGCAATCATCATTGTAGATGAAATCAGTTGTTTTTCTCGCTACAAATGGTCTATTGTAAAGTGTCTAGAGTTTTAATTCTGCTGATATCGATGTGTTTCTACAGAGTCGACCGGCCCTGCCAAGGTGGTGAAAGCAGGGAACCCGCCCAAAGCCAGACGTGGAGGAAAGGTAATGATGCATGCTTGTGTGTTTCAGTAAATGATGTATTCAGTAACGCTCCATTTAAAGTTAAGATGTATTTTTATAATAATGAACAGCACTAGCAGGGCTTCTTTAGGAAGTTACCAAAACGGATTAAGTAGCGGCTGCCATGTGACTTGTGTCAGATTTACAGCTTCAGTTTTCTCTGAGACACGTTGAGTATTAATAAATTGACTTTTCTCACAGTATTCTGGTGCTTTTCTAAAAGATCACTGTCATAATAGCAGTTACATCAGTAGTTTTTTGCTTGGTCACAGATCCCTGTTCTCGTTACTCAAGGGTAAATTTTTCAGCTGACTAGATAAACAAACCACAGATATGTTTTTAATATTTTTGTGTGGACTGAAGAAATGAACTTCACAATAGGGAAATCATGGGGGCAGAACCATGTTAGAAGCTTCCTTCAGTTTCTAGTCTTTATGCTAAGCTAACTGCTCTCTAACTCAACCTTTAAACTTATTAACACACTTCTCTGGTGACAATCAAGTTGACAACTCCATAAGCAACATACAGAAATGACCTACGTGTGTGTTTGCGTGTAGAGTTGAGGACTGAGATCTGATCACAAGTGGCCACAGGTCCCACATGTGGAGACACATTCTAATGGCAGGTGTGAACTGACACACTTGGAACTGTCAACTTGTGATTGGATCACCAGAGACGGACGTTAATACCAAGTATATACCAGGCCTTTATAGTCTGATACAAGCAGTTTTTAAGAATCCATAAAGAAATAAATTGCAGAATAAAACCACTCTTAAACCCTAAGTGCTGTTTTAAAATGGCCTAAAACCTGAAGGTTTTCTGAAGCGACGACAGTATTAACAAAAACGTTAAATATTCTCAGCCTCTGAAACGGATAAAGACATGAAATAAAAAAAGTTTGATCGCTTAAACATTTGGCTTTCATTGCGAACCACTGCAGTTTCCCTAATTGTCACTAATAAAGAAAACTCTCAGGGAATCCTCTCGTCTTCCTCCTCCTTAAACACATCTCTTATTGGCTGAGCCTTGATCATAGGGTCGACGGGCACATTGTCTGGGTCTGAATTCTCTTCATTGTTTTTGTCATATGTGCCTTAATCTACTTCAACATCTATCTCCTCGCCTAGATCCTCCTACTTTTCTCATAATACCCTTCGCAATTCCTGCAAGTATTTCAGTGAATCACAAAGTATTTTCTCAGTCACATGTCTTGAAAAGGATGGCCTCGTCACTAAAGGGAGGAACACAGACGTCGCACCCATTCTTAAAGCTATAATGGGTTAAACACATTTTTGGCTTTAAACAAAGCTTTATTCTATGACACCATCTGATATTTTTAATCTCTCTATGAAGAGAACTTATCTATAATAATCGTTAATCTATTGTGAAGCCTTTGGAAGAATGTCTTCATTATCTCAGTGCAGGTATGTACGGTCGTGTTTATCTTTCACACCTCGAGCTGTGTGTAGTATCCTCCCCTCACACCTGGTACAATGCAAATGGGAGTTCCCGGTGAGCCAATGGCCCGGCAGATAAGACAACACACACTTTGCTCACAGCATGTCATTCACAACTTCATACCTTCTACTGGCAGGGTCTGCTTTACTACCGCAGGGCTGTTAAACACACCTTTACCACAATCGTTTATGACTCTCTGAGGTAACCCCAGTGTTGCAGGAGCAAAATAAATTGACAGACTACAGGAAGCGCTCGGCTAAATGCTTGAGGAAAGCAGGGTGGCTAGTTGACAGCAGGCAAGACAGGAAAAAGTGTATTTTCATTTTCTCTGGAGGAATTTACAGCCTCCACAACAAACGCATGCACATTTCTCCATTTCTCTTTTTTCTTTTATTGGTTTGATCTGTGAACTGAGGCTGAAATGCAGAGCCAATGAAAATACTTGAGGTCTTCTCTTGTTTCCTAAACCTGCTCACACAAAATGTAACCAATGTAACCAATGTAACCAATGTAACCAATGTAACCAATGTAACCAATGTAACCAATGTAACCAATGTAACCAATGTAACCAATGTAACCAACCAGGTTCGCCCGTTTTGTTTTATTCCACATACCAGTGAACATTCTGCTCATTCAGCTTTGTTTTATTCTTTGTGTAGGTTGGAGATTTTGCTGATGCAAACAGCTGGCCGACTCCAGGGGAGATGGCAACCAAAGACATGCAGGTAGGTGGTGTTGCCTGTTTGACCAATATTGACTCACAGTTTGGTAGATGCACACAAAGGACCCACTAATGAGATGAGGGTGGAATCATCCTGATTTCGACAACAGGCTGTGGGGAACATGTTCTCAGACTGTTTACAGTTTGACAGGTCACAACAATTTGATGCACAACAGACAAGCTGCAGAAATCTTTTTGCAGGCCTTTTTAAACAGAAATGGTCACATGATGCGATCCATGGACTCTACTAGAAGTTACATGTTTCTTTTACATTCACATCTATAAGAAAGGTCTGATCACACAGCCAACTTAATAATACCTTCGGACCAGGTGCATTGGAGTGGTAAAACTAAAACCCAGTTTTTCATATTTTCTACACTGCAGCCGGTTGAAGATATGTAGAATGAGGTAAAAAAAACAGGTGAAAAGTAAAAGCAGGACTTTAGTTTCTTGGACTGAGAAGAACCAATCTGGAAGCAGGTTTTGCCCCCCCAGGTTAAAATGCAGCTCCCGATGTTTTAAACTAAAACGTGGTCAGCGGTGCTCAAACTTCAGAGCTGTGTGGACGACACGTGTAAACGAAAACAGGGACATATTTTAAACAAATGAAATACTGTGGGTGTGACCAACGTGTCCTGCTTCCTAAGTGTGACTACAATTAAAGACCTTGTTACTGAAAATCTATGTAAAGACAGTGAAAAGACAAACTTCTGAGTGAAACACAATATGTGGGTGAGGTGTAGTTACAAGGGCGACTTAAATGATGTGTTCGGATTAGTCAAAGTGGGTGTGGCTCAACAAATACAGCATTGCAGTACAGGGCTGTAGTGACTTACTGAGCTGAACAGCTTGTTTCCTTCCAAATCTCATTCCTTTATGTTGCCAACATCTAAACTCGCACACCTGACACATGATACTGCCACTGCATCCCAGGAGCAAACAGAACACTTTTGTATAGTGGGTGGGGTCGGCCACTCAGCCCAAACCACACTCTATTGGATAATATGTATGTAACTGCCCCTGAGTTCAAGATGACTCATCAAAATGAAAGGGAGAGAAGGAGGGAGGTTTTGAAATAAAGAGGTCACAGGACTAAAACTGTGAAATTGTGTTTTTGTTTGTTCAATCTGTCTGTGGGATGAAAAAAAAAATTGATTTCTTACCTCAGTGATAATGTGACCATGACTATGCATTGGGTGCATGACTAAGCACTTCCATACAACATTAAGTTGATTGATGATGGTATGATGTCAGCAAGAATGACTTATTAGTGATGGGAACCAGATAAAGGCAGGGAGAAATTAGTTTGTTTCTCAGTTTGTTCTCGATTGAATGTCACGTCAAACATATGTAAGAACAGATGGAGCTTATTTAAGAACATCTCAGAAGTCTTTTATTCACCAACCAGTCAGAAGGAGCCGCTCAGCTCGTCCTGCTACTTCACTACAATGGGCGTGTCTGTGCAGTTTTCTACAATAGGTATTTTAGTGGTTGTGGCTGTAATTACACAGCAGCTCGACAGACAGAGCCGTTTGCGTCTGCTGACCCAACGGCATGTTTCTTTTTTAAGTGTCAGGGTTAGCGCAGGCTCACCACCACACCAAGACCTCTTGGACTCTGAGGGGACAAAACAAAGATGGCTGACCACACTCCATGGAAGTGGTGAAAGAGGAATATTAACTATTATTAGAAATAATATTCATTAAAAAGTGAAGAATTAATGATGAAATAATTAATAAGAGAATTCCGGCCTGATGAATTCAAACCTCTCAATCCTTTAACTGAAATGAAGATCTAAATAACACCTTGAGTTGACACACACACACACACACACACACACACACACACACATACACACACACACACACACCTTATTACAGATACAGGAAATGCCTCGACAGCTTTACAACATGCAAAAATTTAGCAACTTGTTTGTTTAATGTATTCAAATATGTGCCCTATGAGGTCATGGCCTCATCCAGCTCTCGACAGGTACCTTTTCGAAATATGTGGAACTATTCCTTGAAACAGAGAAACGGAGACATCCAACATGGTCTTAGCTGTAAACACTGTATTTGTGCCATAAATCCAACATATTGATCCTTCAAAAAAATAATTGCACTCGTACACTACAGCTGTGAGTCCGAACAGGGGATACGTCTAATTTGTTTGGTCTCACAGTAGTTGGAGTAACGAATCACCCCCACCTCAGCCAGTCTCTATTTCTGATCTCAGGACGATAGTGTGTCACCTAGAGAGCCACCATGGTAACCCTTCACTATTTTAGGCAGCCAGGTCTGGAGAGAACATGAAGAAGCGTCCGTGTCACGGAGCAGGAAAATGTGGGTCACATCATGATAGCCAGGAATAACCGGTGGGTACGTTGCCATAGGCAGAGTATTGAGATGATAGCCAAGCCCTGGGAAGGGATGCCCTTTTAGGGACCCCCCCCTCAATAAACAGAACCTGGATCTGTGTTGCTGCTATTCTTAGAGTGCTGGAGTTCACTGCCCATCATGTTACGGGTTACATGTAACCTGTTCCACCAGCTATGAATGCTGGGAAATGGACACTGAAACTTGATAAAGGATGAGTTTTGATTGCAGGGTTGTGCTGTTGAATTGAATGCCTTGGTTGAAGTTAAATATACATATTTCCTGCAATAAACCTGACCAGGTTTATAATTTATATACATTATAATTTCATAATGAAATTGACTAAATGTATAATTCACTTGTGGTTTTCGCCATCAGTCTCAACCATCAAACCAAGTTCTAGCCTCTCAAATGCCACAGTGTTGACTTCCTCAGCTATTATATAAAGGCAGAATAAATCTGAATGAAAACTATTTAGAACTAATTTTGATTGATTAATTGGTTACCTCATGTGTATTAAACAATGTAGACAAGAGACCTTCTGCATCAGAAGGTATACGTCCTGACAATTTCCACAGTTTGTCTGAAAACAGATCTAGTCGTGTTTTAATTTAAAAAACCATCAGCTTCTCCTTTAAGTGGTATGATCAGCAAATTTTTTTTTTAATGGCACCAGGAAGTAGTGAGTGTACGGAAATGGGTGCATACCAGAAGAGTTAAGTCCACGGTGGTTTGTGTCGGTTTGACTCTTATTACAATCGAAAACCAGTTGTCTTATCGGTTATTGCTTTATGTCGTTGTCTGTTTTGTGTCCAGAGTAAAACTTTTTCAGGGTTTAGGTTGCTAGGTTGTTGATCTGAGTTTTTTTTCACTCAAACTGCACCAGTGATAAGGATTCTTAATTTCTGTGGGGTAAAACCACTGTGACAGCTCCGTTGATACATTCCTGTGTTGGAGGAAGAGTGAATCAGCATCCTTGTGATCTCATCATCACTGTCTACATTTGCACGACCGTTATACCACATGTCCTCATCTCTTTTGATTCAGAAAACTCACGCACACCTGAGCTTTGAACACAGTCTTCTACACCAGCCTAGATTTCCATCATTTCACAAATCCCTGCCCTCGCTAAAAATAATTGCCTCTTATTCCCATCTGTGCAGACTCCAAAGCAATACACAGAATAAATGTGTTGCCTGCCTGCCTCCATGTAATGGCACAGCATTAGCCATTTAGCTGCTGAAATGATATTGGGTGTACTTTATAAAACCCAGAGGGAGCTCAGTAGAGTGTAGATGCAGCGAATGCTTATTATCCACAGCTTGTACAGCATTCACTTGGCATTTTCACTGTTTGATGGCAACAGGAAGAAGCATAATATCATCATTGTTGTTTGGGCAGAGCAACACAACCCAGATGAGATTTTAAAGATGTAACAATGTGTTTACTTTTTTTCGGTTCCTCAAAAACACCAGATTTAGGACTCATTGATGATTCAAACCAGATCAAGTCCCAAACATTGACAATTCAAGACTCATGACTCCTGTTCATTTTCTGTTAAGCAATAGACCGTGTTGCACTTTTTTTACATTCATTGTGTGTATGCATGTTTGTGTGTGTATGCTCATCATGGTCCACCCCATTGTCGTCTCTAAATTGCTCTTCCCTCCCTCTGTTCAGATTGAGGCAGTGACACGGACCGTGTCCTGCCCGCCGACTGTCAGGCAGGTCAGAGACTCATCGAGATTCAGTGTAAGTTCAACCTGCAGTCCATGAAGCCTGCAGCTGCCCACCTGCTGACATCCAGTCTGATTTATAATTTTCTAACAATAATAAGCTCCACAGTTACACTTCCCTGCACAAAACAAGAAGAATCTATAAGCTGACTTGACCACTAGTCTTATGCTGCAAATTAGACCATACATTATTTATACAAACAGAATTTACATAAGCAGCCCCTGAGAATACAAAACAATGTGCTCATACTATGCTTGTGGGTTTTCCCGTTTACTTTAGTGCGTTCTGAAGCTTTTTATCTCACCCCAAGAGGTTATATATAGCCTGGATGCCAGACGAACTTAGCCCCGCCCACAACAATTTGGTCGGGCAGTTCGGTCTGGAGTCGCTCCATTGGGAAAAAATGATGGCCCGACCGGGCCAATCAGATTGTCAGGGCGGGCTTTATACGATGATTGACAGATGATCAACGGTAACGTAATCAACCACGTCATCACAGTGCCCTCGGGTTGAATTCGTTTTCAACAAACATGCCTGCCGCTGGCGAGCTGAGATGTGTAGATGCTGCCATTGAGTCTGTTTTAGAAGACATCGACAGCGCATTCATTTTGAAAGAGGAACACAGAACGTGGAGGCGACGCCAGAGCACCGCGCTAATCCCTATCGCCCCGGCGCTTGGCTGTTCACAACGGACACTGAACCGACGCTGAACCGCCGGGCAGCGCTAATAATATCACCCGTTGATCCAGTAGATCGCTGCACGGCTTTGTGCCGGTCACACCGGAGGCTGAAGCACCGCGCTGCGCCAAGGCTGCCTCGAGGTGCTTCAGCCTCCGGTGTGACCGGCACAAAGTTTTAACATGGGAGTGGATGGGAGCCAGCTGTTATTTAAGGCTTGGCAAAACTGAACATAAATCGTTGCTCTCTTACTGAGAAATCTAGGCCTGGATTACTGCACCACAAATGAAAGCGATAGTAATATTAATCTACACTAAGGTAATGAGAACAACCTTTTCTTACATAGATCCTGTGAGGGGACACCAAATAGGTTTTGAAACAAATGACTAAGTTTCGGTGTGTAAGATTTAGGTGAAAAGGATCTATTGGCAGTAATTAATTTAAAATATTCCTAGGGATGTTTCCACTAGTTTCATCTAAATTGTCCAAATTTCTGTAGTCTTTACTCTAGAATGGGCCCTTTATATATAAATACTTTATATTTACACCGGTAGTGGGTTCTCGCTACGGAGGCCGCCATGTTTTTGTACCGTAGCCCAAACTGGACAAACCAAACACCTTTTTGAGTTTTTATGACAACTCAAGGCGACCACAGGTTCTCTTTCATGTTTAGATGGGGATGGTAAGGTCAGGGGTACTGACCTGCAACACGCAGCCTTACCAATAGATGTCACTAAATTTTACCCACTAAACCTTTAATTATTCCAATAATGACTCATGGACATAGTGTTTAGTCCTTACTAAAGGATAAACAGTATCAATATTGGAGGTAGATCAAATTGCAGCATTGCAATATCTCAGCTTTAAGATTAAAGTTTTAAAACATTAGTTATCGTTTGACAATTTCATTTATGATCACAAAGTTTACAACGCCAACATTGTTCAGCTTGTGATCAGTAGACGAGCCAACATCGATAGGAACGTCTATAAAGACTTTATACAAGGACTCCATATGATGTGGAAGTTCAGGTGCTTCAGTCATGTACTTGCAATAAAAATTGATATTGAATGTCAAACTATAAATTAGACTATATATCACTTATTAGATTTTGAGGCAGGGTTTGCCATGTTGGTTTGGTGTCTTCCCCCCTGGCTGGTATTTTGATGAACCAGTTAAACCTGTTGTTAACCTGCTGCACTGTTTGAGGCGCCAGACATACTTTTAACAGCTTGGCTCATACAGGATTTAGTATTTTTACTTTTGGTAAATACAGTGTGCAACCCTGTCTGTTCAATCCTCCTCTTTCTTCCTCGCCTCATTTTTAAACGTAGTGTTTCAGAACACATTTAACAATATTACTTTAATATTAAACTTTATGAATGAGTCATCAAAATCATAATGTAAATTGACATAGTTTACATAGTTTAACAGCTGGATTACCCTACGTTAAGTGTTCCAAAGGGCTGTAGAGTTTCACTACGCATTTTGCAGAAAGTTAAGTCTATAGATACATTGAAATAAAAATAATTGTAGGATCCTCAGGGGGTTCTGATTGTAGCCTTGGCAGATCCTACTTCACATTTCAGATGGAAATAATTATAGAACATTCAATTAAAAGCTTTAACATGTCATCAGACACCAATTCATCTCTATAAACCTGCAACCGACCAAAAACGATGAGCGCAATAATCAGACGTGTTTCAGCCTGTGACTGATACTATTCTAGATTCTGTTAGATCAGGCATAACTTATCTGCAATTTTTTTACAGGTTATTTTTTAACATATTTGCAATATTGTGTCCATCTCCAGAATTGTTGCTTGTCTCGTTTGTTTGTGTGGTGAATCATTGTTTAACAGTGCTGTTAAGCACTAAAGTGCATGTTTTAAGTGAGTCTTTATTTCAAAGGCTGAGCTCGTCGAGTAGTGAGTGTGTGCACATGGAGTGAATGGTTTGTGGTATGAAATGTGTCATACCTCGGGAGTACTCACTCGACTAAAGACGAACGCTTTGCATGACTTCTGGGTAAACCCCTCAGGCCTATCGCACTCTGCAGATCTGTGTGTAGCTGATAGCTGAGCTGCTGTAGCACAGAGGAGGAGGCTGGTCGTGTTTGATTTGAATAAAGTCACATATTGGCTCTGTGAGCAAAGATAAAGACCGCGGGCGATTCCCTGTGTGGTGAACTGCTCTGTGTGGTGAACTGCTCTGTGTGTAACTGCTCTGTGTGGTGAACTGCTCTGTGTGGTGAACTGCTCTGTGTGGTGAACTGCTCTGTGTGGTGAACTGCTCTGTGTGGTGAACTGCTCTGTGTGGTGAACTGCTCTGTGTGGTGAACTGCTCTGTGTGGTGAACTGCTCGCTGTCTGAGGCTCGGCCTGAGGACGGAGGTGGAACTCGTGTGTGTTGCTCTGCTTCAGATGAAAATGAGACTGAACAAAAGAACGAAAAGTCATAACCACAGTCTGCTCTTTAACCCAGACACTTTTAATGTGTCCCTGGGGAGTTGGTCTGTCAACTTGAAGTGACAAAATACCCCAAAGCTCCATACTTAGTACCAAACATTTATAATATTTATTTGGTTACACATTACTATATATTTATAAATGTGTTTGGTCATAGACTGATCCCTCTTTATTCCACAAACTAGATTGTTGGGTATGGTCCACTTAAGTCTTGTTTTATTACACATGATCTACTCTTTCGTTTTATTTAGTATACACTTTGCACAACAGATTTTGAAATACTACACTTTATGTAATGAGTACTGGTTGTATACTGCAATTACTGCAGTATCATGGTTGTAAAGATTTTGCATGGTTGGATATAGAGCCAGAATCGTTTGTCAGTTGTCCTCTTTGAAAAATGAACCTTTCACAGACAAATTATGAATGTTTGTTTGCTGATATGAAAACGTTTCTTTCACAGGAAGCTGACGAGTTTTTTAAACAAGAATTATTATTATTGGCTACATACATTATTTCATATTAAACTACGGACGCTGCAGCTGCATGTCACATGTGAAAGGTCAGCGAAGTGTCAGGTTATATAAAAGCTAAAAGTGAAGACCACCTGTCATTACTCAGTGTTGGATACTGAGTATCTCTCGCACCAGAGCCTCATGTCCACCATTGTGACATAGCCAGCAATCCAAAGCTTGACATTATTAGCATTGCGTATATAGCTGATAGTTAAGGTTATTAAGCTTTGATTGGACTAGTGCTCCCTGGATGTAATTCTGCGCAACTTTATGTTTAAAAATGTCCAGAGCATGTTTAGAACTCAGATTTCACTTTGCTTGAACAGAAAATAACCCTTGTACATTTCTACATGTGCTTATGTTTTCATATTAACTTCCTGTATAAAAGGAAGTGTTTTGCAAAATAGTTTTGTGCGAGGTTAATGACATGTTAACCTCTGAATTTGATATTCGAGTCTCCAAAATGCACTTCACAGCCCCTCCAGCTCGTCTTCTAAACGTGTTTCTGTGTGATCCTGTTTTGTGTCCAGGTCCCGAAGAAAACAATGACCAAGAAGGAGTCAAAGGAAAAGAGCAACGAGGAGAGCAAGGAGAACCTGAAGGCCAAGTCAGACGACTCTGGAGAGGAGAAGAACGGCGATGACGACTCCCAGAAGAACGGCCCAAAGAAAAAAGGTGAATTTAATTGAACAAAATGACTCTAGTACTCAGCATGAGTACACCCATCTTTGTTCTTCTCATAGAGAACTAAGTCTTAGCCGTTTATGTCGGATATAGATTTTGTTAAACAGAGTGCGTCCTCCATAGAGGGACAAGAGATTTTTGCACTTGATATCGGTAACGGCTTCTTTTATACATTTGAGGTGACAGAGTAGAAGCTTGTGATGACTGTGTTACAGGTCTGGCAGCAATAAAAGGTTTAACTACAGCAGCCAGCACAGGCAGCAAGTGTTTTCTGACCTTCACTACATGGTTACCCTCCGTGACTGATGTCGGGTTTGTTGTGTGAGAGTCTCTCTCTCTCGCTCCCCCTCCCTCCCTCCCCTTCTCCTTGGTGGTCTTCAGGCTCGTTTTTCTTTACTGAAACAAAACTGGCAAAGAAATGCATCAGGGAGGTTTTCACTTCTGCAGCCCGAGTGTTTTTCAGTCTCTGCAGGGAGTTGTTTTTAGTTCACTTTGTATTTTCTGAACTTCACTTTGTGACACTGATGCTCAGACATTAACATTTCACATTGAGATATATATATATATATATATATATATATATACTTACACGCTAAAACCCAATATGAAAGCACACAAAAGTCCTAGACGAATACCTGTGAGTGACAACCATAAGCATTTATCTTGTGTCAAGTTTTAGGCAACAGTACAACCTTGACGTGTCATGCATGGACTGGTCATGTGACCAGCGGACGTGCTGTAGAAGTGATGAGAACTTCATGTCTCTTCTCTGACTAAACATCAATGGAGAGAAATTTAAAAACTCTGATCTCAGCATTGAAGCAAAAAAGGACAAATCAGGAACTGGTAGACCCAATCAGCTATTTGGCTAATGGCCTTTTTTTTTGTTGGATTTATGAAACTGGTAGATTGTTTGACATTTCTGCCCTTCAAAAATGTGCTACTGAATAAACTGTAGTGAGCTCTTTTAAATATTTGAAACAGTGACCTCTGTCATGTGCAGATCCATATTCGCTGTCGTCCTCTTCTTTTTACCTCAGCCAATGAGGTCATGGTAAAGTTTAGTGCTGATGTGGATAGAGGTGCAGATTCACAATTCTTTGTTTTAGACATTTTTATCAGTTTCTGAGGATATAATGTAAACCTATGAGATTGCACAGTTGGGTGCAGGAAATACAGAGTTGGTAGAGGGAAATATTTTGCCTTGGCTTTGGCCATGTGCTCTTCTAGGTGCCATTCTTCATTTTACTTCGCTCTGCACCTCCCTCCCTCTCTTAGTGTAGTTTTCTCTCTCTCTCCCCGTTACCCTCTCAGTCAGACACAGGGCCACGTCACTTTAAAAAGTGGCCGTCATTTCCTCTTTGCTATTGCATGTGGTATCTGTCACACTCTGACCCAAACTTACACTCATCATTCCTACAACCAGACATGGCTTTACACAACAGATCACTAATGCATCCTGCTGGCCAACCGAGGTATAGCAGCTGACTTAGTGCTGTGTCATCACTAGAAGACCGGGGATAATTGAGCACTATTTTTCCTCATGATCACTGTTATTCAGTTGCCACATCCAGTGTCTGAATGCTGCTTCACAGCTCAGTTAACAAGTTTAAAGTGATAACAATTCATAGTATTTATACTCTTGTTAAAATATCACTGGGTTTATGTCCATAAAATATTTTAAGTTTAGTTAACTTTTAATAAAAACTTTAATTGGGATTAAAGGAATGAATCAGTGCCTTTCTTCTCTAAATGTGTTGCTGTCGTTACAAACAGGAAACAAGCAGAAATGGGTTCCCATGATGATCGAGGTGAAGTCCGAGGGTCCCAGGGAGCGCTCGGCCTCCAGGAACAACAGCAGGCAGAACGAAAACCCCCGCCTCCCTCCCAACGCCAGGAACGACCTCAGAGGTGAGTGTGCAAGGCCGTCACGTAACATTGAACTCACGGCGAGGCCGCATGTTACTGCATTTAGCTGTTGGAGGCAGCGTGCATGACTCAGCAGCAGGATGTGGAGAGATCAGGGAACCTCCCGCTACTTAGATGGTCGCTTTGATAGTTTAACAGTTTAAATTGACATGTATAAATAACTTGTTTTTTTTTATATTCTCTGGTGAAACAAGATTGGCAAACATCTGATCTGTTCCTCCGCAGAATATTGTATAAGTTCAAAGTCCCTTTCTACCACTGAAAACCGTGTCATGATAGATCTGCAGCAATCTCTCCAGTTACCAAAAGTTCAGTTTTTTATCATATGCTATGAGTTGATTGGATTTCCTGCCTCCATGTTAGTTTTGATGGTTCAGTTCTGGTGATGTGTTTGTGTAGATATTAAGATTTGTGTTTGTCGTCCCTACAGACTGGCACAGTCAAAAGTACGAGCGCGAGTGGCGTGACGATCATGACGAGGTGTCAAGTGTGAAGAGCGAAGGGGCGCCGTTCCGCGGTGGGTTCAGAGGTCGTGGACGTGGGAGAGGAAGAGGCCGGGGACGAGGCAGGGGTAGAGGTATGTTTATATTTATTTTTATTTCACTCACAGACGGACATGGGCACGAATGTAAAAATACAACTCAACCACCAGTTTTCTGTGCTCAGAAAAAAAATAGAACGGTATTTTCTTTTGTGGTCCTCACCATCTTTTCTTATTTTTCAAACATAACTGGCACAGAAAGATTCAATATAAACATCACACATGACGTGGGCCTACAGTGAGATATATAAATACAAATGTATATTTATATATTTGTATGTTTTATATTTTACTACACACTACTTTAACTGGTGACATTGTTCAGATCTAAGCTGCAGACGTGCTGTAGAAGTGATGAGATCTTCATGTCTCTTCTCTGACTAAACATCATGGAGAGAACTTTTCACATCTCTGATCTCAGCATTGAAATGCAAAAACAAACAAATCTCTTGACACCTAGCTGGGCTAAATTCAGGCAATATTCAATATTTAAACACTGATAATCTAAGAATATAAATCTTTCGACACAAAACTGAACTATCAGCTTACAAACAAGTTGTCTTTTACACAAACACTAAACTTGTCATGCATGGAGAATGTTTAAGGAGAAATACAAATTAATTTGCAGAAAGAACTAGAAATTTGACATTAGAGTTGGTGCATTGTAAATTGAGTCTATATTTTTTTCACTTTTTGCAAGTTAACATCAAAATAAATTAAATTAATAAAAAGAAACAAACCACCACGTGTCATTGTTCTGGAGTAAACAGTCAATTTAGCTGGACAGAGTTGTTCAGTTGAGAACTCTCCTGAGTAATGGACATAACATCAACAAACCGGAAAAATAAAGAAGCTGTAATGGTTAAAAGAGGTATAATGATATATTCAAACCTAGCAAACACACTAAAGCACAGAGAAGATGGAGAAAACATCAATTCATCAATGTCAAGCTATTTATTTAATCATATATATGCTCTTATTGCTACCAAGTAGAAACGCTTCTATTTTCCCAACAAAATCGAGCAGTGTCTGACTTATCTGGGAGAACTGTTACTTTCTGTGTGCTGCTTCGTCATGGTTGTGTTGGGGCAAAACCAGAAAGTGTTTGAGTGAGCAAGAGGCCTTGGCTCCAGCAGAAGAAGCAGGTTTCCTGTTGGTTTTGGCAGGAGTCTCCCTCTCTCCTCCCCCCGTCGCTCTTTTTCATACACTCTGATTTCCCTCACCCTCTCCACTTCTCTCTCTGTTTTCCGTCTCCCCGCTCGCCTGCCACACGGGAAACCTTTAAAACTGTAATAGGGAAGAAAAGTGAAAGAAAATAAAGTTTACAAACAACACGGAGGAAGAACTAACAACAAATTGTCTCAAAGACTCATTATTGAAGAGATGGTGCATTTATTCACCTCATCTGTGTGTGCTCAGATGGACTCTACACAAACACACTCTCTTTGGCAGACAGGAGATCATATTTCAATAAGGGGTTGATTAGACTCAGAACTTTCTAAATCTGAACAATTGATCTGCTTGTAGCCCTTTTTTATTAAACCAAAATATAATGATGCAATGTTGACCCATCACATAACAAGTGATGTGTGTGACTGCAAAACAAAACGCATCAAATATTAATTAGTTAAGAGAGACTGAAAATACAAGTTAGGAAATACAAGCAGCTATTTGTATTGTTTTTATAGTTTGTGGGATCTGCACTCGAATAGACTGCATACAATGACGCATTGGAGTTGGAGAAATGAATTGAAAACTCAAATCATTGCCTCTCTAACTGACTGTGTCTGTCCCATCAAGGCCACTACGACTACCACTACAGCTACAAGTCCTACGACATGAAGGACGGACCCCACGGGCAGAAGTTCGGCAACGCTATGACCTACTACTACGACAACATGAGCAGCAACGACATGTTCTCCGTCGACCAGGACCTGCTGAAGGACTACATCAAGAAGCAGATGTAAGTTTGGGTTATTTTTTACAGTAGTGATACACAGACAGCGTCTAAACTCAGTTTTAGCTGCATTGAAGGTTTGAAACTCTTAAATCAAATGTCTGTGGCTCTCTGTCTTACCCCACGTTTTATTTCAGAGTCTCTGCCGAAGACAAAAATGGCCGAACATTTATTTTTTCTGAAAACAAAGAAGTTAGCAATCCATGAGAGCAAATTTGTCATTTAAAAAAAGGTTTAGAGGAAGTCACACATCTCTAAACCTGTGTGACTTCCTCTTTCCCTCATCCATCTTTCCCTCATGTCTTATTTCGTCCGATGTTGGACAGAAAGGACAAATGTGAGGAAACGCTTAACTGCAGTCTTGTCACTATGTCCTGGATAATGTTGACCATGTGTGTCCTCACTTCTTCGCGCTCTGCAGTGAGTACTACTTCAGCCTGGACAACCTGGAGCGGGACTTCTTCCTGAGGAGGAAGATGGATGATGAGGGCTTCCTGTCCATCGCACTCGTCGCCAGCTTCCACAGAGTGAAGGCCCTCACCACCGACGTCAACCTCATCATGGAGGTTCGCACATTACTTTCCCTCACTTGGATTCTGCCGATGAATGTGGACAGCAAAGTTGCAGATAGATGATCTGAGATAATGAGAATGTGATTTTAAACTGTTCAATGCAACCCACTCTTTCTCCCACCAGTCTTTGAAGGACAGTAAGGAAGTGGAGGTGATCGACATGAAGATCCGTCGGAAGGTGGACCCCGAGAAGTGGCCTCTCCCGGGTCTGAACATGCCAAACAACACCCACACCGACTTCTCCCAGCTCATAAACTGCCCCGAGTTTGTCCCGAGACAGATGCCTGAGGAGCCCCAAGGTGAGCGCTCTGACCTGGTGTTAATGAAGCTCGATTTCCACTGTGGTGATTTGTCTTATTTGTAAAGAAGTCCAAATAATTTTACTCCTTTGGCAGATTCTAAATCTTAGGCCTCCCTAAGTCTTGTGTCCTGATTTCCCGGTTTCAATACTTTCACTTCATCTGCACACTGGCAGTAGTCATCCTTGACATTGTTCTCTGTGACCTTGTGTGTTTGCTGCAGGTTCTCCAAGGGCCTCTACACCAGTGCACCAGCTGAAGACCGAACCGGACATCTCCAACCTCAAGACGATGCCTAAGGGCCTCTCCGCCAGCCTCCCTGACCTGGACTCCGAGTCCTGGATCGAGGTCAAGAAGAGGCCCAGACCCTCGCCGGCCAGACCCAAGGTCAGCACAGAGAAGGTGAAGTTCACATTAGACTCGAGCGTTTAAAGAGAAGGTTTTGAAAGCAACGAAGACAAACTAAGAGGTTTCGGAGCTGTGAATCCTTGAATATTCACTTCCATGAAATAGAATCGTCACTCACATTACATTAAGTTTTCCAGTCAGATCTTCCATGGACCACGATCCTTTGTTGACACTTACCGATCTTATTTCCGTGAAATTGGATGGGAGATTTTAGAATTTTTAGAATACATATCGCAATAGTAAAATTGAGTCCCTCAAATAAATCCATATTTTTTCGTTATTTCATTGGTAAAACTTGTAATAAAGTCTTTGTTTTTATCCAAACTGCTAATGCATTAACCAATCACCAAATATTTGTATAATCAAATCATAGTTTAAAGTTATTGATCAATACAAACTCTTATTTCCTTGATTTTAGTTTCTATAGATATGTGGATTTGCTGCTTTTCTGTTTTTTAGCAATTAAAATAGAAATAAATGTTATTGCATTTTAAATTAACAATTCAAATGTATGACATATTCACATATTCTCAAAATTGTTTACTATTTTCAGACATTTATCCAAAGAATAATTAACAAATTATTGATCAATCATAGCAAGGATGATTTGCAGTTAATAGTGAGGAGCTGTTATCAGACATTGTTTATGTAGAACAAAGATTCATCCTCACAGGCTCATGCAGCACCATGTTCAGATTTTAAGCACTTTTTGTTGTGTGTTTTATTTTTATTTTGTAAAAGAAAACTTCAGTAAGACCAGTTTGCCTTTCCCTCGTCTTATCTTATCTTTCCACAATGTTTTTTTCGTTCTGTCATCCTCTCCTCCTCTCCTCCTCCTCCTCCTCCTCCTGTGTGTCGGTGCTGTTTGACTGATTCAGGCCCCCTCGTTGCAGCAGCAGAGGGAGAAGGACGAATTGATTCGTTCCCCGTTGCTGCAACCCGGCTCCTCACCAATGCCTGCTACCTCAGGAACTAAGGTGCGTTTGACTTTATTATTATACTTTTAACTCTTATTCCCCTAGAAACCACATTTTGGGCCACTGTTCAGAAAGACCGCTAATGTATATCTATTATTTTGTAGTTATTATCATTAAGGTTAATAAATTACCTAGATATTTAATTTACAAATGATATATATTAGAGAACCTGCATATCCTCAAATTTAAGAACAAAATAAGTTTTAATTGATGAATTCATTTAAATGATAAATTGATCACAATGATTGTCTTCTGAATTCTGAACTGTTATTTCAGTTCAGTAACTGCACCTTATCGACCACATGGTCATACAGAATGAAACCACCCAGTCAGCCCACACATACTCATATTTTCTTTTCTCTTTGTTTGGTTTTGTTCTGTGATCAGGACGGAGCCGAGCCGGACGAACCGGAAGAGCTGGACTTCATGTTCGATGAGGAGATGGCGCAGATTGACGGCCGGCGCAACACCTTCACCGACTGGTCGGACGAGGACACGGACGGAGAGATCGACGACCACGACGTCAACAAGATTCTGATTGTGACGCAGACGCCGCCCTACCTGAGGAAGCACCCAGGGGGCGACCGCACAGGACACCACACGTCGCGCTCCAAGCTGTGCGGCGAGCTGGTCAAGGTGATCAACGACGGGCTCTTCTACTACGAGCAGGACCTGTGGGACGACACGTACGAGCCAGAGTACGCCACCATCAAGGTGAGGCCACGTGATATGTTGCTGATACAGTGATTACTCTGCCTTTTTAAGAACTAACGTTTTATGTTAACTTTTTTACACCACTGCTTTTCTAAACATAAATTATCAATAATATCAAATCTAAAACTGAGGTCGGTTCGAATCACGAATATTTATCAAAAAGATCTTTCATAAGTGAGTTAAGGCTCATTGTTTATGGTCTTTAATGATTCTCACCAACAAAGCCCTTGTTTTCCTGTAAGATTATTTTAAACAAAATTTGTCATTTCGAGTAGATTTCCGAAGTTTTTTATTTAGTTAGGTTCCAAATAACCGTGTTTGTTAAATGTTGGATTTAGAGTTTCAAACAAGCGGATTGTTGAAATCTGTTTATTTAAAAAATCTAAATTTTCCCTCTTTTTTGTAAACAAAATACCAGAAAATTCTGGATTATTTGGTCGTTAAAAACCAAAATCCTGATCCTTTATGACACAAATGAGACTCAACCAGAATGTCTGTGACCAGTGTAACTCAAGGTGGGCTCTTCTGACAGCTTCCATGTTACGTGACTGTGTCTCTGTCCAAGTCCAGGTGATACATTTATTCTTCCCCGGTTAAAGCTGTTTCTGGACATGGAAACCCGACACAGAACAGAAAGTTGTTTTTGTTTCGTTTGGTTTCTGTTGTCACCGTGGCCCATTGTTACATTGTTGAACTCTTTGTGGGACCTTCACGTGCTCGCCCGCACACATCCAGCGGCGTGTGGAACGGAGGACACTTGTTTATAAATAAACCCCACACACAAGGCCTCGGCCTGAGGGGGTCGAAGTGACGGGCTGCAGGGGGGAGACCAAGATGGACGCTCAGAGATCTGAGGAGACTTTGTGGAAGGAAGGCGAGAGTGTGAGTCGCACCTTGCTCATTTTGTGTTTGTGGTCAGATATCTGAACTGAGCTGTTGTTGCATTTGGGACAGTAGCTGTTGTTATTAGGAGGTTGGAAAATTCAGGGTCTGTGTGGATGTGACTCAGCTGGTGAGCGAGTCAGTGTCAGAACAGTGAGGGACATCGGACATGAAGGTGAAAAGAATGTTTTTGGCAGCTGTGTTTTGCTGCTGCATCTCAATCTCCAGGCTGCTGCAGATAAGGTCTGTTTACCCTCCATTTGTTAGTAATTCCTTCAATATACCAGGTTTATTTATTTTTATTTGTATATTTATTTTCTGTTACGTTTTTTTGATGGAAGCTCTTTCAACTCGCTGCTGTGTTTCTGTTTGTCACTACAATTACATAAAACCTATTGAACAGATTATACATATTGACGAAAGGATGAGAAGAATGGAAGAGCCTTTTAAGTTTTGGAGTGATCTGGTTAAATGGGCAGATCCAGGAACTGTGTTTCACTTTCTTTAACATGTCTGTTTGGGATGTTTTTTGACATTTTCGCCGTTTTCCCAGGGAATAATGAATGGTTCCATTTAGAGAACTGATCCCTGTGTGTATGATTTGGTGCCGCTTCATTGGAAGTTGGGTCTCGGTGGAGGTGTTCCCTCTGCTGCCATTTGAGTTGTTTTTTAGTTTCATTTCAGAGCAACGGCAAAATTCTGTGC
Source organism: Pleuronectes platessa (assembly GCF_947347685.1). Taxonomy (NCBI): domain Eukaryota; kingdom Metazoa; phylum Chordata; class Actinopteri; order Pleuronectiformes; family Pleuronectidae; genus Pleuronectes; species Pleuronectes platessa. The sequence continues at coordinate 10,583,683 of NC_070640.1, read as the reverse complement.
TGAGTCTTTACATTTTTGGCTTCTCAACATTTGCCACATTTCCCACTTAAACTTTCACTTGACCTCGTAGATTTTTAGTAAGATGAAGATTTTTTCCCTCCTCGTCACATTAATGCTGGATCTTCTACCTTCTACAGCAAGAGGTGGAGAACTTCAAGAAAGTCCACCTGATCACCCGCGAAGAGTTCGACTGCCTGACCCCCGAACCGCCTGTCGACCCCAACCAGGAAGTCCCACCAGGCCCACCCAAACCTCAGCAGAGTAAGAGCACGGAAACACACAAGGCACAAAGGAAACAAATCTAATGATGTTGAGGAGTAGTTTTTATTCAGTAGAAGAAAATTTACTACAACATTCTGTAGAATATTTTCAATAACCTTCTGGAAGTTGTTTGTCTTATTTAAAAAAAAATGTTTGTCCCTCCTCAGTTCCCACAGATGCTTTGGCAAACAAACTCTTCGGCGCCCCTGAGCCCACCTCCATAGCTCGCTCTCTCCCGACTACTGTGCCTGACTCACCCAACTACCGCAGTGCCCGGACGCCACGCACGCCTCGCACCCCTCACCGGAAGGACTCGACCATGACGCCGCGCTTCTACCCAGTGGTGAAGGAAAGTCGGCCCGTTGATGCCAAGGTAAGATGGTGGCCGGGGGATGGTGGAATCAGAAGGTTTTAAGGTTTTAGAGGATCAAAGGAACACTAGCTATTAGTAGCCAGTTATTGACTGTTCACTTACTTTCATATGATCTTGACAAAAAATGTCTCCATCATTTTTCAGACGCCCAGGAAGAGGAAGACCCGACACAGCTCCAACCCGCCCATGGAGTGTCACGTTGGCTGGGTGATGGACTCCAGAGAGCATCGCTCCCGTACGGCCTCAGTCAGGTGAGGCTCACTGATCTGGACTCTGTTTGTCTTAAATCCCCAAATGTACCAAATTTATGTCTATTTTTGTCTCAATATTGTCTTAAAAAAAATCACAATTTCAGATTATTTTGGGACATGACATACATAATACAAAAACAAGGATTGAAACAATTATATGTACCAATAAAAAGGATTGTCTGGATTTCAGTATGAATGAAGATATTTATAATTTAAAGGTGGTTGGTTTAGGTCGAACAAGAAGGGTTAGATATTTCTTAATGTGTCTGCACAGCCCTTATAAATCTACAAAGAATGTGAAGTCACAAGCGTCCCTGACTTTGCAGGTTTGAGACGTTCCTTTTGTTGAATGAACTGAATTCAGTTCATGAATAGACTTTACTGTACTTTGGTAATGAAGTTTTGCATTGAGATTCTTTCATGGTTAAAATTGCTTTTTTATATTGTGTCTCCCAAATATCAGGCTTTTCAAAGTGTTATGAAGTGAAGGGCTTCTTCAGCAGAGAATCACCTGAGATTCAGGACCAGCTTCTCTGCTCCAGTAGTTCTTAAACTTAATGTGCTTATACTCTTGGTGTTCTCCACCTCTCTCCCTCTCAGCTCTAACGCCAGCCCATCAGAGGGCACCCCTGCCCTGGGTAACATCGGCTGCACCCCCCAGTCCCTCCCCAAGTTCCAGCACCCGTCACACGAGCTGCTCAAGGAGAACGGCTTCACGCAACACGTTTACCACAAGTACCGCCGGCGCTGCCTAAATGGTAAGCAAGCACACACATATTCCGCCTTCTCTCAATTGTATAATTATATGATTCTGTCCTGAAATAAGATTTTTTTCCGTAACATATAACTGAAACTACATCTTTTTTTATAAATTAATTTATAATAATCATGTCCACCTTTCCTCTCTCCTCTCGACTAATCACAGAGCGAAAGCGACTGGGAATCGGCCAATCGCAGGAGATGAACACGCTGTTCCGTTTCTGGTCCTTTTTCCTGAGAGATCATTTCAACAGGAAGATGTACGAGGAGTTCAGGCAGCTGGTGGTCGAGGATGGGAAGGAAGGATACAGGTAAGAACCACTTTTTGAACTAATCTGCCCCAAGCCTGTGTGTTTGTTATTTACTTGTTTCTCGAAAGTAAGAGAGAGAGCTCCAGTTCAGTCATTCCTGATTTGTAGCTTTCCCCCGTATCTCAAACATTGTTCAGCTCCCTCAGATTGCCTCCTTCATTATGTGTGTGTATGTCGTCTTGTTGCAGGTACGGTTTGGAGTGCCTCTTCAGGTACTACAGTTACGGTCTAGAGAAGAAATTCAGACCAGATATTTTTAAGGATTTCCAAGAGGAGACCATGAAAGACTACGAGGCTGGTGAGTTAATCAGTGTGCACAGATCAGAGCAGACGAAACGGGTTCTTCATGAAACATCTCGGCTGGATCTGATTCCTTATCATAAATGATCCATGAATTTATGTGTTGATTAAAAGAACATCTTAAACACTGCAGTACTGTAGAAACCACAGAGAGAAAAGACAATACAGACTGAAGGCTTATTTTCTCACAATACACCACCAGATGTCAGACTTTCTGGTTGACGCTCTTCTTTTATAAATAGTGATTCACTGTCATCTCCTGCTAATTGTATTCGTGTCTCCTGTTTAAAGGTCAGCTTTATGGACTGGAGAAGTTCTGGGCCTTCCTCAAATACGCCAAAGCTAAAACCATGGCGATTGATCCCAAGCTGCAGGAGTGTCTGAGCAAGTTCAAACGTCTGGAAGATTTCAGGATCGATGTAAGTACAATGTTTTTGTAAAGATTTATATTTATACATTCATATATCTATGACTCTGAAAATGCTTGTTTAATAGTTTGAATAAGAAATGTTCATGTCATTTTTGACACATTGTATTTGTCCCTGAAGTAGTGACGACTGTTTCATTATCATTTCTCAGCTTTGAAGTTATGTTGCTCTCTAAACTCATTTAAAGTAGGTTGCATTTCTTAAAGAAAGTCCTCTACAGGTCAAATGGATGTAAATATATTATGACTCATCCTCAAAGACAAATATACTGATATTATTTCTTTAAAAGAACAAGTAGCTGCAACAACACAGATGTCATGGTTTGTAGAAACTGAAGGTTTTTTCATTATCTGATCTCCACCCTGCTTTTGTTTGCATCTAGCCGCCGATGGAGGAAGGAGGTCGCAGAAGACACTCGTCCAGCGGCGACGGTCGCCGCCGGCACCCCTCCCAGCCCTCCAGTCGGCCCCACAGCCAGAACAGCTCAGGCCCCAGCTCCGCCCCCACCGCCCAGAGCCCCGCAGCCAGGGATGATGCCAAACCCACCTGTCAGAAAACCCTCGCCATGGCCGACGACCCCGCACCGGATACCAAGCCGCTGAAGTAACGCCACAAACACACCGGCCCGCATGGATCAACTCAACCACGTCTGGAAGTCGCCGGTTCTCTTTGTGCAGCGGGAGGGGGGTGGGGGCATCAAGCCCTTCGTTCATGCTTACGTTTTATTTTATTTTTTTTAATTGAGAGAGAAAGAAGAAAATATTGAAAATTATCTCTTTGATCATAAGTTTTTTCAGTACTTTTTTTTTTTATTGAGTCAAAGAATGGATGAGGTATCAGGCTTCTTTTTTCTCACATCATTGCTGGTTCACACGGTGGATGTTTTGGCAGTGATTTACTATCCTGGATTTTTTTTTGTTACGTTTACCCCCCCTCTCCATCACTGGAACCCCTCTCTGATCGTTAAGCTGGCTGAAAGATTTTTTAATTCCTTGCCCAGATCTCAGATTAATGATTATTATTTCTTTGGCATGTGGTGCGATAGGAAATAGTTTGAACCGCACTGAGCATCTGAAAAGTCCCACAGTCGACTCGCTGGAGGCTGCGCCGCTCCTGACGTCCGACCGGACCAAAGTGGTTTGAACCAAGCGACTGACATTTTCATCCGCAGAGCCCAGAGCGAGCGCTCAGCTCAGGGCTGAAAATTTGAAAATATTTGTTTTACTTTATGGCTGGACACTGAGGGGAGAAACAATTAAGAGCCAAATGATAAAAAGAGTGAAAGAAAAAAAAGACTTGTAGCGCCCCCTCAGTGTGGACATGATCATTGAAAGTTGCCTTATTTTAATGGTTTTACCGCTTCGAACTTGTGCCCGCCACCTTATTGTTGATTGTACAGCATTGAAATCACCCATATATCTGGTCACAGTATGCAGCAGATGCCACTAAGTGGTGCTGTTCCTACCAAACTGCATCCCCCTGCCTCGGTTCCCCCCCCCCCCCCTTTCTCAGCTGTCTTCCAAGTGTCATTTGGTCTATTACAAGTCCAGTTAATCTTCCCTGTGTTTGCGAGTCGTGGCTTTTTGTGCTGAAAACATTTCAGGCAGGTTGAAGTTTGTCTCCCCCCCCACACCACTAAAGATCTCTCTTTGGATGCTTCCTGACTCTCTGAGCCCCTTCACCTTCCCCCGTCACACGAGCTGCATCCATCTGTTAATCCATCCGCTTGACATCCATCCATCAGCTGACCATCAGTGACACTACAGGACTGGAATCATCCATCTGAATTACTTGAAGAAACGATGGTTATGAGGAAGGGCCTTTGCTCTCTGTGCTAAAGCTCTGGATGGAGACGCTAACGAGGTTCAAACGTTTGGCTTCAAACTTCAACGGTGGTTCGTTCGGCCGACCCTCTGCTCCAGGAGGCCGACTGGGCCTCCTCTGTTTCACACACATGTTCACCCGACAGTTACAGGCATGAACACAGGTACATATGTAGCAGCCTGAGCAAGATGAAAACTACACCCGCAGCTCCATGTCTTGCCTCGTTGTGGACAAAAACTCAGAGACTATTGTTTGCTCACACCCTGTTCTGCTCGGTCATCTCTCTTCCTGCAGTCCGCTGAGTGGATCGTTCAATCTTCATCCACCTCGAGTACTGATGATATCAAATACTGATTTTCTTTTCCTCCAATTATGTAAACGTGAATTTGACAGAAGAAGAGAAATGATTACAGCTCCCTGCTACTTGTTTTATTGTTTATAGAACAGATTATATATTTGCCTTACACGTGTACGTACTCTAACTTTTTTTTTTTTTGTTATGGTCTCATAATTATCTTTTAATGCTTTTTAATTTCAATTTGCAGTGTTTCTAGCGTTGCTATGATAAAGGTTGGGTTTGTATCAGGCTGTTTAAAAAAGAAAAGAAAATGAAACATCCGTGGATTTCAGAATGGGGAACATGGTTCACATCACAAAAGGGAAAGTTGACATCAGGTTGTTGACGTGTGTCCGTTAAAAACAAAACCTGTTCATATTTTTACCAATGTTGAAATGAGTTCATCTGCTGTTTTAGCCCAAATGACAGCGACATTTCAACCATCTGTTAACTTGGCCCAAAGAGTTATCGAATCTTCAGCCTCCAGGTTTTTGACAGTGTCAGCAGAGTTTAAAATGGTTAGAAATGAATTTGGAGGAGAGTATTGAGTCTTAATACACATGTTTATCCCGATGCAGATGAAGTGACCCATTTTTCATTGACGTTTGCTGCAGAGTACAGACACAATATGTTCAAATGCTTTTGAGAAATAAGTTAGACAAAGCCTGACATTTTAGTTGAATCTATGTTGGACATGTGCCTATTATTATTTTTATTTTTTTTCTAAGTCCAGGTCCTATCATCATTTAGCCTGTTGGTTGACGTTCCAGCAGATTGGAGGTTGATCTCACATTGTCTTGTCAGTCTTTCGTCACTCTCTTCCTCTAAACCCCAAATTGTTGGAAACGTGAAAATGCAATGCAAAGCTATATTTACTTTTTCTTTTACTTTCAATGTCATGTTGGTTTAACTTCAGGGAGATTTGGATCAGTATCAGAAACTTACAGTTGATGCATCAAGTTGTTTGCTGGAGGTTTAAAGACAGAAAAAGCTACAAACTGTTGAGGAAAGCAAAACTCTGTGAATTTCCCCGAACCACCGAAAGCCTGGAGCTGATGTGTGGCTGCAAACATGACGTTCTGCCAGTAGGGGGTGTCTTCCTCCTGGGACAGTCAAGTGATCCCGCCTTCTAATGTGATCATCACCTGCCATCAGACATTTGGCCGTTTCAAGTATTTTGGAAGCCCTGCAGCCTTCTATATAAGCTTAAAACTGCTGTTTGCTGTCCAAACTAAACTGTAGGGGGCGCTACAGCCTCCATTCAGCAGTTTCTCATGGACGTAGCCAGATGGCCACACACAGGAGGGATGGATGCAGGGAAGAGAGGGAGCAACAGAAAAAAAGAGAAAGAACCTGAGTGGGGTTTTTGACGTTGCTGAGGAATATGGCTGGTTGTGATGACTGGACACTGAAAACAGGACGAAATTACATAAAGCCATATGAATAAGAAATAACTGTATATGAACCATTAAAATAGTTCATTACATTACAATATCCTAGGCTTGTCATGAGGAAAAAAAGATGAAAATGAGGAAAAGAACAAAAAAATATATAAAATGGAAAAATGTAAAATACTTGAATGAGATCTTGTATAATATCATTTAATATTCATAATATCTGCTTAGTAGGCTGATGTGATTCGCTATTAGTGTTATTTGTAATTTGTAGTAATTATGCTTTCCTTTTAATAAAGAAAAAAACCACAAAACGGACAAAAAAACCTCAAACATGGCTGTTGACTGTTTTATTTTTGAGTGTATATTTGTGTGTTGACTTGTACTAAATGTAAACCATGATAAGAATATTCACAGGCCCTCTCTTTATAGGGTGGTTTGTGGGTTAGGATTGCTTTAGGGTTAAGGTAAAAAATTAGGTTAGGGGTTAGCTTGTATTTACTGAAAGTTTTTTTTATACTTTTAGGGTTAGGGTTGTAATAGGGTTATGTTTAGGGATTAGATTTTTTACTAGGGTTAGGGTAGTAACTAGGGTTAATGTTAGGGTTGTGATTTGGGTTAGGTTTTGATTATAATTAAATCTATGGTTAGGCTTTGTTATTTACCGTTTTAGATTTTTAAGGTTAGAGTTAGAACCAGTGTTCTCACTAAGGTAGAAGTACAAGATTGTGTGTGTTTAGACCCTAAACACACACAATCTTGGCATTTATCAAGTCATGATTAAACAGCTTTTCTCTATTTTCTGATGGAGCAAGACACAGTGGCAATAATAACTGAAAGTAAGAGGCAGATATTGGAATGCAAAATACTAATAACAGTGAACTGAGAGGAAAAAACTAACCACCCATCTTTGTTATTTGCTGGCCGGCCCCGGGTCTGAAATTACCAGGCAACAATTGAAGCCTCTAACTCTGTTAAAATACTTTTCAGGTCTCAGGATGAAGCAGCCACTCACCTCTCTGTCAAATGTCCACGGAGGATACTTTGATGACAACCACGTGAACTCCTGGTGGTTAAAGTCAGTGGCTGGAAGTGCTTCTAAAGAAAAATATAGTTGTGTTAACAGATTCTCAAAGTTGGGACAATGGAGAGATCAAGTTTTAATGTTGTTATAAAACAAATCTCCAACAATTTATTTTTCCTTTTCTTCAAGGTAAAAGATCCTGGAATTGAGAGACTCCACCTGCAGGTCGGCGGGCGGAGAGGGTGATGACAGTGTAAAGCAAGGGCAGAGGCCTGAGAAGCAGTGGGTGGTGAATGAGGACTATGAGGGTTCTGGATGAATCAGTAGGGACCCACCTATCACATCCTGCAGTGGATAAACAAGAGGATTACCTTCTCTCTTTATCTGCCCAAGGTGATCCTCCCACGAGGGGATGAAGCAGCCGCTCACCTCTCTGTCCAATGTCCACGGAGGATACTTTGATGACAAAGACTGGCCATTTATAATACGAGTCTGTGCGTGTGGGTTTTCTGCTGAATGCCACCAAAAAATGATGGTAGCGACAGAATCCTTGTGCGCAAACAAATTAGTATTGTATTGAAAAAGAATAAGAATAGTCAAATGTTTTTATTCGGGATTTAATAATCACCCTGATGCCTTTGTCCATCTGTATGTTTTTATTGTGTTTTCTTCCATTTCCTCTTTAATTCTCAGCAATGTCACACATCACAGGTCCAATGTTGTCAGACTGCATGTTTTAAGTGTTGGACAGTGTGGGAGTGTCTCTATTTCTCACTCTCTCTGATGTGGGATTAAAAAATGGAAATGTCATTTTCCTGACACTCACCCTCATCTGTCGCTACTTTAACTCCGACATCACTTGGGATTTTGAAATGTAATAACATTTTTACATAGACAACTAGATCATACACACAATGTGTCATATAGAGGAGATATACTGTACAGCTATAATAAAGCTATGGTCTGGATAAAAGCCTGTTTTTTGTAAATCTCTTATGTAATAGTACTTAAACCTGTTATATTTATCATATTTGTACAGATACGGTTCAACCTCATTCATATGCAATACAAAGCAACTAATCTCCAAAGTCTAACATTACAAACGACGTGTAGAATTGCTTTTTGCAGGGAGATTGTATCAGATTACATTGCATTGCACATGTGCACCTAATAAACCTGCATTTTTTTTTCTGGGAGTAAATGTAATATAATCCTCTGTGATCCTGTGTTGAGACGTTAATGAGGTCACTCATTTACCTATTAGGATCTGCTTTATATAACATGGTCCACAGGGTCAATAACTGGTTTCCAGAATATGAAGTGTGATCTCCATCAGCTAATTAAAGGGACAAATACATAAACTACTGTAAAATTACTGCTGATTAGTTATGAAGCATTTTGTCATGAAAGATATTGAAATTTCAACCAGACGGCACAGACATCACCTGTGAGTGTGAATGTCTGTACCATACTGTCAGTGGTCTGTGCCAAATTATACAGAAGACCATCCGGCTGACATCTGCATATTCCTTTTCAGCATACATGTCAATGCCTCATGGTGACGAGTACATCTTTCATGAATGTCTCGACAAAATGTCCTCCCCTGCAGTAGAAAATCTTTGGAAATACTTTAATCTGAATCAAAGTGATGGACTGAGAGAGGGATAAAAATGTCACACTATTTGATTTATTAGGGCCCGAGCACTGACAGACAGTGAGGCCCTATTGAAATTGTAATTATTATTATTATTTTGCAGATGGCTCAACGGTGCCCCCCCGAGACCCCTTGACCACTTTATTTTTTGAACTTTTAGTAGAACAAGTACCTTGACAGTGACTCTCACACAGCATGTCATACAATATTACAAGTGAAGACAAAATAAAATGAAAACACAAATGGCAAAAGAGTTATCCCAATGGGTTCACAGTTTTACATGCAGTCCAGCTTGTCCAGTCAAATGTCAACAGAATGTTCATTTTGACAGATGGATTAACACAGGTGTCCACTTTGTTAAGTAAATGTCCATCCGGAGTCGTAGGCTTGCAGTTAAACTGTCCATGAAATTCACAGCCTGGAGCCTCTGGGCCCACTGGTCCACGGTAGGTGGGTGGGGCCTGAGCCAGTTTACTGTGATCATTTTGTGGGCAATTAACATCATAACTCTGATCATACACAATTCGTTTTTTCCTTAGCCCCCTTGAAGGTGTAGTTCCCAAAATCAGCTGTTGTGGGTCAATTGAACTGTCTTAGTTCAAGATCTCACGTATCTCCCTCTTCACCTCCTCCGAGAACTTCTGCAAGTTAGGGCAATCCCAGAAAATGTGAGAAAAGTCCCCTATTAGACCACAACCTCTCCAGCAGAGAGGGAAATACTTCTAGTCATACTTAGCTATTACTATGGGTGTTTTAGAATATCTCTTTCTTAGCTTCCAGGTTGGACTATTTAAACATTTGTGCCAGGACACCCAAGAGATTTCCCATTCATCATCTGTAATGATGGTGTTAGTCTTACTGGGTCATGATCAGAAATAAACACTTTTGACTTCCAAAAACCCAGCTTAGTGAAGAAATGTGTCCAGCAGCCCCTGTTGTGTTATTTTCGTCCCATCTTGGGTATTATCTTAAAAAATAAAATGGGAGCCCTACACTCCCTCTTACCTTTACTATCACTCACATAAACTCATCACTTATATTCAGTGTGGTTAGCTGTTCCAAGTGTCATATGAGGGGATAGATATAATGCCTTATTCCTGTCGACCGTTAAACTTAAAGTCTGTTAGCGTTACCTGAGCACCAATGTCATTTTCTCAATATGCAGAACAGACCGTAGATCAGTGTCCCACAGAGATGCGGCTCCTCTTCCTCTCCACCCGGCCTCGCCATGTCACCCTCGAAAGCTCCCGTTTCTTCTTCTCTCTCTTACTAACCTGCACCACGATGCCCAATTCCCCAAGAGTCGGCCGAGCCGGATGTCGCTTCGCTGCGACATCCGGCTCGAATCCCATTCTCCTGCTGCTATATAACTCCACGTACCCGCCCTATTTTCCTCTGTACTTCCGGAGAGTAATCTTGCTCGAAGAGTTTCCCCTGAAACTGGACTTGTTTCTGCGTCCAGGCTTGTCGTGGCACCATTTCTTTCACTGTGTAGTCCAGAAATCTCACAATGATGGAGCGTGGAGGTGTGGTGTTGTCTGGTTTTAGCCCCAAAGATCTGTGCGCCCTTTCAATGTGTACGTTCATTTCAGGCGGTAGCTGCAGCGTGGCAGCTACCGATGTTTAACAAATCCTTTCTCACTACCTTCAGGGACTTGATAGATTCTCAGATTGTTGCGGCGCATTCGGTTCATCACATAGGTCCGTGAGGGCCGCCTCGCGTCTCACCAGGTGCCGAAGTATCTCCGCCTTGTTCATTGCTCCTTCTTCTCCGCTAGCTTCGCCTGGGGCAACGTTAGCCAGCGGCCCTTTTTTACCTTTTGCCTCCTCTAGGGATTTTTGCTGCTTCTGTGTGTTTGTTGTATCTCTGGACGTGCTCATGTCTTCCCCTAGGACTCAACTTGTCCCATTTATCGTCAGAATATTATTATAATCTTGCAAACAGCCGAATTTTGAGGGAGCTAACACTCCTTGCGCCTCAGACCATGGCGTTACCGGAAGTCCACCTTGAACACATTGATCGATCTTCACAATAATCGAAACACAGGTGTATCATGACCAGACAAACAAAAAGTCTACAGTTGCAATTTGTGCATCTTCTTCCTGTGCTTAGTTTCTCAAGGGAATAAGCAGGTAATTGCTAAAGTTGGGCAGGCTGTCGTGTTGGCAGGATTTCAACCACCTATTCATTACACAATATCTAATACTATGTCAATTTAAAAATGAAAAAAATATATATATTTAAAAAATATATATATAAGAGAAATTAATATTAAATAAAAGAAAAGAAATAAAAGAAAAACAAAATATAAATAATTAAGTTAAATTAATGAAAATTAAATATAAAAAAAATTAAATTAAATTAAATTAAAAAACAATTAAATTAAATAAAAAAAAAAAAAAACTGCACGCGCACATCCTGCGCAGAAGCCTACTGCGCACAAGCTGCGCAGAAGCCCATTGCGCACATCCTGCGCAGAAGCCTACTGCGCACATGCTGCGCAGAAGCCCATTGCGCACATCCTGCGCAGAAGCCTACTGCGCACATGCTGCGCAGAAGCCCATTGCGCACATCCTGCGCAGAAGCCTACTGCGCACATGTAGAGCAATTTGATGTACAACCAGCAACGAGTACACAACAAAAATAAACCAATGTATACAATGTAAATAAAACACAATATAAAAACCCTATAGACTAAGTAGCAGGGGAAAGTGAGCTTTTAATAAATTAATTGATAGGTCGACCAACAGAAAATTACCCGTCAACTAATTAGATATTCCAGAAACATTTCATTCTACTTTAAATGTCCTGTTGTGTTTCTTATTATTATTAATGTTGATCACATTTCCTTGATAAATGTGTGGAGGTTTTATTACCTCTGCTAAGAAGGTTATGTTTTCACCTCTGATTTGTCAGTCAACAGGTTTATGTAATAAACTACTGGACCAATAACCACACAACTTGGTAGAAGGAAGCTGCTTGGATCAGAAATGAACCTATACGGCTCTGTTGAGCTCGACAACATGGAGTCCCTGAAAGGAACAACGCGGGGAGAGGACTTGTATAACCAGGTGTCTGCTGTCATCGAAAGAATGAAGCTACCTAGGAGTAAACTTGTCAATGTCACAACGGATGGATCGCCAAATATAACTGGAAAAAAGGTTGGGCTGCTGACAGGAATCCAGGATAAAGTGAAAGAGGAAAACCCTGACCAGGATCTTATTTTCCTTCACTGCAGTTTAATCATGTTGTGAATCCAGTCGTAAAACTTGTGAACTTTATACGAGCAAGGGGACTTCAGCACCGTCAGTTTATAACGTTCCTGGAGGAAACTGATGCGGATCATAAAGACTTGCTGTACCACTCTCGTGTCCGCTGGTTAAGTTTGGGGAAAGTGTTACAACGAGTGTGGGAGGTGAAAGAGGAAATCATCGCATTTTTGGAGTTGATGGGGAAATCTGACGACTTCCCTGAGCTTAGCGACAAGAACTGGCTTAGTGACTTTTTGCGTTTGCTGCGGACACATTTTTACACATGAATGAACTGAATGTGAAAGTGCAGGGTAAAGATCAGATTGTTTCACGACATGTACAAACATGTGAAAGCTTTCAAATCCAAGCTCACTTTGTTCTCCAGACAATATGCGAACACATCTTTCGCTCATTTCCTCACACTTGCCATGCAGGAAGTACAAACAAAAAAAATAAATACAACAAATCAATTGAGGACCTGCACTGAGAATTCTGCCGTAGGTTCTCTGATTTCGACGGATCGCTTGAGGACTGCTCAAAAGATGCTGACTTTGTTTGGCTCGACTTGTGTGTGTGAGCAGACATTCGGCATCATGAACGCCAACAAAGCCCGTCACAGATCAAAGTTAACGGATCAGCACCTCAGATCTATCCTGAGAATTGCCACAACCAAAATAACTCCAGACTTGGATGCACTGGCCAAAATGGGAGATCAACAACACTGTTCCCATTGAAACTGAAAGTGATGATGTGTTGCAGCAGCGAGGTTGGAGCCAAATCTCCGACACACAGCCTGCGTGGTTGCTCTAACCTGTTAATGTAGATAATAAAGAAGTTCAAGTGAGGTAATTGGTTTGGGCGCAGGCCTCAGATGTTTTCATGATGTTTGATCAGTCACGTTACGAAATGTTTTTGTATTGTTCATGTTAGTGAAATTTGTTAAATTGCCTTGCAAATAAATGTTTTGCTACCTGTTAAAGGCCAAATCCTTCCATGTAAGGATTTTTACATGTCATTTATATTAGTTCACACAAACACTCCATCCATCTGTTCCTGGCCCGGCCCCTCTGTCTAATTTTAGAACCCATTGTGGCCCGTGATTCAAATAGTTTGCCAACCCCTGGTTTAGAGTGATCTTTTGCATTTACCCTTTTTTCCTGTTACCACAGCTCATCTTTATTAACCTTTTTAAAACTTAAATGGTCCAGTAAAACATCTTAAATCCATATCAACCACAGTAGGGAAAATCGTCTTTATTTTTTTATTAATCAAACATTTATTCCCAACATTCAGTCCTTGTAGTACAAATGTTATGGAGGTCCTCTGTAATACATCAAGACACATTTAACATTCAGGGGTATGTTGAAATCCCATGGAAAAGAAAAGTGCAAGAAACCAAAGCCTGTCTGAGCAGCAAGTGAACATGAGTCTAAACTGGTGAGACGTTAGTAAACCAGACTTTAAGTACTACAGGAGATTTGGGATCCGTTTTATCACCACAACAGAGTATTTACTTAACGTTAAAACCAGAATCTTTTCTACCGAAATTATCCAAATAATCCAAAACGGATAAAAAGTACACATGAAAGTAAAAGATCCAACTTGGTGTTTTAATCATGTATAACTTCATTGTTTAAAAGCTTCTTCAAACTTGTTCACTTATAGGATGTTAGATAATAACCCTGAACTACTGACTTCTCTGTGACACCACTGACAGTGAACCAATCACGAGAGACTTTTAAACTGCCACGTCCACAGAGGAGACTGAACTTCAGCATGAAACCTGCACATCCGGTTTAGTGCAAAAACAATATTTCATCTTGTAAAAATAAAACCAAAGATCACCGTAGTCTGATCATCAGCTTTTCTGGATAAAAATCGGAATCGTCGTTTCATGATCAATTTGGAAGATTTATCTCCAGGTGTCGCGGGGATGTTCTCAAACTTGGTGAGACCCGAGGCTTTAGAGGTCAGGGGTCGCGGGTCATCACTGACCCTTCTTGGGGGAGTCAGGGATGCTCTCGGTCAGCGGGGTGAGGCCTGCGAGCACGAAGTGGCGCTCGTACTGCTTGGTCTGCCGGAATTTGCTGTCAGTGCCGTGGAGCCGGTCCAGCACACCGAGCACTCCGAAATTCTGGGTGAACCTGGACCCAGGAGGGTTGAGAAGCAAGAGGTTAAGGACAAAGACTCTGTACACGGAAATGAACAATCACATTAAAAAAGCTGTTATCCCTTTAACCTCTGGTAAGGACATTATGTTTTTTCCCCTGTTGGCTGGTTGTGCGGTCTGTAAGCAGGGTTACTCAAAAACCGGTTGGTGGATTTTCATGAAACTTAGTGGGTTGAAAGAAAATTGACTAAGAAAGAACAAATGGGCGGATACAGGTAGTTCCTTTCACTGTACTTCAACAGAAGTTTTTGACATTTTTATCAGTTTCATAAAGGAAGGGTTATGGAATATTTAGAGGACAGATTTCTATAACTGTGTGAATTTGCTTAATTGGATTTGAGGGGACTGTCGGGCCTTGGAGGATGTGTGCATTCACCTGCAGCTAAAATCAGACCCCAACAAACACGGTATTTAAATAACATCAGCTAAAAAGTAACCAAACGTTTGATACATTCAGTAAGTTTTTGAGTTAAATATTAATCCAGTAATTTCCTGCTCGATCCCACTCCTGGTTGAGTGGGCAGGGGGACTCACTTGAGGTGGTGGTAGTCGTGGAACTCCGGGGAGGGCAGGAGGGGGAGGTGGTATCCACAGTGGGAGATAGTGGTGCTCCACAGGACCATGCATAGCCAGAGGCAGGTGGTGGTCACATGGGAGCCCAGGAGCATGGGTCCCATCACCACCGGCAGCATGTTAGAGAGCTACCGGCAGAGAGGAGGAGCAAACAGGTTTAATGGCCGAAGAGAAATCCAGCAGAACACTCAAAATCGAACTTTCGACAGCTGAATCAGGAGCAGTGAGCTCATAAGTGTTTTTCAAGATCAGGTTTTTGCGAGATCTCAGATGTGAAACTGAAATGCATTCAAATCAAATCAAATCAAATCATCAAATCAAAGTTTATTGTCACATACACATTTGATTTATTTGTGACAGCTGCAGCTGGTTTGAGTCTCAATCGGGAGACTAGATAATGTAGAGCCAGAATGCACTGATATCACATTGAGGGTGAGGTAGAGAACGAAAGCAGGGGGGGGGGGGGGGGGGGACTCACCATATGCTCCAGGGGATGAGCGTAAATGCAGACGAGGCCGATGGGAGCGGTCCACTCGTGGTGCTGTTTGTGGTAATGCTTGTAGAGGCTGGGATGGTGGAAGAGCCTGAGAGAAAAGTTGACAATCAGAATATCAACACAGTTTTAACCTCCTGATACGTCATCCTACCTCCCCCTGTTCGAAGAGGACCTTTCCAAATAATGTATATCTCTGCACAAAACAGGGTCTATATAAGTAATCGTGGTATTTATAAAGAGGTAACACTACTGAGATCTTTGCTGAGGTGTGGGCATCAGTCCAGATGTTGCTTGGTCAGGGTAAATGACGATGAAACACAAAATAAAGGGAAGACTCCATGTACGCCCTAAAGGTTTATTGAGAGTGAATATCTCCTATGAAATCATGCAGTTGTCGCCCCGAACCTCCTGCAATACATATCACAACTTCTGAACAGTTTGTGTATTTTTATTCTAATTAAGTGAAGCAGAGCAAGTTACAGAGGTTTTAGTAGAGCTATCTACAGGCATAATCTCCAAATGGCTGTAAAATCGGTGCCATTTGAGATGTTTAACTTTAAAACCCGGTTTCACAACGTAAGATACACAGGGTGATATCATAGCAACCCATTGTATTTTATTACTTTACTTTATTTGTTCGTCTTAACTGTTTAAACGCAGCTTCCAAGCAAATGCTAAAGGTTTTGCACACGTTTGTACTCGTGTAGTTTTATAAACATCTTGAATTCTGCCAGTGGCTCCTCATATTCATGTCCTACCATTAACCACTAGGTGGCAGTAATGTGTAGTGTTCAGTGTTCCATTGACAGTGAACATGCCTCCACTTTTCACTGAACACAGAAACCTTTCTTCAGCAAAGACCTGATAAACCTGAATGATCTGTACCTGTGTGAGTAGTAGAACATGAGTTCCTCTACGAGGGAGAAGATGGCAAATTGCATCAGGGCCCAGTGGAAGGTGGGCAGCTCGGGGTCACAGGCGTTCCCTCTCCAGCTCATCACGAAGTAAACCGCCACCATCATGGGCCCCGAAATGAGGAAGTGGTTGAAGACCACGGTCTTAATTGCATGACGAAGCTTTGCTGTATCCACCTGGAGGATGAGGGAGGAGTAATGTAAACGTCCATACTCTATATATATATATACATATAATCTTAGATGTAAGTGTTAGATATAGTTGCATTTCTTCCATAATAAAATTATTATGTATAATTGTTCTATATATATGGTTGTATTGGTGATTTCCTTTTATTTGGTTTATGGTTAACCTGCAAATAATCAAACCTGACCATTTCTTTTTTCATATCTTCAATACTGATCTAGTATCTTCTCTTCTTGATATCCTGATATCAGTTCCTCATCTTGATTCATTGCAGGTCATGATGATAATGTAGAAACATTATCCTCATTAGATGCTACTAAATATTACTTGTCTGTGTTTGTCTTGTTTGATATCGTGTCCAACCTTTTAAGAAATGTTCTGTGAAGGAATATTATTATTAGTATTGAGGGTCAAAGTTAGTAGTTCAGTACATTTTAATATGAATTATAAGTTTATCTTAAGCACAGAGAAAGACAACTTTTTATAAGTTCAAACCAAAACCTGGAAACGGTTTCTAAATCCTTTTGTTCTCATTGTTTCTAATTATTCTTATTGTTATTTATGCTGCACTAATTATCTTCTTGACTAAAATTCAAATACAGCTGAAATCTGTCAGTAAACTTTTAACCCTGGTTATAAACACACAGACGTATCCTGACTTTTAGGTGTGCATGTGCATGTGTGTGTTTGTGTGAGCATGTGTGTCCATGTAAGTGAGAGTACATGTCAGTGTAATAAGATGAACTTTTGTACAGTTTCTGTGCAGTCGTGGACGGTCTGGTCTATAAAAGGATATATACACTATTGACATGTGTGTTGACTGAAGTACAAACACAACAACCGAGGACGATTGGACCTGTTCCAACAGATATTTTGACTTGATTAAAGCAGACAGATTATTATTCATTTACCAGTCTGCTTCTTGATTTATTTACCACGTTGAACCGAACAAAAACCAGTACCTACCTGTGAAACACTGGAAATGAAAGAATCTTTGGTTTAGTGTGAAAAATTTACAAAAGTTCCCCCAAACATCAGATATGTCAGGAAACAGATCCTGTCACTAATTTGGTTGAATTTAGACAAAAACAATGAATTTAATTAGGTGTAAAGTGGTTGGTTCACTGTGTGTTGTCAGCTCTGAGAAAAACATCTATGTCGGACGAGTGTTCACACACTCTGAATTGATTATACAATAGGTAGATTAACTGATAGAATACACAACCGGTTATGTAAGTTGTAGTGTTGTTATAAACCAGCACATCCTGGCTTTGTTTATGACCAGTGCTGCTCAACCTGTTACTGTTGGTCAATGAACTGAGGTATCTCTCTCCTGAGTATTGGGCCAAAGAAAACACTTAGCTTATCATTGCTGATTAATACAAAGAGAAATGTTGTGTAACTGTCAGTCACACAAACGTATTTGATGTATTGCACAGCTGGATAAAACAGATACTAGAAAATGGTTTGATTTTTAGTCAACCCTGAAATCACTTAACTCACACTGCCTTCTTTGTTCTAATCAGCGAAAGGTAATCCATAATCCAATCCCATTTCCAGAGTCACCTCGAGCTCTGGTTATCAGACATGTCAAGTCTTTATCTCTGCAGTGTCTGACAACATCTGTTACTCAAACAGGACTTTGGTCAAATGGACGTTAGGACACACAGGATCACGTCCTCTCCTCTGAGGGACCACCTGTCCTCTCTATCTCTGCTGAGGAGAGTCTCTTATCCTTCAGTGAATACTTGGCCCTCCTGATTTGAGTCATGTGTTTGTTTGTCTTATGCTGCTTTCAGACATGCCCAGTACAATGTCCAGAAAATGTCCAAAAGTGCTCGTTTGAGAATACAGCAGGAAAATGTCCAGAAAATTCACAGTGAGCTGGAGGGTGTTTTGATGATGTTTTCACAAAGTGACGGACGTGAAACTGTAAGAATGCAAATATCTCAGGATGAGAAAGCGGAGCCATGCGCAGAGAAGACACTGACGAAGACGTCAACTTGGAAAGACAAAGACATTCGAGAAGTTTTGGCGAAGATTCTCAAATATTCTGCCGCGGTAAAGGCGACTGGCCGAAGAATCTCCATCTGTGTTCTTCTTAAGTCACAGACAAACTCCAGACAGTTTCCAGATTTCCAAAGACATTTAACATGGGGGCAGGAAGGAGAAGTCCCAGAAACGTTGGGAGAAGCTGACACAGTTATTTGTAATCTCACATACAGCCCCTCTGGAAAGTTTCAGGAAAATGTCCAGAGTTCAGTGCATGTCTGAAAGCAGCTATAATGAAAATATTGGCAGTAATGATTGAAGTGTCGTAGTTACCACGATATAAAATTACCAGTAGTATTAACAGCAGTAGAGGCAGTAGAAATAGTAACACTGGTGCTGGTGTATTTAGTAGTGCGATAAAAAAAGAAAAAGAATAGAGAAATATCTCTACACTTAAAAATGGATATTAAAACTGTAGGAAAAACTGCGCAATAGAGAAAAAATGAAAAACAAAATAAAAACAGTATATAGACCAAACATCTAATAATGAGGCTTTTTATCCTACCGGGCTGTTCTTGTCCGCCTGGATGCGGTAGCGAGTGATGAAGGACGGTTTGCCGGTGGTGTCCGCCAACAGCAGCAGGAAATTCGGGGTCCAGAACGCCACGGTGGGGATGAGCGCCGTCCCTGTTCAGAAAACCCAGGCCACTGTCACCGCTACATTCTTTTATATAATAACTATAATATTATTACTTAAACTACATGTTTCTTATCTTGTTATACACAAAATGTCTGACAACAGACAAATACAGAATCGGTCGGACAGTTTATGACACGAACAAATGATTTCTGCATGATAAACGTTGACAGCAGTGGTTTCAGTTGTATTTCATCAGTGACTGATACCAAATCAAAAAAGATCTTCTGTGCAGTCACATCATCTAGACATCAAACCTCTGTCTGTATCTCAATCCTGCTTGTTTATGTTTTTTTATAGCTGCTGTAAAAACTTCCTCTGGCCGCGATGAGTTTGTTACTGCTCTGAGAAACATCTCTGTGTTCAATCAATAACTGTCTGTTGCTTTGCAAGCGTGATCATCTGGAGAAACACAACTACGCAGTTGTTTCGTACACAAGAAGAAGAGAGCGGTCTCGTGACCCTCAAAGGCCACGTACAGCCGGGTCCACATGTCCTGCCAGAAATCGCCTGAAGCTCCCCAGAATCTCTGAAGGTGCCTGGAGGGAGAATTGGTGTAGAGTGTCAGGTTTACAGGACGCTTCAAACATGGTGATATCAAACATTTATTCCAAACACAGGCCTGGTGCTGCTCTGTCCTGCTCTGCACCGTCCTATCCAGACCCCCCCCGTCTACTTCTCTCCTATTCTGTTTCACTTCTTATCCTGGCCTTTCTCACCAGCTCTATTGTGCATTGATGTGTTAACCTGCAGGTTCTCCTCAGGCTTATTTCAGGGCAAACTGCCGCTGTGTTGCAATGTCGATACTGTTTGGCATAAAGCGATCTTACCATGTCAGCGAGTTGCCGAACGCTGCCAACAATAAGATTCCAGATCCGATGACAACGGCTGCTTTCTTCACAGAGTCCCACAGTCCTGCAGAGCCGTCCTGAGCAGAGAGACAGCAACAGGTTTGTGTTACCTCTGTTGATGCTGCGCGATCTCCTGATAAGAGGCCAGATCAACATTTCCCACAAAAACTTCCTGCAGTGTGGATACGTCTCTCTAAACAACACTGAGGCTGTTACTCAATCCAGTGTGTGTCCATGGGGATGACAGCACAGTGGCCTCCTGGGTCTGTTCACTTGTAGGTGAAACGTACCATCAGATAATACTTTTTTACAGCAGAGCCATCTCTGACATGCATCGCAAATACACATAAAAACATACAAATTATACTGATTTCACTTTTGTGCAGAAATATAGTGTAATTGATAAAAGTATGTTGTCTGACCACATCATACATTTGCATGGTTTACATTTTTTCGTGATCCAAGAGAAGACAGTATTGTAGTAAGATGGGCAACAGGATTCGTCCATTTATTCCTTGGGTGCTTTGACTTTTCAATTTAGACCATGTCCCATTCACTAACATGGAAGAGGCAGGGTTTGTGACATGTATTGCTGTCGGCCTCAAGGGGACGATCAAGACACCTTGGCGTCACTATAGGGGAGCTGTCATGTCGGCCATCTTTGTGTTCAGTTTATGATCAGATTTTTATTGTTTGCTTTAATCCCTGCTGAACAGACTTAACCATGTTGAGTTTTACTTGTTTCACTTGAGATTTTGAAAATAGAAGCATTAAAGCTTAATCTTCTAGATACAAGATTTCATTTGAATACTGAATCTAAAATGTACAAATGCACAGTTAATTTAATCAAAGCAAAATCTGCGCCAGGTCCCCAAACTGGATCAGTTCACTCTTAATTAAGACCATGGATTGACTCCACATTCACCAGACTCTCTTAAACACCAGGCATTACCCCGGTGGCCCCCGGCTCAACCATGGCAACAGTTACAGATATGTCACACTGGTCTTAGCACTTAACTGTCAGAATCTGACTCTCTGCCGGACGTCTACTACGTCTATGTGACGCTAATGTGAGCTTTGACTGATGGTCGGTTGGTTAAGATAAATGAAAAGCTGTTAATCATATGATCTTGTAAAAACAATTAATAAAAAAAACATCCCTCGTTCAAAAACCTTCATCTGAATGCTCAACTAAACCTCAGCTCAAAATATCGACTTTTGCAAACTACTCATAATGAGGTTGGCTTCTAAACAGGTGATTCTCATAAGTTTTTCTTAAAACAGGTGTTAATTATCAAACATGTTTAAATATAATCTTAGAAATTATATAAAAGCACGCATATCCAAACTGGATAAGGACCAGAAGCCACGGTGAAGGAATATTTGACCACGCTCACACATTACATCTGCACAGCTCCATTAGGAGAATAGAGCCGGTCTCATTCCACACATTGTCCCTTCTCTCTCTGAGGAGTAACCAAGGTCGGGTCATAGATAAAGGGCCAACTAGCGGGACAGTGTAGTGTCTGGGCTAAAGGACTTTCTTACCCAATTCAGATGCCCCAGACAGAGAGGCATCACCTCCAACCCTATTGTGTATTTCACCAGTGGCAGGACGTTAGGACAGGCATACTTTAGGCTTAACTACTAGAGTAACAGCAATGCTAGCCTTTAGTGGATGTGCTGTTGGAATGGGTGACACAGGGTGAGGGAGACTTGTTGGTGACAATTAATCATGTTACTCTGTAGGCGTTGGTGTATTGTTCCACCTTCTGGTCTCCTTGATGCATCAAGTCTACATTAAACTCTTCTGCATGAGACATCAGCTGCTGTCTGAGTTCTCCTTTCACCAGCTTCCAGAAAACTTCCCTCACACTTGCGTCATATTGTGAGGGAAAAAGTTCATTTTACAGTTTGTTTTCAGTCGAGAAACAACCAAAAATCAAACCAGGATATCAATCTAAAATATGGCGAGGCGAAAATGCACAGCAGGTCGTCAGCGTGGGTGTTGGCTGTGACTCGTCGTGTTGGGTTGTTACAGATTTGCTTGGTATTGTCTCTAATGAATTAATGTCATAGCAGAGGGATGTGATCTCACCTGTCTGATGACACTGCCCTTCATGGCGGCTCCACTCGTATCTGTTGAGACAATTTAAAGATACTTATTTATCATTTTCGTTTTCCAGGTATAATCAGAACACATTCATACAGAATATATTTAAGCGAGCAACCTATTGAAACAAATAAAAACGAGTGAAGTTTAGCATCTCAAAATTCAAAACCCTCGGATTTATGTTTGAAGCAACAGTGGAACTGTTCCAAAACGACTGATGGTGGAAGATTAGAGATTAAATGCTCTCATGTTCATTATAAAAAGAAGGTGGCATTATCCGAGCCTGTTCAAAAAGAAATGGTGGTTAGATATCTGTGTTTTTGTGTTGAAAGTTTAAGAAAATAATTATATGCTGAATCTTCACTGATTTCTCCATTCAAATTTGAAATAATAAAGCTGATTTACCACAGTTAAGATATGTAGACTTCTCTTACTGTTTTGTATCCCTCCATTGGGAAAATAATCATCTTAGTGCAGTGGAGCCTGATGCAAAATTTACAGCTAGAAGATTAAACATAATCCTGTTATAATCCATCTTTAAAATGCGCACTTTTACTGTGAGAACCTGCTCCACTCTCATCCCCTCTCTCCTTTTATTGTAGTTCAGAAAGAAAATACAGTGCGTATACTTGCAAGGACTGATGCTACTGTTAATCTATCACAAATCGTATTTTGTCTGATCAGCATCCAAATGTATTCAGTTTATTATCAGGAAAATAAATATCTTTCATCTTTCTATGGGAACAGTGAATTAATTTGCTGATCACTGAGGCTCTGGAGAGACAAGAGTAACAGTGATTCATAAAATCACAGATGATCATCAAACACAGTCAGGTGACGGATTATCTGAGTGACATAAAGTATATTGCTTTGATGAATTACTTTAGTTACCAAGGTACAAATTAAGATCAAAGTTTAGTCTTCAATAACTGCACGTACTCAAGCACGCACACCTTCCATATCATGAACTGAATTACGTTTTATCCTTCAAGTATTACCTGAGCAGCTGACTATGCGTTAAACACAGTCCAGGAATTATACAATCGGTGTTTAATCATTATCAAAAGAGACTAAACTGATTTAAAGACTACGTTATATTTTTGAAAACTATACTATATTCGACACTCACCCAGCTTCAGAGATCCAAAGATTATGGTTTTTTCCAACATAATTTCATAATATTTGTATAGAGTAGTTGTACTGGTGATTAGACTAATTGGGAAAATAATAACCCAGTGTGTAAAATTAATGTTTTTAATGAAGGAAATGAATGGAAAAAAGTCGTCAAAAAATCCACAGCAAAAACAAAACTTAGCCTTGTTCTCAGACAGATGTAGTTTTTTTTCCCATTAACTACCACCAACTATATATATATATTTAAATATATGAAAAGCACAGGAAAATGATAGGGATTTCCAGAGAGGTCGAGGTGGATGAGGAACGAGGTAAGAACAACATATGAACTGTGCTGTGTTACTGAACACTTGAACAACCTAAATTACACTGCTGTTGTTTTGATCGTCATGACTTCAGCTCTGAATTGAGGAAACACACAGTCACGGACATGTTATGAAGATAAAGGTGTGACTTACCACGGACTGCTGTCTGCACCATGATCAACCTGCTGCTTCCTATCTCTCTCTCTCTCTCTCTCGCTCTGCTGCTTGCTTCACCACTCTTTATTTACAACCGGGTAACTCTTCTGATTGGCTGGTTGAGGGTCAGCTGACTGACAGGTTTTTCTCCCTCCGGTCTTCATGGATCCAGGTGAAGGTTGAGCTCAGCATGATCATCACCATAGAATGTGTATAAAAACAATGGAAACCGATGACACTGCAAAATAAAATAAATAAAAACATTACGGTAAAACATGAGAGCAGATACAGTGCAATACTCTCTACTGCAATCAGGTGCTGTGGTGGAATATAGAAAGTATATTTACTCAAAAGTACTTTACTCAAGCACTCACTTCTCATGCAATTTTATACTTCTTCTCTGCCCTCTTTATATATGATTATATTTATTTATTTATAAAAAAAATATGTACTATGCCTTACCCTTAAGTATAGCATGTAACTGATAATTTTTTTACTCTTACTGCTGTAAAAATGCAAAATATATTAACTTATCTTATATATATATATATATATATTCATTGTTCAACTTTGGATTAGCTGTTTTCTCCCCTTTATTCTAACAATTTAATTTAATTTTCATGACAAACATGTATACGTTTCACTTTGGACTTTGGCGCATACATATGATTACATTTTTTACAACCCACACAATTGATGTTGATGACTTTTTATCTATAGACTCAGGGTCCAGATAAATCTGAAAATAATATGTCGATAATAATAAATAATACAATAAATCTATAACGGCAGTATCTACATTGACTCTATCTTTTAAAATAAAAGTAATCATTAGTTGCTGTCTTATATGTAATACAATAATCCGCTACAACCAACCACAGCAATAAAATACTTATGTCATCTATAACAGCATAACAAACACAGGTCCCATTTTTCTTCATTGTATTGGCTACATTCATTTAATACTTAAAATAAAACTTACTTAAACTTAAAACACACACACACACACACACCCACACACACACACACACACACACACACACACACACACACACACACACACACACACACACACACATACACACACACTCTCTCTCCTTGACCCACACCACGTCCAGCCGGCCTGCTGCTGCAACACGTGGCTCCACTATCACTCATTATTACTGTACATGGGGTCACCACAGTGGTTATGTAAAATTAATACGACTTTGAACACTGATGTGTGACAGATAATCAGACCCGCAGACCCTTCAGAGAAAGAACGGACCTATTTTTCACTTCACTCAGGAGCTTCTCTCATCCACAGAGAGACATGTTGGAGAATATATCAACAAACCAATGTCTTTATTCAGTGTCTGAAATTCTAAATTGTTGCATTCAAAAGACAATTCATGACAAACTCACATTAATGTGGAAATCCTTGCATCTCTAACCACATTGTTTTGCTGTTTTCCTGATATTCAGACATAACTCACACATAAGATTTGTAACTCTGTTAAGGAGGTCATGTTTTTTTTGCTGTTTGTTTGTAAGCAGGATGTCACAAAAACCTTTCATTTTTCTTCTTTCTTTAACGTTGCGTCTTCAACATTTTTGTTAATTTCTAAAGAAATAATGCAGAGATCTTTATGAAAAGAAAAATCCTGCATGTATGAAGTGCTTATATCAAGTGAGATTTGGTGCAGATCTGGACAATGATCCATATATTTGACATATAGAGAGTTATGCAGTCTCCGAGTGCCCCTCTAGTCATTTCATGTTATCAGGGTTTAAAATAAATTTTCAAATCCAATCTTAGATTGTCCAGGAGGGGGCAGCAGAGATATTAACACTGATAAATTGGTCTGTGGGAGAAGTTACAAAAAGAAACCCACACAACGACACCGTATAATGACGGGATGAGAACTATGGAGGACCATACATGACTTAAGTAAAAATAAATAAATAAACAAATGTATAAATAAATACAGAAATAAATAAATAAATGAATAAATAAAAATGGAAATAAATAAATAAATACAGAAATAAATAAATAAATATGTTAATACCAAGAGAAATGTCAAAATAAATGTCTTAAATATATTTGCACATTTATTTATTCCCTGATACATTTCCTTTTCATTTGCAGTGTCCTTATGCTAATGAGAAAGGCGGGCCTAACCGCAGTCTCATGCAGGATTGGTCAACTGAGCTACACACACACAGCCCCTGCGCTCCGTCACACACTCGCTCAGAGACACGGGCAGTGACTGAGACTTGAGCTCTTCACCATGAAACAGCCAGTTAGTGACTCTGTGGAACAGTGGAAACACAGACTTTCTCTGGTCACATCTGATCAGAGATCAGCGGCTTCATGATCAGAGCAGAAGCTGCAGGTGGTTTGTAACGAGCTGGAGTTTCTGTTTCCTCCTTCTCCTCTCGGCTCGCTCCTTGTGCTCAGTACAACACGAGACGTGACGCTCACAGTCAGGACTACCGACAGCTAAATCATCCCAATAAAAAATAACCTTAACTAACCCTCTGAACTTGAACTAGTTCATTTTAAGTGTGAACTGGCTCAACGCTGCAAACAGCTACTGGACACCAGTCAGCATTGAGAGGCAGACGTAGGGCTGGATCATTACACTCTTGTGACCAATCCTGCTCGAGACTGCGGTTAGGCCCGCCTTTCTCATTAGCATAAGGACACTGCAAATGAAAAGGAAATGTATCAGGGAATAAATAAATGTGCAAATATATTTAAGACATTTATTTTGACATTTCTTTTGGTATTAACATATTTATTTATTTATTTCTGTATTAATTTATTTATTTCCTTTTTTATTTATTTCTGTATTTATTTATACATTTATTTATTTATTTTTACTTATGTCATGTATGGTCCTCCATAGAGAACCAGGTCATAAGATTTACTGTTGACTGGTCTGCGTAGAGACCAAATTAATTTTAGTTTGCTTTACAGTTTTGTGACATATCCTTCAGTTATACTCCTTATACTGAATGTGTATGCTTGTCTCGCAGCTGTTTTTGTGGAGGTGGTTGTGAGAATCAAGGCAGATCAGGGATTCTGTGGTTTTCTTAGCTATTGATGGATCTGTTATTTATTCAAATGATCCAGAACCTTTGACCGTCATATTAAGTATCTATTATATTCTCCTTTGTTTAACTCAGCAGGTAAATTAGCTCTGACTATGAGGATGTATTTGTTGCACAGCTAAAATCTGACCTCTGGTGTGAATCTTTCGCAACTGCACCGGTGTGCTGCAGGGTTTTGGCACACGTGTCACATGTCGTTTCTCTGCAGACTCACTGACGGGTGGGAACTCTGCTGCTGCTCAGGTGCTCTGTGGAATTACAGTAACATGAAATAGAATTTGACACTCTTCCCTATTTTTTTTTATGTTATGTTTGTACTTTTTTATACAGGTATACTGCGATGTCACGTTAAACCATAAATTCTACTTATCCTCTTTTTGTCTTGGTTTGAGAAGATGTGTGTTTGTTTGTAATCCTTGTGTATTGCAGTTGTTTTTATATGTTTTAGTTTGGCATGTTTTTTTCTCGGTTTCTGATATGAATTTACAAAATAGAAGCATTACAATAATTACAAAAGGTAGTGATGCTTTCAGTAGTTAAAAGGTCTTGAGACATGAATGATTATTAGTTTAGTGTGCTTTGTCTGTAGAGCTCACTCTTTGCTTGCCTGAACATTTTCCAACACAGATTTGCTTCTTCAGATTATCCTATTCAGTTTTCCAGTGGAACATAACATCTACTACCCTTTTATTCAAATTTTATCAGTACTTGCGCAACAGTACTTGAGTGCAGAAGGTCAAGAAAACTGTTAGCAGCATTACTTCCTTCATCTCATAGAGGTTATTTCGACACATCACAGTACGAATGGCAGCCACATGTGTGAGTAATATGGCTTCACTCCATTTAGCTGCAGTCTTGAACAGAACAGAGCATTGGTTGATGTTGCTGCTGAAACGTATGCTTCTCTAAGCGTCTCTTCAAACACAGAAGTCAGTAAAGCACAGAATGTGTCAGCAGCAAAAATACTTTTCAGAAGGAGAAACACTAAACCAGGAAGTTAGGAAGTTTTGATTTGAAGAAATGAGTTTGAGGCGGTGTTGAATTTCTTACATGGGTTAACTTTCAAGCAGAGGAACACAGTGACGAATCTTAAACTTGGTTATCACCGTAACTGACTGAATGGGAGAGAAAAACCCAGACAATGTAACTACGTTCACACTGCAGGCCTGAGAATCTGATTGGGTCCACTTGGGCTCACTGTGTGAACCCAGTCTCTGCTTCCTGCAAAGTGGTACCACTTGGGCCAGGTTCAGATCGGACCGGTCCAGCTGCAAAGATGACATATAAATCAATCTCAGTCACAATATGACAAACTGATTAAATCCTGTTGACCTCTGGATCTGAGGTGATAAAGCATGAGACTCACTCTTACCACTGTTCCCAAATATGCAGCTATTGACAACAGTCCTGAGAACAGTCAGCAGATGACTCTTAATCTTTGCTCTCTATCTCGTTTGAATTGAATTAAAAACAAACAAGCTCAGGTCAGCTATTCAATGACCAGACTTGGGCACGTGTCTGTCAGCTTAAATAGCGGCGGTGCCCCCGAGCATCTTTTAGTGAACCCTAGTCTGGTCATGGTATACTGTCCTTTTCTGTCTGAACCCCATCGAGCCAGAGAGAAAACTAACCGAGCCCAACCCATCCTAACGGTCAGTCTGTTTTTTGTGTCTGAACCTGACCAAGCTCGGATGTTTTCACCGATTTCAGCCTACGTGAATGAACCCGATTATCATTTCATATTTCTAGTGGAAATTTCAAACTCTGAAGGGACTCCATTTTTCCTATCATTTGTATATGTTCATGTATTAAGCAGCTTCCTATATATATATATATATATATATATATATATATATATATATATATTTATATATATATTGATACAAGTTGGTGTGCGCCCCCTCCAAATCAGTTTTTGGGTTTGGGGAAAGGGTACCCAGATTTAGTAGTGACGCCCCTGGTGTGAGGTTCCTGGTTTCGGTGAATAATCTGTGATTAAAACCAATGCGGGCAAGCTGGTTTGTGATGGTTTCCATCGATCTGCTCTGGGAACAGTCAGCCAGCGGCCGCACCACGTGCTCTCCCGGACCGAGTCACGGTGGAAAGGGTTAAAGATCAGCTCCGCGCGGATCCTCAGCTCTCGTCGCTCCGCGGGCAGCGCTGCTGGCTCGCTGCGATATTTCGGTGGATTCGCTGTGGATTGTGGGAGTCGAGGACACTGCCCAGTTCCCGGACGAGCGGAGAGACATTCACCGCTGAGCCCTGTTTCTGTAAGTATACCATGGGAAGGTGGGTTTGTCACAACGAGGTCGGCAGCTCCTCGTCGGTGGAGCCGGTCCGCGTTCACCGAACCGAGCCGTGCCCGCTGCCATGTCGCGTTTCTCCGGCTTAAAGGCCGAGAGAAACCGGGGCTGCTGCCGCTGCTGGATCCGACAAACAGGGAGGGGAGGAGGGCGTGTTTAGACCCGTGTTTAGACCCGAAAGCCCCGCTGACCTCAACGGGAAAATGCCCTTATTTCGTCGGGCAGCTCGGTTTATACCGTAGGTCGAGTCTCCGGGTGTGCGGTTCTAACACAGCCGCCGGTGCGAGGCGTCCGGCGGGTCGTTAACATGCGGAAATCGCTGCCCTATCAGCGGAACCAAATGTCCGGTGTGTCGGAGCCCACCTGCACCTGGCCGGGCAGGAGGAGCGGAGCGCGGCTGCAGATGTTCTAATCTAGAGGACACGATGTGTTTGTGTTCATATTAAACTGGCTCCGTTTGTGTTTGACGTTGTGTTGATGTGTGTATCTGGCCTGTGTGTGATTGACTGGGTCAGCAACACACAGCTAATTGATATCTGCAGCTGCTACAATACAAAAATACCATTTAAATGACATGATTCAATTACACTCATGATTCATTTGGAGTATCCTATTTATTATTATAGTTTAACCCCTAAAACTATAATCCTATGCATATTTAATTTAGATGAATAACCATTTATTTTCCATTCATGCAAAATGCCACTAGCAAAATACCTGTGGGAAAGAAAGCTACCTCTTATTAACATAGATTATAATATTATAATAAGTATAATCCTTGGATTACATGGAGCCTTCACTTTGGCCTCAGGGTCATCTCAACACAATAAAAACCTCATGTTGGTTTAATTATCCACCAACGTGCCAAATGAATCCCTGCTATAAACACACTGTTTATCAAGTGTCTGGCATTGTCTTTATATTTTATATGATAACTATTGATATCAGCTGACATGAAAACTTTTAACTTGATATAATATTTGACAATAACACACAGCCATATGTTTGATCACACATTTTTGGTCTATCATGCCTTGTGGCTTATTTCTCTGAAGGAATTTATGGCTGTCACCAGAGGTTATACAGGCAATTTTCATTTATGAGTCGATAGAGAAATCTCTGACTGAAGCAGGAGGAAGGACCCAGTCACCGGAACCTTGATTTACACTGATAGATATTAACCAGGGACATAAAAGCTGATATCTCAGCCAAAGTGTGTATTAGAGCATATTTAAATCTGTTAAAGTAACATTTAAAAGTGGCATTCATTCATCAAGGGATTTAGTTGTTATAAAAGTTGAGAACTAACCATATAAGTTTATGATTTAATAAAGTAAAAATTAATTAAGTCATATATTTCCATATGCTGTATGCTGACGGTAATGATTTTATTAACAAGTGTAACATGGGTGTGGAGCTGGGTTTAAAACAGGCTGTTTCAGTTTTAAGGTGTCAAAACGTTTCTAACCTTCAAAAACCAAAGATTGTTTGAAAATGTATTGTCATCTTACAGTTAGAAAATAAAGCACATGTCATAGGAATATAACCTATCAGTGTTTTTATTCAGGCATAATAATTAAATAAAAATGTGTTAGTGGTTATATACTCAAACGATTAAGTGACTTGCATCCTGTGACTGTGAGATGAGTCTTCAGTAGGAAAATAACATCCCTCTGTACCATTTCTCGGTTTAACTGTGTTTTGGTTCATGGTTTGTTGATTTTACACTTTTGTTTTGATTCATCACTTCCTGTGGAGGAGCTCTTTCGCAAGAGGAGAATCTCACTGATACAATTTCACTTTCAGCTTTTTAAAATTTTTAATTTATTTTTCTCTAAGTCCTTCATAGTGAGTTAAGTGTTTGTTTCACCATAGGAAGAAAGTACTATTCCTATTAGTCAATGTTCCCTTGTTAATGTGTCCTTGCAGAGTCTGACACTGGTCGCCGTCTCAGCATCATGTCCAGCCGAGGAGCAAAGAAGAAGTCGACCAAGACGTCGCGGTCCACTAAGGCAGGGGTCATATTCCCTGTGGGCCGCATGCTGCGTTACATAAAGAGGGGCCTGCCGAAATATCGCATAGGGGTGGGAGCGCCAGTCTACCTGGCTGCTGTACTGGAGTATCTTACTGGTGAGTTTTATCTTTGGATAGGACAGAATGGGGAGGTAATGTTAGAAATGTCTTGTAGCATTTTTTCCAAATCTCGGAATGACAGATACATTTACAGTTACATTCATAAGGACTAACTGAACGTCAGTTTTTCATTATTAATCACTTTCACATAAATGTTCAGAGACATGCTTTTCTAAACTACTCTTGCTCTTCATTAATTATTGATGAACTTGTCTGATGATTTGTGTTTACTCATGTAGCTGAGATCCTGGAGTTGGCAGGAAATGCAGCCAGAGACAACAAGAAGGGTCGCGTCACGCCACGCCACATCCTGCTGGCCATCGCCAATGATGAGGAGCTCAACCAGGTCAGCTCTGTTCAGTTGATTTTAAAAACTGCAGTGTTGTTTCCATTCTATCTCCAATTTACAGAAGAATTTTAGTAAAAAAATTCCAGTGCATACAGCACATATTCAGGCTGTTTTCTACCAGTGCACCAAGTGATTTCAAGTTGTCTGTTTTGTCGTTTTGTTTCAGTTGCTGAAAGGTGTGACCATTGCAGCAGGAGGAGTCCTGCCCAACATTCATCCAGAGCTGCTGGCCAAGAAGAGAGGAGCAAAGGGCAAACTTGAGACTCCTGTTTCACCCGCTCCTGAGAAGAAACCCAAGACTGTCAAGAAATCAGCTGCTAAGAAACCAAGTGGGAAAAGGGGAGGAAGAAAAGCTAAGGTAGGGCTTCATGTGAACAGTAAACACTTAACACTGAATTATGTTGCTGGTCAACTCAGGAAGTCGAAAAATGTTGTGTGTTATATCTGAGCTATTTCGTTGGCTGCTTATTCCATGAGTTAACGTGACTTTCAAAGTTGTTTCAGTTCACACTACATGATTTGTGATCAGGACTCTTGTGATCATTGTGAGTTCACACCAGACGACTGACTGGGGACAGGGTCACACACACTAAACCATCTTTCACCAGGGGAAACCCCCTACTATATTATGTTATGTTTGCTCCCCGGGCGCCGTGCATGGTTTCCCACTGCTCTGTGTGTCCTCCTGTGTTCACCAGATTGGTCAAAAGCAGAGGACAAATTTCCCCCCATTTGCATGTCGTGTGTCTGTGCATGTGTGTGGGACCAATAAATGTATCTTGTATCTTGTATCTATCTTGTATCTAGTAGTAGTTGCTGAAATGTTTAGATGTTTAGCCTCCAAAGAGGCTTTGTGTCAGCTAACCTCTCAAATCATGTCTTTGAAGAGTTCACACACATCGATTGGCAACTGTCGATAGATTTCCTATTTGGCTTCGATCTGGGGCTGTTGTCTGCAAGTTTCAGATTTTTCCCAAGAAACAATTAATTGGCTGATCCTAACCCCAGAGCTCTCTATGGAGAGGGGGACAAAAGAAGGACAAATTGATATAGAGAGAAATGAAGTCTCACTTGGTGTCCTCGTGTCGTCATCAGAAGCCGGGCGAGGTGAGCAAGGCAGCATCTGCAGACAGCACCACAGAGGGCTCTCCAGGCGACAGCTTCACCGTGCTCTCCACCAAGAGCCTCTTCCTGGGACAAAAGGTCAGTTTTCTGTCAACTTAGATAAATGCTAACTCCAAACAGGTTGATGCAGATTATATTTTAAACTACAGTTTAGTGTGTGTGTTGAATGACCTTTGTTTGGGGTGAAGCGAAGATAATGAATTGGTGTCAGGCTAAAATAAGACTTTTCATATATTGGCTGTTAACTGATTGTGAGTCTCTTTCAGTTGATTAAAAACAATACAACATATTAGAAAAGTAAAAGGGACAAAGCCACAGATATTTACCTTTTCTGTCGTGCACACTCTATATTATCAACAAGTGCAATGTTGAATAAGATCAGTGTTTATTGTTTACTTCTTTACGAATCTGACAGAAAATAAATAAAACAAGGGCTTAGAAGACATCAAACGATTTTATCTGACCTCTTAATACATCCGCATGTTTTTATTCAGTCTACTGTCAACACTTCCTCTTCACAACTGATCCAGATTGATAAAAGAAAGAGATCAAAGATTACATGAAAATGTTTTCTCCATTAATCACTTGGTTTTTCTCAGAAATAAATATGTTTTAATGTTAAATACTTTTGAATAAATGTGCTTCCTAACGTCATAAGGGCTTTTAATGCTTCACTGCACTAACTGCAATAGTAGCAACCATGACTTATTTTATTTTTTTATCAGTGTGATAAAGATGTTTTATTCATGCTCTGTCTGTGCTCAAACCCACAATCTTGCAAAAGCTTTTGGGTTGTGTAGCACAACGTGAGAATAGAAGGATGGTTTTGTGTGGAACAAGACCGGATTGAGCTATGGACTTTCAGGATCTTAATCTGTAGAAACTCTATTTATCCATCTCAATATTTCAGCTCAGGGTTGATTTCAACTTCTGCTGATGGAACGGCACACTTTGCTGTACCATGCATATATTGATTCTGATATTTTATTTATTAGTAATTAATGCAACCTGATGTTGCATTAACTAGAATCATTGGGAAACATCAGATGATTTGAAACAAAACCTGCAGTAATTGAAAGTGAGCATAGACGTGAGCAGCAGCAGTGTTTGCCTGCTTTCATTATTCAACCTTATAATTAGTAAAATGATGATGATTAATCAAAAATGCAGTTCACGTCCCACTGATTAAGATAATAAACGCATGAATAGGAAGTATGTTTCTTTGCCTACTGTAGAATTAATTTATTTTAACTGCACTTTTCCTGCTCAAGCATTTCCCCTGGTGTGTTATTCAGTTTCACGCTTCTCTGTCATCATTACATTCCTTGTCACGACATTTCTCTGGGATGATCTTGGTCTTTATAATCAAGGCTTGACTGTAAATCCTTGTGGAGAAAATATCTTTTACGACTAATGAACCTTTGTGCTAACAGGATGTAGTTAAATTCTTAATATTTACAGGGATACCTTGACTTTTTTACTTTAATTTTTTGGGATATTTTATCTTTGCCAAGTCTACAGACAGATGTTGAAAACTGTTACGATTCCTTCCTCTACCTCAGTTAAACAACCAGCCTCAAAATGTAAACTGTGGGTTGGAGCAGGTCAAAAATAAACAAAAAAGAGTTTTCTCTATAGTTTCACATTGCAGAGTCATTTTACAGATAACTCTTGGAAACAACAGCTTTGCTTTGGCACCTCAGGACTTTGGGTTCTGGGATTTTGAGCTTGTTAACCAGAGCAGAACTTCAGGCTACCAATGAAGATAATCGGGTTTCAACCAGATGGCTCATATTTTATAGCAGGATTAGTGAATGTGTAACAGTATATTCTTTTCATCACTCCTGTTGTACTCCACAACGCTAAAACTAAAAGCTGTAAAATAAATATGAACATGTACAAAAACCACACCGAGCCACTCCTGCAGTAGTACTATATACAACTTTAGGCTTTCAGATACATTTGGTCCAGTTTTTTTATGCAGCAAAAAGGCAAGGTGTCCCTTTTAAAAAAAAATCTGCAGTGTGAATCTGGGTTTTAATGGCTTTGCTTCCTCCCCTCTTCCCTCTCGCTCTCCCTCCTCCCCCGGCATGTCCCATCCTCACTCCACCCCTCGCGCTTCCCGCTCCGCAGCTCAACCTTATCCACAGCGAGGTCAGCAACTTGGCTGGCTTTGACGTGGAGGGGGTCATCAACCCCACCAATGCTGAGCTTGAACTTAAAGATGATCTAGGTGAGCTTCCCCCAAATCCAAACCCCCAACCCCACACCCTCTCTGGCCCTAGAAGGGATTCGGTATTAAAAATCCTTGAATCTCCAAAACTTCACAACTGTGAAATCCTCTGGGAATTAAAGAACAATTCCCAAAATAACCTTTCAGGCTAGTTGTCTAGTTAGAAGTAACACTCTCCTCCAGATTTCGTCATTCACACTGTGGACATCTTATCACAAAAATCCACTTGAAAAAAAGCAGGCTGTTACATTTGATGGCTTTATTTGTCAGTATTTTATTGTTTACTTAGATGGACAGATCATTATTGTTTCACTGTATTTTTCTTTGGCAGAAGGCAGTTTCTATGTTTGCTGCTAACAGACCATTTACTTATTTTACTCTATTATAAGCTGCATCATTTTGTAGTCTAAACGCTTTTGAAAATTGAATTAAACTGATGAAAATCATGTTAAACCACTTTGCTCCAGATGGTGAAAATACATCTTAGGTTTAATGCAGCTAGACAACTTTGATACTGTCTTTCTAAAGCAACTCATTCAGTCATTATTACTCTGAATAGGCTTCAGTCAAGTTGCTATTCTACAAAGTTATTGTCTGTGCAGTGATATTTTGAAATAAAAAAATCCTTGTTAGTCAGCTCTGCAGGAAGTAAACAAACACGATGTTTGTGTTGTTCACAGTGTGAATACAAGACCAGGGTCTTATGTTAGATCCCCTCTAACCTCAAGTAATTAACTAAGCTGTTTGGCTTGAAGCGAAGAGCAGAAAGACTGATTTCCTATATATCCCTTTTCTACTTATCACTGGAAATCAGTAAGTTAAATACAGAATGTTGGGGATATTCAAGGGTTTTTACCAGAGCTCCTGTGTGCGGGGGTTCTGCTTGCTCTTCTGTTTGTTGATGTGCTGCCGTTCATTCCAGGTCGTCCTCCTCTCAGACGGCTGCCAGGCCTTTGGAATTCTTAATAATCACTAATTTCAGAAACATTCTTGAACTGAAAAACGGCTCCAATTTATAGAAGAAAAACTGCTGCACGTTGCTGCCGCCTGGCTGTGAGGTTGTTCGCCTGGACAATGACGACTTATGCTCGGATTAATGAGCCAAGAAATCAGGACTACACAATTAGTCAGAAAACTGATTAAAACTATTTACGTTTTTTATGTCATCAGGTTAAAACTACAAAAATTTAATTAGAATATTTTAAAATACACTCTTGCATCTAGATGCGTGTGTAAGTATGAACAACACATTTAGGCTAATTTAGTCCGTTTTTGAAGTGAATCTGACTAAATGTGAATCCTGCTTCCTGTCGATATAACGTGACCCACCGTGTCCACAGTGGCCTCCTTGTTTCAGTAATATCCTCAGGAGAAGGAGCACCCTCACCTTTTGTGTCTTTTCTTCTTCCTTCTTTTTTTTTCTTACTGTCTCTCCCATCGTTTTGCTCCAGATCACTCACTGTGTTTTTACCACTGTGTTGTTTGCCTGTTGTTTGTCGTCGTTGTTGTCTGTAGTTGCAAGTTGTCCAAGCCGACATTTCCATCGTGGATAGCGACGCTGTCGTTCACCCGACCAACTCCTCCATCTATACAGGTGGTGAAGTAGGTAAAGGAACTATTGACACCACCGAGACCATGACTGCCTGCCTGCTCTCTCTCTCTCTCTCTCTCTCTCTCTCTCTCTCTCTCTCTCTCTCTCTCTCTCTCTCTCTCTCTCTCTCTCTCTCTCTCTCTCTCTCTCTCTCTCTCTCTCTCTCTCTCTCTCTCTCTCTCTCTCTCTCTCAATATATATATATATCTCTCTCTCTTTCTTTCTTTCTGCATTTTCCAGATAGTCTTCATCTCAGTCTCTGGACAAACAGCAGCAGCACAGATGTTATTCTGCAGTGTAGGAGGTTATTTATCCTGAGCTCTGCTCTGAAGACAACCTTTTAATCCACAACCAAGTGCCCTTATGCTCCTATTGTAAATGTTTCACTGATGTAATTATGTGATTTGCTGAAACATTGACTGAAAGAATTATTCTGTATCACAGTGAAAATGAACTTGCAGAGCTTTGAAGCGTGCAGGCAGGGAATGTTTTATTTATGCTGAGTGGTGCTTCTGGGAAACTCAATTTTCCAACATTTGAAAGTCTGCAGCCAAATAGCTCTGCTGTGTTTTCTATGACCCTGAACTGCGCAAGAAAAATGTAAACATTGTGAAAAGGATAATTTTATTATGACAGCTTACTACATTATAATAGGCTATTGAACGGTGGAGGACCAAAACAGTTTTCAGCATTATTTGAGGTTTCGGTCTGATCCATAGACTGTATATGAAGTTGGATGACACGTCTCCACTTCCCCCTGTTATAGAAAAATGGAGCAAAAATATCATAGATATGTGTGACGTATATCGTTTGGAGCCAAAGTTTGCTAACTAGGGATCGTGGTCTGTAGTCACGGTATCTAGGTTCTACTGTAACACATGCACGATCAGTGAGCCAGTCTCAGCTGTCAACCATTATATCTTCTTTTATAGCATCCAATAACTAATTCAAATCAAATTTACCAGAACTGACCATGTCCCATCCACTTACATGGAGGAGGTGTGTTTATGACCCGTCTTGTCATTCATCTTTATAATTAGTCTATGGTCCGATCACCAAATTACCCTAATCCAGTAATCCTGCTTCGTGAAAATGTCCGTCTAGCATTAGCCTCATTACAACTTTCTCAAATGCATTAACCAGTCTGCAGCTCATTTGTCGCCATACACACATAAACCACATCTCCAGCCCTGTAATATGTCTATGAACAGAGATAAAGCCCTGAAACATGGGTGGCCCATGTGTTGCTGTTGTACTCTACCCGGTGACAACACACTGGTGCTTTAGCTTAAAATCAATTCCCCCTTAAGCAAATATGTTGTCATTAAATCATTAATGATCATTCAATATCCAGCACTGCTCGTCAAAAAGAAGGTGCAGATGGAGAAATAGAATCTACACAGAGCAGTGGCTGATTGCTTCATGTAATCCATACGACCAGCTGTTTATTTCTGTCATCCTAACCCTGAGCTGCTGCTTGTTGGGCCTTTTACACACTTAACTGAAATGTGGACAATCTGGGACTCACTTAATTTCCTGTGACCTCCGTCCCCTCGACTGTGTTGCTCCAGCTGCTTAGAAACTCCAGAAAGGGATTGATCCAGAGATCCCATCCAAGCTCCTGAGGGCTGATCACTGGTCATTCAAATGAACAGATTAATGAAGATTTGCCCATCCAACCATTAATAACTATAGAATGAGCTATTGAACCTCTGCTTGCTCGTAGAGCTTTAACCTCTAGCTTTTCTTTAAGAGGCTGACATTAACTTGATCATGTTTTTCTCCCCTGCCTGTTTTTTGAATAATATGTCAGCCAGAGCATTCATTCCTGTGGCTCTGGTGGACTTGAATCACCTTTCTCCTCTTTAGTTTCCTTTGTGGCTTCTCTCTTTAGCTCTGAGGAAATTTCAAGTAGAGTGACTGACTCACATGGAACAGCTTCTATCAAAATAAGGAGGAAAGAAACGGCTGAATTTGCTTCCCCAGGGGTCTCGTAAAACACCATTCACCTAAATTGATTGCTGGACTGATATACTTGAAATGTGTGAGCAACCAAGGTGAACAGAGGTTTTATATCCTCATCTATACCGAGCTCTACACCATCCTCTCCTCTTTACTCTATATTATCTAATTTGAGACTGGAAGAAAATACCCTGAGTCCACTGTTAACAAGCTGGTATGTGACGACATAGGGAAGTAATTAGAGTGTTACTTTAATACATTCATTTAACTAACTCACAATGAGTCATTTGGAAAATAGCAGCACTTTATGAGATGTTTCACAAATACAAGAACAGAATCTCAACGTGTTGCACGAGAGGTGTTGAGCTCAGAGACTGAGAGAGAGGCCAGATGAGATGATTGACAGCATTGTTGTCTGCCTGGCTACCGGTCTGTCTGTCTCCATGTCTGACTCTTTGCCTGTCTTTCTGTCTGTCTGTGTGCATGACATCCCCTCTGCAGTTTCCCTGCTGTGCGTCTGTCTGTCTGTCAGTGATACATGAGGATGTTTTCACCTCAGTCGTGTCTCCACCCATAGGCTGTGCTCTGGAGAAGAAGGGAGGGAAGGAGTTCACTGAAGCTGTGCAGGAGCTGAAGAAGAAAAATGGCAATCTGGAGGTGGCTGGGGGTGAGTGCATAAAGCAGACAAAACCAGCAAAGAGGGTGGCAAAGATATTTTTATAGAAACGTTTCTTGAAGTTCTGGTTTGGAATCTGGTTATAAATTTACCTTTTATTTCAGTATGGCTCTGCTATAATGACCTTTAGGGCTGCAACGTAAAATTGTCCATAATATAAAAATGTTAGTCTTATATAAAATAAAGCCTCAAACACAACATTTGAGAAGCTGAAACCTGCAATTATTTGGTATTTTTGCCTGGTATAACACTGAAGCCATTTGTCAATCAACAAAATACCAATTTATTGTTAATCGTCGCAGGCCTTAATTATAATATTCAAGCAGATTATATCCTTATGTCACCAGGCCCCATATTAAACAGGTAAATCCTCTAGCTTATGTAGGTTTGGCTTTAGCTAAAGCGACAATAGGCCTGATTTTGACAAATTGTGTTCTAAATCTAAACTCACAATGAATTAGAACATATTTAGATGGTGAAGACCTTGTACTGGGTGTGAATCTGTTTATGTTGCAAAATATCATTTGTTCCAGAATGTTTTTTTTTTTTTCTTTTTCTTAAATCTGATATGATGAAACGGTGTCGATGATTTTAAACTTTGTTTTATAACAAGCGTAGAAACGTGACCTATCGGTTTCTGCTTGTCTTATAAACTTTCAAATCCACTTGAAAAAAATATACCATGTTCAGGAGCTTTTTTCAGTCGGCAAAACTAACTTTCCTCCAAAGTCACCACTGAAGGGGCTGGAGAGTCCGTATTGATTCACTCAGGCACCACAACCAGCTCCTCTGACAGTGATGTCAGTAACTCTCTTCTCAAATACACACACACACACACACACCAACTGCTTGCACATACAGTAAATCCATTACATGACGCAATCGACCATTTTGTTGCGAACACAAAGATTTTGCACACTTCATTCAATATTGTTCCGAAGTCTAAAGCTTTATCTTGCATCTAGTGCAAAGTAGCTCAGAGCCCAATGCAAATGCCTTTGTTTCAGAGCGACACAGTTCAGATCTTCCTGTTCACTGTCCAAGTTATTTAAATAGCAAATACAATGCACCCATGACATGTTGGTCTAAAAAAGTAGGTGTGGTCAGGTGCATTCTGGGACTGCCATTGTAATAACAGTATGTTATTACTACCATGAGTGTCCTTGAGTTCAGACATTATATCGTTTCAGGCAAAGACGAGCAATCATGTGAGCAGCATTTTCTTCTTCTTCTACTGTTTAATGCTGTCTCAACTTCTTTGGCTATTTGTCTGAAAGGCTGGAAGTGTTCTCACTGCAAACAATTCAAACCATGGCTCAGTCTGATCTGGAATGAGACCACCTCTTTTTATTGGATAGAATTTTGGTTGCTGGATCTGGACTGGGCTCTAAGGCACCTCTCACACCTGTTGGATTGGTTGGAAATAAACTGAAAAGTCTGAAGATTTGGAGCAAACAAGGAAGGTGTGAAAGCCCCTGAGAGACCAAGCACCAGCCCTCTGAACCATGTGCCTGGTAGTGCTGCACAGTGGATTTGGACCATGTGCTCAGATCATTAAAAATCAAACCCTAAATGTTGCTGAACTTTGTCTTTGACCTTCTGCAGGACCAAGAACTGCTTCTTATATGCCACATATTAAATTGAGTAAAGAAGTCAATGCTTGGATACTTCTGTCATGAAACTGATCCAAGATATTTAGTACTGGTCTGTAATCTTCTGTGACCTGAGTGTAAATTTACAGACATTAGTCTTCAGAGAGCCATATTGTTTGAGCTCCATCCCATTTGTCTCCACTTGTTCTCTTCATCCCTCTCTTACTCTTTCTCCATCTGCCTCATGTCATTATTCATCACACGCTCTCGCCTTTTCCTCCACCTTCACTGCCGCCCTCTCTCACAACCAGCCAAGTTAGCTCAGCGTCCTAATCCCAGTCTCTGCGTGCAGCTCATAAATAGATTACCAGGGGACTGAACACAGAGCCAGTAGAGCCTGCCTGTGATTTCTGGGGAACTGGATCAGCCAAACGGTCACTGTGACCATGCAGCCGTGAAAAAAAAAAAAAGTTCTCCAAGATGTAAAGTATTAATGCATCTGGATTTTTGTGAGCAAACTTCTAAGTTTCAAGGCCAGAGAGGTACCGGAGTTATTCATGCAGAAGCAGAATTTAAGATGTGATCTGATGTCTCTGTACTATCAGCTTGTGGCGTATTGACTTCTTGTGTTATTTGTGGTTAAATTGATAAAGATTAAATCTCTGTCAATTTTTCTTCTCATTAGGCAGCAAATGGTCACATAACAATGATGCAACACAGTTAAAGCTATACGCCAATTGTTTCCTTCATGTGAGACTTTGTGATCCATGATCAGTGGTGGGATATTTGCCAAAAGTAAGTTTGAAATGAAATCTTTGTGCAGATTTACTCTGCAAGTTAAGTTGGAAAATAAACAGAGCTTTACAGTACAGATTTCTTTTATTCAGAAAAGTTATTTCTCAGCTTTTTTGCTAATTGGTACAGAATCACGAGTTCATAAAAACTTTTGCAGTTACTCGTCTTAAAACTGATTTTTACAACCACAACACTGTTGAAATGTACAGTGATAATGTTGTGTTGCTGGTGCAAGATTTTTTTTTTATATGGGGATAATGGTGTCTTCTTTCTTTTGAAAAGTTGGTCATATTCATAAGCTTCTACATCAATTGACAGAAAAGAGCCGTTTAAACTTCATCAAAATAAAGGTTTGATTGACAGGTGATCTCCAGATGGGCCGCACACAGCCGTTCCACCGACCCAAACTATAAAACAACGTTGAACTTTGCAAACGCTCCTCTAAACTGTAATCATTATCATCATCATCATCATCCTCCTCATCACAGACCTTTCCTCCCCCCTGGCTCTCGCCCTGCTGTGTGAAGTCTCTCCATGCTCTCTGTGTTCCATCTGGAAACCAGCTCGTCCTCTGATTTGACTCCAGTCCAGTGCTGCGTTCACGGTGGACTAATAAACTCTGTCTGGAGACTTTTCTCACTTCATAGCGCCAGGGGGCTTTGGCTGAATTACTCTGTCTACAGTCGCCAGTTTGATGAAGGGCTCCACTTAAATGTTTCAACTCCAGAAAACAGACTGTTCTCGTCTTCTTTTTCTTTTGTCTTCTCATCTTTTCTTCACTGTTCCTCCTTTTCTTCTCTCCTCCCGGCTGGAGAAGAGATTTCTGCAGCCCACCTCGCTGTAATACCTCAGTCAAACCATTTTAAGCTTGGGGAGATTTTCTGCATACATTTTCCACAGAGCGGCTTCAAACTCAACTTTTAGGCTTTCATTTGTGACACAACTTGTTACTTTTTATAGTAAAAGATGTATGTGACATGTCAGGTTGGACAACAATTTTGTTCAATGTGATGCTGTTGCATCAGAAACAAGTCGTAAAAATGTATATTTAAGATACTGATTTCACAAACCGTGTAGTTTGCAGGTGAATTCCACTAGTGATGCCACATTTCTCCTGTTTTTCTGCCTCTTTATGGTCTGATAGATGAATTTCATCCAGTTTCTACTCTTTTATATAGTGATGTTGTACAATATATAAAATATTACTTACTGACTTTGGACATTTGATGACTATACTATGTATTTTAAGACTGATGGGATTCATAGATTCATCTTTTTATATCGTATCATAGATTTAATTATTAATAATGAGGATGTGATTCTTTTCATAAGTTATATAAGGACATATCATCTTGGATCTGGGAAATTGCCAAGTGACGTTTTTCACTGTTTCCTGACGTTTTTTTAGACTAAATAATAGTTGATAAATCAAAAAGGAAAAGTAATAGTTCACATCGGACATCAAATTAGTTTCATAACAAACACTAAACGTGTTTTTATTTTGAAGCATGCAATTTTACATGCGTTGCTGTAATGTTGTAATATTTGCACTCACATTATTTACTCCTCTTTCTGTTCTTCAACCTCTCTTCTCTCCGTTCCTCAGCTGTGATGTCCGGCGGCTTCGGCCTTCCTGCAAAGTACGTCATTCACTGCAACAGTCCAGGCTGGGGCTCCGACAAGTGTGAGGAGCTGCTGGACAAGACGGTGAAGAACTGCCTGGCTCTGGCCGACGAGAAGAAACTCAAGTCTGTGGCCTTCCCCTCCATCGGTAGTGGAAGGTAGGAAAACAAAAGATGAGCACAGATAAAAGCTCACCTGACATGCGATGCACCATGATGTTGTGAAGTTAAAATATATAATAACAATCATAAACAACCAACCTGTTACACATTCTGCAAATCACTAGTTGACTCCGATCTTTCTTAGTCTAAACCTGGAAGTGCTTTTCTCAAGATGAATTGATATCATTTCGGTGATGACTTTTCATATAGCGCCATCATCAGGTCAAAATTAATTTCTATCCAATACTTTGGTTTATGATCACACGTAATTTGCATTTAAAAGCAAACGTTACAGAGTAAATATCATAAACAGAGATTTTGAACATGGTAAGATGATAAACTTTAACATTCAATAAATTAATAATACAATTCAATTATAGAATTTTTTTTTTTTATAGTAAATTTATACATTCTACAATTCCCCTCTCACCAAATTGATTGTGCACATGGGTTGTCGTACAAGTGCACACATTCTCCCGCTAAAATTAGCGTTATAGATTCCATCTTTTGCTTGGGAAATGGCGTTTATCTCTATCAGGTCTTCCTGTGAAGTACGCAGGTTACACAGGTGCTTTATAAGCAGGTTTAACAGGCCCTGTTAAACCGTTTCAAAGGAGGCCATCGGTAGTACATAGTCACCTATTATGTCAAAGTCACATTTCAGTGAATAACAGTGACAAGTTAAAACTGTAGCTCACTAAGTGTGTTTGTAATTCTCTGTCAGGAATGGGTTCCCTAAGCAGACGGCAGCCCAGCTGATCCTTAAGGCCATATCCAGCTACTTTGTGTCCACCATGTCTTCCACCATCAAGACCG
Source organism: Pleuronectes platessa (assembly GCF_947347685.1). Lineage (NCBI taxonomy): Eukaryota > Metazoa > Chordata > Actinopteri > Pleuronectiformes > Pleuronectidae > Pleuronectes > Pleuronectes platessa. Next base: position 10,539,472 of record NC_070640.1, on the reverse strand, counting down.
TCTACTTTGTGCTGTTTGACAGCGAGAGCATCGGGATCTACGTGCAGGAAATGGCCAAACTGGAGACGACCTAAAAGAATCTGGAGCGTCCTCCTCCTCGACACCCCCCACCCCCCCACCCGTTTTTTTTCCTGTGAGGAAATATGAAGGTGTTTACCAGTAATATGTTTAATATGAAGAGAAGAAGAAAAAGAATCTTTCTAAAGGCCGGGAACATGATTTTGCATTATGTGCGTATTTTTCCTATTTTGTTCTAAATTTCTTATTTACTTGTCACCCCTGGCATTTAAATGTAAAAGTGCACTGTTCATTCTTCAGTCTTTTATTAACAACAGTGGCACACGAATCAGATTCAACAAGTGAGAAAGCTCACTGTAAGATTTCATTTTTATTAGAAAAAAAAAAATGCTATGAGGTAGCTACACCTCAATTACACGGCTTCCAGAGAAGTCAGATGAATACGGGTTAATGCATGTGATGGCAGTAAAGATAATAACGTCAGCTATTCTCTTTCTCTCGAGTTGAAAAACACAAGACACTTAATTACGTGTATTTTCTGGTGTCAAATCTGCGTTTTGGAACATCTCTGTTATTGGTACTGTATACTGAAAAAGTTAAGCCTAAAGAAAAGTTGAGTTGGTTCTACTTTGGTCTTCAGGAGACTCGTATAAACCGAATTATAGAATGAGTTTTTGTTTTTGTGCTGTGTGTCACATATTCCTCTTTTTGCCTTTTTTCCATGGGCAAAACATGTTTTCTCAGTGTGCTGCAGAGACCTTGACTTTCCAAAAAAATCATAATTGAAATGAAAACAAAATGTTCTAATTGCAATGTAAATACCCCATTATATTATATACTCCTGGTACCAGTGCAATCAATATACTTTAAACTGAAAACTCATTTGTTTTCATTACAGTCAAAATCTATGATAGAAAGTTAGAGAATTTAGGTTTTTGCAGGGCAATTGGTTTATATTGTGTGTTCTTATCTGTGTTTATATAGATGGAGTATTTGTGAACTGTTATGGCAAATTATTGGACTGTAACATAGATTTTTATTTTCTATTTTAATTTGCACACAGATTCTAAAAGGCACAGGTGATTTGAAGAAAAAAAGTGTAAGAGATTGTTTTTGTTGTGTGTTTTGTCTTTGTTAAGCCATAAAACTAATGTTCTCATTTTAATGCAAGTCCAGAGTTACGCTCCTATGTTGGCTTCCGTTTCATTCTCTTTAGCTCAACCCGCCACTAGGTGGCACCCTGTAATCAAGAATTGGATTTTTTCTCCTCAGCCATTTTCTGTGCAGCAGCAGGCCTCTTCACTCAGACTCTGGTCGATTTGAGTTGGATTTGAATTGAGAATGACGGGCGTGTACAAGGAATCTGACTGATCTGCTGCATTTGGACTTTTCAAAGTTCTAACTTTCTTATCAAAAAACAAAATGTAAAATGCTTTCTAAGGAATTGATTCTACAAAAGGTCTGTACACACTCCGCTAATAAAATAACTTTAAAAACATTGTTGTTTGTTCCTTGTGAGTTTATGAGATCATGTATTGTTCCGTGCAGACCCTCAGGATGCTACCAGGAACTGAGTCTCAAAATCAAATAAGCGCGTGTGAGAGTAAAGATTAGTTTTAAGAAATGTCTCTGTCTCTCAGAGAATACGTGTGTTTGCAAATGTGTGTGTTCGTGTTTTTGTCTGTGTGTGTGTGTGTGTGTGTGTGTGTGTGTGTGCAAAGAAAGGAGAAATCCATCTCCACCGTTTTAGCACAATTTGAGGCCTTTTCAGAAGAAATGGAGAGGGGATGTCATGCTACATTTATTTGATTTGACTGAAAGCCACAGTCAAAGCCTCAGGATCGTGACTCAGCCTCCAGCTCTTGACGTGTGCTTTTTCTTTGCTGCAGCTCCGAGGCCCAAAGGGTCTCACAACGAGAAAACAAAGACTTTCTGAAGAGAAATCTATTCTGTTCTAGTCGTTTGGCTTAAGGACTGATTTAAGTTGAGAACGGCTTAATGGATCTTAACGTGACATTTAAACTATTAGTTTGGGAGGACTGTGTTTTTTTCAACAGCACATAGTTTCATCAAAAGCAATCAAACTCAAGACGTCTCTTAATTAAACCAGAAACAACATCTCAGAACAAGATTTTGTCCAATACTCACTCTGCTTTTTGCTCCGTTTTAGTCTCCACCAGCTCCTGAGAGAAATGTCTGGCTCTTAATCTACTAAATCCTTCACTGTGTTCACGGGTGAGTCACTAACTTTGTCTCTCAGGCATAAGCAGTGTCCTGTTTGGGTTAAATCTACAGGCCTTTAAATCAAAACTATGAATCAAGAGATGCTGTTTATTAAGCTCTGAAATTAAATTCACATTTTGACCTTATTATAGAAGTCAAGTTATTCAAGTTGCCTGAATGGGGGAAGTTTCCTGTGGTGAGTAATTTTCTTCTCAGTCTTACGGTTACAGATCAGCAAAACATTAGTTGATTTTATAGACATTCACCAATGATGTGAATTCTCAGAAAACTGCTATTGATACGTAAACTGCATCGAAAATGTGGTGAAACAAAGTTTCATGAAAACATCATATTGTTGCAGTACTTTGACGACAAATACACACTAATGACTATCAGCCTTTAAAGGCCCAATGTATGTTTTTATAGACCATACAGACAGACAGTATTATCCATGACATGAGGCAAGAGTTTCAAATATTTACAAAAAAACCCCACAGGCTTATTTTGCTTCTGAGTAAATCACTGAACTAATACTTTTCCTTGTAGCTTACATGTGGTTATGTCTCGTTTAAGTCGCTGTGTCTATATTTGCAAATCATCATCTAAGTTCGGGGTTATAGTAGTTTATGTTGTGCGATTTATTTTTAGTTCAGTCTCTTTTTCCTAGTTTTAGCCATCACATATTCCTCTTGTTAATATTGAACCCATCCAAGTTGTTGTTGGAACGTCACTATGAAGAAGTCAGATGATCAAATAGACAAATGTAGTAGGTTTAGATTAATCAAAAACATTCTTTGGAGGTAAAACCAAAAGTGACTGCACCTGAGAAGTTGGTAATCATCCAAACAGTAAATCCAGTGTGTTGTTTTTTTCATTTTCTCTCACACATAAGTTTGAATAACCAAACAACTTTACAAAAAAACTCTCTTATCGTCCTTTCCCCCTGATTTCAGTAATTACAATGTTATTATTACTGATACAAATAATGACCAAAACTAAAAAGAACAATGGATGTAATTTGTATATGCTGCAGGTCTGGGCAGCAGGAACCCGCCTGGTCATCAGACAGCGCCGCGGCCTCGGCCTCAGCCTCAGCCCGGGGCCACATGCTGGCAGGGTACTGGGGAGTCAGAGGGGGGTCAGTTTCCCAGCCATCCAGGGAGGCCGGGACCTGAGACCTCCTCTGAGGGCGCCCATCTGACGCCTAATCCCCAGGAAATACAGGCAGGTTTCACCCCCCACACCCGCCCTCCACCTCTCCCATTTGCTTCCCTCCATCCCATCATCCATCCCACCATCCCTCTCCGCTTCTCCTCCCAGGGCAGAAAAGCCCCATAAATTCAAAGCATCTGTACGGGCAAGGGCCAATCCGAGGGCCGCCTTTCCCAGAGCCCGCGCAGATGAAATTTTATTCTTTGCACGAAAAAGTTACAGGGGGGAGGGGGGGAGGAAAAACAGAAAATAAAGTAAAGCAAACAGTGGGGGAAGATCAAGGAGGAGAGGAGACGAGGGGTAAGGCGCTGGTCATCAGAGATCTGTCCGGCGTTCCAGTGTGTTCGTAATAAGAAAGTAATACTAGGTTCTTTATGCCTGTGAGACCTGAGCCGAGCCCGATAACAACAACAGCCTGCGTCCAACTGCTACTGGTCCCGGACATTTTCTCTCCCAGTGTGAGTGTAGGAACGACCTGTAGTAGCAGATTAAGTGGGTCGAAGAAAAGGTTAAGTTTATCACTCTCGTTATTTTACAAAACTGGCATTAAAAACTAACAGAGTGGCTTTTTTCAATCAAGAACTTCCAGTACAAAAGCATTTCTCATGTGGATTTAGCATAACACCTCAGATGCCTTTTATTTTAGTAAATTCTTTGTAACTTGATAAACGTTGGTAAGAAAAATAGATCTGTTTTTTAAGAGAGGCCAATCAAAGCAGCCTAAACACTCACACTATGGGTAAAAAATACAATGCAAGAATAGCACTTCAGGGCAAATCTCGGCCAAGGTCCGAGAGTCCCCTTACGGAATCACATTCAAATTCACTACATCCAGATTTTCATTTGGAACTGCACCAAATTGCAAACACAATTTTCTTTTAAACATTTGAAGTCACCCTGACTAAATATTTGTATATTAGTTAAAGTGTAAGTAAATGTGATGCACTGTTGGATTTTATAGTCTCTGCAGTTTGTGGACAACTAAAATCTACATATTGCACTTTTTGGTATGAACACAAAGTCTTGCAAATTGTGCAACTTTGAAAGAACTTTGGAAATTGAATTCTCCCCCCCCCCCCCCCCCCCCCCCCCCAAAAAAAGCAAAAGGCTTTTACAAAAATTGTGATATTTACATTTTGTTTTCATTTTTCCAGTACATACATGCATACATGCTCTGAATCTGTATTTTGTGTGGAATGAAGACTCAGCTTATGTTTCCTTTAACCTCCAAGTTGACCCCTAAAACCCCCCCTCCAGGACCTCGCTTTGAAAAAACCTGTGCACCAGACTATCCTGCTCATGTTAGAATAAATTCATAAAAGCTCCTAATCCCTCCGGGGTGAAACTGGTTTTTAAGTTGGGAAGGAAATAAAGCGTCTGTGAAGTATATTTGTGAGCACGGTTGGTGTCAAACTGACGGTCAAACTGATGCTTTTGATTGTTTTTTGGTCAGAGCCGTGTTTCATGTGGTCCGGCACAAAGTCACAGGCCGAGATTTGATCATTTGAAACGACTCAAATGTTGGTTTTACACATGTGCGAGTGAAAAATCAGGATCTGACCTCACCCGACCCAAATCAGTTATTTTTGGAAACCGTGTGCTCCGTGTCGACCTGACTCAGCTAGAATGAGACAGAGTGTGAAACTTTCTGGCTGAAAAATTCATTCATCACTTTCTGTGTTTCATATTTCACTTTCCTGACGTTCTCAGCTGCCTGCCAGCGCGGCATCATGGGTGAAGCTCATCTCATCTCGAAACAAAACAGAACGTTTCGCAAGATTTTCAGGAGAAGCTGCAGTTGTAATAAAAAATACATCTCTCTTCACCTTGGGACCAGATTTAAAACAATTTATAATATTAAAAAGGTTCAACAACTTTCTGAATTTTCCCCACAGTAAATGTAAAGCTGTCAGCATCTGTGTTTTCCAGATGTTGAAATGTGAACGCAATCAGTTCTTGGCGCTTTTTCTTCTGCATTTTCCGACCGTATCACTGGACACGACGTTGATTTTGGCTGATTCTGCAAAACCACCATCGCGTTCAATTATATATATTTTTTACTTTCAATGCCAGCCTCCTTTAAACATATGTTCTCCGCCGGATTCTGAAGTGATGGGGTTCTAGGAGAAATATATATATATATATTCTCGGCCAAAGTTTGAACACATTTGGTTATTTCACAAGAGAGGTTTTTTTCCTCTTCTCACATCCTGCCCACTTCAAACCAGCGAGTCAGATGGAAGCAATATACAGCTCAGAGTCTGATGGCAGCTGTTGCTATTTGCTTATAGACTTTGGAAAAAAAAAGCTGCTGTCAATCGAATCTGATCCAACCACATCTACTCAGCTCTGAAGAAGCTAAATGTAAAATGTATGAAAAAGAATAAATTAAGTGTCGTTTTGATAATGTTTTAATAATGTGCTGATATTTTCGGTTAGAGATAAATATTTAAGATTTGATACCCAGATTTAAATCACCTACTTCTACAGTAAAACCTGGCGGGGTTAAGGATTAAGTTCATGGAAAACAATTGTGGGGGTTTGTCAAATAACATGCCATTAAGGAGGCTCCAATAAATATTTGTTATCTCATCTCCACTTATCTTATGCGTGGAGCGTTGCACGTCTTCCCTACTTCCTACCAATTTCAGCCGTCTGCTCTCCTGTCAATATAACGCTAAAGATACCTTAAAGATATCTTTTAAAATGTCAGAGACGTCGCTCGTAAGAAGAATTATCGCATGACTCTTTTTAGAGTTTCAGTTTGTGCTTTATCGCTCTAATAATGTCAGAGCTGTTTTCTGCAGATGAATGATAATGTTGCTTTACGACCGCAGGATATATAAGCAAGTGTTTGCCAGGAAGCTCTGATCGTCAAACCTTCAAAGGTGGTGATATGTCAACACAACTTGTTTCCACTGCCCAGAAGTGGCCAACTACACATGTTGAATGAGCTAAACCAATCAACCGACATGAACAGAGATGTCTGATCTTGCTGTAAAAGCCAGGGTTTGCTCAGTCACACCATATTGTGTACATCGAATGGCTTCGGTTTAAAAAGTCACACTTTTGACAGCAAGTAAGTGAGTGAAACTTTGAGCTTCTCGCTAAAAAATAAAACAAAATAGAACTTCATGTGTTTGTGCTGATCATTGACATGACGGACGATGTGCGATGTCCAACATAATTCCGAGGGAGTCTTTTAATACCCGTTCAACGCCACCCTCAATGCACAACATGCAAACTCTATCCTGCATCAGCACTGAATGTTGGCGGTAAATTTAATGCTAATGCTGAATAATCCAATGAGAAGTCCTGGCATCTCAACAGGTTACTAAAAAAGGAAGCTAGGCTGTGCTCCTGCGGCCTAACGTGAGCCTGTGTCCCTTAATCCCATGATTCACAACCATTAAACAAGGCTATGAGGGGATATCCAACATCTGCTAAACACAGGGGGGGTGCCACCCTCCCCACTCTGTCACCTACAGTCCACGAGTCCTCACCGAGCTTGGACGTCTCTGTCCATGCAGCCCCAGAGTGTGAGGACACAAATTAGTTTCGGACAAGGAAGGTTACAGCCTCTGACGTTCTCCTGCCACCTCGAAAGGGTTAAGTCCGATCCCAGGCTGGCCTGATCACACTGTTGGGCCATTTAGTGTCGGAAACCTGATAGTTTGGTTCCTTTTGATGGCCTGATTCCCAGGCTTAGGAGAATAAATTAAAAGCAATCCCCGCCGAGGCCTCAGCTGCAGCAGCAGGGCATACTGATTTAGGATTTTCATCTGGGGAGCTTTTCTCTCCCTTCCTGCTCTCCTCTTCCACAACCCCCATCCACCCGTTCATCCATCCATCCACCGCCACCCCTGCCCCACTGAGGAAAATGGTGAATATGCTTTAAAAATATGGCAATAATGAAGTCTCAGTGCAGCTGTCAGTCACTGTGAGGAGACAGAGAGGGAGCACAGGGATGGAGATGTGTCGCCCCGTGGCTCAAGAGTCTGAGATTCAAACCCTTCAGTCCTGATCCCCGATTCCTCGTCGCGATGTCAGGGGCTTTATCACAGCCGGCAGTCCTATGGCCGAGGGGGGAACAACAATATGTGTAATGTGTGTTTAGACTACTGATCTGTGAGGCTGTGTCGTCTGGGACTGGGACCAGAGGAGCAGAGTGAAAAAATTGTGAAAATGGTGAATAATAGAGAAAGTAAAAATCCTGGATACTTCTGAACCAAAATGTTCTTCCACATCCTTCCACCAAGTTTCGTGGAAATCAGTAGATTTTGTTGTTGTTGTTGTAATCGAATAGATGTGAAAGACAAGCATCTCACACTAAAAGTGTAATAATAAAAACTGTCTGTTTGCCTTCACAGACGACTTTAAATGTCTGTTTGCCTTCACAGACGACTTCCTGTGTGAGGGAGAATCCTCACAAGGATCCTCACAAGGATGTTACTTGGTCACGCAGGGTGAATCCATAACTGGAATTGGGCGGCTCCTCTTTGTGATTCAGGCTGAAGAAGGAGAAGAAGGGCGTATTACAGACTGGAGCATGGCGTGGTTTTGCAATGAGGTCCAAGTCAGTCTCAACTGTGAATTTCAATGAGTCATCTAATATCAATCTAATATCACTTACTTTCTTTCTTTCTTTCCTCGCCTCATCTGTCATCTGCAGAGTGGGTGGTCACTGCGATGTCTTCCTCCACAGTTTGACACAGAATATCATTTTAGTAGAATAAAGCAGAACCATCCTGAGCCTTTAGGCGTAAATCACATTGTAAATGACCTTGTTTCAAGTCAAATATGAATGTTGGGGCTCGTCGACACTTGGATGACACCACACGAGCAGTATGGATGCACGCTAGGTTTTTTCTGATGTTTATTATGTCTGAAGAAGGACTCACCATTGACTTCAGTTGTATTGAGACTCCAGCAGTGTGTTGTGGACTCAAACACTTCACCCACAGTTGCATCGGCATAGTGGTGAGTAGATAATGAGTGAATTTCATTTTCCTGTGAACTATCCCTTCAAGTATCAGTATCACATTTAATGTAAAACACATGAATGCTCAGTTATAACTGAACTAAACTGGACCTGACATCACCATTCGTCCCATTGAAACAATATGAATCACTCAACTACTTGATCGACAACAAGAGATGAACTGTGGCAGTGAACGTCTCCTCGTGAGACCAGGACAACAGGGTCAGTTAACGCATCACTGGACAGTTGTAAATTGCATTTATTGGTCTTGCCTGGGTCTTGCTGGGTCTTAGGGTTATACTGAGGTTACTCAAGGCTCAAACATCTCCAGACAGATATATATTCACGACACACACGCACACGCACACACACGCACACACACATAGGCCCTATCTCTTTGTGTGCTGGGTTAATCTGTGGGCCAGATCAAAGGGTCAGGTCCAGAGATAAACTCCGGCCCTGGAGGGTCCGTCCCTCTTCTCTGTGTATATCTACAAATCATTAATCTCAAGGTGATTCGCGGCAGCTCACCGAGTAGCCCCAGAGGATCCTGGGCCAGATAGAGGAGGATTTGTCCGAGCCGTGGCTGTCGACCCCGCTGCCACTCACGTTGATGTTTCACTGTTGCTCAGCTTTGAGCCCCTGCATGCTCTGAAGCAGACATGAGAGCCACTCAAGACACCCCGAGAGATAAAAGAGCCTTCACCCCTGATAGGATGGGACCTCGCTGAAAACACACCACACAAATTATACTCTCTCCCGGCTTTGTACGATGGATCTCCAAGAAGCTTTCCTTTTGAAAAGGCCAAATATTCAGCCGCTTGAATATCTGGAGGCTTTATTGGGCAGAAAATGTTCGACGGAAAACAAAAGGCTGTGCCTGTTCCTGCTTGATTCGGAATACACTTGTAACAATGAGGACAGGGGTGGATGAATGGGTGCATGTGTCATCGCTGCTGACATGCTAAATGAAGGGTATCAAAGCATGTAGGTTAGGCGTGGAGGGAGGGCCAGGGCGAGAGAGGAAAGAGGCAGAGGGAGAAAGTGCAGGAGAGATAACGTTCAAAAAGAACAAACAAACCAGAAAAAAATGCAGTTTCCATTATGGGGCTTCTCTGCAGTCAGCATGTTTCTTCATCACTGTGATGCCTGTGTGCGGCAGAGGGAAGTCAGCCCCTGGCTAATTGGAATCCCAGCCTTCGTCAGAGGAGTGAGAAGACTCACCTCGGAGCTTTGACACCTTGAGAAAGAGACAGGTGACGCCAGGGTGTCCCCCACCCAAAAAGAGAGGAAGGGCGGAGGTTGGATGTGGGTGTACCTTAGGGCGCCGTGACTCAGGTTCTTCTCTGCGCTTGTTTGAATGTTGCTTTTCGTGTGTGTCGCAGTGTGTGTGTGTGTGTATTCTTGCATCAACATGCGGTAGCCTGCGTACTTTCAACACAGGGAGGTGAGTGGGTTTTCTCCGTGTCCGTGTGTCTTATTGCAGGTTTTCAGCAGGGTGTGACCACTGCACTGCATCCAACACGGACAACAATGACTAAGTGTTTCGAAATTTCTCACAGGTCGGTTTGTGGTGCGATGAAATACACAAAAGGATCATTGACATATTGAAGAGTTTACGTAAACCTTTTAAAACTGTCACCACACAAAACACAACGATTATTATTCCAATAAAAAAATAAGCCACAATGAACTCTTAGTTGTCATAAATATCTGTCAATGAATAAGCTAATTCACAAATGACCTAAAATATAAGTTGATCTGCAGGAATAGAATATATTGCATAAACAGTGATTGTTTTCATATCAGATTTCATTCTCATGAGAAAAGGATTTGGGGATATTTATTCAGTTTTCCTCCCGCACCTTGAAATCATTTCTATGACAGAAGAGAGACAATATAAAGAGATTTTACCTTTTCCAGCGCCGTCAAAGAGCTGGCGACTGTTTTCAGATTACATCTATCGGCATTTGGTTGGTGTTAGGCTGGTGTTCATTTCAAACGCTGGGTGTGACCCTAAATCCACTCAGGCCCGGCCAGAGCCCCGTTGACGCCACCGTTCCTCAGCCGACTGATTTCCTGAGAACACCAGAGGCCGGGAGTCAGATGGCGACAGATGGAGAGATGAAGATAAATGTGAACAGTGGTACGAAAAGCTCTGCAGAGGAATCGCTGGTCTTCCTGGGAACCATCTTAGCGTCATAGAGATTTACTAGTGAAATGGGCTTTTTATGATTAGTTAGATGACATGCGGCAAGTTAATCAAGGGTATCATTGTCTTCCTAACCATAACAATAGAAGACAGTTGACAATGGACAGTTACTAATCACTGAAATGTTTAGGTTGTCCAATATGAAATGTCCCTTTGCTGAGGAAATTCATATTTTGTACTTAAAAAAACAAGTTCAATACCCCTTCTCCTCTCAGCTGCTAAGTGCTCCACAGCAGTTTCAATTTCAGAGCAAACTGCTGCTCCTCACAGTTGATGACAGGCTGTAAAACTCAATGAGCTGAAAGAAGGTTATATGATAACTCATTGTGTCTCCATCGCCACGAGCTACACCTCTTAAATACACATTCGATCTATTGTTCAAAATGTAATGACAATATTAGATTTATGTTCCACTGATTTTCACCCGTTGCAACACATGAACAAAAGGCCTCACTGTAATGTGACATGTTTGCTAGTAACACACAGTGCTAGTAACACACAGTGCTCTTAGTGGCACAGTTTAGGTTCTCATAGCTGACAGAGTTGAATTTGTCTTGCTGTCACCATTGTCCCACATAAAGCGATGGTGATCCACAGTTTTTTTCATTTGGTTTATTTTTAAACTTTTTTGGTCTCAAGCAGCTCTTTTGGTAACCAATCCCTTTAAGACAATACAATATTTGTGCATTTAAATATGAATATAGTAAGTTGCTCTGTTCTAAACAAGGCCATCTAATTATCATAATTCAACTTTTGATTTAGAATTTTTACATTTCAGCACAGATTGGGTTTAAATGAAAACTAATTGACACCAAAAATCCTCCCAGTTTATTCTATGTAGTAAGTTTGCAGGTTTTGTATTATAAGGATAAGTGAGGATAACAACTTATCTCCATTCCTGACTATTGATCCTTTCTTCATTGTGAAAGAACAGATATTAGGTTACTGTACTGGGAGAGTATATTGTGGTTTTGAGAGATAAAACATTTATTATTCCTCGGGTAAAATTCCAAAATGTTCTCTTATCCCTCATCCAAACAACAACTGGTTGTGATCAAACAGCGGCTGATGTGTGGTGGTCTCAGCCTGTGCACTCTGGGTTTTTAGCCTCACACCATCATTCATTAATTAAAGCCTCTAAATAGAACGAGCACAACATTATGGACTTCAAAGCAGAAACACATTCACATGAACAAATGTCTGTCCCACACAACCAGATCTGTAATGGGCCTCATGTGGGTCCAAAGCTGTGGAATCTGGTACCTACATGTGAGTCGACTGACAGGAACAGAGACAAGCCCTGATATGATGGTCGATGTGCACGTACCTGTAGAAACACCAATATGTTCTATTCTAGCATGACTTGGTTGTTTTCAGCCAAATCAAAAGTGCTTGAAAATACATTTATTTGTGAAATTGGAAGTACTTTTCAAATTTAAATGACCAAAATAGAACAGTAAAAAAAGGATTGGTACAGATTCAGTAGGTTTAAGTACAGTCCATATGTAATAAAATGAATAAATGATTTGATTGTAGCCGACCAATCAGAGACATCACTATTACTGAGGATTGTGGGTTGTGTAGTTCTTCTCCTTGACACTGCGGAAAAAAACATGTTTTTTAATGTTTAAGTGGAAATAGACAGTTAACACAACATAGACAGAACAGCTCTTACATTCACATACATTCACACGTGCAGATTTAAAGTCATGTTTATGTTTATTTTTATGTCCGCCTGATGAATACAGACTAAATCCAATATTTACTTTAATTTTTGCTGTGCTTTGGTCTCCTCCAAGAAATATGTCGGTATTTCCCAGCTAATTTCTCCATCATGTTCTCCGGCTATTTGTTAACTTTGTCTCGTTTGTTAGAGATGCATTTCGTGGGTACAGAGAGATTGAACTAAGGTGAGGTGGAAAACCAAAACAATGAGCTGAAAGACCCTGAAAAACACCATCAAGCAACTCCCCAGTATCTTGAATTAGCTTCTCCATGCCTGGTAAACACCTACATCTTTTTAACTTCATGAAAATCAGTCAACAGCACCAAAAAGTTCTACCACTGATGCAGTGTTTGTTGCTGCACACGTGTCCCACTCTGATTTCAGGCCAGTCACACAGAGTGAGGTAAGAAAAGGCCCCTGAAGACAGATTAAGTCTGAGAAAATCTTCTCCGGAAGATCGACAGATGGAGCCGACCTGGTGGTCCTCTGCTGGGACCGAGGCAGAGAGAGGTCTGGGGGGGGGGGGGGGGGGAATTGTATTTCTGGCTGCATACGTAAACATGTGCCCGTGTGTATGTGTGCGTGTGTGTATTTTCACACAAGGTTGAGTCTGTGTGTCTGTGTCACGCCATCTTCTTTCTGTGCTCGCTCAGGCCACACATGTACCTCTTTGTCTGTGTGTTTTGGGTGTCAGGCTCTTGACGCTTTAAGCCTTTTCCCCTTTATGCTTTCAGGAAGACGGCAGGACCCTAGGCCTTAACCTGTCCCACACACACACACACACACACTCGCACACACACACACACACACACACACACACACACACACACACACACACACACACACACACACACACACACACATCCACACACCATCGAGCTCAAACAGCAGCCCTGGGTGTCATCTATTCCCTCTCTGAGTTCAAAGTCCAGCAGAACAATGAGGCACAATTAGGAGCTTACAGGCCTTACGCTGCCGGCTTTACAAATAGTGACAGAGTAGCACACACAAAGTACTTCTGTCTTTCTATTAATGTCTCTTGTTGTCTTTTACTAGTCTTTACCAAAGAAGGTATTTTAGGCAAGGTAAGTTTATTTATACGGTATCATTCAGAGACAAAGCAATTCAAATAACAAGACATAAGACCAACAATTAGACATTAAGAAGACATTCAAATTAAATCCTATGAACAAGGCCAATCACAGAGAAGGAGATAATGAATATCAGGGAGATAACAGTGTGATGTAATTCTTCCTAATCACTAATTTCATTGAATTTATTACTTTGAGGGAGACTTGACGGTCTATGAGGGAATGTGTTCATTTGATAATTGAGTAAAATGTATAAAACACATGTATTTAAAGATATATAAAATTTGTATTAAACTATTAAGAGCAATCAAGCATAAATCATTTATAAGAGTGCAACGTTTTTGATGTTAACCTGAATGTGTCAGACAAACGTCCTTACAGGTTTCCACCGACAAAAGTGATTCCTTCTTTGTTTTTGTTTGTTTTTGTTTAAGAAAGGATTAAAAGCAAATCATGTTTTTTCTTTATATATATTTGTTTGATTGACAACATAAATCACTATATAAAGTTAATCATTGATCAGCTATTTGATTAATCTTTCATATCCGAGTAATTACTGAACCTTTTTATATTTTTGTGTAATTTTGTGTAATCCACACATACACTGACAATATACTGTATAATACACACATACCCTTCACATGCGTTTACAAACACACACACAGAGAACATCACCCCCTCCATCCATTAAGCACATTGTCCATGGTGTCCCCTCTGTCTGCGTCCCAGTCATTGTGTGCGTCCAGTGTAACTGGATACCAGTCTAGACTGACTGGCTACTGCCTCTAATCCTCAGAAACATGCAGCTGAATCAATCTGAAACCAGAGAACCGCCGGCCGTCGCCCCTGTTAGCAGCCTGACAACACAAACACTCATTTGTCAGGACAAACACAAATAAAAAACAGGAGTTATCATGTCGGCCTGATGACTTAGTGGTGTAGCAATAACTGTTGTAGTTGTGGTAGCTGTAATATTAACACAGCAGTAGCAACAGTGATTGTGGCCGAAGTGAATGACGATAACCACCACTCACAAAAAAAACTACAGCTTCAAAAATAACTCACCGATCATTGATTATATATCGTGAAGCTCATCTTCTCAAATGTGAAAATTGTCGCTAGTTTTGTGTGAATTGGCAAATCTGCAGCCTCTTCAACTATCCACATGGCGGCTTCCAAATGTAACAATAGAAGATGATTATAGATGAAAACATGATATAGGACATGCAGAGGAATGTTGATTGGAATTTACCAGAACTGATTTTCCTACTTGCCCATTAACAACACACATGTCCAGCCTCAAACAGCTGGACATGGGATTTGTCATTTAAATTATACTTTTCTGAATTATCTCTGCCAAAGTTGTATTCGCTGTCGGCAATTAAGTACATCTGAAACCTAACCAAAGCAAAAGGAACATGGCATCAGGAAAAGTATTTTCTGCCGGTGGAGGGATGAGCAGTGTCATGTTTGGCAGATGATACCAAGTCCGAACAACTCATGACGATTGATTTTGTCACTTCAAAGCAGCGACGGCTTCACGCAGGAAATCCAACCACTTCAGAGGGATGTTTCATCAAAATCAAACCGATTGAAAAGTAAAAAATGTTGACGAGCAGAAACACATGGTGAGAAGGCCACAGGTGACCAATGTCAGCCATGTCTAGACCTCGTGGAGTTTTTCATTTCATCTTTATGGCCACGTTCGTTCTCATTCTGCAACATGACAGTGAGGGATGATGGGAGGAGAGCAGGGCGGGGATGGAGCAGATGGTCTGACAGTCACACATGGTGAAATGTCTCTACATCTTCACCGCGTTGTCATTCGTCTTTTGGCTTTTTTCTCTCCGTCCGTGTCTCTAAGTATCTGTCCTAAGATGAATCTGTTCCAGAGGAAGATCATTAGTTTTTCAACTAAGACCTCAGAGCCACAGACATGCATTCACTAAGAAAGAATGAAATAATATTGTACAACAACATGGATTCATTTTAAAGACAAAGGGCAAAACATGCAACAAAATCACAATTAATTGTAAATATATTATAGGAATAAAATAGGTCAAAGTGTGTTTGTTGTTTTCATGCATTGCCTTATTTTCCATTACACATGCATTTAAAGTAAAAGATTGCTAAAGCAAAAGCAAACCTGGCAGTTATTTGTCATAAAATATGTGATACCTGCTTGAGACAAGACAAAACCCCAAAAACTTTATTAACTATAACAATATTCATCATGATCAATAATAAGGCCTTATGGTTTACAACTTCACCCACCAGAATAAACTCACGACATTTGTTTGTATTGTTTATTTGCTACTAAACCTGATGTAAACAAGCACTGTGGTTCATAAATATGGAAGACATGACAGCTGCACCAAAGTGAAGCCAAATAATCTTGATTGCCCCCTTGTGGCTGGAAGCAGTATAGCTCATAAACCCTGCCTCTTCCATGTTAGTGGATAGAACATAGACCAAAATAAAAAGTCAAAATATGCATCAAATGGGCAAAAATTTGTTTCTGTCGTCTAGGCTACTTATCAGACTTGAATTTGTTCAAACAACAGCTGAGACTGACTCACGATTGGTCAAGAGCGTGAATCGGCGGACCTCGATAACATAGCTCCATCCCCCGATTGCAGCTGCGCAGACTCCGCCTCCAAATTACGTCAGAAGTGCAAGATGACATCATCCGTCCATCTTTATTCAGAGTCAATGCTGTGGACAGACACTAGAGGTTTTCATGTTGTGACAAAATAGACCAGGTCACAGACCCCGTGGATGAAGACTCTGTGACACAGAGCAGAGAATTTGAATTTTCAAAAGGGAAACATACTTTGAGTCTTTTTTTTTCCAATTGGAGTCGATTTGAGACACTTCAACACACCCCTCTTATGATGCACAGTAAATGCTAACTACTCCATGTCAGCCATGTCACTGTCAAAGTCCGAGAATCCACAAAGTCTCCAGGGTGCGTTCCCAATCTTTTCAAGAGATGTTTAGATATTTCATGAAAACAGAAGACAAGCCGACTGACTGACTGATTAATATTACAATTCATACCCTGATCATCTGAGGGCTGCTCTCTGTCCACCGAGCCCACGATGACAACGAGATACTGTCTATGCAGAGAAGTGTAACACACTATACACCCAGTTTCGACTTCCCTCCTCACAAAGAACACATCATGGCCTCAGAGGATTGAGTTGTGTTTACACTATGACGCCCTCCCATTTCCCCCCATCTCGTGTCAGCCGGCCATCCCCGCCTGTTTTAGCTGAGGACAGCTTGTTTTTCACTGTATATCCTCCGCCAGCAGCGCGGCTCCAGCTCGTTCCCCGGGCGGAGATGAAAGCGCCGGGGTCAGACGTGTATATTTGACTGAAGGGGGCGAC
This sequence comes from Pleuronectes platessa, assembly GCF_947347685.1. NCBI lineage: Eukaryota > Metazoa > Chordata > Actinopteri > Pleuronectiformes > Pleuronectidae > Pleuronectes > Pleuronectes platessa. Next base: position 10,522,617 of record NC_070640.1, on the reverse strand, counting down.
CACTCTGAGCCAGTCAAGATAAACCAACACTGCCTTCCTCCCTCTGCCCTCCCTTACTCTTCTTCCTCAAGCCCTCCGTCTATCCATCCATCCTTCGCCTTCTAATTTCCTCAAACCCCCCCTAGTCCTCCCTCCTCACTTCAAGGCAGGTCAGTTTATTTTAATTTAATATGGTTTACGGATAAAAACAAGCAACATAAAACCTTGAAAATGTTACAACAGATTTATCCCCTTTTTTCTCACTGTTGTTTCAGCATCAGAAGGTTTTTGAAAACACTTCCAGGAACATTTCAAGTGCCTCATTTTCATTCTTTATGTTCGTTTTCATGCTCCATACATCTGCAGTCTCAAGGTAACAATGGTTGTATTTACAGTCCATGCTGTTTCAGATTAGATAGATTAGATTTTTAATTGACACATGCATCTCATTTGCTTTTTTATTCAAACAAACTAAAAGTATGATGTAAGTTTAGTATGCTGTATGTGTCTGTCCAACAGCTTTTCAGACATGAAATCCAAAAGATTACCAGTAAAAATTGGTTCCAGACATTTTCTGGAGTTTTCCTTTCTCATATGAGGAATGCAGTGGGAGCTTGTCTGGATCAGATGCGTTCACAACAACAGGAACATACCTGGAACCTTCAGGCGAGACCACATCACGTTTTTGTCTGTAGGAGATTGACAGCGACATCGATCCAAATCGCCCAACGCTTAATGACTTCTTCATTTGCACCTTCTTCACATCCGCTTCATGTTAGTTACATCATCCACTCACTCGCAGGACATTTTCCTGCTGTATTCTCACATGGTCACGCAGACATTTTCCTGATATTTTACTCGGGGACTACTACAAAAAGTACCTGAAAAGTTCAGAAGCAACTGACCCGGACATTTACGTTCACAGATACATACGTGCTGGGAGATTTCAGGGGAAACGTCTGGACTTCGGTGCATCTCTGAAAACAGCTTAAGAAAATAAATCATCTAACACTTTCAAATCTATTTAATCTCAGTCTTAAACTCACAGGTTGGTGGCTGCATTATCGTGATAAAACTGATCATCTAATGATGTACTGCAGACCCTCTGCTCAGTGTATAGGGTTTATTTATATTCAAATGTTTCGAGCTCCCTAAAGGAATGTGTATGTACGTATTTCAAAGGATGGAAACACTGCTGCTGTTTTCCATAGAGACAGAAGATGTCTGTTTAAAAGTGGATCCAACAGGTGTAAGAATTCAGCTGCTCATTGCTGAAGATGCTCTTCATCATCTGTGTGTTACATAGGAAACTGAACAGCAGCTGCTCCTGACACACATCATCTCACAGCTGCTGCACTCACAGTCACTGAGGACGCTGCTACACTACGTCTGTGTCTTCTACCATCACTGTGAGCGCTCACAAAGAGGAAGTAGATAGACACACACAGACACACACACTCAGCTTCCTCTGTTTGATTGACTACAGTTCAAAACAGTTGTTACAAAAACACATTTATATGTTCACTTATACTGTAATCAGTGGGAAATGTTTACAAAGTGCTCACACACACGAGCACTTGTACTATATGTATACAAAGATAAAACACAAACACAATATATACATGCACAAACACATATAATATACATACCCCTCTACTCAGGACTCAGCAGCATGATTATGCACACACACACACACACACACACACACACACACACACACACACACACACACACACACCATAGAGCCGAGGTCTGGGTCAAGTGCTGTATTTGAAACAAACACTTCAGTTGAGAAGAACAGGCTGATAAAGAGCTGAATGAAGCTTAGTCAGATTATATCTGTCATGTGTTCTGTGTGTGTGTGTGTGTGTGTGTGTGTGTGTGTGTGTGTGTGTGTGTGGTGCCCTGCAGATAGCTGTATGTATTATTGAGCAGATACCTGATAGTGTCACAGTTCTGTCATACATGTTGAATAATGAATCAAAGAAAAATATATATAAATATAATATATATGTCAACATCCTGGCTGAGTTAAATTACAATTTTGTACCAAGTTTTCTCAAGAGTGATGCTCTTTAAAGTATATTGTTATAAATTTTTTATTTTTTAAATGTTTCTTTTAAATTTAGATTTTAATGAGCAAAACACAAATACATTTCCATGCATTGCAAAAAACTCAAGATTCAATCACACTCAGTGAGACTACAATGACCAACAGGAAGTAAAACCATGAGGGACTAAATGGAGGACAAACGAGAGGAGCATCAGACTCAGTGAATCCAAATCCCCCCCCCCCCCCCCCCCCCCCCATCACCCACCAGAGCCAACTCATTGAGAACTTGCACTGTTTGTAATTAATGCTCAATTAAACTTGACATGGTCGCCCCAAATCCCCTGTAAGGGAACAGATTAGTCTGCACAGCTGGTCCACATTGGCTGTGCAGAGGCGGCCACTAGAGTTACCTTGTTAAGGTGCATTCCCTCCACAATGACAGTATTTATGAGATTTGTTCTGATGGACCCACAGAGAGAGACAGAGAGAGAGAGAGAGAGAGAGAGAGAGAGCGAGAGAGGAAAGCTTTAAACAAACTGTGGTAACTTCCCCATTTGATTACACCAGAGTAATCACTGAAACTTTGTGTGAGCGCACGCACCCACACACACACACACACAGAGACAAACACGCACGCACACATTGATGAAAGAATCCAGGGAATCCATCTGCAGATTATTCATCTGAGTGTCTATTTACTTCTTATTAACAACACATGGCATCTGAGGAGGGCAACTGAAGACACAGGGGCTGAAGATGAAATGCACTGACGGAATCTGGGCTGCGATGCTATGTGTGTCAGTGTGTGTGAGTGTATGTGTGTGTGTCAGTATGTCAGTGTGTGTGTGTGTGTGTGTGTGAGTAAACAGGGGCCTTGCTGAGGTCTCACGGGGCCTTATATGCGTTGTGGAGGTGATGAAGGCTTTGTCCTGACTCTCTCAGTGTTTGCTGTGGCAGTAGATGAGCAAACAGAGGCTGTGACACTGACCGGTCTGTGGGGGAGAGAGTGAGCTCATTTGACTCTAATGCTGATGAATATCGTTCATCCGCCTCCACTACACTGTAAAACAACTGTTAGATTTACTTTTGTCATGGCTTTAATGTGTCCAAAGCATTCATTCATTTTTAATCACCGAAAAAAAGATACAGCTTTTTTTTTAAATATACCCTTAGTAATATTCTCAAATGAAAGCTAGGAAGTGTCGAGAGGCACAACAATGTTATTGAATATTAAACATTAGTAATTTTTACATCCAAATTTCTTGGATTTTTTTTTTTTCCAACATTACTACCTCATTAAACTTTGTTTAGGATCTGGACAAAATTGCACTTTATTTTCAATATAAGAATAATAAATATTGGATGTTTTGACATTTTCACAGATTTCTCAGAGAATAATTCTTGGATCTTGATTAAACATATCAGTTATATTTAGGGGAATGATATTCAACAGTGTGTCAAAGTAAAAATCTAGATTTAGCAGATTTAAATGTGGTTGCATATGGTGACTGTCGGGCCTTTGCGGAGGTAAACGCCTTCACGGCTGCTAATTTGATGTCTAGTTAGATTCCAGACTCAAAATGGTTAATATTTCCCCTCCATCTCCTCCTCAGTCAGGATTGACCTGCGTTCACCTGGAGTACATTCCAATGTGTAGTTTAATATGCATACCTGTGCGTGTGTGGTGTTTGTCGAGGGGTCTTGGGCGTTGTTGACTCTTGGTGAATGGTTCACTCCTGGCGAAGTGTTGCGACAGGTACTGCAGCAGCCTGATCCTAAAGCCGTGCGCTTATCACAGGGAAAATCACCACGACAAACACCTCGGCTGTCGGTTCATGGGGGAATCTGGTGTGACCATTACTACTCGCTGCGATGGTGTCACAGCAGAGGTGACACACGCTGGTTACTGATAAATGTAATGACCTAGAAGTCAAGGAAGAAGCTCTTTTAATAATTAAACATTGGTGAAAAACACGTGTTTCTATTTGGAGGTTCATCAGTTCAACATTCTTAACTCCGATAGAGAGCAACAGCACAAATACAGTAAGCGTGTGTGTGTGTGTGTGTGTGTGTGTGTGTGTGTGTGTGTTTGTCTAAGTACTCTATATGCTGATGGGTTCTCTCATCACAGCCCCGTGTGGAGCCTGCTCTCGTGTTTGGAGGGTGATGAAGTCCAGCGTGTTTGCATGTCATGAAGGAAACAACAAACCCTATTTTCTAAACCAACAATCCAACAGCGTTCCTGCAGAGAGGACTTAACTCTGCCCGCCTGAACTCTGCAACCTGCTAAAGATGGCAGCATGCTGGGCTGTCAGTAATATAGGTTGTTTAATACAAGTACAGATGAGGGCAGCTTCAACGAGCAACCTCAGTGATTTTCATGTTCTATAAATGACTACACATCAAAATTGAAAGCGCATCCGTAAGAATGTAAACTGACAAACTAGTTCTGTAACTGTTCATCCTACAATATTATATAAAGTCAAAAAGTTTCTGAACACGGTTTTCTTAAAGGCTGATGGCTGTTTGATCTTAGTAAAGAAGTCAGTTTGTTAACATGCTTCTCATAACACCACAGCCTACAGCTACTGTCCATACACCATGTTAACAAAATGCAGCCGCCACATTGTCTCAATATTTTGTCTGTGCATCACGGCCCTTACAGGAAGGTTAGCAGTGGACGTCAGGTTCGGAGAAGGCTGTCTGTCAATTGGGCCGCTGCCTCTCTGCCCAGATCCCTCCCGAGGTGTTAAAATCCACCTGACACGGGTGACATGTTAGCGTGACATGCGTGGCGTCAGGGGGAGACACGGCCCCGGGGCATCCGGCTGCTGCAACGTCTGAAAAACTTAAACACAGGGGCTGAAGTTATGTGTCATTGTTCGGGAGTGACGGGGGGGATGTTGCAATGTGAGTGTGTGTGAGCGTGTGTGGCCATTCAGAAAGTTAGCATTTGAATCAGTGTTTATAACCCTGAAGCCACAGCGTCAGCCTTAATGCTCAGATGTGATGTGAGTGTTTAATGGTCCGTGAGTGAATCCTTTCACTGAGAGTTATTGTTTTCTTATGTCATTTCAACCCAATGGCTGAAAACATTCAACTCACAGTGTTTTTTTAAGCCGAGTATGGATATTTTCATACAACACAGACGATATGCTGATTGGTGAGTTTGGCAAGAATTCAACATTTTATGCAGATTTCTCAGTTTCAGGCTTTGCTACTTATTGAGCTAGTTCAGCTTCACATTAGTTCTGGATTGACACAATATGAGGACAATCAAACTGATGCAGTAAGTCAATAGGTAAGCATGCTCAGATTTGCTTGTAAGCACTAAGCACAAAGGACATTGGAGGTTAAAGTCAGCAGTAGTTTGACAGGTGTTGAGTCACACGCCAAAGGATTAAAGGACAGATGTACATTTTGACCTGATGGAGGTGCTACACACTGTATGTTCAAGTCATCCTGAGGACAGCATGAACGTTGAATAGATGATATTTAATCTATAATGTGGTGAAAGCCATTGTGGAGAGGGTTCATTTACATCAAATTGACATCCTTAACTTCTATGGAATCGGTGTCACATTTCAAGTAGCCATGTCCTAACAAGACCTACAAGTTGTAAAAAGTTTTTTCCATTATGTTTAACACAGGGGCTTCCCACCGCTGTCACAGTCCGAGAGGATGAGTTTGTGAGTTACTGTTTTCCAGAGTCTTAGCAAGGGTGGGAATGTTGTCCTTATCTGATCTGCATGTTAACATGGAGGAAGCCCTTCACTGTCAGCGGCAGCTTGTGTAAACCAGGCGTGGTGCGCGGGACGAGAGGAAGTGTCAGCTCGTGTAGAGAGAAGGATTAAAAGTATTTTCATTTGATGCTAAAAAAGCTTCCAGGATATAATCAGGAGCTGACGCCTCAGAAAGCTTCAGTTTTTGAGTAAAACAAACTCTTTTTTGTTTTATGTGACAATTTGATGAAAACAGATGCAGAATCAGCATCATTAGAGATGAGGACATTGAGAAAATGTCCCTAATAAGAGCTGAAACTATTAACTGATGAAAAACTGAAAATTATTTTGATAATTCTGATGATCGTTACATCGTTTTTAAAGCTTAAAAAAGCATTGTAAAAATATTACTAATACTTCTACTGATAAAATAATAGAAAGTAATGATAATAATAATAATAACAAAGCTTTTATCTGGTTTTCTTTGTCCTCTGTGATGTTATCAATCTTTGAAGCCCAGAAAAAAGGAACTGTTTAGATGGTTGTTGGGCAGTTTATTCTACAGTTACATTGAATCTAACGTGTTTGAGCCTGAGCGGATACTCCTGAGTAAATGAGGATGTTTAAACATGATGTGAGTCATCTGTGTGTTTTCACAAATCCTTTTTATTCTCTGTTTCAGATGAGGATTCTATCCTAGGACAATCTCACTGTTCAGACAATAACTGGAAAGTACCTTAAGAAATTACAGTTTAGTGTAAATTGGTGTCTTCAATTTAACTGATCTATAAACCAATGGGCTTGTGGGAAAGAAAAGATCAGAGTTAGAAGAGATCCAACCTTATTAGACAGACACTGCGTGTTTCGAGCTTTATCTCCCTTCTGAGATCCTTCAAGTGGTGTTTGCTGCATAGATAATTACTGTGGGCGACTCTCTGATCTGTGTAAAGGGGCATAAAACAGAACAATCAGCTCCTATAGGTGAGCGCACAAGTTCAGAGCTGATATGTGAGAAACACTGGCCGTAAAAACATCCCATTGTTAAGTAAAGGTATTGTTGTATGATATATATTATTATTCAATTATTTAATTTACAACTGACACCTGACACCTCTATAAAACCCCTCAGAAACTATCTTGTATCTAGGTCGTTTAGTTAGTTTTTTTATTTGACATAATTCCAAATATTAATAATAACAAGCAGGAAGTGATTTCACCTTCAGATTTTGTTGTGCTTTCACTCAAATTGCCCCCGCTTGTGCTTGGATTAGCTCTGCTGGTGCTCAAACTGGGGACTTGCACTCAGAGATGTTCTTGCTTGGACAGTTTTTCCATCTTCAGATCTTCATCTCAGGCAGCTTGTGCATGTGTGAAACATCAGCTCTCGGATTTCTCTTCCACTCTTCGATTCGTTTTCTTTTGCGCTTAATATGTGACTAAATAAATACCTTGCTCTTGATAAAGACAGGAGAAAAAACATACAATATTAAGCTTTGTTTCATTCAATTTGTCCATGAATCTCCATGAAAGACAATAACACAAATAGAAACAAAACGGCCAATGCTGGGAAATTATTAGTGTTCTTTTTATGTCTGAAATTGCCTCCATGTCGCAAGTGAGGTCGTCTCATCAGGAGGAAGAAGAGGAGGAAGAGGGGGGTGTGAAGGCTGCGGCCTCCTCCCTCCTCATCCCTCGTTAGTTAGGAATTTGTTTACCCTCCGTCTAGAGCCGTGACCTGTAATGGACCACGAAGCCCTCTGGTCAACACAGGATTACCCAAGAGCCTCTCCTCAGGGCGAGGACCCTTACACACACACATACACACATGCACACACACTTCACACTGGGTGATAGGCCGCCTAAGCCCCACTGATAACAACCATTACTAATGGCAATTAGCCCATTAGATCCTTGTTAATGCCCAATGACTTGGAGATAGTTTAGGTGAATGAATCTGGGAGGATTTGGTCAACGTGGCCTATCTCGCTCTGCCCTCTTTGTCCTCTCTGTCTCTGGGGAGCAGATATGAGTCCCTGTTCAAACAGCAGCAGACGACCATTTCCTCATAGTTTGCCCGCTGTGATGTGGTTTTAGGAAGTTGGTTGATGAGTGCTTTGAAATTTATGACATGTCAGAATTTAGATATGACCACGGGCAGAGAGAGGTGCTAATTCTTATGTTTGACTTGGGAAATAATTGTTCCTTCAGCGGTTAGAAACCAGACACAGAGGTGGGTTAATTCGGTATTAAACTGGGATTAAGTTCATTGGAAATTAGCAGAGACACCCATATTATCTGCAACCACATAATGAAATCATTACCGAGAAATAAATCAACTCAAAGCAGCAGATCACAGCCACTTTCCAACTCCTAACGCCGATTTCCATTTTTAACAATTACCATTTAGAATACACAGACAGTGACCACGCTGCTGAACACCAGGAGCCAGACTAGCTGAGTATCTAAGTACCTGAAGCGTAAGTGGCAATCTTTAAATTGTGTTGCCTCGTGCAGGGTCTCTCCACCTCAGGCCCCATTTGTGTTAATCCTGCACTGTTTCCCCCCCCGCTGCCACCACCTGAGGCCTCTGTGTGGGAGATAGGACGGCCCAGGGATGGTATGAAGGCTTGGAGGGAAGCCCAAACACTGCTAAGAAAACTCACCAGCCTCCTTTTTTTTTTCTCCTTTCTTTCTTTCTTTCTCTCTTTCTTTCTTTCTTTGCATCCCTCCTATGTGCAAAGACAACACACACACACATACCTGTTTGATGAATGGGAGTTTCTGCCCGGTTTACTCTGCAGTGAAAACGCCTTGGAGTGACTCATTCTGCATGCAAAACATACATTTAAAAAAAAAAAAGAAGAAATGAATGAAAAAGGAGACAAAAGAAAAGTGTGTAAATGTGGAAAGGGGGACAGAGCTGTATTTGCACATTTACTTGCGAATTTGGCCGATCTGCCCCGTTTCAGGGCTTTTTTCAAATCTTTGCTCTAATAATGTCCCCACAGATCGATTTCTGTACAAAGAAGCACTATTAGCCAAGACATATCTCTGCGTTGTTCTCATCCCCCTCTCTAATGTGTTTTCGGCCAGAAGGTTGACAGAGGTGTAAGGCTTTTGTGTATTTTTTTTCTCACTCTCCGTCGGCGTCTCTTCTCCTCCTTGGTCATATCTTTGAAGGCTCCCAGTGCACCTCTGGATCAGCCCTATTTGTTTTAATTGCCCCGGACTGTAACATTACTGTTTGGGTCCAAATTTTGAGCCATAAACCTTTAATTAATTAATTAAATCCTCAAAGACTGCTCTCATGCTGCTAAAGCTTAGAAGTTTAACTTTAAGTTTAACAAAAACACATGAACCTTTTTTTAGAGACACGCTATATGACATACTGTTTTAATTACTGATTCATAAACATATAAGCAGCAGGGGGGCCTTTTAAGTACTTATTACACTAGTTAAAAACATTTTATAGATGAATCATATGTTTTATAAATAATAAATATCTGATTCCCAGCTAGTTCAGTATTCAAATTAAAACTTTTTATACACATCATATAAGTAAACAGAGCAACCATTTCTTCAAAAACACATTGGATTCGAACAATCTCAAATCGAAATACTTGAGCAAACTAGTGCCTTTAATTTACACTGGATAGTAATTGAGAAAATGTATTTGACAGTTTTCCAGTCCTATGACCTTATATATTATAAGTTATTGTGTTTATCAGGTCACGACTTTCGAGCAGACCACGTGAGTTCTGTTAGAGACATCGCGTTTGAGCATGATCTACGTTACGAAACGAGCCGTGCGAATCAGTATAGACGTGTTTCCTCAGCAGACGTTGTGACGTAAAGCGTCTGGTTTCAACCCTGTGACCCAACTTCACTTAGAGGGGTGGCGGTGGGGGGTGGAGGAGTCGGGGCGGCGGGTGACAGCAGCCCTGTGACGTGGATGCACCGATGAATTGTGGGACGTCTGTGTCGAGACGGGTGGGACGGTTGCGCAAAGTCAACTTCTGCGTGGGGAAGGGAGTTACCCTTTAAAACGCAGCCCATTGGAAAAACAAGTTGGGTCTGAAACAAAGAGCAAACCGGCGCGGATGAATAGGTGGCCTGCGTGTGTTTGGCAGGGCGGGGAGTGGCGAGTGAGACGCGAGAGAAAAATGCCGTCTGACATTTTCTACAGTGGAAAATTTTGATGTATCACGTAAAACCATTGCAAAGCTTTTGTCTGAAAAAAAACAAAAAACATTTTCAAATAGGACGAGTTTAAAAAGAGCAAAGTGGAGCTTAAAGGTTAAGCGGCTCAAACGCTGGAGGTTTTGGGAGAATTAAAGATGAAAACCTAACTGACAGAGGGAAATGACAGCACAACAGCTCGGCGTGTACGTTCCCTGAAGGAGATGTATGCAAAACCCCTGCACGGTGGCCTTGTCATTCAGCCAGTTAGAACACTTAAAGTCACGATCGGCTTCCCTGTGTACACCGTCCTGAGATGAAACCAGCACTGACAAGGAGAAAAATGTTTTTCGAACAAAGCCCTACAGTATGTGAGAGCAGCCGTGGGTGCTGCTCTGTTTATCGAAGGACTCAGCTGTTGTCAAAAAGACGGATAGTTGCTCTTTGTCAACACGATTGTGCGTAATGACCCTTATTATTTATTTGGTTTCTACCATGACTACAGTTGGAGAGGCTTGATGTATTGGGGATTCTCCGCTCGCTCTGACAACGCCGTTCCCCTGAATGACGAACCCAGTGTTTCGCCAGGATGCCGCGCTGCATGAGAACCCAGGCGTGAAACGTGCTAAGGCAACAACGGCTAAGCAGGGCTCTGCGTGAGGCTTTGAAGTGCCTTTCACCAGGAGATTATCGACGGGAGGGGGTGAAAAAAAAAAGATGCCTTGACTCTAACACACAGTCGGAAACATTTTTTAAAACAGGTCCAGTGATACGCACATAATGAAGTATTAATAAAGGTAGTACACTCAAAACTAGGCCTATAAAAACTAGAGCCGCCAAGTTTATTTAAGACTGAGATTAAAAAGATTTGAGAGGGTTACATGGTTTATTTTCTTTAGCCGCAGACATGCAATGAACTCCAGACATTTTCCTGAAATCTTCCAAAGGAGTTTTACATGAGGACAAAAATGTCTTAATCAATCGCTACAGAACTTTTCCGGAACTTTTTCCTAGAAGCCCCCTTGTAAAACGTCCTGAGATAGTCCGGATGAGCCCATTGTGAGAATAAAGCAGGAAAATGTCCGGGAAATTCACAGTGAGCAAGCGGGTGTGTTTTGGTGACGTTTCTAATACATGACGGACAAGACACTGGAAACATTGGTGTCGATATGATGTCGGCAAAAACACGTGATTTCCAAAGCTGAATTAACAAGTCATGTCCTGCTTCCAGCATGATTTACCTAGGTAGCACCTCTTGCCGGACAATTCCCAGTTGTTGTGAACACGTCTGACACGGACAGTCTCCTGCTGCTTTCTTCATATGTGCAAATTTCAGGTAAACTAGACTTAATCAAGTTCATATTGAAACAGCTCTTCAAACCCACTTTTTCAACACATGTGATCTAAGTTTAACCTTGTGAAGCTTGAACGTAACATAAGATAAGAATACAAATCATTAAAGCTGCTCAGAAAGTCATCAAAGCCCAATTTCTTCCACACACCTCATGCGTTCAGCCGACATGACACAAGAGAAGAACTCTGTTAAACCGCCTGAATCGCTGACATTACATGCAGCCGTTAATAAAGAGTTCAAAGGTCAAAACGTCAATGCCCTGGTCGGAGTTTGAGTTGTAATATTTCTGTGCAGGTATTTCGCTGTCAGGTCTGACGTGACGTGATGTGTTTCACCGCGATGTTTCATCACCGCAAAGTGAGGCAGAGATGTTCGTCTGAGCAGAAAACTCTGGTCTGAAGCGCAGAGCGGGCTTTGATGTGAGCCTAATATGGCTTGTAAAAAGGGGATCCTGCACTTTGAAGTGTTGCCTGATGCTGTCCAGACACAACTTTGTGTGTGCCTGTGTGTGTGTGTGTGTGTGTGTGTGTGTGTGTGTGTGTGTGTGTGTGTGTGTGTGTGTGTGTGTGTGTGTGTGTTATCCCACAGTTATAAAAAGTGATGTAAACATTGAGGGGAGATGCCTGGAAAAAGAAAGAGAGACACAGAGAGAGAGAGAGAGACTGAGAGAGGGGGGAGAGAGAGAGAGAGAGAGAGAGAGAGAGAGAGAGAGAGAGAGAGAGAAGCTTTAAACACAAACTGCGGTAACTTCACCATTTTTGATTGTCATAATCATTCACCAAAACCATCCCTCCAAGAAGCCTTGGAAATCTTAGGACTTAGGGATTGTGTCCACAAACAGCTGCAATAGAAGTCATTTTCAGTGAGTGATCATTTCTGCAACACAAAAAACGTGTAATAATAATTCCGCATCACAAATAACTTGGTTGCTAGTGACAACCACTATAACTTTCATCTCTACTATCGTCGGCAGTGATGATAAGGAAAGTCCCGCCCCCTTCTTCATCTTAATTGGTAGAGAGAAGTTAAATGGACCAAACTCAGCGAAGTTCCAAAGGCAGAATTTAGAAGAACTAGATCTGCTTAAACACAGAGTGAATTTTTGTACAGATGATGTTGAGCGAGTCAACACTGAACTTCACATGATTTGTACAAAAAAATAGACGTTGCCAGCAATAAAACGATTGCTCAAGACATCCAGCACATTTCTATATCCAGAAATGTAAACCTGTGAGCTGTTGACTAGATATACATTTATTCAATTTGAAAGGCAAACAAGTCAAATTTCACTCAACATATTTAAATCGTCCTGACATTAGTAAGAGAAGTTAGTTTTTCAGATAAAATATACTTGTAAATTGCATATTACATGTCACATTAATCTCTTACCAGTAACATCTTAATGCCTGAACCAGTTGCTATTTTTGTTCTTTTACACACTGAATGTGTGTTAAATACACCTGGCCTCCTTTCACTGTGTAATCAGCTCAAACAAAGATAAAGAGCAGTTACGACAGACATAAAACCTCCAAAGACCTTTAGATAACACATTAAAATGGGAGGAACGAGGCCTCTGCTCCGTTTCTTCAGACTTAGCTGCCTGTTGTGTATAAAAGTGACAAGACTTTCAAAGCGTATATTACATCAAGCAGTCAGTTAACAATTAGTCTTTGGCATTTGGGAAATTAAACAATAGATAAAATACCTTCAGCTCACAAAACGTTTTAAAAACTCAACATGAGGAGAATAAAAAGGTTGATTCCTGCAGCATTGGTGTGTGGTGCAGAGGAGCAGGGGGCTGGAGAGTGTAGATCATGGTGTTAGTGGGGAGGAGGTCAGGGCCAGTGCATCTAACTCTTCTGCTGATTGTTATGAAGGGCCGTGTGTCAGCATCCATCTGACCACTTTATAACTCTTGGCTGTTCCCTGCGCCTCTCCTGCAAAAGGCCCTAATGCATTCTCTTTGACCCCGCTGGTGTAAATCAAATATCTGGCCTCAGATCTTGCGGCGCTGCACAGGGGTGTGTGCGTGTGTGCGTGTGTGTATGAGAGAGAGACAGAGAGAGAGTTGTGTAAGGTCTGAAACAGACACAGAAAGAAAGGCAAAGAGTCAAAATGTATGCATTTAATTGATGTCATTATATTTCCTTATTTCATAACAGTTTGTTTACACAATCCTTCCGTCCAATGAAATTCTCAAGCTCATAAAAGATGTGATGTCACAGGTCTGATGGGGATCATTGCTTGTAGACTTGCAGCAAACAAGGTGATAGCGCTCCACTAAGATACTGACCTCTGTATTTCAAATAATAAATATAAACAATCCATAGAGTGAGGTGGTTTAAAGAAAGAAAGCCTTTTACTGAATTAGGGGCAAGGAAATACACAAATGAACATTAGTACTCTTACCTGCCCCTATCTTTATGTCGCTTGGCCATCTGAATAAATTTGCATCATCAAGGTAAATCAAAGGTAAACCCCGACCTGCATGTCAGTCAGAGATGGGCCCATCACAGTCAGTTTACAGGCTTCAGTTGAAATGAATGGGAGAGTGAGTTCACGTCCATCAGTGCTGTAGAGTGACTGCACCTTGATTAATGGACGAAGGGAAGTGCATGGCAGTTCGAGATTTGATTAAAAATAGGAGCTTTCTTTTTCCTTATTCCATTATTCATGCTCTTTTAGTTCTGTTTTCCGTATCCAGCAACAGTTGAGAAAAAAATGATGTGGCTGAATGCTCCCCTGGTGTTTGGTGCTGAGTAGATAGTTAAAAATTAAGCAAAAATGATGGGGATGAGAGCTACGAGAGTCAACAAACAGGGTGAACACACACTACAATTTTCTTTAAAACCCAGCGGAACGGCAGAGCCGAGTGATAATACCACTGCTGTTTTATCACTAAGAGTGACACCTTGCACAAACAAGTATTATGAAAACATGGCTTTATGGCTTTAAAAGTTTGCTGCAAAAATCCATGGCTTTCCCAAGTTGGTACGTTGGTGCTAGCTTCACTGAGATGCAGCATTCCCATTCATTCACAGTTAGCATTTATAAGTACTGAATGTTTATGCCGCGTTCCATTACACCTGCGAGCTCAGCCCCCGGAATGACGTCACACTCATATAACCCCGAGTTGATAGCGTTCCAGTTGCACAGGAACAACGATTTCACTGTAGTAAAGCGTCCACAGACATTCATTGGACAGTTCTATGTGTAGGACAAATGTAATGTGAGAAATGGTAAAAACAGTAAAAACTACAAAAGTCAAGTACTGCTGATATATATGGAGCGGCCATCTTGGATTTCAAAGTCGGGGGCTATGAGGTTCCTCCTCCCACCTTCCACATCAACTTGAGGGGGCATCATTACTTACTATATTACTTTGCTGATGTCTATTTTTTGACCAGGGTCTTTGTGCGTGTAAAACTGCAAATTTATCTGTTGTGGGACCAATTAATATCTTATCTTATCTTATTTTACTTTATTTTACAGGTGAAGTCAGTTTGCAATGTTGAAATGCTTCAAATGTCATGAACGGAATAGAGGGCAGCGGCAGGTCCCCTTTCCTGTGTGCAGCTGCAGAATTAGGAGGCAGTATCGAGAACAGGGCAAACAGATATTCAGCTTCTGTTCCAACCCAACATTCGATCCGTCCACCAATGTCACCTTCATTTCCCGGCCAAAGAGAAAGAGGAAAGCTCTTACCTGGAATTAAGCAACAGATAGAAGATGGTTTACAAATGGAAGATGTTTTTTATCAGCAAAGAAACCACTGATTAATAAAAAGTAATGAGGGTCAAGAAGTTGTAGATTTTTTGGCTCCCTTAAATGACAGCTCATTAAAATAAGCACTCGGGCATTAATAATGACATATAATAAAACACAGCCTGTGTGAATGTGGAGATAGAAATAGCTGGGTACACTGCTGGGCTTTAAGTTTGGGTGTGTCTAATAAGAGCTCACAGTAGCTTTAAACACTTCTGAGCAAACATGTCGGACACGCAAAATCCCTTCATATACAAACATATACAGGACTTACTCCTGCGACAGGGAGGCAACTGGGAACCATCACAACAACAGCACACAGCCTGTATTAACAGTAATACTAATAATAATGAGAATAAGAACTCTTCCTGTGAGGGTGGATCCTATATGATTATGTGCGTGATTGCCGGAGAACTCTGCTCTCAGCATTCCCAGCATTCCCATGTAGCTCTTGACCCCTGACAGCCTTAAATTATTAACATTCCCATATGGGTCTAAATCCCCTGATCGCTGCTTGCAGCTACGTTTTTCATGTTTTTCATATTACCATCAGAATTGACACAGGAGATAAATATCTTATTTATAAACCAAGGCCTGTGTGTGTTTGTGTTTTCAGCGTGTGTTCCTGTTTATCTGTCCTGAGAATATCTCCGTCGTTTTGCCGACTAAATTGTACTTTTACATCCTCCCTGCCTTGTTGTTTTCTCAGGGAGTGTGTCAGATCAACAGGGGGCAGTAGTTTGCCTCTTTCTGCTGCTAAAGAAACAGTAACTGGTCGCAAGTCTCTTGCTGCTTTTGTCTCCAGCAGCACAGATGACAGCACACACAGCCAAACTGCCCGACGGGTTATGAATGAGCTCCCATTCATCTCAATTAATCAGTGGGCCAAACCCATTAACTGTCAGGGAAAGGACGGGTTTGTCTCAGTAAGAATGACGGACTGCTCGATCGCTCAGATTCATCAGTCAAAAGAGCAGTGGAGGGGTTTTCGCTCAGAGCTGAGGGCCATGCCAGGTTCTGAGCTTAGACATGGATGATGAGTCGGTAAGAACGACTTCATCCTCATAAATAATACGTTGGAAACTTTCCAAAGTTAAATATCTTGTCCTAATATCTTGATTGAATCAAACCTCTAAACCCAAGTACAACAATGAAAAGAAAGTATGTACATTTATTCCGCCTTCTGAGGCACTTGATGTATATTTTGCTTGATAATAAATCAATACTGTACTGAGTCTCATTCATTTGACAGCCACTCTTTATTATACACTTTTAATTTGTCATCTTAAAAAATAACACATTATTATAGATAACCTTTTATAAGGTCATTAAAATTGCTACATCTATACCAGAAATGCTGCCTTCACATTAATGCATGTTTAAAAATAAATGCAGATAGAGTTTACTTTTCAAATGATGAACATTTCTGAACTTTACTTGGGTAAATCTTTCCAGGATTTGTGATGAAGTATTGCTACAACGTGGCAGTTCTTTCTTTTTTTGACTTGAGAATTTAAATTCTCATAATATGACAAAACACATATTTCAACACTAGTTCTATGATAAATTGCTGTGTTGTGATGTGATCTGATGCTGATATGAGTCTAAACGTGGACGTCAAATGTAAAACTCTCAGTCAGGCTTAAAAAGACGTCGACGTCTGAGTGACCGAACTTCAAACCCCCAAAGTCTCCCTCAAACAAAAGTAAACCTTTCTTTTTTCTTCTTTTCTTTTCATTTCTGCTCACTTTTCCTCCCTCCATAACAAACACCGCATAATGATTTTGGGTATCTAGTAGATCAAGCGGGGGGTTTTGCCGGCAGCTGTGCGTTGGTTGCGGGGAAGCCAAACCAAACGGAGAGGGGTTTGACGGGGGAGCCTCGGAGTCACCTCTGCCAAAACATACACCTAATCCTCCCAGCAGCGGCCAGATAGCGGCTCTCCAACGCACAAGACAGTTTAAAAATAGCGGAGGGGACAGAGGTCAAATCTACAGAGGGATTTAAGGCCTTATCATTATCACGGAACAGCAGAGCCGAGCGGCCCTGAGAAAGTGCCTCTGTGTCTCCCGGAGCTGGAGGCAGGACAGGGGGCCTCAGCATGACTAACAGCAGGCAGACACGGCCAGAGGAGACGCACACAGCCGCACACATTCAAGAGCTTTCACAGCCACATTTCTCTCAAGGTGAAAAATCAACGTTTTCTTTATTTGCTCATGTAGTTTTAAGCGTTGGCACATGGTTTAGTCAACTGATCAGAATTTCACAGATGATTGATATAAATTACAGAATATACATCTCTAAGTTCACATACATCTCAGCCCACAAGAGGTATGGATTGGCTAAAACAACAGTATATATACATTTAAAAAAAAAAAAAAAAAAATGTAAGTAGCTGCAAAACCACCAAACAGGCACCGGCAAACCTCCATTTGATCTAAATGTACGGTTATCATATGATACACAGACGATCATTTCACTGCTCTTTATATTTAGAAATAGATTTAAATTGCAGGATTGATATAAACCCTGGATTTTTTCTTTTATAAATGGATTCCCAAAATGTTAGGCCTGCTCAATCCAGTCAAGTGTGTGAGAACAAGTTTTTACCTATCGACGACAAAAGCTCCCTTCAGAAAAAACAGGAATTAAAAAAAAGCTCTTAGAGGTGTGATGAAAATAATGAATAGGAACAGTTTTTAAAGATAAGTCATTTCTCAAGCTTTTATTCAGGTACGGTGCCCTGACACCACACAGCATTGCTGTTGGGATAGAAAAGTCTCAGAAACAGCAGGTAGATCATCACAAAGACAAACTAACACAAACCCAGATTAAATGAAGGCCGACTGATTCACCACGCCCGTTTGCTCCTATGGACACTAACATAATTCAACTATTAAAGGATTAAATGATAGATGCAGAGAAAATCAAATGTTACAGCAGGATTCACACACTGATCGTCTGAACGTCCCTGTGGCAGGTGGATATTTGATGGTGTAGAAAAACAAATAGAGCAAAAAACCCTTATATGGAGATGACCTGTTCACACGCTCTTGTATGTGAGCTTCATGTTGTCAACAATACTCAGAATGAAGAGCACTTGAGGCCTGATGACAAGCACTTTGCTCAGGGATGAGATGAGAGGGGGGTCACAGGAGCAGCCGCATCAAGGGTAATCAATCAAGGGGAGGGGGGACGAGCTATGTGTCCGAAGGGACATATCTATAACCTGGATCTGTGATTTTGTATGTTTCATGCTTTAACTTCTGTATTTTTTTAGGTGTGGCTTTACTGGTTCCTGCCACACCCCATGCAGTTCCACATTTCATTCATGCATTTGTTTTACGATTCATGAAATAAACAAAAGACTGCACTTGATAATCGATTGCTTGTCGCCCATATGCATCTCAGATTGCTTAACTTTATTGGCTTATAGGGTTTATAATACATTTTTGTCTATTATTTTAGTACATTTTAAGCCTGTGTAAACTTTAAATATTCCGTTTGAGCATTTACTCCAAGCAGTCCATAATTTTTGATGAATTTATTTAAGGTAACGTTGCTGCAAACTGAGACAAAACGTTAAGATTGAATTCTACTGCATCAATCAGAGGATTCTATCCTGATGACAGTGAAATCCCACAGTGCTCCAAGCTGCAGCACAGCTTTACCCCAGCAAGTCGAGGAATCTGATTAAAATTGCTCTTGTAGGCGAGTCGGCCGAACTGACCACAGCAGCAACTTTAAATCAGAAACTACATGAGGGTGCTATCAATTTTCCTTTTTACTTTATGAAATGTATTACAGGCCGGTGCTAATTCTGCCGGGCTTTAGCCTCACCATGAGCAGTTAGCAGCC
Source organism: Pleuronectes platessa (assembly GCF_947347685.1). Lineage (NCBI taxonomy): Eukaryota > Metazoa > Chordata > Actinopteri > Pleuronectiformes > Pleuronectidae > Pleuronectes > Pleuronectes platessa. The sequence continues at coordinate 10,503,707 of NC_070640.1, read as the reverse complement.
GCTTTATTATCACCTTGTTGTAGCTTAGCGTGTATACATGCGTGTACACAAAGTTATTACAGACATGAGAGCACTTAAGCCCTCAGAGGGAAAAAGGGTGTTTAGAGGCTTGATAAAAAAAGTCTCAGTTATTTCAACTGGGAGCTGTGGGGGCTTTGTTGTTCGCTGCCGGCCGCAGAGCAGGAGATTCTTTAGAGGAAAAACTCCAAAGCTTGACCTTTAGGGCCTCAATCAAAAGCAGAGCAGGTAGAAAATAAGGGAGGAAGGAGAGGAGAGAGAGAGAGAGAGAGAGAGAGGGAGAGAGAGAGAGAGAGAGAGAGAGAGAGAGAGAGAAAGAGAGAGAGAGAGAGAGAGAGGCACATGGGTCTGACTGTGAAGAAGAGAATTAGGATGTAGGCCTGAAACACAGTCAGGTGAGCTACAGCAGATTTAAACCTGAAACTCCAAAACATTATCAGTCCCATTAACTATCGTTCTGATCTTAAATGATCATTTCTGACCTTTTAATTCATTAGTAAAAAATAAAATCCTGTATTTATGGCAGCAGTTCGTATTATACAATAACACGTGATTCTTTTTTTTAATTTATTCTGAGGTCTTTATCCTTGTTAGAATTAAAAACAGCGGTGGTGCTAGTTCGTCTATTTCCCTGCGTTAAGCCTGTTCACTTTAATTCAACCTCTAATTGTTTAACCGCAACTGAAAACCTGCAGAAACGGAGATTAGCGCAGATTCGTGCGCGTCTTCATCGACTTTAATATCGTGACATGTGGATTTTAACACGTGAAACAACAAGAGCAAAAACAAACAAAAAACGGGATCTGACGCTCGAAACACCTGAAACACTGTAAGGCGGAAATTAAACAAATAAACAACGACAACACGCAGACGAGTGACATCTGTTTCAAATTAAAACGCCTTCGTTTTCCGCTTATTAATAATAAGAGGGGTTTAAAAAAACCTTCATAAGAGACTTTGTTTTACCAACCAGAGAAAACCTCCGAGTTCAGGATGACGTTAGGATAAAGCTTGAAAAAGGCGGAGGACGAAAAACAAATTAATTCTTGTAAGAACGACAACAACAACAAACGAATTTATCAATGAAAAATAAAATTACGCTGAGTCATTATTATGTCTTATTATTTATGCTAAAGTTTAACAGACTTGCGTATTTATAAAAACTGAATTATTCAATATTAACCACAGCGAATTCGACTCAAGCTAAAGAAGTGGACTCGCACGTTTCTTTGCTGTTCATAGGTTATTATATTGACGTCAATTATATTCATGATAGAAACATATTGTGCATCTATTAAATAATATTATAATAGTATTAGAAGTAGATATTTATAAAAACTGAATACCTTAAAAACTGCTAAAGAAGCTGGGAATTATTTGTCCTGTATTGTGTAAACGAAAAATGTGTAGTCACAATGAAATAAAAAATACTTTACTCTATTGTAGTAGGGACATATTTGCCGTGTGTGTGTGTGTGTGTGTGTGTGTGTGTGTGTGTGTGTGTGTGTGTGTGTGTGTGTGTGTGTGTGTGTGTGTGTGTGTGTGATGTTTTTTATATTTTGATGAACGGGTGGAGGGTCCTTCTCTTTTTATTTGTTCCCCCTGAGGAAGGGGCTTACCCTCCTTATTGTTCCACACTTGAGCCTATCTCTCTCTCACACACACACACACACACACACACAAACACACAGAGAGATTCCTGATGTTACTTAAAACTGCCTCAGCTCTTCTGCCTCCAGACATCAGAAAAAAAATATATACAGCAAGGCTAGAAAAATATAAATAAAACGGGCGAAAATAAAATGAGTAATTCCTTGAGAAACTAACTAAAAGAAAACAGAACAAGAAGCTGTGATCAAATATTTTCAGCAATATAAATTCCCTATCATTTTATCTGGAAAATACTGATCAACTGTCTTTGGTTGACAAAAGTCACTTTTTTTCCTCACAGATAAAAGAGAAGAGGGAGAGATATTGGGAAAACACAAGGCCAGAAAAAACAGGGAAGACAGAAAGAGTGGAAAAATATCAGAAGTGATCGTCTAACAGGAGCCAGAGGAGGAAGACACTGTCACCTGATCTGATGGACACGGATCAATTTCCAGCCTTTAGACCCCTGTCTCCATCAGAGGACGTCTGATAGACATGAATCATCCTCGGATGCCTCCCACTGTGTGTGCTGGTGTGGATGTGTTTGTGTTTGTGTGTGTGTGTGTGTTTGTGTGTGTGTATTTGAGAGTGTGTTACCAATATTCTGCTCATGCTCTTGAGGATGTTGACATCTGAAGTGAAGCATCTTTACTGAGACTCTTGAAAAGGGATCCTGCCAAAGCTACGTTAAGTTGCAGGTCTAAATCATGGAAGTGTATTTGTATTGTGTTGATTTAAAATATTAAAAGACAGATGATGCGCTGTTACTTCTCAAAAACTTTAGATCTTTTGAGATCTGTTTTTATTTCAGCTTTAAAATTTGCAAACATGTGTAGAATGAAAAAAGGAAAAAAAGACCACCCTTTTCCCCCAAATATATATGTTTTTAATTATTGTGCATATAAATTCGGGCTTTTGCAGGTCTGAGACTGAGCCTCCCTGCAGACAGAGCTTGAAAATGGCAAAAAGGTACCGCTACTCACCACAACTCAGTTTACCTGCAGAGTTTGGCTTAAATTCTGGAGGATTATTTATTTATTATTACATTATTTGAACCCATAGAAACTCAGCAACTGAGCAAAGATAACTTCTACCAGCAAATATATAAAAACACATGTTCAATAAGGCATTTACTAGTTTCTAACTGGGTGGAGAAATACTGCCAACAACAGTGGAATTCTCTGAACTGTCTTTTATTAAGCCTTCTAGGATTTTCTACATAATCTCCTTTTAATGTAATAATATTGCTTAATGCACAGTTTGAAAACCTCTGGAAACCTCTGGATTAAATCATAGATGTATAAAAATACAGAGTGAATCATGGGGAAATCTTTAATTCAGGTATGGGATAATTCACAACAGCTCCACGATTCCTTTAACACGTGTGGGTGGATTAACTCCGCACACAGTGAAGAACTCGCATTTGACCCGGCAAGATGTTCAGGTTGACTCAAGCCCTTCACCGGCCAAGTTCAGCCTTTTATAGTTCAGGGGAGGGAGACGACATGTGACATTGCTAAAGTGAATCAAAGAGAGACGAGCGGCGATAACTGAAAGGAAACATGATTTCAGGGGAGATAATGTGTTGTTAAAAACACTTCTCTGAGCCCGAGGGTCGCACACCGCGCTTCACCGACCAATCATGCGGAGAAAAAACAACGAGCAAATAAAAGTAAGAATTTAAATGATGTAATGTGGAGTTGAAAGTGATGCTGAAGACTCCCATACTGCAGAGCTACCTCCAAACAGGCGGAGCACTTTATAATAGAGCCCTTACTGTCTTATAAAGCCTGGCAGCAGAGACATAAGCCTCTCACCCACACACACACACACACTCACACACATTAAAGCACTGCCTGGCCTCTATGAGGAGGCTTACGTAGCAGATGTGGGGTCAGTGCTGCAGGGCCTCACATTAGGCCCCAGATTCCTGTAGTGCATTAGCTAATTAGTTATCAATTCAAGACGCAATTATGAATTAATTCAAGTGAAACAACATATCTGAAAAGCTTTTCCATGTGAGAGCATTTATTTTTCTTTTGTTTTTTGTGAATTTAAATTTTGAGCACAAATGTAGGATTTGTTACAGTAAGGCCATTGACATTTAATACATTTATAGAATATTTTGAGGATGATATAAATGAGGGAAGGTGTCCTTGAATACTTCAGTTTGACCATAACAATTTAAAAGAATATATCAAAACATTTAAACAGGAGCAACAGAAAGTTCACATACATACAGTTGGTTACCGAGCCGCCATGTTGGCCCTATAATAAGCCGCTCAGTTCCCTTTCCTCTCTCTGCCTTTCGTCTCATTGTTTTATCTCGACTAATCCCGTCTAAAGCATCCACAGCAGAGTAATTCAAGCAAGTGTTGGTGTTGTATTGTCCGTGTAAAGTTCACCGGTCCTACCTTGTGAGAGTCGGTGGCGGGACAAAGCCTGCAGATTATGTCTGTCTCAGGGACGGAGCGTTTAGGATCACAGCTGCTGCAGAGCCGGGGGAAAGGCAAGCAGAGCTGCTAAGTGGCGCTGCTAATGACTAAAGGAGAGGTGGGGATCACCACTGGATCACGCTGAACACCCCTGTCTTTATGGAGCATATACGCAGAATCACATGAAAGCCCAGTGTGGTGGTGAGATGCTGGAGGTTGTGGTCTGCAGAACACGGCGGGGTACTGTTAAGAGAAGAAAATACTTGTTTGGAAAGGTGCAATACACTTAGTGCCGTAAGTGTGTTGCCACAGCCACGTACACCTGTATATCCACACTTTGACAGTTAGTACTATATTAGTTTGGCAATATTTTGTTCAGGGGATTAACTTCTCATGCAGTTCTTGAAAAGTCACAAGGATTCAATACTTAAACCAACAGAAGGTGGAGCACCCTGTTGTGTAATCTGTGTTGTGTAACACTGGCGGGACAGTAACCATGTGGTTTTGTGACACACTCCACAACCACAGCCGCACGTGCACACATGGAGGCAACCTGGATGAACAGGGAGTGACAGTAGTGTGGGCTGCTCAGAGAGAATGAAATCACACACGGCCACATGTGCACAAAACACTTTCAGACGTAAACCCTGAGTTGTTAATTCAACAGGTTTTATGAGGCTTAAGGGACGATTGTCCTGCGGCTCAGACATAATAATCTTTAGATTCATCCACACAGATTGTCTGCAACACCTCTACACCTCCCTGCTGGAAGAGAGCATTCACACAACAGAGCGCTGTTAGACAGTGCACTCAGATGACTGTAATCAACTATCTATCAATATCGATTTATCAGATGCATGACATAATCTGCTGCAGTATGAGTGTGCGCGTGTGTGTGTATGTGTGTACTACATTCATCCACTTCATCTTACTCCAAGTGTTGGGGATATCGAAAGGGAATATCCTGTTTTAAAATGTTCAACGTTTCAGTCAAGAATTCCAACGTGAAGAAAGAAAACGCCTGAGAGCCAGAGTGAAGTCTCCTTTTGAAACATGGACTGCAGGCTCAGTAATCATCCCTCCGAGTGCTTGCAGCCTCAGAACTGTACAATCAAGTGAAATTTGTAGGAACGGAAAGCCCTGGCAGGGGCCCGGCTCCTGAGATCATGTCTGTTTTATTGGGGGATAAATGTTGCCATTGACAGTGTGGAGGGGGGAAAACGGAGCATGGCCACCGCACCTCTAATTGGCTGCATTAGCATCATCATTGCAGTGCACTGGCCCCTCCCACTCTGGCTCAGTCTCATGTGATTTGATTGGCTGAGTCGGCATTCCAGCGCAATTTACAGGGTACCTCAGGGAAGTTTTTTTTTTTCTTTTCTTTTCTCTCTTTCATTCTTGCTCCCCTCGTTTTGCTACTAAAGTTATTTATACAAGCATCAGTGTGTGTGTATGTGTGTGTGTGTGTGTGTGTTTGTGTGTGTGTGTTACAACAGGGCTGAGTGTATTGGTACATTTTGACTTAAATCAAGGCTGCATCCATCCATTTATTTTGAAAATGGATAAAACTAAATTAAAGACTAAAATGATCTCCGTCCCCTCATGTGTTTTTGCTCCCTCTCAGTTTTATCCCGGTAGCCATGGCTAATGCTGGTTGTTTTATTCAGGAAGAGGGTCATGTGATGGCAGCCTGACGAAACAGCGAAGAGCACGCCATGACCACTTGGAACCAATCAGCAAGCGTTTGAGAGTGTGTCCGTCATTGTTTCCAAACATCTCGCTTTCTTTGCGTCTGGAGTAAAACGCTTCCAGAGTTTTCAAACTAAAACGAGGCCGGCAGCGTTTCCAAAGTTCTTATTGTTAGTGGCTAATAATATCCGGATGAGTGTGGACACCAAGCATATCTGTAGCAGAGTTAATACCTTTTCAAACGCAGCATCCTAGAATGGATGAAGCTGAAGACAGCGAAGAAGAAGATGTGTTTATACAACATTTGAAGCGGAAAAACCTTCAGCCCTACATTGGCTTCAGTTTGTTTTATTTTACTCTGAAGTGATAAAATTGCCGAATGACCCATAATGAAAACATGGTTTTTAGAATCAATGACATTTTTTAAGCAAAAGCAGAAGATATATAATAATATACAGACCCTTTGGTCCCACAGACTGTTGTCACATGCATCTTAGTTTCCCTTAAGAACCCTGATTGGACTCCACTTGGTGAAAACCAAACTGATTGGAAATACTTTAAAACAGGCGCACACCTGTGTACACAAGATCCCACAATTCATAGTACGTAAAACCAAGCCGTGACGTCCAAGGAGCTCTCTGTAGACCTCAGCAATAAAACTACACATACTGTAGATCAGGGTATATGCTATTAAATCATTTCTAAAGCTCTGAGTTGTCCCGGGAGCCCAGTGGCCTCAATAGTTGTGAAATGGAAGAAGTTTGGAACCACAGCTGAGTTGGCCGCACCAGCAGACCTGAGTAACTGGGCAAGAAACTGTAAGGGAGAAGTCAAAGACGAATCTGCCAGGAGGACGTGGATCTCAGCAGCACTCCATCAACCAGGCCTCTGAGGTGGAGCAGCTTGACGGAAGCTACTCTGAGTAACAGGGATGTGACAGCCTGCTTGATTTTTGCCAAACAGCTTTTAAAAGACTCTGGGAGCAAGTTTCTTCTGGGGCAGAACTCCAAACATATGTCTGAAGAACACCAGACACTGCAACACCTGGCTAATACCATCAGATCAGCACGGTGGTGGAAGCATCAGGCTGTGGTGGGGCTTCTCAGCAGCAGGGACATGGAGACTGATCACAAGGGAAGATGAATGAAGCTAAATAAAGAAAGATGTTCCTGAAGACAACGTGTCCAACATGACCTGAGACCAGGACGATAATTCAAACTGTCAATGCAACAATGACCCAAACACGCTGGAGTGGCTTCAGGACCAGGCTGTGATCGTCCGTGATTGGGCCAAAGAAAGAGACCAGAAGATGGCAGCTCCCAGACGTTTCTCTTCTAGTATGACAGAGGTTCATAAGATTTGCCAGGAACATCGGCATAAACTGCCCAGATCCAGCCGAGCAAAGACTTACCCAAGAGGACTCAAAACGAATTGCTGCCAAAGGGGATTCCACAAAGCACTGAATAAATGGTATGAATACTTTTATAAATCACAGATTTCCATTTTCTCAAATTTTTTTGGAGCATTTCTTTGCCTTTGTTGACAGGAAAGTAGAAGCATGAAATGAGGAGAGAGAATAGGGAGAGACACTGGACAAAGGACCGGGTCAGAACTGAAGCTGTGGCTGCAGCTAGAGGGCTCCATGTGCAGGGGGCCTTTATGCCACCAGGTAAACTAGCAGGTGCCCAAATGTTTTGTGTTTTAGTTAAATTGTTTTAAAAGGGTTATTTAGTGTAGATGGATGTCAATTTACAGTTGCAATACCAAAAAATTTGGTCAGTTTGATTACTTTAACAAAGCCACATCTACATCAATACCAGGGTGTCAAACATTCATATCTTAGCACAGTCTTCTCCTCTTTGAAGTGTGCACCTTGATGGGGATGATATCATCCAGCTCCTCCAGAGAATTATGGGAAATGGTGGGATATGGATGATCCTTAAAAGTGACTGCAGCTTTATGTATGAACTTCTTGTTTAATAATATGAAAGAAACAGCATCAATGTGGCCATTTTAAAAACACACTGCAGCGTGTTGGAGGCCAAGAAGAACAAATTACTTCAGTGTAATGGGCTGCCATTTCAGTACCGCCCACCAATTGTTCACAAATAGTTCCTTCTGGCAATACACTCCCCCCACACACACACACGCACACACACACATGCTCAGACACACACTGCAGGTAATTAAATAGGGTTTAAAGAAGCACGACAAGGGACAGAAGTTTACCCGACTCTGTGACCCCAACTAAAATGCAAGAGCGCCACATGCACAATAAGAAACATACAGATACAACATACTTTACCGACTGTCAGAGCACATGCATTCAAGCACATGCGCACACACACACCTATCTCCATCCCTCCCCCACAAACCTCACACCTACTCTCTCCCACAGGAACAAAAAAGAGCAAGAAGCCTCATGGATCATCTTTTTTCTGCAGCCAGCCATCTTTAATCCTTGCGCCGGGATTTCGGTGGTGAGGGGAGGGTGGGGCCTCCAGGGTGTGGGCCTCCCCGGGGGCTCTCGACCCAGGAGCAGGGGCCTAATTGGGGCCCTTGTAGCCACAGTTTGTGCTCCACAGAGGATCTGTCTCAGCATCAGCACATAGTCCAACAGCAGATTTCAGATTAAATTCTGACTTGTTAAATTATATTTGGACCCATTTACAATATTTGTGTAATATTTGTTTGATTAAAATGTGAAATAAATTAATGTGGTGTCTTTCTGCCAAATTTCCCCCCACGGTTATGATTGTGAGGCCATGTCTAAATGTTGGCAAGCCAGGAAGGTGTCATTTATCATTCATCATTGTTTGGCAGATAAACTCAGATTTAACACGATAAAACCAGCTATCAAAAACTAGCAGCAAATTTGAATTTACTATTGCTATTGGCTGAACCTCAGAATAAAGCGGTTTGTTTCTACACGTCTAAAAACCGAAAGCAAACCCTGAGGCGAAACACAACAATGCACGACCAAGGATCAAACTGAGTGAGTTTTGGCTGCATAATCAACTCCAAAATAAAAATCGAACATCAAAATGAAAAATGTGGTGTCAGATTGAGTACACATGATGAAATGTAATATTAAAATGAGCTGTTACTTTTTTTTTTAGAAAATATAACCAACCCTATCGAGTTAATAAATAAATTGTGTGTACTTATTTTACATTCTTTTATCACCACATGTATTCACAGTGTGGTTATGGCCTGATTTTGAGAACCTGCTGCTATGTCCGTATATGTGTGTGTGTGTGTGTCCGTGTGTGTGTGTGTGTGTGTGTGTGTGACAGATGGTTTCAGTGTGACGAACGTCAGGATGACTCAGCATCCCCCCCATTAAAGGATTAGATGGTTTTCTGCTGCTGCACAGATCAAAGTGTCAGAGTACCTTGTCTGCTCCAGTACATCGCCTCTCCTGCCCCTCACTGTTTTATGATGTGTGTGAAATCCAGTCCAAGGACCATAAAATTAAACAAAATCAGTTCACCAAATCAGTTATTACACACACTGTACAAAATCTGTACGACATTAACCACACTGTAAAAATCAAACGGGTCAACTGCAAATTCAGTTTGTATATAACTTACTAATGTTTCTGGAGCAGGAGCTGAAAAATAAGTGTAAACAGTCAGATTTAGAACAGGAGGAGACATACTGAAGTCAGCTGTAACTTAAATTTTGAGAAAATACATAAACAACCTCCCTCATCCCTTTCTCTCTGTCTGCTACTTTAATAAATATCCAGTAAACTCAGTGGAAGGATACGCTATGTATCAGCAAAGAATCAATTCAATTTCGGTTTGGATTTTATATTTTTAAGTCTCAACTGTGCAATATTCATCTGTCTGTGCAATATAAGCGCAATTCATTCACTGTAAATATCCTCAGACTGAATATATTTCTTCCTGTCTTTACACTTTATATACTAGATTAATTACATTCATATGTTTGTATATTTCTATATATTTTTTAATCTTCCTTAAACTAAAGTATTGCATGTTAATTTTTACTTACCACTTGCTGATGTCTTTTGACTCTTGCTGCTGTAACAGTGCAAATTTCCCACTTGTGGGACCATTAAAGGATTCTTAATCTTAATCTCGATGCGGGATTTTGGAATTTGGCAGAAATGTACTCAGTAGTTATAGAATATAGGAATGGTCACTTCACATCACATCACATCGCTCAATGGATCTACACCCACATTCTGCCACTGTTTCTCCTATTGGTCTCACTTGTTTAAAACTGATCATTTACTACTTACGAATGCAACAGCGTGGTTGCTACACTTAATTTAAAATTCATAGAGTTTTATGTCCCGTGCCAACATGATCAAAATCCTTTCTTGTAACAATATCTCTACTCAGCAAATATTTCAGTGTTAACACAGGGAAAGAGGCGGTTATGATCGTTGTATGAACATCTGACACACTCTAATCCACACCCTAATTCATCCGTGTTGCAACACTTCCACTACACACAAATTGCCAAATCTGTCAATAATGACACAATTATTTCTGAGAATACTTGGCTGCAGTGTGCGAGGAAAAACACAGAAAGGAGGAAGAGAACAGTGGTTGGAATAAGAGTCAGGTAGAGCGGAGGGAAGGGAGGGTAAGGGTGAGTCAGTGAGATTATAAGGGGGAGGAAGGATGAGAGATGGAAGTCTGTAATTGGTTGCCCGGAGAGGATTAACCTGTCTGCCTCCAGCCTCTCCCTTGTACCTTAACAATATACTATATACCCATGTTACTGTGGCAACCACCGTCTCCGTCTTTAACCCCTCCTCCTCCCCGCAGCCAGGGCATCATCCGACTTCTCCTTCTTTATCTTCACTCCCCTTGTAGCTTCATGTTTACCTCAGTCCTTTACTCTCTCACTGAAATGTAAATGATTATTCATCATTCATGAGGATTTGAATTTCCTGAATCCTTCACTGTAATTAAAAGACATCCCCTTCCTTTTAACTTTGGATTTAAACTTGCTTTGAGACTTCATACCACACACACACACATACACGTGTACACAATTCACACACACACACACACACACACACACACACACACACACACATACACTGACACACACACTCTTGGCTTCAGAAGTCGCCGTGAGGCAAGCAGGAACTAGTTTGTGTGAGAAAGCAGAGCCAGACAGACGCACGGAAACACAGACAAACACTCCTGTGAAAAGAGGAGAGTGCGTTCGTGAAGTTCCCACCATGTCTCTGTGTGACAACACACAATGGGACAGGAAGTTACAGTCAGACTACACACACACCTTCATCCTCTACTCTGTCTGTACAAGCTCCTGACTGAGGATAGTGAGATTAATGAATGAATGGTTCGCTCAATGACAACAATGAGATGTGCAACAATAAGGTTCCCAGGTAGGAGAATACATGTTCGTTAAGCAACAGCGCTCAATGGCTGCTTGGGAACTGATACATCCATTCGGATAAACATGTGTTGTATGAAAAAATGGTGCACTGCTTAAAAATGGTTTCTATCAATATTGCATATCTGATGAAATTGGAATTGCAAGTACAATCTCTACCAAGAAAAAAATATAGCTGTCATGTTTTCCAGAAATGATAACTGAATTTTTTTTTCTTGAAACAGTTAATACAGTTTGATTACAAACATAAACCATGTTCCAATGGTCTGGTTATCATGAATCAAATCAGCATTGTCTAATTACGACTGTTGTTTTTTTCACAAGCAATAAGATGCATAATTTTTGTCATAGTGTAATGTTGTGTTGTTTGTATTCACAGCAAATTTTTAAATATAATAAAATAAATCTTACATGAAATCATTACTTTCAAATCATTTTATAAGTGTAACTGAAATGTTTCAGTGTAAGATTTAGGGCCATTGTTAAAATGTATTTCATAGTTCCTCATATCAACCTTTAGCTGCAGTCAATGCATTCGTTTGTCTGTGGTGCTAATGGGAGCAGCTAAAGCTACACGGTGGTGGCGACTGACAACAACCCACCCATGAACTTCATGACTGATGTCGGATCAACTAAAGAGGCTGCTGATGGTCCATGAAAGTCGGGCTTACTGGGATGAGTCTGAGTCATAACGGATCGCGAGTCTCTTCCCCGTGTCGCACTTTACTCACCTGAGCTGCGGAGAAGAAACGGGAGGACACGAGTCGAGCAGGAAAATAAAAGCCTTCCATTAAGGATAAAATGTATCTAACATTTACAAACAGGGAGGAATTCTCTTTTTGTTGATATATCACTTTGTTTGTTATTAATTTAACTGATGATACGTTTTTTCGGCTAATTCCCTCATTTTACTGTACATCTTGATCTTAATGTGTGTGGTGAAAATGTGTGTCTAGTTTTAAATGTACAGTTTTCTCAATCAAATCAATAACAACCGACGCATGGGATCATGGGAGTTGTCGTCTTAACCACCATTGCCCTTGAAAATCTACTTCAGCCGATGAGGTCTAGTCATTTGAAAACATTTTATAAACAAATGTCACATATTATATCTTTAAATTTAATTTCACATAAGGGGAAACATGTTAATAAAACATTTTAATTCAAACTTTGATTTATACTTTTGTTTATGAATAAATATATATATTAGTTGCCATGAAATAATAACATTTCACTCTTTGGTTGGAAATTATCCATTACAGGTCAAATTAATATATCTTCTATCTCATCTGGTAGCCGGACATGTATTTATACACTTTAGAAGCTTTCTCTCACACACAAACAGATGGAGGACATGTGCAGACAAAGTTTTATTTAAGTAGAATTAATCCTCTCGATGCTGCAGTTTCAGCTAATTCCTGTTTTCCTTCTCTATTCCAGTCTTTTGCGGTGGCTGTATTTTTAAAGGCAGGAATGCTGCACAAACAAGCATGTAAATAAACCTGAAGAACAAAGAATGAAACCAAATTTAAAGAAAAAAGACGCCTGTGGCTGAGGCTCGATGAAGCTGCCATACGTTGTTACAGCCTGAGCGGAGATGCACAGCAGAGCCACACACCCCAGCCCGAGACACGAGGATTAGACTTTCTTAAACAACATCTGTCTTTCCTTCTCCTCCTTCTCCTTCTCCTCCCTCTCTCTCTCTCTCTCTCTCTCTGTCTGTCTGTCCGATGGGAAACACAAGCCAATACTCACTCAGATCATAAACCATTATCTTGATCTCTTGCCTGTCTCCTGTGTATGTTGACAGAGATTACAAATTACCGAGTTTGTGTATGATTTTGCTTGGCTGCTTACGGTTTGGTTTTCCTGTGTATAACCAGATGTGGTTCACAATCACTTGGGCCAGCTGCAGTTTGTGTTTTAAAGTCTTTGTGCCTTAGCGGTTGCCTGGAAGGAGTTGTCTTGGTTTTTGTGTGTGTCTGTTACTAGAACTAGAATCTAACTAAAGCCTGGTTGAAGCTGAGGTGAGTAAAGTGAGATGTTACCGCTGAATGAGACCACCTGTGAGATCTGAAGATTATCTATGTCCTCCTGGAAATTATGTTTCATAATAAAGAAGTGCTCGATGTATCAGCAGCAGAGTTGCCACAAGGAGTTTGTGGTGACTGGCAGAGGTGGACAAAGTGCACACGTCACCTCAGACATCAGGGGTCGCAAATTGAAAAAACTTATTTTAAGGGGAAAAAAACAATACAGAAGATATGATACTGTCACACAGCCTTAAAGTGAGGAAGGCAGCTGCTTTCAGAACGTGTACTGAAGACTGGACAGTTTCCAGGGATTTTCCAGAGCCTGCTGGACCCCTCAAATGTTTGGGAAATGTCAGAATGAGCTCATGTGAGAATACAGCATGAGAGGGCATGTTGATGACGTTTTGGTGGTGAGGTGCGACACCAGTATTGATGTGCTGTAAAAAAAGGTGTGACTTATGCAGAAATCACAACTTTTCTTCATCTCATCAAAGCTCCACCCCTCACCTGAATGTTCCATTCTTTTTTGTTGTTGTGAACTTGTCTGACTCGGACAATCTCCAGCTACGTTCTTCATTTATAAACTTCAGTAAATGTCGGAGAAAATCAAAAAAGCTAAGATTCTACTTTATTGTCTGAATTTGTATACATAAAACTCAAAAACCCATTTAATTTAGTAGTTTTGTCCATTTTCCAACTTGTTGGACGCGATGACAATTTAATCGCACTGTAATTGCAGAGGTACATGTTTCAGTATAACACAATTACCCCAACAAGGCAAAAAATTAAAGCAGCTAATGTGCTAACCTAATAATGACATAAACAAGAGACCATTGTTATACGTATCACACGAAACAGTGAAGTAACACTCCAAACACACAACATGCACCAAACCAGCCGACCAAACCATCAATCACTTTGCCAACAAACCGACCGAACAGCCGTCTGCAGCGGAGGTAGTCACACCAGGCAGCCACACCTCGGGGATTAGCAGCCCGCAGCCTGAGGCAGAAACCACCACACCATGTTTGTCATTATAGGGCCACAGTGTACAATCAAAATCATGAAGATTATTGCCACACATACCCAGGAGAGATTATGTCTTTGTTTACTCCAGGAAAAGGTCCATCCGTACGGGGGCCAAACCCAGAGTGCAGACCACGACGGTAAAGTACAGGCCTGCTGCATGTGCTGCCGAGTCCCTCAACCTGCAGACCAGATCATGACCTGAGTCGGACATGAGCCAAACCAATGTGAATCAATCACATTGGTAGGAATTTAAACTATTCACACCATGTGATGAGAGATTTTTGAGAAACGAACATATGCACATTCATCATGCAACACATCGGCACAACAACATGACAGTAAGTGCACCTGCAGCTGTAGAGCTACAACACATGCAGGAGGTGTGGTTTTAATGAGAGATACTACAAAACAAAACAGCAGAAAACAGCGATAACATTTGAGGGAATTAGACAGAATTGTATGAATACTAACAATTATTTTTACTAAAGAACGTCTTATTGTCACAATTAATGGATGAATTGATTGGACAACGAAATGTAGCCAAAAATCACAGACTAAAGGCCTCAGTATGCTTCTCCGAGTCCGTTTCGGAATGACGGACGGACGGATCGGACGGACCCTTTTTGATTTATAGTTCTACGAGCCTTTTTATTGTGAAAACAATTCACCGCCAGAACAGTAGATGGCGAAACGGAAGTCGAGCTTAGACAAGCCTACCTCATGAGGTATATAGAAGAAGTCCACGCTGGTTTATTTACGTCCTCCCGGCTCCTCAAACACAGTGAACGATGGTAACAGAAAAATGATGTTGATGACGCGACAGTTTTTGCTGAATAAAGTGACACCCAGCGGGTCAAAATGCTTTTGTTATCGTGTCTTAGCGCAGCGGTTCCCCGGTCTTGTTTCCAAACTGCGTTGCTAATTCAACAGCTGCAACAGCTTGAAGCTACACGGAGGCAGCTAGCTCCCCCCAGCTTCCACACAGTCAGCAGGGACACCCGATACTAACTACTACCAAGTGTTTGCTTCTAACCTGACGGTGTTTGAGAAACAGTATCATGAGCCGTGGGATTAAAGTCAGCGGGTTTTTGCACTGTTCCCACCGCAGTTAGCATGGTGGCTAGCCCGCTATCCCCGTTATCAAAGTTCGTTATAACCGTATGTGACCGTACACACATGCTGTAAGTGCTCTAACCAGCCACCGTCAGCCGGACATACTTGTCACAATAATCATAGAGTCGTAGTTGTGATTTTGGTTTATTGTGATGTAGGGAATGGAACAGGAAGTTTCCATTCCGAAATGCTGGCGTTAGCGGACCAATCACAGCCAAGTGCTATCCGTGGGCTGTCCGTCATTTCGACGTATAGTTAGAAAAATGAGCGCGGCACGAAAAGCTCTCCGAGGAGCCTCGGAGAGGCACGGAGAGGGCGTTCCACGTTGGAGAGGGCGGTCCTATCTGTCCGTGTCCGTCAAAACGCAGAAGCATACATTGGCCTTAACCCAACATCTGCATGTTTTTTTTTTCTTCAAAAGTCCAGAAATCAAAACTCAGATAGCATTTATAATTATATCAATATTATATTTTAAGTAGCTGAGATTTTATTTAGTTATTTTTCTTATAAGGTTACTTGATCAACAGTTGCAGATTTATTTATGTTTTATTTAATAGGTTTATCAATTAATTGCTTCAGCTCTACATGAAATATTCATACCCATATCAGGTGAAACAACCAATAAGGATCATTCTCTAAAGAAACCGGTTAGACTTCGGAAAAAGGGACCAATCAGCTGTGTGTGAGATACAGATGCACCTGTTAAAACCACTGAAAAGGTGGTTCACATTTCAACAGGGGGATTCTGTGAAACCACAACAAAGTATAAAGATCTATGATACATGGAAAGTGGAAATGAAAAAACATGGCCATGACATACATGTAAGGTATAAAGAAGATTAACAAATGATAGAAATAAATAGACAATGAGTCATATAACATTTGTGTGTGATCAGAAATGTATATATCATGATATCCATCTTAAGCATTTCTAAACGTGTTGATGTCATTTGTAAAATAAAGCAGACTGCATGAGCATGTGTACATTTGGGCTCGAGACTTAATTTACCACAACTTTGTGACAGAAATGGTAATAAACTTGTATATTTATAATCAAAGAACTATTATATCAACATTGATCTAAAAGGCCGAGCTGTGCAGCCGAGCGAAATGAGAAGGAGGAGCTGTTCTGCACTGTCACTCCTCTGTTAAACAAAGTAAAATACCATTTCAAAGGTTAAAGAAACTCCACAATAAAAGCCCAGACATCCACATTAAACCCCTGCATTGTTTTCAGCATCTGTTTTTAGATGATGACTCACTCACACACATCTCTAAGTTGTCTATGCGGATTTACACGCTGTCAGATCTTAATCAATTCATCACTGCCATCTAACGAGAGCGCGTTCTGCTTGAGCAGTTTCAGTAAAGCTGGGCGAGACTGTCAGGGAGGCAGAGAAAATGAGCACCTCCTGTGTGATCTCTCACGCCTGGTTAGCATCCCTGACAGCACGCAGCATTTCAAACAACCATCCGATAGTTTTGTCTGATAGCTGATGTGAAATCCGGTAAAGCGTGAGAGGCCGACACGTGACGATGTGCCTCTCTACTGCTCCCTCAGATTTGGAGAGCAAAGTTTTTGTGTGGATGAAAAGTTCATTGTGTTTTGTGTTTTGGAGAAGCAGAGAGTGGTGTGAGGTCTGGTCTTTATGCTTATTGCATTAAAACTCTCACACTGATCAAAATATTGAATTTACAAAATGTCATCATGTCAAGTGGTTGCACATCATAAGTTTATCTAAATAAAGATATATTTTAAGTACACCATTTTCAGGGAACTAAAATTGATCAAATTATAAGGGTTTAATAACACATTAAAATAGACTAAATAAGCCAAACTGCAAGATAGTACATACATGTACATCCAAACTAATGAAAAATAATCTCTGTTTTGTTTAAAAAAAAACATTTTTTTGTTATATTTACTTTACCTTCTATAAATAATATTTTTCTCTTCGATAGCTGTAATGGGAATAAAATCGTATCTGACAATTCTCCAGTGGTTCAATTATGAACATATCAGTGGTAGCAATAGCATAAATAATAGTAATAATAGTTATATAATATATTCGATTGATCCATAAATACCAACTCAGAAAAGAGCAAAGTGCTGATGGAGAATATCCTCCTCTCCTCTCCTCTCCTCTCCTCTCCTCTCCACTCCTCTCCTCTCCTCTCCACTCCTCTCCTCTCCTCCTTCTTTCTGTTACCGTCTCCTCATTGATGCTTCCCACCCACAGTGATGCAGACATGACCCAACCTGCAGCAGCTCTGACCTGGTGGGTCTCTCTCTACCTGCGGTGGCAGCATCAGCAAACACTAGCTCTCATGCAGAACATCAAACAGGGCAGGGCCTCCAGCAGGAGCCAGGGGAGAGGTTAGCTACTGTTACTGATGATGTGTTTAAAAGCATTCGATGAGCACTTGTATCCACAGAGACTTTCAGAATGTGATTTTTATTTTTCTAGCACAAAGCTCTACACCGTGAGGCTTTACAGAAATAATTTACTCAGCCTGATTCTGGTAGTTGTAGTAAAAATATAAGCGCAGAGAACATGACCGCAACACAAAGGGTTTTAATTCTAAAGAACAACATCCCTGTTGCAAACTCAATCGAGCAGCAACATCAAGCAAGACAACAGTCCATCTGAATATTTACATTAAAAAAATTAAAAGACTGAGAAGATTTAGTTGAAGCCAGGATTTACGTCCTTATTGTATTATTATTATTATTGTTGAGAAAGGTAACTTATCTCTTACTATTTTATAAACTGTAATAACATCCATGTATTCCATCTATCCATTATCTATACCGCTTGTTTTTTTTTAGGGTCAATCCCCACTGACATTGAACAAGAGGTGGGGTACATCCCAGACAAGTGGCCAACATTTCACCCTCACACTCACACCTACAGTCAATTAGAGTCTCCAATTCACCTCACCCCTAATCTGCATGTGTTTGGAAGCCTAGAGAAAACCCCCACAGACACAGGGAGAACATGCAAACTCCACAAAGAGAAAACCTAACTGGAAATCAGAATCAGAATGAGCTTAATTGCCATGTATGTGTATAAATACTAGGAACTTGACTCTGGAGTTAATTGTGCTCAGCGCACTAACACAAATAGAGTAGGGTAAAAAGTAAAAACAGAAATATGAAATAACATGAAATAAACTACTTTTTGCACTGTTGTAACCGGAAAAAGTGACCACCACACCATTTAGGGAACAACCTTTTCATAAACTTTAACACAAATTCTGAATACTAATATTGCAAAAGAAAAATTGGAAAACTGGATGTAAGAACGTTAGGGTTAGGGTTAGGGTTAGGCAGAATATATAAATTCAGCAATGTCTGGTGATGGGGTTGTCGAACAGAAAGATTTTCTTTGGACTATTAAATATTTCAAAAATAATTTTTGATTGCAAATGTTA
The DNA here is from genome assembly GCF_947347685.1 of Pleuronectes platessa. Taxonomy (NCBI): domain Eukaryota; kingdom Metazoa; phylum Chordata; class Actinopteri; order Pleuronectiformes; family Pleuronectidae; genus Pleuronectes; species Pleuronectes platessa. Next base: position 10,484,902 of record NC_070640.1, on the reverse strand, counting down.
TGTGGTTAGATAGTTCCTTGAAGAAATTACATTTCACCTCATCAGTGACACCAGTAGACATTGTGTTCTTATTTCTGTGGTGGGAAGTATTTCTATTGCAGTGCCTGGGTTTAATAAGTGGGTTTATACTGAAGTTGTTATTGTTGCTGAGGGACTAGATGTCTCCATTTCCTAGTATGACTATAATAAGCAGAACATTAGTGACCAATCAAGAGGAAGGAAATATCCTGCATTTTTATTATATTGTCACATTTAAGAAAATACGGAATATATTTCATACCGTCTCGAATACCTGGATCAGTTTTTGAGATCACACTTAAAAATACGCACACTTAAAGCCTGACAAATAACTTCACCTGCTGTGGCCTTATTTGCCCTCTTGCCCTTCACAATGCAGCTAATCCGTAGATTCACCAGAGATGCCTTTATGCATTCTCCATGAGTGGAGGTCCGCGAGCTCCCAGCGCAGGCAACCTAACTGCCTCCCCCGAGAACGGCCTAAACAAGGGAGCGGGAGCCTGTCAATTACCCCCAGGAGTTGGTACGCGGAAGCATCCCGGACGCTGCTCAACATACACATGCACACACCTCCTCGTTGATGTTGGCAGAGGAGCAGTGGCATTATGGATATGTATGACACAGGCGTATACACCATCACACACGGAGACAGCTGTGATTTCCCCAGGTAGCCGCTCTAAGCCTGCAGAGGGAGGATTTGTCAGCGGCCTTGTTTAACACAGATGTCAAAAGGAGAGCTGCGCGGCGGAAGGAGGAGGATGAAGTTGATTTTTGAGATGTTCATCTCAAGCTGCTTTTGATTGACAGGGAGACAAGCTCTCAGTTTAACCCTGCGTGTCTGACAGAACCTCCTCTGAATGATCAAGTGGTAACACAACTCAATTTAAGCAGCTGTTCATGTTCTCGAGGTTTTTGCAGGGTCAAAGGGTTTTTCATTTAAATATGACAAAAAAAAATTATGATGTCCTGTTGGCTCAGGAGGCTCTGAGGTGCAGGCTGTGGAAATATTTAGTCACTTTCACGGCACTTCTCTCCAGGAACGTATTGTGTAAACATAACTAATATGATCTCAGAATCAGACAAGGATTAATGTTCCTGACTCTTATCGTAAGTTAAAGCCGTATTTTCATGAAGAGAATGAGAAATTGGACTGAATTGATATAGCGTATAGCCACACTTATACATAACCCACATTCATATGCTGCCGGCAACGGCATTATGGGAAATGGGGGGTTCAGTATCTTGCCCAACGACACAAGCAGACTTGAGAAGCATGGGATCGAACCACCAACCTTCAGTAGAGTGGGCGTCCCACTCCACCTTCTGCGACAGCCAACTCTAATATAAGTCCATTGCTTAAAACAATGCAACACATTAGTCTGCTTAAATACACAAGACAGTGTACAGTCTAGTAGCTCTTTCAGCATATCACCATGCTAACATGCTAACACACTGATGTTAGCAGGTATAAAATCTGCCATGTTCACCATGTTGGACCAAATTAAAAGAAAGACAGCCATCTCCATTCCTTCAGCCACTGCTAGCCTACCAAAACATGGGGTTGAGTACAACATGAGAGATTCACATAGTGATGAATTTAGTAAAAGATACTGTCAGACATTTATTAAACACTTATGTACACTTATTAAAACAAATAATAATAGTAATGTTTCAGAAAGAGGTTGTAGGAAAGTTTCTTAATATGCCCACAAATGTAGGCTTTTTTCTGTTCTCTCAAGCTGTCATTTTTACTTAGACCACATAGAGAAATGTACCTTTGCTTGCATAAGAACAAAAAACACTCGAGAAGACTTTTGTCTTTGTGACTTTGTTAAATGGTTAGACACTGCCTGGGGGAACTTTTTGACCTGTTACCTACCAGGCCTGAAGCGCTACAATGGAACTCCACTTTAATGAACTCCTCTGACTGTCTGGAGCGTGGGACGCATGAGAAATGTCTAAAAGGAAAGAAAACTTAAGAGATGTAATCTCCTCTCTAAACTTGTCTGCCGCTTTTTGGTTACACCCGCAAACAGTGCATGGAGGGGAAGAAAAAAAGAGAAACTCAGCCCCTCAGGAGGGGAAGACAAACCAGACGATGATTTGCAGCAGCTTAACAAAGCACCTGTCTGACAAAGATGGATAGACAACACACACAAACACATGCAAACAAACAGCAGAACCGTTCTATGCCTCCACAAATGAGGCAGAAAGAGGAAAAAGTCTTTAACTCACTGCTGCTCATCCAAATTGGTATTGGTGGAGAAAGAGGCATAACAGCGCAACAAAATGAGTGTGGGAAATTATGCAGAGGCAAACAGTGAGCGCCAGCGGAGGAGGAGGGGGGAGAAGAAGATGTGGTGACATCTGACGTAAAGCCCAGCGATGGGGCTTGTTAGCAGGAACCTCCATTAGGGTCGCCTCCTGCCCTCTTCTCCATTCTCCTTTGTCCTCCTCACCTCTTCCACTGGACCTAAATTGGCCTCCAGGACTCCACCTGACTCCCCTCCCAGCCTGCTGCACTCATGTATATGCATCTCAAATCCCCCCTAGACACGGGCAGATAGGCAGGCCAGGCGTAGCGCTGGGTACACCTAACAAAAGCAATTTGGTACAATAGAACGTTTGGGTCGAGTACCCTGTGTGTTCCCCCTCAGTTGTTTTAATCAGGCCAAGGTAGCGGGGCTGGGAGGAGAGGGCTCGGAGGCACCTGAAGGCACCTTTCCTCCCGGCCATTAACCTCCAGTGGGTGAATTGTGGATATGGTTGTTAAGAGAGACGGACATGACAGCCCATCTGCAAGACGAGTCAATTAAAGGAGAAGGGAACTTTTTTAAGGGTGAAAGATGCATATAGACGTATACTTCCAAGTAAATTAAAGGACAAGTTTGACACCAGAGACATGGAAGTGAATGTCAAGAGGGACATTGTTAAAGGTGTTTGTTAGTGGAGTTGTTGGAGTTCCAAGAACTTCTTGACTTTTGACTTTTCTCTCACTGGCACATATTCAACTTAAACTACCTTTAACTGATGTGAACATAGACATTAAGACAATGTTCATCAGTCCACACACTTTGTACTCAGCCTCCATTTTCCGTCATAGTTGTCTCCCATCACAACTGGCAAAGTTAGGTTGGATTTTATGCCATTGAACCGTAACCATCACAATTTCTTCCTATGAGGGTGCAGTGTATTTAGACATGACCCGACCTCGCTGGAGATTTGGACGGATTGGGTATCATGCATGAACATTTCATATTCTTTTTCCTAAATCTCCCCCAGTTTTTTCAGTGAGGATTGTTTGCTAAAGTCCTCCAAGTCAGGAGCCAGTTCACGGTTTAGAGATTTGATCATTAGTGCGATCAAGTTTCAAACCGTGACACAATTACGGCGGCGGCACTGCTCATGATTCACCTTTACAAAGAATGCTAATGTTTTGATATCTGAAAATCTACAGGTGTCGCTTCTACTTCTATTGTAGAACCATATTTCTATAATTACAGTGTGGTTTGACAGCAACATAATCTCACCATGTTAAGTCTCTTCCAGGTATTCACGTGACGTTGTTAGTGGTAAAACAAGGTTTCTGCAACATTCAAGCAACAGAATCCATCCAATGTCCTTCACGTTCTTAGAATTTAGTGAGTGACATGAAATTCACGTATTTGCACTGACTTTGTATGTGATCTCTACCCCGCGAAAAATTAACATTTGATGTGAACTCATAATAACGACCCGCGATAGAGATTCTGGGGACGTCCAACTGACTTTTCTGAAGTTAAACAACTAAATAACTTAACAAATTCAGTATTATTATCTGTTGCAGTTCTTAGGAATAGGAGTATTTTTAAAACACACACACACAAACCATCATTAGGTGAAAAGTATAAAACATTGTGACTTGTCATAACAAACACCTGGAAAGTCGTGGGTTGACCTTAACAATGTACCTGGCAGCCGTTGTTACATCGCTACGGTTGGGTAGTCTTGACAGTTTGTATTGACAGATGTATGACTCATGAAGGAGTGTGAGAGGCAGACTTGGACCGTGCACGCCAAGTAGAGCTGAAAGTAACTCAAAGAACTGTGTGTGTGTGTGGGGGGGGGGGTTAACGTTTATTGTATTTAACCATGATGTCTTTCTGATTCATCATCTACTCTATCAGTATGTTAGACTGTTGGTCTTTAACGATCAGTTGTGTTGCCATAAACCTGAACCCACACAGGCGAGGGTAGAACATGCGAACCCTATACAGAAAGGCCCAGCTGAACTGAACCTACTCGCTGGGAGGAAACAGATCGAACTACAGCCCAATCATGACCCGTTGCCCCTGTTGTGAAAATAGAGATAAAGATTACAGAACCAAATTGACCAAATGAGAAAATACATGCTAATTGAATTGGACAGCTAGATAGACTTCATTTCTTTGATTTAATTGTAATAGTCTTGATTTGCACTGTGATAGAAATCATATAGTCAAGCCACACTTTTCTGTATTCAATTTAATTTGCCGCATGAACTGAGAATACCTTCTTTTTTTTTAACCCAGTTTTATTGTAGCCACAAGCTAGTTGGCATTATCTGCAAAGTATGACTTATAAATAGGGATAATTACGGCATATGAAGTGATTGATTATTGAAATCTTCCAGAATATGCCATTTGACTTCAACCCGAGATGTCATACCAGTTATGCTGTAGGTGAGAACTAAAATTAAACTTGACATGCTTTTGATTCATTGCATGTTGCCCGTGTTCGTAAAGGCTAATTTCAGGCTGCATGGCTCAGGCCTGTAACTGCTGACTGTGCAGCCTTGTAAGAGCATGTTATCTAAAAAAGAAAAAAAAGAATGATACTTGAGAGGGGTCTGTACAGGAGTCTGTCCGTCTGATGAAGTGTTCACGGCGTCTGTGTGTAGAGCTCCCAGGCTGCTGTCAGTGTCACGGACAGGAAACATGAGCAGGTTAAACCTGTAGAGTAACCTGAAGAATATACAAGGAGGATTATGGATTAAAAGTTTGACCTCTCAAATCAGAAGAAAGGACAAATTATATAAGTATGCAGCTATAGTTTTATTAAAACTTGATATTCCGTGAAAACTCTTGTTTCCTACAAAACAAGGGTTTCCTAAAACATCATCAAAGGTGACATCATGCTCAGAGCAGATAGAGCAGGTCATCCACTGACCAGAAAGTCGGCAGTTCGATCCTTGTCTTCCTATTCTGTCGAAGTGCCCTCAGGCAAGATACTAATGCCCAAATGGAATGGCAAAACTTCTGTTAGGAATCATATACAGATCATTTACTATTTGTTGTCTGACTGATCAGATCTCAAATGCGTCTTCTTTGTACGTTTATTTCAATAATACATAGGTATAGCATGGCACACCACCTGAACCTTTAAGTTAATTAACTTATTATTTAATAAGTTGTGCTTTTGAGCATTTTCTATACTTAAAAATGTTTACAATATTACAGAGTGAATGACCTCTGTATGTGGTAATGTGCTATGAATAAATGTGCCTTGCCAAAAGCTGTCCACTCAAGATGTTAATACTAAAAGATTTTTGTTTTACTAAATTGACATAATACAAATGCAACTATGCCAAAATACCTTAATACATATAGCAAATTTATACAACACAAAGGTGGAGCACACCTGACACAATTGAGTTGCCTGCCTTGCTGGCTACCTGCTTCTTAATGGAAACTTTAAAGCCCTCAGGCAGTCGCCAATGGACAAAAGATCATTTACTGTTTCCCTTAATGGCCACGTCACGGTGAGTCACTCAGGTGTGCTCTTATTTCCGGTGTTACACGATGAAAGGGAAGTTCAAAGTCGAGGGCTGCACTCTGCGTATGCACGTGCATGTTCCCACACATTTCCATTCGACTGTGTTCATGTTTTAATTGAAAACAAAAAATACTCCTACATGCTACTGTCACAGCGGTGATTGGCAGGTCCCCCTGCAGGGCATTCTGTCATGTCGAGAGAGGAAACGCAGACAGAGAGAGAGTCAGTGAAGAGGGCTGCAGGGGAAACCTGTGTGGTAATTATCACGCCGTCCTTCACCTTCACTCCTCCACTTAACTCCGACAAGACGTCAACTGAAATCTTGAAGACTCTGCAGGAAGCAATTTGCGAGAAGTTAAACTAAGTGATCACTGGAGACTGACCCATGGAAACAGAGTTAATGGTGCTCATGGAGTCTAAAAGCTGAGTTACCAGTTTGCGTTGTATATTTTTAGAGTTTTAACCCAATTTGAACAAATGAGAAAAAACAGTGTCGCTACCAAAATCACAGGGTATCGCTCAAATTAAACGTGCTCTCAACTCAGTAAATTACTGTGATAAAACATCAGCGAAACGTGTTAAGACAAATCCAATCACAAGCAGATTTCAACAGCTACATTCAGTGAGCTTTGACTGTCGATGAAAGTCGGCCGCATCTTACAAAAAGCACGCCCACCTTTACGGTGCCAGAGCTTTGCACAAAGCGCTCGCAGCCCGGGCCAGGCCTCATTACCCTCCTCTGACTTGTTAAGGCTATCATCATCCCTCATTACATCCTGGCAGCGTGTACTTTACCACGAGCGGCTCAACAGGGAGATATAGATTCATAAAACATTCACCAGCGACGCTACATGTACACCCACTTTCCTAATGTAAACCCTATGAGGGTGTTAAATAACCTGATGAATCTTTTAGAGTGGAAAAAATGCGGGCTGCCCTGTGGGGTCAGCATTTTGTTTTTTTTGCGTGATTTGTTTTTAAAGGGGTGGAGCTTAGGTTTGTTTTGACCCTTGTGATGGGCGAGAAAACAAAATGGTGGCTGTGATAACGAGTCTTAAATCTTTCTCTATTTAGACAGAAGGGATTGAATAGACGAGTGGACACTTTCTACATTGAACAATCTCTGTTTCCTTCTTGCAGACAGAAATGATGGAGGCTCATTGAAGATCATTCCCCCCGATTTTTCACCATGATACACTACATTGGGCTTCTCTGGACAAAGGGTCTAAAAAGCTCTGAGCACATTTAAGAGCCAATATTATTTTGTTATATCAATTTCCCTAGATTGATTCAGAAAAACAGTTTTAATCTCCCCTTGACTCACCTCTGGGCCTCAGCCCAGATGTTGAGGAACACTGCAGTGCTCCGCAGTGATTTTAAAACTATTAATTCCATTTTTCCAGCATTGTGTTGCAGCCTCTTCACAATTTCCACCCAAATCTTCTGAGGGCTTGAGAAATCCTTTTGTAAACTTGATTTCCCCTCTCTGTCCCTTCATGCTGGATTTACCAGGTGAGATCAATAGGAAATGAGGGCTTTCACCTGGATTTCAGGGGGTCTTTTGATTTCATGAGAACAGCATGTTATGTTTTTTGTGCTCCGTGTGTGTATGTGTGTGTGTGTCTGAGTGTGTGCGTTCACAACTAACAAGCATTGTGTGCGGAGGAGCGGAGCTTTCTGGCCGATGCACAGTGTGTGAATAGTGCACTTTGTTTTGACTAGTGCCGTGAGAGAATTGTTGCCCTGCCAGTGAGGCAGTTCGTGTGTGTTGATGGAGGCAGGTTAAGAGTGTCAGTCTTGCGTCGCGCTGATGCCCTGCCTTAACTGTTATTACTACAGCTTTTCAAATGCTCCTCTGACACTTTGACACTCCAATTGTGACGGAACGAGGGAGAGAGAGAAAGGGAGAGCGAGTGTGCAAGCATGTGCATGTACGTCCATGAGGTGTGTATTCTGGGTCAGGTCGTTCTTTGTGTATGCGCATGCCCATTTACCTGTGTGATTGTGGTGTGTCATTGTCGGCTGTGTGTGTGGTGTGTGTATATGTGTGTGTTTCAAAACTGGTCGTTGTCTGAGTGACTCGGTGACAAACAGGGGAAACATTTGACTGGAGGCTGTGATGAGTCTGAGTGAAGCCTCTATTGTCTTTGTGTAACTTGGATTTAGCAGCCATTCGAAGGCACTGAACTAGTACTAAATGGTTTGGCAAGTTATTAAGGTTTGTTGTTGTTGGACTTCACACAAGCTTTGCTGATACAAGCGAGAGAGTCGTCCGGATTTGTTTGATGTTGTGGTTATTTATATTCTGCTAATTTTGCATAAGTCCCATTCGTTCCCGTTATTAAAGAAAAGCCACTTTGTGAGTGACTTCTCAGGCCCAGCAGGAACAATCTGAATGAGTTGCACCACGTTGATTTCACCTGTCTGAATGTTGAGCTGTCATACATCCGTTTACTTTCTATAAAGCTTAAAAGTGTGTAGCCTGACCAGCGGCCTCATGAGTCTGTAGCACTCATTACACACCAGCGCAGAGGAAACCTTGTTGCTGGTTGGACGAAACATTGAACGACAACTAATTTACGTATCATTACTATCACTGTGATGTAAAGTTAGACACACATACACACACGCACACTGCAAAATGCGGAAAACTGTGTCGTTTGACAACAGTAGCTCACACAGATTGAGGTAGTCGGGAAGTCTGGAATTTCCAGATATTTATAAAAATGCAGCTTTTCGGACCAGTGATGCCAACGGGAATTCAGAACTCTTAGCTCGAAAAATATCCCTACTCAAGAGTACAATGTGGTTAACTCCATATGTCTAGATAAGGATGGCAATTGACAGCCTTGAATTTCCCATAAGCCCTGCCTGCAAGTTAAATGTCAACAGTTCAACACTAGACACAAGTCAAAGGGCAAGATGGCTGACCACAGCTTCAGCCATGGCTGTGACATATATATATATAATTGCAGGACAGAGAGTGCCAGCAGTCTTCACATCTTCATAGACTATGCATATTTGTGGAGAAAGTGGAGAAAATTAATTTGCAGAGAACATTAAGGCCACTGACGAAACCAGAAATTCTTGCAGCTGCTACTATGGAAACTGTGCCACATCCTCTTACAGCATAAGGTATCTTATAAGGTATCTTAGTAAGGCTTGGAGTCTTGGAGGTGAAATTGACATGGAAGTGTGGTGTATCCAAATGGGCATGTTGTTCTGCTAGTCTTCTTTCTGATTCACCGTAAAGTGACTTAAGCTATTTATTAAACTTTAAAGGTGAGAAGATAATCACTTGTTCAGCCTGATGTAAGTAATTAAATGTGTAAACTCATAATGAGTTGCATAGTCACAAGCATAAATCTAATGGGTGTTATTTTAAAAGATATATGGTTGTTAGGGCACGAACATGATTCACAATGTATTTAATAAGTATTTAACATCTCTGATAGGATGATACTTTCAACATGAGGCCATATGTGACCTAATTCGTCAGTTACAGTAAGAACCATCCTAACGTATCCTCCATTTTGAAAACAAAGAACATGAGAAGCATGTATTTCAGTGAGATATTAGCATCAATACAGTATCATATAAGTATGCAGTTTTTTTGAATGGACCATTTGGGCTAAACACTAATTATTCTTTATTTGCCTGTTCAAATATAGGCAAAAAGCCCTAATGACAACCCAGCTTCATCTAACCATTGATCTAAAAATCCTTCGTCTAATTACAAACTAAAAAGCAGCTCAGTGTTGGTACAGTTGCATTTAGGGAAACAGTGTTAATATATCATCTCAGGCACTTCTAAAGGTGGCACGTATTTACTATACCGCTATAATACCCCATCATCAATTCCCTTTGTGCCGGCGGATTGTGGAGGCTCACGGGATTACAACAGGCCGTTTCAGTGCGGCACATTTACAGGTGTAAGCTCAGGCTTTTGTCTGCACTTGTGTGTGTAGCCGCTGTGAAGGCTGCTAAGACAGTGAGGCTGTGTTTGCAGCTGCCACTGCTGCTACTGCTCCAAAACACACACACTCAGCCAGGACCTTAAACTGAGCAGTGAAGAAACCAAAATGACCGGTTGTTTCCCCAGAGGGGGTTTGAGAAGGATTCGACGGGGAACACGGGATGTAGAACTCTCTCTTCCGCAACGCACCGCCCCACCGTCCTGTAGTTAATTGGTGGCACGGCTTCTTGAGACAAATTCAAAAAGACGAAGCATCTCCGGGTTTGGACGGAAGTCTCAGCGCGTAGGTTCGTAAACAGAGATCGAATCTCAAGCAGGCGGAGAGACAGGTTTACGTCCAAGCGGCACCAAATCCAGCCAATCCCCACTATAACCTCCACATCCCATCGTCTGCTGTATCTGTTTTCAACTCACACACACATGCTGACTGGGGTGGCTCCTAACGGACTAAATGAGGGCCACTTAGGCATCCGCATTAGGCTTAGGTAGCAGAGTGACAGGGTGAGGACTTACAGTAAGTCCGCAGTAAGTCTGTCCTCCATCACCATCTCTCTCTCTGTCTTTCTTTCCTTCTTCTCTGCTTTTTCTTTATTTTTCCCTATTGTCCTTCACTCTCTCCCTCTCTTTCCATCTAGAGTTTGTTCACGTGTTCTCCCTTGCATTCTCTACTCCTCTTCTCTTCCTTTTTCCTCCTCCCCAACCGCGGCTTACAAACGGCTCATGCGGGGTCCGGGTGCCATGACTTCAGTTGCCACGTCTGAATAATTCAGGGGGGACTTTACTTTAAAACGCTGTCAAAACAATAGTATCGCTGTCGCACCTGTATCCCCCCTGGATTTACTGCACAATCATTCTGTCACAACAATTCTGAATTTGTTATTCAAGCTTCGGGAGAAGAAACTTTGTTTAGTGGCTTGATTCAATATGGATTAAAACTATAGATTTACTATTAACACTTTCACAATGAAAAAAAAATAGGAATTTAGTGTGTACTTTTACGATGGTAATACATTTTTTTGTTATTTCACCATTGTTTAGCACTTATGTAAATAAAAAAGTAAAAGATGAAACTAACAGAAATTGGAAATAGTCTGAAAGCATTTTTGTGTCTAATGTCAAGTCCAAGTATTTCCAGATGCTACTTAAGTAAATATGCCTTAACTCCCCCCCCCCCCTTACTGGTTCCAACTGCTGAAAATATATTAACTGAATAATACAACTCATGTTGAGGAATCGGGGGTGCCAATAATACACTGTGCTGTATGTGAGAGATCTCTTTATTTTATAATCATCTCTATATTAATTAGAGTACCTCTAACGCTCTAGGTGTGGCACAGTTTAGCACTTGGCAGCAAATGCTGACATTTTCTTCTTTAATCATGAGCAATTTTCTCTCTAGGCGAGAAAAGCAACATAAGCAAGATCTCGTCACACGTCCATGGTTCTCAAAACCCTGCAGAGCACAGCATCAAAGAGAGACAGGGAATCAGTGGGGAAGGCAGGGCTGATGATACAGGTATATAATCAGTTTTAATTATATGTGTGATATTTGGTGGACTGTAACCGTCTCACAACAACCAACTCTTACAGCACGAACACTGACAGAGTTGGCACAGGAAGTCAAAGTAGAGCTTTACCTCTATATGAAGGTTCAGGTTCAGCGGGGAGGTTTGAGGTTATCGTTCCTTAATGGCACATAAGTTCAGCGTGATTTAAAAGACCCTGATCACAGCAATGCTCTGACAAAGATTCGAGGTGTCATGTGAGACCCCTTTCTGATTTTTGGAGCCACGTGGAAAACAAAGCAGTTATTCTCCTGCACACACGACGTCAAACCTCCAACTGCTCAAAACTTCCATGATGATTAAATCTTTCCCCCTCGTTTTATTTTTCTTGCCGAACCAAACCTGTCACAAGGCACATGTTGGCTCCTTAGGTTTGACATGTGCAGCCTTACACATGCCACATATACATCTCTCCCTGGAATGTGGTTCACACTTTGGCTCATATGAATCCAACCGGCTCAACTTAAATCCTGCAGGATGGACAGAAATTTGCTCAGGAGTTCGATCTTTCCTCTTCACTGAGGGAACACAGTCATCCCCCTCTGGTGACTAAGTTTCATAACAAATTAACCGTCAGTTTCACTTCAGGCGTGAAGACATATTTCATATGACACCCATGATATGTAGAATGTATATGTAGTATTGATACTGAGCATTTGAGGGGCCAATATTGTTGCGGTATTATTTGTGTGTGACTTTATCTTAATCTGTGTGAGCATGAACAGATTGTAAATGTGTAAAAGTATCTGCAAGTGCGTGCTGAGAATTGCATGTTTATTGAGATTTGAACATGTGTAGAATAATCTGTGAATATATGGATAAATCTTGTGTTTACATAGATTTCAATAGCTGAAAATGTGTTTTTCTCTAAGAGCTGGATATACATTCAAATCATCACAACTTGCATTTGGCGATTTACACACACACACACTTACAGTAAAAACTTAATATAGAGATACACACATAGGACAAACAACAAATTCTGATTCTCTAACCCTAACCCTGACATGTTATATTATAAAGAGACAAAGACGCATGCAGCAAACACACACGCAAAAAAGGGCAGAAACTGATTTCTCCTCCCACCTCTAAGGTGAATAGAAGTTTTTTTCAGATTTTGTCGTGGTTTTGGGGGGTGCAAAGAACAGCTTGGATGTCACCATATATCTTCCTGATCTCTCTGGCTCCACTCTGGCCTCTGCTACCTTCAGGTTTTAGTTAAAGCACCAGCTCATGTCTAATTTAGAGCCGGGCTTATGGAAATTGGACTTAATATACTGCCTGCCCCTTTCTGCCCGAGTATCTGAACAGGCCCTCAGAGTTGTAATTCACCAGTAAAAGAGTCACAGATTGAACAGAGTGTTTGTAAAACATGTGACGTAAAGTAATGTGAGGTTATATGATATTATGTGATATGGCTTCAAGAAAATGAGGATGCATGTGAAAATGTAGCTGTCTAAGTGTGATAAGATAGTTCCAGAAGATTCATTCAACACAACTGAGATCTGACCAGAAAGAGCTGAGGGTTTAAGTTTGATTTCACATTTAGGAATCGGGCACCAGCCTTTACACAGAGAGAAAACAACAGATCCTGAAAGTAAAGGAGGACTTATTGCTGTTCATTTCTGCATTAGTTCATCATGAAGCCACACTTTTTTAATTCCTGCTGTTCATGTCTGTTCTGCTCCTCAACACAGCCCAGCTATGCAGAGGCCCAAACTTTTGTATATATGTGGGCAACTAATATAGGCAAATGCTTTGCTTTGCATTAAATCACCTTACAAAAAAAACATGCACCGGGTCAACGGTCTGTCTCATCCTCCCTCTCTCTGCATTTGAATAAAAATGCACCTTGACACTGAAACAACAAGCGCAACAATAAAAAGAGAAGCTCTGAAATGTAAGCTTGTCTGTCCTTGATATCTCCGCCAATTTATTCCGCCTGTCTGTCAGCGCAGCCATCCATCTGTAACATGAAGACAATGATGAAGCTGTCTCTCATTTGGCAGCTGTGGCTGCTTGTCAGGAGCCAACCAACTCCTTTGCATGCGATGCGGACATCGCGGCACTGCCTTGCAGCGGGCCAGTGTTCATATTAAGCAGCTAGAGCTGGTTGGAGACTCAGTAATGGAGGCGTAGTTGCGGTAGTAGGAATGGGAGGGGTGAGCATGAATTATTCCATCCGTGCTTCAGCACAGTATTGACATCTGCATAGAACAATCTAATCAGACCAGCTGCATGCTACTGCAAAGACAGGTCGGCAGCAACACAAGAGCACAGATGTAAGAAATGCCCCAAAGCCAATGGCAGTGCCAAACACGTGTGCACAACCACCTGAGACGAAGACAAAAAAAAAACGTGCATGAAAGTGACACATCCTGTGTTTGGAAAGCTGACAAAAGAGCAGCAATTCATTACAGCTAATGATGAATACACCCAGAGGAAGAAACAGTGCACACCTAGCGTAGCAATGTTTCTGAGAACAATCACCACATCAGTGTGTGCTTAACTCAATAAGACCACAAAAGTACAAATAGGTTATTTTTTCAGTTGAACTTTACCGGCACAAAATGTGACCTTCTGTTAATCTGTATTAACCAGAGGCCGCCCTGCTTCAACATTTATTCAGGTAGAGACACAGATTCTGCATAAATCTTGTCTCTTTTATTCTGTTATTTGATTAATAATCAACAATTGTGTTTCATGCGTCCATAAACCTGCAATTGCGTGCTGCCAGTCACAAAGCAACTGGGCACTCTGGATTTGTTCAAGTGCACCCAAATGCTGTTTACAGATGGAGAGATTTACACATTCTTGTTTCCTGCTATGAAGGTCCCAGTCGAGATGGGGATTCACACCCCAGCTTCCAGTCACAACCCTTCTTCTTAACCCTGTAGTTTTACGATAGCCCGGTTAAAACCACAGAAACACAACGACATAAAAGCTTGTCACGTCTGCCCTGTTCACGCTTCTCTGTGAGACTTGTATACGCACATCTTTCCTATGACACGCAAAGGTTGAAGCGATGATGGATGGACACAAAGAAACTGGCACAACTGAGGGTGATACTTTCTAATACTATTGTGGAGACACTTTATTTAACCAGAGGAGGTATTTGACTGAGGATGGAAGAACATACCAGAAAGGGACAATGAGACCTTCCTTACAAACTCCAGTTCGGATAACACTGATCCTTCAAAGACATTCGCAGACAAGCAGACAAATATAACAGCAAATATTTCTTACGCACACATACACATCAATGCAGATGCAAGGCTGAAACACTCAGACTCAAATAAATCTTGTGCACTGACATCATAATCTTTTTGACTGAAGGGGGAAAGCTTCAAAAGAACCCCGTGATTGACGGTCCAAGGTATCTACTACTCTTCATGACAGAACTAGTCTGAGATCTGAACTTAAGAACAATGAGATTTATGCGAAGTGTTTTTTTAAGATCTATTTGGGGTACAAGTTTGTGTTTAGTTTTAAGAGGAAAGAACGTTAGAATAATTTTGGGTGAAGGGTTAAAGAGAGGTCAACGTGGCGCAAGCTCCACTCTAAGTCTTTGCAAAAAGAAGTGCTTACGGTAGCGTTAAGACTGAAGACACAAGGGATACAACTTTATGGCTTTTACTTCAACAGTAACCCATGTATTCAGGAACTGTCAATATCAAGAGCGTGTTAGCAGGATGATGCTAGCATTTAACTCAAAGTACCACTATAACCTCCAGCCTGCCTGGGACTAGTTTTGATGTTACGCATACAGAGAGACCAATCAAATCTTGGGCTGGATCAGAGGTGTGGAACCTTTTTTCTTGAAAGGGACATTTAATTTTCAATAAAAACCTTAACTGTCCATTCTAAATTATTGAAAATATATCACTCTCTCTGACGTATTGACTGGAGCTGCTTCTCTCAGCTTTTTGCAGTAGTTAAAAAAAGATCTGCTCACAGCATTGGTCGCCCAAAACAGAGATACAGAGACGCAGGTTATGTCATCGTAGGATAGGAAAACCCTCAGGTCCTTAATGCAGTTTATAGAACTCAAGCAGAAGAAGATTGAGGTACTTAGTTTTGACCTTGTTGTTGCTTTGTAGTAATTGTTTTTTGTCAGGCGCATCAGCTGGCTCCACATTAAATGACGTAGCAAATAAGTTAAGTAACATTTGTTTACTTTCCTGTCCTCAAACGTCTCTTCAAATGCCAGAAGGAGTTCTGCAGAATATTCAGATGTCATTTCAGGCTTCAGTTCTTGCAGAGTAGGAAACTGCAGACACACTTGCCACAGCATGCATGGCTTGCAAAGGCAACCATTCCTTCCTCATACAATAAGGGATAGTTGGTTAGAGACGATCCTCAGCTCGGGAGCAACAACAAGACACTTTCACAAATTCTCCTTCTGAATCAGGCTTCAGCTTCTCCGCCATCAGCTCTCTCACCACAATATTTATCTTTGTAATGTTGCTTGTTGGGCAAAAACACCCATTTTTTTGTGGTGACACTTGACTTTGGCCTTTTGGTTAATGCAAACACATCCCTGCAAAACCAGGCACACTGGCTTGTCTTTTCATTTCTCTTGGAAAAGACAATATTTTGTCAGCGACGATAAGAGCAGCTACCCACGGTGACTTGGACGGGCAAACAACTTGAAGGAACCACTCTGAAGGACATTTATTTCCTTCATGGCAGAAAAACTTAATCATGGCTCAGATCAAATTATGACGCTACCCGTATCTGGTCTTGAGCTCCCCAGGACTAGATGGACATATTGAAAGTTTAGAGCTGATTTCCACGGTTTTGTTAAAGAGCCTGAAGGTAACTCCTGAATTATATTTTAGACAATAGTCTGATTCCAACCTTGTGTTAACCGTTTGGGGAACTGGATACCATGTTCCAAGATAGCGGTCCATTTATTCCCATGTAAGCTGTTCGATGGGCAGTTGTTGCACTTGAAACGTTTATCTGACTTCCTTAGGATTCTGTGTTTTTCAGAATGAGCACTGGAGCCCTCTCTGGTGGGACTTTACTGGGTTCCTCCTTAGTAAAAGTTTGGGTGTCCACATTCTTTTGGTCAAACAGAGCTTGAAAAGGTCTCATGTGAAAAAGCAGGGAAGAGATACAAAAGAGAGAGAGGAGGCTGATTTATTGACAGCTATGTGGAGATGTTAAGGATCTGAGCATCCCTCCCTGAACCGACATGATGGAGAGAGAAAATAGGACGAGAGGAAAAAGTGAAACAAAGGTCAACGAGCAGACTATGGTGAGAGAAAATTTAAAAAGATTGAAAATAGAAGAGATGAAGAACAAAGATAAATTAAGACAAAAAGCTGAGAAGAGAGAGAGACGAGTGGGAAAGGACGGAGGGGATTAACAAAGAAGGGAGACAGGAAAAGTTGCCGGAGCGAAAGAAGGAGAAGACAGAGGGAGAAGGAAAGATCACAAGGGAGACAGAGAAGATGTGAAATCGGAGCGACACAGACAGACGAGGGAGGAGGAGGCAGAGGAGGAGGGAGAGGGAGGAGCAAAGAGGAGAAACAGCTTTTCTAAGCCAGCCAGGAGGAGAGTGCCAGCTGTGTTTATCTGACCTTTGACCTCAAGGCCACTCCAATCTCTACAAGACCTCAGTCTGACTAGCAGGCACACACACACACACACACACACACACACACGCATGCGCACACACGCACAAACACACGCACACACACACACAACCCCACGACAGCAACAGTGGATTACTGCAGGACTACTTTACCTGATTAAAATAGAGCAAAGGTTAGACCCACTGACCAGGCAGGAAACTCAGGCGTTTGTCTGAGAGGAAAACACACCTGGACCAAAACTAAACTACATCTCCAATAGAAGAAAATTACAGGAAGGACATCTGTTGGAAGACGTGTTGCTTTTTTAAATTGATTCTTTTGACACTTAACATAATTGTTGGACATGATCAGTTTATGAGCATTGATTTTTTTTACGGGACATAAGCTCGTAAAAGCAGTTGTTCTGTAAAAAATACATGTTTTATATGTATATAGAAATATTGAGAAAGACTTACACATTTTAGTTTTGGGTCTTTATAAACTTCAGCTTTATGATGCATGAATCTACATTTTTCCAAACCTATGCAAAATAAATGTTATGTCACAAAGCTCATGGAGAACTCAACAAGCAAAACCAGTGGATCCTGCATTTCCCATAATGCAACCTATCAAATCTTGTCTCATTACTTTCTTAAATCTGACAGAGCTCCCCCAGAGCTAAAAAAACCCATTATATAATCATATTCACATGTTGATTAGCATTGTCCAGGAATGTTAAAAAGTATTATCAATTCAAATCTATTACACTTTATTCCACTACAAATATAAGAGACTGTCCTTCCATACAAAAAGGACTCTATACCAGATGTGTCAACAAAAAAATTGGACTTTAACAAGACAGGCTGCCGTTCATTTCCTGTTTTCAAACCCAGTGCTTAGTTTAATCCAAACCATGATCTTTCTCTCAACCTAGTAAAGTTGTTTTTGTGACTAAAATAAACTCAATTTTTAGCAAGCTTTGAAATAAAAATATTTTTTATTTTCAAAAACAATTTATATGTGGCATATACTGTCTGGCCAATTAAGGAGACGCTCATATCAGAGTATACGGCCAATCTATATGGTTAAAACTACAAATCTTGTTGAAATCTTAATAAACCAGATGAGATTAAATAGATTGATTATTAATCTGAGGATTGTAGAACATTATTCATGCCATGTATGAGTATCCCTGTGTTGTCATTTCACACATTTCCCTCAGTACGTTTAAGATTCAAAAAGACAAACTTGTGTGAAGTGGAAGAAACCAAAAGAGGGGACGTTATTCTGCTTTCTGTGCCAGAAGAGGAGAGCTGCGCCCTAATCCTGCAGCCCTGGCCCCTGGCAATCAGCTCCCCTCACAGGCCAGACACACACAAACACACACTTACACACACTTACACACAATGTGTAGGCCAGATCAAAGCCTGACAACCTCCGCAGACCCCCTCCACAGGCTGAAATATGTCTCTAGGCCTCCTTGCCTCGTCTCTCTTCCCCCCCCCAACCATCTTTTCATTCTCTCCCTCACTAGTTACCTTCTCACCTTCTATCTCGTCTGTCCCCAAATCTCGACCTCATTACCTCACCCTTTTTTCCCCCTTTCTGTTCCCTGTGAAATATGTCCGTGCTGGATTTGGATTCTACCCACTCAGCTTACCAATCGAGGAGAGAGAAAGAGGAGCAGCTGGTTTTACACAACAACAGGAAGGGATAGATGGATGGAGGAAATGGAGGGGATGGGTGAGCAGGTAGATGGGCGGGGGAATAGAGGGAATAGGAGCTACATAACATTTAGAGAGGGTGATAGAGGAAGAGAGAGGGACAATGGGCAAAAAATGTAAAAGGCAGAGGGAGACATACACAGAGGATGTGGGACCAGTTGAAGGTAGATTTCAGCAAAGTATCCAATGGTAGGAGTCAAGTCCATGTCGGAGAAAACAACAAGATTTGGTGCCAATTGTCCTCAATTTCGTCAGACAAAAAATAAGCTTATTTATTTACAATAATAAAAGCCTGTTTAGAGGCAAAGATCATGTGTGGCCAGCTGCAAGCAAGTATTTTAAAATTGGACAATAGTCTTCATTAATTTGGAGGAAGAAAAGAGGATCTGTCCAATGTGCTGTTTAAATGATGCAGAAAAATTAGGTCCATTTCGTTTTTTTATTTCCTTTATTGAGAGGTGGACAGGAAATGGTCGTTTCCTGAGGAACACGGGAACGCACAGTAAGATCAGTTCAGTTTTAGGCTTGGATCTCATGCTTAGACAGCAGAGCAGGCCATTTGTCTCGGTTGAACAGAGGAACTACACCGTTGGCGTTGCCAGTTGCTAAAAGGGAAACGAGGGCCACCTCTAATCAACATAATTCCCACCAAGAGAGACTCTGCAGCATCGCCCACGCAGTCCTGACGTAAAGAAAAGGCCGAGATCTGCGGGATTACCACATTATACTCACCCTCACTCGTTACAGATGAGAACACTCACTAAACATTTGCGGTCCACAGGCATCTTTCATATCATTTAATCACACCTATACTTAACATATTAATTTGGCATTTGAGGATTAGTTTGGTAAATTACAGTGGCGACTGTTGATTTCTATGATGGATAGAGTGCTTTGGGTTTTAGCACTCCCGTCCCAGGAATGAGTCACAGCATTATACTTCTCAGACTGAGACAAACAGAGATTACAGGGCTTACCTGCTGCCACACAGGTAGACAGTCATGTGTCAAACACACATTCAGGACATAGAAGGACACACACACACACACACACACACATTCAGTCACACAGCAGCAGCAACAGCAGACAGAAGCTTCAGCTTTAAGATACACACAATTAAACACAAGCTGGTTCTGATGCAATCACTTTGAACTGTTGCTTACTTTTGGGGTAAAACTTAAGGATGTAAAAAAAACACACAACTTCAATTGTGCTGTTTTACTGATGAGAATTTAACGACTGGTTCAGCCAAACATGATCCTGTGAAAAACTGAATATTGTCTCTCTGGTGCGATACGGCCAGAACTTATATCAAGGTAATCATTTTCACACAAGTCGATATCGATTATTGAGACAATAATATCATACTTTCATTTCTATTCATTTTGAAGATGGATATTTCTCCTGAGTGAAAGTTGCGGATTTAAACTCTTTGTGGGCAGGGAATGAGAAACACTTGATAAACAGCAAAACATTTAACAAATCTGATGTAGATAAATTTTGTGCTATATCTCCTCACTGTGTTTATACACTGTCTAAGCATAAATAGTATATATGCAATTATCAATATATATTTTAATTATTGATATTGCTCTATCGTCCGGCCCAAATTGTCCCTTCTTCAGACAGAAACATTCCATGAGTGTGCAGTTGAAAATTGCGTGTGCAGTGTTTCAGAAAGTGCATTCTTTAACCATCGGACTGACTTTGTTTTACAGGCTAGTCAGTGTAGACAAAACATTTGTGTCATAAACAAACCTCGTTGTCAAATTCTGTTATGAACATGGTTTAGTTGAAAATATGTCGGTTTTACAACAAGAATGAAGATCTGGACTCAGCAGGAAGAAGGAATTGTGTCGTCTTTTTCACCCTTTCTTACTGTGATGTGAGTTCGACTATTTGGTAAGAGCTGATACATCACATGTTTTCCTACCTACACTTTATATACAATTGTACTTTTTGTTCACAAGAAAGATTCCTGTATTTATACTTACGGTATTTTGATGGATACATTTTCATATTATATATTTTTGAGGGATATAAATTCTTTCTACAAACATATATTCTTCCCACCTATTTGCTGCCTTCTTTTTCACAAAAAGTATTTTGTATAATTCACCAACAGTCCCTTACTTCTGTCTCAGGACTCAAAATGACCTAATATAAACCTGTAATATTCATTTGTTTTCTCCTTCTGTATTTATTCATGTACCCGCACCTACAAAGTTACATTTGCTGCTTTGCTAGGGCCATTATGTTGTATTATTTTGTTCCAGTATTAAGTTCCTCCGCTGTATGTTTTTGTTATAATTTGCCTGTGTGAGTTATACTTTGGATAATTGATGCTACTTTTGCAAATCACAGGTTTATCTTGCAGTAAAGACAAAAATATACGACGAAAACTTAGATCTGTTGCAAATCTTGTTTTCTTTTCTTTTCTTTTTAACTTGCAGAACAACATGTGTCAGCCAGTGACATTGATTAATAATCTGACCTGTCTCATAAAGCTGTCAGTTGAACCTAATGACATGTTACGTTGCACGTATATTTCATTCTGTCATTTATGATTAATGACTTGTAAGTTAATTCTTCATTTGAAAGCAGAGCTGTATCTGTATCCTGCTCCTGGACAGTTGTGGTCACCCTGCATTATTGACAAGACCAGCACATATTATTATGATGATGATTATTATTATTAATTTAATTGCACATACAATTAAATTCAATGTTGAGTTACCTTTTATGTAATTCACTTCAAGTTTATTGTCATTATTCTAACAACAAAACAGCCCAAGATAATGCAACCTAAGAAAAAGAAAGTGCACAATATATTACTATAAAGGTTTTGTGCTTAATACATTATAAAAGGGATTAACATATTCAATACAATATATGTGCATAATTTAGTTCTCAGAGCAATTTAGTTTAGTTTGTCATCCTTTGATTTAAGTATGGAACATCATGTTAAAATAAATGGTCATTAATGGGGTAAAAGGTAAACTGTGTCTCCTTTCTGTATTTTCTTTTGTCATCCAATGTGGACTTCCTCCTCGATATTTCTCCACGTCACAAAATGTGAATAAAAACGTTTGGAAACTGAGATTGTTTTCTGTTGTTGTTCAAACTGTTTCCCGGTCGAATTTACCATCATTGACACTGTGTTTGCCTGGCACTGTACACGGCTGCTACAGTAAGTCAGTGGAAAGATTTACTGTAAGCTTGTACAATCAACATGCTTGTTTGAATGCTGGAATTGCAACACACACATACCCTAACATATATAGACAGACAGAAACACACACGCCCTCACAAATATACACACAAACACACAACCCAAACCCAAAAACCCAGCTCAACAGCCGTCTACTGCGTACATTGTCTGCTGCTCCCAAAAACGAATTAGTCACACATATTTGCATTTGTACACAAACCCGCCCAGCAACAAACACAACAGACTTCAGGGTGATACACGCATGCGCACGCACAAACATATAGGAACATATGCATGAATGTATGAACCTACTCTTATTACATCCATGCGCAAAAATTCACATACAGGAACACGTGAGGATGCTTTAATGAACACACGCGAAGACAAACAACGCTAAGTTGAGCACTCTCTACGGCAAAACTCAAACACACACACACAAACACACTGACACACACACACACACACACACACACACACACACACACACACACACACACACACACACACACACACACACACACACATACTACACTGGTGGTCCTGCTTGCAGAGGAGCTAAAGCTCTGTCTCTTTTGTCTCTCGTGGGAGGCCCTGACAAAAGACACAACCTGACAGGTAAACAAGCCGTCATGTTTGGGCAGACCTACCTGAGAAAGGCTCTCACCCTTCTCAGCCTCACCCAACACACCCTCCTCCCACCTCCAGTCTGCGGCTTTTACCTTCGGCGATGTTTCTACCTGCGCGTCCTTGTCCCCCCACCCCCCCTCGAGTCTTTGACCACATACATCAAACGTTTAACTTTGCTCTGAAAAGTTTGAAAGTCTGAACAGAAATGCTGAGGTATTGTACAAAATTGGAGTCGGGAAGCAAGCAAATTAGAGCCCTGACAGAGATACAACGTGGCAGCCATTTTGGAAGTCATTTGATTACATTTACAAATTTAAATGAAACATAATAATCAGATGGTGCTACATGCATGCTAATTCTGATAGTGAAAATGTGTCTTGTAACGATAACTTGCAAACGATATTAGCTAACTAAAATACAATGGCAACAACATACAAGACTATGTGTGTCACATTGACCGAAACATTAATTTAAACATGCTGTCCTAAAATATTCAATTCATCTGGATGTAAAATAAGTGAATGACACTTCACTTTCCATCACAACAGTTTTTGGCCCTCTTCAACTGGAAGGGGGTGCACCTCATGGCTCAATTCTAGGCCCCAATAATTCCAAGGACAAGGAAAATACAAACATGTCTGTTTGGTTTAACAAGCAGCCAGTATAATGTTACTTACTGACCATCTATACCTTTCAATAACAATAACATGTACAAAATATAACTGCACCTCCTGTCTTGGTACTGGGCTACTATAAACAGCTGCCTGTGGCCACAGCTTCAGTGGCCACTGAAGACACAGAAACCAAAGTGATGTGAAACCTCAGTCAAATTCTGTGCACAAATAGGACAAACCACAAAATGCAAAAGTAATAGATGCCGGTATAGTCAAGTTATTTACATTGTAATCCCTTAAACAACTAACAATGAAAAACACAGTAAAGCAAAGAGATGTGTTGCCAAGTAATGCCCAAGGATACCCACTCACTGCACTGGATCAGGGCACCAGCACACACAGAGGATCGAAATACTGTTTCAGAGGTTATGTTACACAAAAATATAATTTCCAACAATAGCTCTGTAAAATACAGTATATTGATCAATTCTTTGTTATTCTTGTGACAATAGGTTATAAAACCATAGGGAGGACTACACGTTTGTCAACTATGAAATGTATCATCCATATTAAGGATATGAAGGGATATAAGGATATATAAAGCTAATTACATCTGCTTTGTGTGTATAATTCACACACGGCTATTGTGAGTGCACATGCGTGAACACACAGACATAAGCTGAGGAGTGAATCCTGGCCAGCTTCAGGCTTTCCAAACAATTCAAAACATTTGGGAATAAAGTCTTGCGGCGCAAGAGAAGAGTCTAACAACAACCACCCACACTTGTTTTATCGCTGCAGTGTATTTCTACTGTTTTCCCTCAAACTAAACATTGGAAACCAGTTTGTCCGTTTTGCACAGCAGATAGCAGATGGTCTAAGATCATGACCACAGGGAATGAGGAGGAGGAGGAAGACAGACAGGACCAAAAGAACAGCCAACAAAAAATAATTGAGGAGGACAAAGACAGAGCGACTGCAGAAACGATTTTCAGGGATGTTGTTCATGGAGAAAGAAACAAAGGCTGCTTTAATTCTGTTTACTTACCTGTTTAATAACTGGAATATTGTTTACCAAATTTGTATGAAAATGAATTTAGCTTAAACATATTTCTATTAAGGCAAGTTTGGGTAATTTGAGAGAGTGAAACCACATAAGTTCAGAGATTAAATAAAACACTCTTCCATGTACACATCCAATAGCAACGATAGAATGATACTGGAGCGCATACCTCTGCCAAGGCCCCACGCCAACAGTCCACTAAAATATAACTCAGTGCATCTACACAGATAGACATACAATTATCAACAGACTACAAGAAACTAGCAAAATAAGTAAAATGCGCAAATAGAGTTATACTGTAAAAGACAGTAGGGCAATGGGCAATAAGATGTGCAAGGGTAGAAAAAACATCTATGTGGATATATGGTGGAATGAGACCAGAGGACATTAGAAGAGTGGTGCAGAGTGTGAAGATACTCATACAAATATAGATCATTAACGTTCAGGTTACTTCAAACATGAGGTAGGTGAATCATATGGTGCAGAGTGCTGGATTATTAATATACAGGATGCATATCAACATAGTAGATGGATCTGGTGACAGTAGTCCATTCGTTTATTGCACAGTTTATACAGTCCACTTAGATTTATACTCTCGAAAATATGTACCTGTACACCGGAATTTTGTATATATATTGAGTATATATAGTATAATAAATAATTGGTGTTTGTGTTGGATGACTAAAGTAATGAACCGTGTTTGTTTGCAACAAAGGAGGAAGTGAGGTGACACTATTATAAGGCAACCAAATCTGCAGAAGGGAAAAAAAAGTCAGTGTCCCTTACACAGGAGCTGTGTGTTTTCCATTTCTTTTCAGAAGTCAACATGGTTTCTTAAAACTATGACCATCATTGTTCCCCAGCCTTAATTCCTGCAACCATGGAAACAAAGCTCCCATAATTTGAGAAAACACAATTACTTTAACTCAGATAATTATTGTTCCCTGAACCTATAAACAAGCGTATTTTCTGTCTAAATCAAACCTGAACCACACAAGAGCAGGTTCATTTTTACAGTGTTGATTTGTGACAGTTTTTGGAGGCAGGGACAAACTGCATTGTCTTCATGGAGGTGTTATGATATTCTGGTGAGTATGGGCAAACTTTTGTCATTTCATTTGGAAGACTTGAAAACAACAAGCTCTTCAGAGGTGTGATTGAATTATAGCCAGTGAATAAGTCAGAGAAATCACTCGCAGTAAAACCATACAATTATTTAAGGAGTTTCGGTAAAATTGAAGCTGCACTTCAAGAAATCCATTATTTTCTTAGAAAGTGCCCATTCAGCTGAAGATGAATGTGGGAGAAAACACTATAAAGTGCTGTGTAACAGAGTTGTAGCCAAACAGTGTTATTTAAGGGATTATATAACATTTGACCTCTTGCCAGCGAGAGGCCATATGCTGTACTTTTTATTATAAAGTACATCATCAGATAAGACTGACAGAGGAGAGCAGTGAAGACAGAGGAGCTGAGAGTCGGGCGCTGATTTGCACGTGAAGCCATATGAAGCTGTTTACGTGGACGACTGTGGGAAAACATTCTTCCCTGACTGAGGATAACCAGAGTCCCAGAGGTCCATCCTCCTCCTCCCCCTTAACTCCTCTTTAACCTGGCCTGCTGGGTCGGGCTACCGTGTGTGTGTGTCTGTGTGTGTGTGTGTGTGTGTGTGTGTGTGCGTGCGTGTGTGTGTGTGTGTGTGTGTGTGTGTGTGTGTGTGTGTGTGTGTACCTGTGTTAATCTACCTGTGTCTGTCTGGGTGTCTGGCTCAGCATGGGAAAGAATGGAGAGGAGAAAAATCTCAAAAAGGAGGAAACACATTGCTCCCTGCGGCATTAAGAGCTATAAGAGAAACTGCTCATGAATACAAAATTTGCCTTAAGACCCAACCTTTAAAAAAAATGATCCTGTTGCTGCATATTTTGTGTCCTTTTAATAATAAGTCATTTCAGATGTCATCCCACTGAGCTCTGACTCCAAATCTCAACCAACAGATCCAAAAATACAGTACAATGTCAAAATGGAAAAGACAACATGAAATATGAAAACACATTAAATCACAGAACACAATGGAAAAGATAGATACTCGCTATGGACAATGATGGTTGCTGATTGGACCGATGGATTGTCCTTTTTTATTTAAAAGGAAAAGCTTATAAAGGTGTTTGGTGACTTGATGTGATTTGCTCTGCAGGGCCACCATGCAATGTGTGCAATCCTTCAATATCTGATTTTAGTGTGGGGTTCAGATGAGAGTTTAAGATCTGCAAAAATGAGATTTTATTAGGTTTTTCACTCTGGACAAAAATAAGTATCTGGCAGGAACACTGTCATAGATCAAACTTTTATTGCCTGTTTTTTTTTTTATCATAATGTTATCGGGACAGTCCTAAATCTTTGAGAGTGTTCATGTCTATCCCTGCTCTTACATTGGGATGCAGAGCTCGGCTGCCAAACTTCGATCCCTTTTACAGAGCAGAGATTCAGTATTTAAGAGAGTTGATTGATGAACTTGACAGAGAGCTTTTTATTTCTCCACAGGTATGTTGCCGCTTTAAAGAGAAGTCCTCAGAAGAACCTCCAGGCCCCTGTGCACTTTTATTGGCCCCGCTAATGACAGTGTGTTTGTGCAATTTTTATCAGAAACAAGAACGTGAGAAGGAGCTAAAGTGCTCCTCTGCTAAAGACTCTCGTGTATGTCATGTGGTTTTAGGGCCGCAGATGCCGTTTTATCTGACAATTGAGATAAAACTGCCACGGTTAGTTCACCGCCGCAGCTTTTCCCACTCTCCATTCCCATACCTGGATCATGTGGAATTCCCAGAGAAGGGCAGTAAATTGTCCGACGGGGCGACGTCGTCCGCTCCCTCCTGAATACCTTTCACTCTGGGAGAATGAGACAAGAAAGGAGGCATGTTGAGTTTCACCTACATGTCCTCTCTGAAAAACACATACATCACCTTTTTTTTTTTTTTAAAGGGAGGATATGAGCCAGAGGTCCGTGTCTGCACGTGTGTGTAAATATACTCACTACACAGACTTTCTCAGCTCCAGCTACTTCCAGGATGAAGTCAATAGGGAGTGTGTTGCTTTGTGAGACATGAAATATGCGGTTGACCTTTTGTTGATGGACAAACACGGCTGAGGCTCCAGAGCAAATATGTAGAGGAGGCTCATTCAACCCCAGAGGTTTACCCCGATCAATACCTGACATTCACTCGCCGCGAACCCTCGCCAAGGACGTGTCAACCCCGTTAGCTTGGATGTATTAACCTTTCAGAGAGAAATTAAATCCACAGGTGGTTTAAAAAAGCGACGCTGTGGTGAATTCAGCTCTCAGAGGGTCGAGATGTAAGTCAGTGAACTGTGTTCATCCATCACTGGATCTGAGGCCCACATGTGACATTGTTCATGACTCGCAGACTCATTTTACCTGCACAGGACAAGTTATTTGCAACCAGTGGATGAACCAAATAAAAGGCCCATAAGTTTAACCTGACACTGTTGCAGGTTTTTCCATCTTTCTAGCTCAAGTAGAAATGCAGCTAACCTGTAAAATGTGACATATGAACTATATTGCATATTCAAAGCGGGGGATAATAGAAGCATGGCACACCAGCTTTGATTTCCAGCGACAAAAGATATGTGGCTTAATCTCCTGTATCAAACAAAGCTCAACGGTTTAGGTTAAGACCACAGACTGAAGCCTGTATAAAGATGGACAACGTCTCCACTTCCTCCTTCAATGAAGCCAAAATATCACAGATACAAACGCTGCCATCTTGCTTCCATTTGGTGATACACGCACTCGACCAATCGCAATTCGGTCTCAGCAGTCAATTGTGACGTTTCACCCCCTTTTTATAGCATCAAAAAGCTGATTACAACCAAACTTACCAGAAAAATGAACACTTACATACATCAGTGTGATGAGAACTGACTTAAATGACAGAAACCAATGTATTTAAAGTGTACTTTGACTATTTAGTTCGGTCCATGTCCCACACACTAACATGCAAATTATGGGGTTCATGACCTATATATGCTGCAGCCAGCCACTAGGTGAAACGCTTTGGCTTCACTTTTGGGGAGCTGGCAAGTCGGCCAACTTTATACACGATCTATGGTTTTTCCACTGCTGGGTCACAACGTTGAGTATGTGAGACAAAACCTTTTGTTTACAATTAGTAAATTACATTATTTTTTCAGGTGCTAATAATGAACTAGCATCCCTCTAGCCTCTTTTGCAATGACATCCAAAGGAATCTCACACTGTTTGCACAAATCAATTTTTCGGCTCTGCGTAGCATGAATTACCTATATTTGAAAACGTGGATGAGTCACTCACCCACCTGAAACATGACCACCTGATCAACAGGTACAACAATAATCCAGAAGTATAAATCAGCCTGTAGTGTAACCTAGTCACTGAATGACCTTAAAACTGCAGTGAAACACAGAGTATGAGCGTGTGTGTGTGAGTGCATGTGCGTTGAGGGCATACAGCTGTAGAATGCATGTGTGTCTGTGCACACATACACATGGGAGCGTGTTTATAACTGTTTACACTCTGCAGGTTCAAGCGTTTGCTCGGCCTGGTTCCACAGAGCGGGGCAGGTACACCAGCAGGCAGGGAGGCCGTGGCAGCTTCTTAATCATTTCTCCCTCCTTTTTGTTTCTCGTTTGACAGTCCTTCGCTCTTGTGTGACGGCTCGCGCCGCCGCCCCGACCTGCTTACCTTTTCACGGCTCCTGAAGCGAGACTACTAATGCACTCGCTGCTCCGCTCGCCGCCTCACCGGCCCGCCCTGATCTCCAGCCTCCCGTGACAGCGCAGGACGCTCACTTTGTCTGCCGTGTTTGTCCAAAAATTGTTTCAATATGTATTTTTGGGAACGGTAATGTTTGCATAATAAATCTTTGTGTCAGGGGAATACAAAGAGAGCTATAGGTCGAAACCTGGGTGGGTCAGATTGGACACTCTTTCCCTTGCTCTCTCTCTTCTGCTTTTACTCTACTTTCCATTCTCTCTCTCTCTCTTTCTTTCTGCCAGGTTGTTTTTCCAGCCTGCTGTCACTAGGTTTATGTAGACGTGTATCAGACCATGTGCACCGACCTTCTTCTGAATAACCTTTGGCAGTTCACATGCCCTTGCATCCTACTGCAGTCACGTGCCCGAGCCACGACTAGGTGCTGATAATCTGTAAAGATCTACAGCGTGCGATATCCACATGCTCTAAACACTTTGTTGTCATACATTCCAAACGTGATCAGCAGCCTGTGAATCTAATATTAGCAGTGATGGGCCATGCGCCAGAAAATCCAATTATACAGCTATGAGTTGAGTCAGCTTCAAGCTCTTGGCCCATCTACAATTCCATTATATTCAAACATAAAATTATGGGAACTCTTTGAATGGGCCAAATACATTTTACAGATACTCCGGGCAGTTGAGTGCGGGGAGAGATGAAGTGATGCACCTCAAATGAAGGAAAATTAGATCTGCCTTGTTTCTGCAACAAGTGACACAGGCCAGAGAAACATGGATTTCAGCCACAGAACAAAAAGTGGATCAGCATTCAAAAGTCACAGTGACCTCCAGCGCCTGTTAAAGATCATTTTACTGAAATAAGAACAAATAAATGTCATTCGCACTGAGCTGCTTCTCTTTGAATACTCTTCGTCTCATCCACAATAAAGCCGTGATTGAGAGGTTTTTTCAACCGAAATGACAAACTAGGTCATTTGCAATTTTAAATCTTCCTGACCTGCTGCTGCTTTTGGTAGAATCGTTGTTTATCAGTGACTATTTCTAAATATATATGAACATTCTTCTATTTTTCTTCCATGATATAGTAGATTTAGATCTTGTCTGTCTTTATTCCTCACAGACAACTGTCACATAGATACATAGAAAGGTATCATGTAAATAAAACAACCAATGCTCTTTACTAGATAGTCTCATAAATGGATCATGGTCGAAATTATAATTCCATCAATTTATGGAAGCGTATTGAAGTTTTTGGAGGATCAGATTTAAAATAGCTACAATTCATAATTTTATACTAATCATGACAACAAAGTGACTTTATGAAAGTGGTCACACTAAGTCAAGGACCTACAAACAAACAAAGTATAACCGGAACTTATAACTGTTGATCGGTCCAAAAATAAACTGTTTACACTTTCATAGAATATTGTTTTCTGCAGGCAGCTGTTTATATTGAAGAGCTTGAAACTCATGTACATGACCTTTTTAGGAAGAGCTGGTGTTCATATTGACCAAAAACAGAGCAAAAGGAAAGTGAGTATTAGTCTTCGATCGAATTTAGGCCAGAAACATAGTTCTCATAGGATGATCATTTTGAAAATGCTGTATTATTACTGTAAAAAAAGCAATGATTGCTTTTCACCATATCAACACAAGGGGTGGTATGTGTTGTGTGTAGGGCCTACAGCTCGTGTCTCCTGCCCCAAGTTTGTAAAAGATCAGTTATTGCAGTTTTTATCAAAGATATGATTGGCTGTTAAGTAAGGTGAAGTAACCCCTCCATTTAATTAACTGTGTGGCTTAAATATCAGTTAAACCACCCCAATGTGAAGGAGGCGACCCGCAGCACAGTCAGGCCACTTCGCTACAAACCGCAAATGCCAGAATCCTCCTGTAATCAGAGCAGCCACATGACCACGGGTTTTATTGTCCCTCGCTGGTGACAGACGCAGACCGAGAGGGGAAGAAGGAGGTGGACAGTTTTCCCTCGATGAGCCAGTGGCTGGATTGAAAGCAAACGGGGGGACTGCAGGGGCGGGGGTAGAGAGTAGTGATCTTAGTGGGACCGCGCAGGGCAACGCTATCCCAAACACAGCAGAGTGCTATAAGCCTTCGCAATAAATCTCCGAGCTCGCTGAGCCACAGCCAAGCTTGTTCAGTGCTGCGTGCCGCTCCAGAGGCCAGAATCCAGATGTTGGAGGGAGTCGGTAAATAAAACAATCTATCAAAACTGAAGAAGGAAAAATTGAGACTTGCTTTTGTGCAAGTGATATCAGAACGAGAAAACTACCTGTTATAGGCAACTATCAGATACAATGCACCAACCCCCCAAGCACACACACATCATGTCCAATACACACTCTCTCATTGACTGAAATCAGTACTTTAATCCCATTTGGGACAACACAGATCTTATAGCACCATTTGCTTCATGTAGCTCAAGGTGTTTCTGAATACAAAACAGGCCTGTTCCTCTGGATTAGCTCTGATCATTTTATAGATGCAGGTGGATTGAAGGGATAAACAGATATAGAAATCTCATTGTGGAATAAATATCAACGGCTTAAAATCTAATCGTGCAGAGCGTAGAGATGGTTCTCTGTAAGACCTTTGCCTCTGGACATGGACTGCTGCCGGCCTGGGACTGAAACCTGGAGGACGGATTTGCATCCTGGGTCCCTGCTGCTAATGCTGCTGTTGTTCCTCTCTCAGTTTTCAGACAGTTTGATACACATGAAACCGAACATGTCTCCGATGCCATCAGAACATTTTGATATCTAACTTCTTGCTGAAACAGAAAGGATGAAGTGGATTTGGAGATTTACAGTTGCAACAGTTTCACTTGCGCTATTCAAATGAGCTTCTTGTGTCAGGTTTGATCAGTGGGTGTAAAATGCATCTAAACTGATCTCAGACAAACCCGGTTGATGCTCATCAGAGCCGTGCGTGCAGGTTAAAGACGTCACATTCAAAGGGTCAAACAGTTACACGCTGCTGCCATTAGGAGCCGCCACCAAGCACAGAGGCCGGGTCCAGCTTCTGTTGGAACACCTACTACTATTAGTTTTAGGATTAAGAATCTCAGGCCAATTAAGCTGTTTTCAGTAATTTGTCTTTTTACCTTCACCAAAGATGTCGCGTTTTAAAACCTGTCTATTTAATTGTTGCCTTGTTAGTTTTTAAGCAAGATTACAAAAATATACTGTGCTGATTATAACTAAACTTGATGGAAGGATGTAGAATGGGCAAGGCCATTTTTTTAACATTGCAAGACAATTCATGGAAGTGTGTGCACCTTGATGCAGCTTGGAGGTATGTATGCGTTCATCTGTGATATAGTAGTAGTATATTTCATGTACCTGACTTTCCCCAAATACAAGAAGAGATTAAATTGCTTCTGAAATGATGCAGTTTAGTCCAACATATCAAGTATATTAGCATTTAGTATTTAAAAATGGTTAAAGGGTTAAAGAAAATGTATTTTGTTGTCATGGTTATATATGTTCAGATTTATGTATAATTTAATCCATCGTCTCCAGACAATTTCCAGAGATTATGTTAAAATTCATCATTCCAACAAATTAGGTCTTTAATTTCTCAATTAAAATTATGTATAAATTATGTTAATACAAAAAAAAAACAATGAACTAGTTTAGGATAAGGTGTCTTCAGGAGATTATTAACATATTGTTAGGGAGTGAAGATAAGGAGTGAAGTTTTAACTCTGTGGGTTATTTTTAAATCCAGTGTAAAGGTTCAGGAGTGTTCAACCTCTATCATCGGGATCCTCCATATTAAAATCTACAATAGCCAGCAAAACTCCCTGGAAGGGGACAAATCTGGAACATTTTCTCAGACAAGCTCGTTCTAAAGCGTTGAGCCAAACGCAGCTGGTTTCTGGTGGTTGGCCAATTAAATGATCTACCACAAGGAAATGTCACTTTAGCCAGCGTGAGGTTTATGCAGATGAAAAACTGGAAGCTGGACGTCCGACTCTCATCAGCACTAAGCCAAAGGGGCCTGCTGAGTTCGAAGAAAGTGGAAAACGGGGATGATGCCTCCTCTTGAAACAATGATCTATGCACAGGACCTGTTTACGTTGGTAATCTCTGGGCCCTGCGTAATCAAAACATCACTAATTTCACCGCTGTTTGGAATCTGTGACATATGTCTTTTCAGCATACTTCAAGGGGGACTGCTTAGAAAAAATCCAACTGGGAAGCTTCTATTCTTCATAATAGCACCAGTGATGAGAGGGTGACTTCATCCTCGTCCGCTCACATGTTTTGAACTGGAGCGATATCCATAGTAGTGGAAACATGCAGTAAATAACCCATGTTTGTGTGTCTGTGTGTCTGTGTGTCTCTCTGTCTGAGAGTCTTGGCAAGCCGGCTGGTTGGGTGTTTGGCTTGTTGACATTCGGGCGGGCTCTCCACGGCTCAGCTCCAAGTTAGAAAAACGGCTGCGATGCTACAAAAGGCTTTTCCATCCTGTCGAGCCGCCCGGCCTCGAGCTCGCAGACCCCACCTGATTGATTCTACAGAGTCTGGACGACACACGGTTCAAAAGCACTTCACCGCTCTTTGCTCAGCGGAAACAGGCCTCACGTACTAATGCCACCAGCTCTGCTTTATTATGATTGTCCCGCATGGAGCTGGCTGCATGGTAGTCACTGGTTGAAGGGCTACGGCAAAGAGGACGGAGGGAAAATAAGTTTTATTTCCTGCAGGTTTGACTAAAAACTGCCAATTCTGCTGATTCAGAAAGACACACAACTTGGCAAGTGTGTGTGTGACGCACACATCGGGCCTCCTCCAAACTCAAACCCATCTGACAGGGTGTGAGCTTGTTTTCGAGCCTCCCAGTGTGTGCACCAGCCCTTCTGTTATTTAGGAATAACTATTTATGCTGCAGAGGTGACCATCAGACAGGCCCTGCATGGCCACAGACACACACAAAGACACACACACACCTCCTCCCCCTTTCACACACTCACTCCAAACGGGCTAAATAATCCCTCCACCTATTTGCACAGGAGAGATGAGGCCACGGCCTCACCTTCAGGGTACTACTTAACTCCTTGAGTCACTCGTTGAGTAATCACAGCATTCTCCTACCTGCCTGCCTACTGCCTAATTATAGAAAATGTGTGTGTGTGTGTGTGTGTGTGTGCATGTGTGTGCGTGTGTTAAGGCCTCATTATTTAGCAATGCAGGCCTCACAGGTAGACAATTACACCATCATTACTATTTGGTGGATACAGTTGCATATTAATGAGCTGGGGTCAGTATGGAGGCCTAATGGGGGCCTAGGGCACATTTGTATTGTCCTTGTCGAAACTGGATGACTTGCTCGTTTGTGTGTTTGAGGCCTGCGCAGACTGACTAACATCAATTTACTGTCAACCTAAATGTGGAACAAGTGGTTTTCAGCTCATTGTTCAATTTAAGGGAATGAAGCTCGATTTTCACTTTATTTATCATGAAACTTTAGAAAGTGCAGCTCTGGCCTCACCGGTACACCACTGCGTGCACAGGACAAACATTGACTCCATTTTGATACAGGAGTCCCGTGGTTTCCTCCTGGGTTAGACAAAAAACAGCTTACATAAGGATAGGTTGGAGAGAGCCCTCGGTGTCGAGAGGCACCCTGGGGAGGAGGGTCTGTCCGTGTCCTGGAGGGAGGCCCGCAGCTCCCCTTTAATCCCCCCGCGATCCCTCTGTCAGAGCCGGGGCTTTGCTCCGTGCGCAACTCTTGGCCGAGTTAAAAAGGAAAAGCGCATAAGGGTGGGACAAATTTCACACTTTCTCCCATTATGTCTCCGGCCAAAGAGAAAGAGCTTGTATAGCTAAGTATGTGGAGCTGGAAACGTTGCTCTGCCACACCGACGCTGTGCCGGTCGGTGGGACTGAAGGAGGCTGCAGCCTGGATCCGGCACGAAACAGTGTTTATGTCTTAAAGAGCCACTTCGCTAAATGTTATTTGGTATATAACTTAAATGATTTTATTCCATTTATTTGAATTTCACTGTTTAACTAAAAGTTTTAAGTCATCTGCAGATTATCGTCTAAATACTTTAATCTCGCTCTCGGCTACTTGTGACTAACTGTTCCTTTGCCTTTTTTGGGGCTCTAGTCTAAAACACTAATGCACAAATGCGTAATACCTGAACTGAATCATTACTTTATTTTCTGTTTAGTCTATTTTAATTTTGTTTGTGGTCATGGTTTATATTGCTTTTAGTGTTTTGACTCATTACTCTTCACATGACACACACGTACACACACAAACACACACAGGCCTCAATGTTCCCATACGCATCTCAAGAATTCTGTTTATTTTTTTCCAGATATTATGAGGTGAAAATTAAGTCTACTGTCCAGAATTTGAGCCAGCAAAAATAATATCTATAAAATATTGGCCCTGAAATTACAAAGTTTTATTAGTGGAAAAAAACAGCAAAATACAAATATTAAGATTCGAACAATAAATTGTTAATCATCCGTTAACAACAGCTTTTAAGATAAAATGTGCAATTCATATATACAAGACAAACATTATTAGTTTCCGCACCAAAACAATCTGTATAAATATTGGGTTATTTATAGAAATGCAACGCTGCAAAATGTTTGAGATCAATTAAGATTTACCTGGAAAATCTAAAAGCTCATGTGTTGAACTAGAGATTTAGATTTGTATCCTTTTCTGTGCTTTGTAAAATAAATAAATATTCAGGCACACTGTTCTAGTAAAAACTCAAAATGTATTTTAATATTTAAATTTTTCTACAATTATCAATCTTTAAATATAGTCTTGGTGATTTTCAAGTCTGAGAAAACCTGAGTGTGAGTTTACTGAGAGGCTGTTACAGAAATAAAAACTGGATTAGACTCAAGTGATGGGCTCCGTTAATGCGCATCATAAAAACTCTTAATCCCCAATTTCTTACACAGAAAGTGTTTCTCTTCACAGCGGCTGCCACAGCTCACACATACTAATGCCAGAGAGAGATGTCAGCAGAAACCGGGTGTAATTAAAAAATATATATATATTACTACAAAGTATTCTCATTAAAAGTATTTATATTATTATTGTGTTTGTTTTTCCCTTTCTTTAATTTCCCCCTCCTCGCTCCTGCTGGGAAATGAGGAAGAAAATACTGATGAAGTGACCTTTAGCTGAGCTGAGGATGATGAGGGAAGGGGTGATGATGAAGATGACGTCAGTTGAGGATGATTAGGATGAAATCGATGAGGATTTAATAAATGATGGAGGATGAAGAGATGGCTGGAGGCTGCGCGAGGATGAGGAGGATGACAGTTAACCGGGGGAGACGGGAGGTGGTGGGGGTGAATAGTGAAGGGGGGGGTTTGCGGTGTTTGTGACGTCACCGCGAGGCGTGCTGCGGAGGGCTGCAGAAGAAAACCACGGCAGCGGCGCGGGGACTCAACCAAAGCGCCGATTACCCCGGACACAGCGTTTCCCCGCAGCCGACGCGTAAAGTGGATTTACTGAACACCTGCATGGAGACGCTCTGAGACTTGGCTCCGTTCTTTCTTTTCTTTTTCTGTCGTCTGCCTCTGCTGGGAAACAACTGGTGAGTAAAAACAAGCACGGCTCCCCGGTGGAGTCGCCGGATTTGGGCTCGAAGAGTCGGTCAGATTTTTGGCTGCATGGCGCCTCGCTATGGGTCGCTATGGTGCTCGGATGTTGCAAATATGACGCGCCGCGCATGAGCCGCGTGTTAAGCATGATGGAGTTAAAAGTACTGGGTAAATTAAAGTGGAGCATGTTGTGGTTTACTTGGGGTAAAGAAGAGGCTGAAGCGGGCGCACAGAGGCCGGAGAAAGGGCACTGCGCGCAGCGATCACCTGGAATTAACCGCTTTAAAGTCCGTGTCTGAGCATCAATATCAGCCAGATGTAGCCAGATGTCTGCTGTGGTATTTACTCTGTACTGAAGAGTGTTAAATGTACAGTGTGTGTTACACTATAGACACGCACGCACATGTGTGTGAGTGTGTGTGTGTGTGTAGAGTAGTGAGGCAGGAGGATGGGTCAGAGGAGCTTTGTGAAGATTTACTGAGGACATAAAAACAGCAAAGGGATTCCTGCAGATAAGAGGGGCTATGTGTGTGTGTGTGTGTGTGTGTGTGTGTGTGTGTGTGTGTGTGTGTGTGTGTGTGTGTGTGTGTGTGTGTGTGTGTGTGTGTGTGTGTGTGTGTGTATACGTTTTTAATAATGTTGTCTTCCACGATGTTGTGTTATTGGATGGTACTAAGGTTCAAGATATAAATATCTGCGTAAAACCATCAACATCACTACAATAAAGAATAAGTGGCATTTGAAGGCATTTGGAAAAAGGCTGTTTATATCTCGTTATGGCTTCACTGTCTTTTTCGTTTTTAACAATAATTATAATAATGTATCATTATCACGTTTTGTGTAGGCCTTTTGATTATTACCCTCTCTAAAAATAAGTGTTAATAATTCAGACAAGGACAATGATACATAGCATGAATATGAAGGTTCCTGTTGATTATGAACAATGAGCAGTTTATTCAATTTCATCTGCAAAAAAGAGATGCATCACAAATCTAGCACAGTCTTGATGAAGAGGGGGAAATTAATTATATATTTTTTCTATTATTTTAACACTGTTTATAGGAAAACTGTCGACTTTTCTCAGAGAATAATGTCGCCTGATGCAAGTGTTCTCGTTTTGTTTTTCAGGCAACTGGAATGGAAATGAATCTGTCAAAGAATGTGATTTCTTGTGGGGATGCAGGTAAGAATTCATCTCTGTTCTACATTAAAGAGTTGGGAGTTGTCATAGTTTAATGATATTCACCATCCGTTATAAAACTATTTGGGGATTCAATGAAAATCAACATGATGCTGCACTGTTGTTGTGGAGCAGGGTTATAACTGTGCGTGTTCTCAGGAATCTGCTCTCAGGCTCAACATATTTGATATGTGGTGAATTGATAACATCCCCCTGCAAAGAGGAAATGGAAATATCAGATAATGAGATGCAAAGGAAATCAGGCTGAAATAACCTTGACAAATGTACAACATGCGGATGAGTTATTTTTGTATCTGGTTTCTGATGAAGCCATTTTCCAAACCAAAAACTCCATTGCGAAAGAAAACCCAAGTGATCAGTATTTTTTATTTTTCTATAAACCCACAGAAAAATATTGCTGGTGCTCAGTTAGCAGAGGGTATGATTCATTAATGCATTTCAAGCGATACAAGTTCAACTAAAAGAAAGTCGTCTTTAATTTAAAAAGCAGTTTCCATTTATTTAAATGTATTTCTTTCTTCCTCTGGGTGTTTCCCCTGCGTGCGATTGCAATGATAGGTTTGTTTTATTTACACCTGCATCCTCTGTCAGGATTGTTTGTTGGTTGTCAGGCTGCAGGTCAAACAGGCCTCGTTATTGGACCAAAGCAGAGGAGCCATCGCCAAGGCAATAATCAGCCCTGTCCTTCTCCAGTTACGCACCGTGTCCAGTTACATCTCCACTGCCCTCCCTGCCTCCGAGTCTAGTCTCCACAGCTTTAATTCTATATATCGTGCTTTGTTATTGGGGGCACAGCTTCTCCTCGCAGCCTCGCCATACATTAAAGAGCGGATGGGGGGGAGAAAAAACACACACAATTTCTGTGTGTGTGTGTGTGTGTGTGTTTGGTGTGAGATTAACGGCGCTCGCCGCGTTTATTTTCACTTCTTAGAGGAAAAATATGAGTGTTTGCATTGCCACTGGCCTTTAACCTATCCTGCCGGATGGAAAGGCTTTTTAAATCATCCATCACACGCAAGTGCCCTCCAGAGCAGAGGAGGAGCGGGACGCAGGGATGCAGGCAGAGGAGTATTTAGATTACCCCCCCCCCCCCCCCTCTCTCTCATCTATCAGCCTGTAATATCTGCTTGAGGACACGAGGAAGGTGGAACTCCTTCCGTGGAAAATCATGTGCTGTAAATCTGATAATATTGCTGTGGGGACATAAGGGGTCAGCGGGTTTACGGTGATGGTATTGTTGTGTCTTCTGGGTAAGGCCAGGGCGCAATCCTTCCGTAACAAACCTTTGGGACTTTTTAGGATACAGTGAGTGTATTTTGGAAATAAAGAGTTGCTCCAGTTCTTTTTAGGATACAACTGCTCTTTCAAAATCACGCTTTATTTTCACGGAGGCATCCTGTGTACCATTTAACTCGCAGCTAACGCGAACCCGGTTCGACCTTGGCAGCCTGCATAGTAAAAACCACCTGCTGACACTGGATGACCAGGTCTTTGGGGTCACATAATTGCATAATACATCTTCTATTGCTTTTCCACTCACTCCTTTGTTTGGGTCACATGCTGCAGTTTTCCTGCGCCAAACGTCATCAAAAAGGTGGATTTTACGCACGTGATTACAGCTTAGAACCTGCGTAAAAGAGGTAGCGAGTGGAGTTTTCCTGCCCAGGGGTTATTTCGGTAGAGTAATGTCTGTGTGAGGCTCGACCTTGTTGCAGACCGAGCCGAACAGGCCACCGTGACTCATGTTGGACTTCTAAAATCAACATTTGCAGAATTGTTAATCCATTTTCTAGACGTTTAGATATTTTCATTAAAGTCATATGACAGGTCTAATGTGTACAAATGTAAGACAGGCCTGTGTCTGAGTCCTTCTCTTTAACGCGCTCATGTGCACAGACACTGAACAAATATATATGGTGAGGAAAGGGGGGGGGGGGGGGGGCATCGAAATGCTCGTTGGGAGCTTGCACAATTGTCTTCTGAAGGAGCCTTCAGGGGCAGTTTTCTGGTCGGACCGGGATCTCCTGTCACACAATGGCCGAAAACGCTCAAGACTGGCGCCGGTGACAGTCCGAGTCTGAAACGGTCTGAGGCCTGAGCCGGTGCGCGTTTACCTGACACATGTGGGCTACAGGCTGGGGTGGCGTGGTCTCAAGTTGCAGAAGAAACCTAAAAACTTTCATAGTTTTCAATCAACCTATAAATGTAAAAGGTGACGTACATTTTATGGTTTGGAGAGATTTAATTTGCCCCCCAGACGCCAGTGCCCAGTGGCACAAGAAAACATTTGTCCTTTAATGATGGTTATTCCGCGAATTTTTTTCTCGGAGATATATGTTGGACAGTTTGACTTGCCTCGATTTATAGAAGAAAAATACTTATTACATCAGGATTAAAAACAAATGTTTAAATTAGAGCTCGACCCCTAAAATAGCAGTGCCAATATTTTGGGCCTTGTTAAACATCACAGACAAAAGTCCCTAATTCTACTCCAATATTTGTGCTTTTCTTAAAAGATCTTAATAGTGTAGATATAATACACACAATTCAAACTACCATCAACTACTTTCGCACATGCACAGGGTTAGTTATAGGTCCATTATAGGTTGATGTCTCTGCCCAGGGTCCATATTGCATGAACAAGAAAAACCTTCATTAAAAATGCCATCTGACTATAAATGCACCATCCTTAGTTTAAATATGAATTATAATAAGGTCTCGCCAGACGCTGTCATGGCTTCATATTAATTTTGTTTTGCCAACAGGAGAAACTGAGTTTTCTACCTGAATGTTTTACTGCGTGTTCCTCTGCACTGCAGCACATGTTCAACATCTGGGAGATTCTGCAGCTCTGAACACAGACATATGAATGTTCGGTGGGATGCAGTTAGTTTGACGGATTATAATCTGACCAGAAAACCCTCTGACGCTACAACATATGATTTCGAATGTCGGTTTTTCCAATTCACGCGTGGCTCTTTGAAAGTTCTATCTCAATTATCCCACTTGACCTCATTGAATCTTGGTTTCAGATTGCTTAAATAGGTCGCCCCAGTCTCTGCGAGGTAAAACAGACAAACTGCCTATTTAGTCATGTTTGCAACACTGGCTCCCATTTAAAGGTCATTACCTACAAAACGCACTCAATGCAAATGTGTAAGCAGCCAGAATCAGAATATCTTTAATAAAATCAGATGACCTGGATCATCACGATTTGATTTGTGCTGGAAGGTTTGGATCTAGTATTACGCTTAACGCCGGAATGCATAGAACATAGTGAGGCCGACATGTTGTTGGAGTGTAGACGTTTTTAAATAAAGTTTGAATATGCAGCGGTGGTTGTTTGCCTAAAGACAGATCTTATTTGGTAGATAAAAAGCCTGGTGTTGGTCGTGCAACAAGAAAAACACAAGTGCAGGCGTGAGTGGAGTAATAAGAGCGATATCCTCGGTGTTGTTGGCTTCCATTAGTCCTGGGTGCTGAGTGGTCGCAGTGTGCAGCGCGACGCTTATCAGTTTGCGTTCAAACACACAATATCTTTCATATCACCGTGCACGCGCTTAATACTGAGGGAACCCAACAGGGCCTGGACTGCAAATGTTTATTCAGCTCAGCACATATCCGAGATGTAGGGCCTATATTGTGTATGTGTGTGCGTGTGCGTGTGTGTGTGTATACATTCAAACATGCCTGTAGGAATAAAAGGCCCATTTTACTCTGGGAGCAAAGCGCTGCAATGCGCGCTCCCGACAAAAAAATGCGATAGCACACTGCAAAAAATATCCACGTTGACCAGAACCGAGTCTTATACTGAGCCTTATTAAATGACCTAACTTCAATTCTTAGGAATAGTCCTATTCCGAAGATACGTCACTATTTCTTACTGCATAAACCGATTTAAAGACATTTCGTTTGGGTACTTGCATGCGTTAAAAAGTCCAGTTTAGGGACACTTTTTGTTGCACTGGTTCCAGTTTGACGTGACGTTAAATATCCTGGTGTGGGAGGGTGTTTTCTTGCAGCATGAAAGTGGGTGGGACTGCTCTTTTGGGGGGTGTTGATCGCAGCAGATGGGCGGGTCTCATGTGTGGACTCCTCTCAGTCACAGCGGCCACAACCGTTTCTCTGCTGCGGAGAGAAGGAGTGCGCACTGGAACGTCACTGCTGCACGGGACCGAGACAAGGAGGAAGAACTCTGTGTGTGTGTGTGTGTGTGT
The DNA here is from genome assembly GCF_947347685.1 of Pleuronectes platessa. Lineage (NCBI taxonomy): Eukaryota > Metazoa > Chordata > Actinopteri > Pleuronectiformes > Pleuronectidae > Pleuronectes > Pleuronectes platessa. Next base: position 10,442,937 of record NC_070640.1, on the reverse strand, counting down.
GTGTGTGTGTGTGTCGCTTTAATTGTCTTCCTCTCCAAGTCTTTTCATTCCGTGGAGGAGCTCTCGTGGAACTTCTCTCCTGCATGGTTCTTCATCCTCTCATGTCGCGGTGTGCGTCTGGCAGCGGGTGGACTTCTCCTTCGTCTTGTTGTTGTTGCTGCTGCTGCTGCGTACCGGCCGAGGGGAGCTCTGTGCGGCCCCGGGACTCACACACCGTTTCCTCTCTGTGCGCATCCTTCTCTTCAAGGTGGGATGAATTTGGACAGAATCGCAGAGGCAGTGAGAGCCGCGCCGCCGCCGCCGCCCCGCGACGTGGGCCCCGCGTTTCATTTACCCAGAGCGTCAAACAGCAGCCGAGAAACGTTACAGAACTCAAGCAGCGAGTCTTCGGACACAGAGTTGGCAGGTACACGTCAGCGTGCTTTCAGCATTCCTTCTTCTTCAGTCTATTCCTTTCCCGTCCTCTTACGCAGGTTTGCGGCGAGGCTGTCACCGAAGCACGCCAGGCCACTTCTTACGCACACGGGGAATAGAAGGAGAAATGTTTTACTTAACTTGTTTATCCCAGTGTTTACTTATTTTCACTGCAGTGGCGAGTTAAGTCCGCGTGCTGCCATGAACGTGTATATATCCAAACCATTTCCCAGTTAATCTTATCCGAATCTTTATTATTTTCTCTAGTTTAATATGCAGAAACACAACAATACATGGACACATTGGAGGTTTCAGGGCAGTTACAACCCCATTTGTGTTGTTTATTGCGCAGGCTGAGCCACATATTTGGCAGGATCCCGAGGTCTGTCAGGGAAAAATGTGCAGCACAGCCTGGCCTGCTGTCAGTAAATGCATTAAAACAAACTATAAATACTGGACCCATCCACCAAACTGAACTCAAAGCCAACTCAAGCTCAAAGAATGTCCGTGTTAAAAATTCCCGGGAGAACTTTTTTTGTTATTATTGTCTTCAGATTTTTCTATAATTTAAAACAAAGACTTTTTTCTTCCCTGTTTCAGTTTTCTGAGGTAACAAACAAAGTCTGGTTGTCGTTTATTCACAATCCCCTTGGTTGGAATTACTCATGGGGTTTAAATTAAATGTGTTTTGTGGGATTAAGTTGAAGTTGCTTTTTATTTTTTGGCAAACAGTCAAAGAGAGGGCTCGTTTTTAGTGATTAACCTTTGCACGTGTTGATGCTTCAGTTTAATGAGGCAATCTTGTTAGGACACGGACACACGATAGCAGAGATAAGGGTGGTCAGAGCTCCCCATAAAGAGTTATTGACTGAGAGCAGATCTGATGTGTTTCAAAGAATCGATACAAAACTCCGAGTCACGTTTGTAAATATTTGGCTTCAGGCGGCTTAAAGTTGGCAATTTCTATTATGAAGAGCTTTGTAAACCATTTATTTAGACCCCTGGCTTCGGTTGTTACTTGCTGTATTGACCCAACGCTTTCATTTGCACGTTGTTGCTTTTAATTTCAGGCTTGATCATTTAAACGTTAAGGTGCAAAGACTTCATAGTGAATGCAAAATGTCCCATATGTTCATTCGAAGTGTATTGCTGCAACCTATAGTAATGTCAGCCTGATGTGTGATCCACAGAAAAGGAGAGGACCGCCGAACAGAGGAGCGATGACGGGAACGCGGACGACCCCAAGAAGAAGAAGCAGCGGCGGCAGCGGACTCACTTCACCAGCCAGCAGCTGCAGGAGCTGGAGGCCACTTTCCAGAGGAACCGCTACCCGGATATGAGCACCAGGGAGGAGATCGCCGTGTGGACAAACCTCACCGAGGCGAGAGTCCGGGTAAGAATCCAGCAGACAGGCCGCCAACTGTGCGTAAAGTGTGCGTAACTCATGCGTAAAATCGATTTATCAAATAAATTGGAACAAAGTTGATGGTTCTTTTGGGATGGAACAAATTTGTTCGTGATTATTGAAATACATGAAATAACTCCAAGACACATAAAACCAATTAAAAAATAAAATGTTTAGCCAAAGCCTTGAAATTAAACTACAAGAAGATAAACACATTTAAAGTTGTTTTTAAAGTTCTTAACATTTAACATTTACAAGAAAGAAAGCGTCAATGATATGTTGATAAAAAATAGATAAGCTCAATTCCAATGAAAACGTCTCGTTTTCACTATATTTAAATTCTTAATTATCCATTGATTTGTCTAAACTGAATTAATTATATAAACAGAGTAAAACAACCTCATCCGCTGTCAACTCTTACGAAACAGACTCACTCTCCCCGCATCTGTTTTATATCAGGACTGTTTCATGTGGCATTGAGGTCGATGCTTGCGCGTCGCTTTCCCTCTTACGACCTGTGCTCGGTGAAAATCCCGCTCATGGACAGTTTATGTAAACTTCTGCATAGACACGAAATGAATGTCCTGACTGGCAGCTACGACGCATCCAACTAGAGACAAGTAATAACTGCAGTTTTGCAACACACGCTCATAGTTCGTGTTTTGCAGAAAGATAGATTATGTCTACTGTGACTGATGTAATTCACACACGGTTTTTAAAGGTGTATCTGCAAATAGATCAGTAGAGGATTTGTCTTTTCATGACATTATCGTCATATGCCTGGACCCCTTATTTCTCCCCGTGGAGGAGACGCCAGATCCACTGGTGACCAGCACCGTGATACATTCATAACTTTTACATCTTTTTGAACAGCATCTAATTTAACTAATTTAAATAGCAGGAGATGAGCGAGGTCTTAGTATGGGAATCATCGGAAGTAGATAGTAGCTGACAGTGTAAGAACTGACAGACGACACTACTGTCTTTACGGACAGGTATAACAAATGCTGGATTGATGCGAGAACCTGGCGTTGGACACCAAACAATTGCAATCGGTTTTCGTTTACAGGAACTGGCGCCTGGCGGCCGGGCCTTGCAAAATCCAACGTCTCATATTGCATAAAAATGCATACAGCTATTTAAAGTGCAGGGGAAAAAAACTATTTATTTTTGAAAGTCTCAGAGCAAGTCGAGAGAGCTGGATTGTTTATGGGTGAGTTTGACAATAATGCGGCCTTTTTATTCAAGCGGAGTAAAAATAAAGAAGTGTAAAGACTGAGGCAAATTACAGACGGAAAAATCATATTCATATCTGTGCAACTCATAAAATATTGTTTTTACCAGCTCTTTTAATGCCGACCTTGTTTAACCAAGCCTGGCAGATAGAGCAATGAGACTGAATTATACTATTGGATTTGTTTAGAGTTTTGCATGGTTTAATTAGCTCGTTAATTACATCTAAAGAAAACAATATAATTTTTTTTTTTGTGGGATTATATTTTTCTTCTTGCTCGGTTCAGGAAGCTGCAAGTGAAACGCACCGTTCGTGTTTCCTCCGCAGCTTCTCCTTCACATCGCTCACGTCTTTGTGGACAATTTGTCCGCGGCACCTTGTCCCCCGCGCCGCTATAAATAGCCCGTCCCGACGAGTCCACTTGTAAACTGTTTCTACTATGAATTAAAAATGACTCGCAGAGTGCCAACGAGCGGCTCTGTTGTCAGGTTTCGATAAGAGGTGAGGATTTCCAGAGGCGCGTTTCTGATTCATTTACAGCCAGTTTGACTCATGGTGTAAACCTGTTGGTTTTATTTTGGCCAGTCTGACCTACATACTAACAGGCCCACGGAGGCATTCACTTCACCAGACGAAAAGCCATTGTTGTATATATTTATAGCAGAATAAATAAATAACAGTAATAAACACAGTATTTCCTCGAGCTCCAGTTGCAACACATCAATGTTTGCGACATGAGATTTTTTTTCTTTAGAATTGTTTCATTTAAACCGATATCCAAAATAAGAAAAATAATGTTATCATATAAACTTTCTCATGCCAAATTATTTAATTGCCAAAATACTATATTTATTTATTGTGCAGAAAGGTTGGATATTCATTGTGTCCACATTTCCGCACTCAGCAGAGATGATCTTAGGGACACTTAGGGACACGCTACACCCTTTGCGTAAATAATGAAACTTTGATCAAAAATTGTGGTTATTAAAAATTTGAAAATGGAAAAAAAAGAAAAAAAAAGAAGTTTGAAACTATGATATTCAAAATTAAGATTGAGTTTTCAGACAAACTGATTTTTAAGTTTATGTCTGGTATATTAATGTAGCCTCACTAAAATGACAATTGGACATAATTGGTGTGTGTGTGTGTGTGTGTGTGTGTGTGTGTGTGTGTGTGTGTGTGTGTGTGTGTGTTTGTGTGTGTGTGTGTGTGTGTGTGTGTCTGTGTGTTTTCTAAAATACAGACTAAATGTGTTTTTCTCCTGTGTTTATATTGTGCTATAAGCAAATCTTCAGACATCTGAGAACTTCAATCAGATGAATATGTATAAACCGATCTGTCAATCTTATTCAGCCCTGCAGCTTCACATTTTCAATTTCACTGTAGGTCTCACGATTGTGCCTCGATACTATTTATGCCCAGAATAGTATTTTTCTAAAAGAGGCCCCGAGTCTATTTATTACAATAAAAAAAAGAATTCGTTTCAAGATTTTTAAATAGCACACACAATAACTCACTTTTATTTAACACGCCCTGGAGGCAGCAACAGCAAAAGGCACCATGTGATTGTTATTCGAAAGTTAAATTGTATTCCATCAGTGCCACGTAGGCTCTTTGAATGTGGAGATTATACATTTCAAGGGGTGGAATTATAAAAAATACAAATAATAATTTCCATCTTAAACTCTTTGCTCTCCATGACAATTCTCCATGTAATAATAATAATAATAATAATAATAATAATAATAATAATAATAATAATAATAATAATTATTCAGTCAATGTCCTTGGCTCTAACCCTGTGCGTCCCCCTCAGGTTTGGTTCAAAAACCGCCGGGCCAAGTGGAGGAAGCGGGAGCGCAACCAGCAGATGGACCTGTGCAAGAACAGCTACCTGCCGCAGTTCAGCGGCCTCATGCAGCCCTATGAAGACATGTACCCGGCCTACACCTACAACAACTGGACCAACAAGGGCCTCACCCCGGCGCCGCTGTCCACCAAGAACTTCACCTTCTTCAACTCCATGAGCCCCCTCACCTCGCAGTCCATGTTCTCTGCACCCAACTCCATCTCCTCCATGACCATGGCCTCCAGCATGGGCCACTCCGCCGTGCCGGGCATGCCCACCCCGGGCCTGAACAACATCAGCAACCTGAACGGCATCGGCACGTCCGGCATCAACACGGCCATGTCCTCGTCCGCGTGTCCGTACGGGCCCCCCGGCTCCCCGTACAGCGTTTACCGGGACACTTGCAACTCCAGCCTGGCGACGCTCAGACTCAAATCCAAACAGCACCCCACGTTCGGATACAGCGGCCTGCAGAGCCCCGGCTCCAGCCTGAACGCCTGTCAGTACAACAGCTGACGGGCCGGCCCATGTGAGTCTAGATGCATATATATATGTACATATATATGTGATGAACGGACACGGTGTCAGAGCTTATAGAGGCGACCTGCGGCGGAGGGGGATTCAAAAAGACAACTGGATGAGTTGCACTCATTTCTCAAAAAAAAAAAAAAAAAAAGAAGCAAACATGGATTATGCGGGTTTTGTGTGTTTACCAATGAACTTGCACAGCAATTGAAATGTCCTTTTTTTAAACAATGAAGACGTGTACCATTGCTGCATTGTACATTTCTAAATGTAAATATACATTCAGCCTAACATGAAACTGACGATGGGATTTTGTTTTTGCGCTTGCTTGCTTTTTGGAGACCGGATTTGGGGGATTTCTCGACCAAAATAAGGATTTGCAAAAAAACAAAATTATATCAATAATTATAATAATAATAATAATAAAGTGTCGAGCCTGTCTTGAGTCCAGACTCAGAAAAAAAAGAAAGAAATCTTGTCTATCTTGTAAATATTTTATACCGCTTCTGTGTGCTTTGTATGTACCGTCTCTGCTGGGTCTGACTCCACGACGCCTCCCGTTCACTTCACTTTACTTTCAATACTGTTTATTCATTTTTGTTTGCTTAAAAATAGAGAAAAGTAGAAAAAAAAACCTCGCATGTTTTAACTTGACGTGTTTTCTAATGTAAGACTCTGCAGGAGTGAGTCCATCAGCCTGAACTGTGTACAAAAAGGTGATTCTCCCAAGTCCTCATGTGTTTATGGTAACATGTTTGTTTGAATAAACTCCAGGAAAAGAGAGGTTGATTTTACACGTGATTCAAAGGAGAGGAGACGCAGTGGCGCAGTTTTCTTTCCAAAGTGGCGCAAACACAAATAACTTAGCACAAAATCCGAGCAGCCATTGATCCAAGATGATCTGCGGGAGGGTTTAAAGGAATAATGGGATTAACCGGAAGTTAACTGGATTTTTGTTTTTTAATTATTCTTATTCTTATAGTAAACTGACTTATGATTAGTTTTATTTGACTTTCAAATGACATTACACAATTACATTTGGACTCAATTCAGGCCCCTGCGCATTTGTGTACCTATGGAATCCCATTTTAAGGAACATAAGTCAAATAACAATAGGCGTTTTGCACATTTTTTATTATTCGTTGGATTAAAAAAATATGTATAGGCTACAAAACTTGAAGCTTTTATTCGAGGGACAAATAAACGTGCATCTCCAGTGTATAACCCTCCCGGACACGTGCGTCCACGCGAACACACACACACACACACACACACACAAACACAAAACACACACACGTAAACTGAATTCAATCAATACCATATCTGGTTTTCTGACACCTGCAGAAATCCTCATATCTATATTACTCACCATTAGACTGATATTAGTGCAGCAGTCATGATTGTGAGCCTGGCTGATAATCTGCGCAGTGAAGGGAGGACGTGACGATGACAGGCTCTTTGTGGAAAATAGTTTAAGCCCTAATAAAACAGCCTGTGACACCTGAAGAATGGTCACATAGGAAATATGATAGTTTTGTACTGTGTTCCTAGTCAGCAATGTAAACCAGTGTCTGCTTTGTGCTTCTTTTTTAATCCTTCAACCTATATATCTTTATTAATAATTAATAGAAACTCCAGTGAGAGCACTGCTGCCTCCTCCAACTTCAGTGTCCTTACTCCAGATTTTATATTGTTATTTTCTTTTGGCCTATTTAATCTACAGCAATATTCCTTAAAGAGTAAGTTCAACCTTTTTGCGTTAAATCACCTAGAAATTTACCATCAAGCCAAAAAGTGTGTGTGAGACATCTTGCACATAAGCCTTTAGAGGCAGATTGGAAATTATTATCTTATAATAGGCTACCAAAAAATTATTCCTGTAATGTTTTATCACATTTTGCAGTGTACATCTGTGAATTTAAAAGAGTTAAAATTTGAGATGCTTTTTATCATAATCTGACACTCCAAAGACATGCATTTGGCAATTCAACAATATTCCTAAAAGATTTATCTCAGTGTGTGGTGATACTGAATTAAGTGTAGTTTTGGGGTGTGGAACTTATTTTTTCCCTTGTGGTGCTTTTACCATCATATAAAGCAGCTACCACCATCACTCTGACACAGAAGTTAGTTTAACTGTAATCAGGATAACTCTTTAAAGAAAGTATCTCATATGGGTCAGTGATTGTACAATATTCACGAGCCCAAAAGTCAGCTCATCGACAGACTCAGATACTTTATTGAAGTGTATTACACACAATGGCTCTATAATATGACTGCAATATATTATATTTAACATGGTTTTTAGTTTCTTAAAAGTACTCCAGTGCTACATGGGCATACACTCCGTGATGAAGGATGGGTAGAAGTTGAACAATTGGTGTTTGAAGAAACTTTATTGGAGATTTTATACCCTACAATGTATATATCTACCTTAACATGTATGGATTCTAGGACACAGCTGAGTAAATGTATATCTACAGGCCTTGATGTTAGGTGTTGGTCTTTGGTGATGTACGTTCCTTTAATAATTTAGCCTGTATCTTCTATAGTAACTGATACTGAGGCCAATAGAGTGTTAAGGTGGCTCATGATAGTTCCATCTACTTTCACACTCTTGTTATATTTTACCTCGGTGAGTCTGACACTTAAAGTGAGTTAATGTCTCCTCAGGTGCGTATTAAAACCCTATATGTCTATTTTAACACCAGTCTATATTTATATGAATAGACAGGCTGCTGTGTTTGACCCTGTCACAGTAACTGAAGCTCTACTGTCTCCTCCATCATTCACAACAAGTCACAACAGTAACATCATCATCAGCGTGCGCCGCCTCGAATTCTTTCCTTGGGCGCGCCTGCGTGCAAGGTATGGGGGGTGGGGTGTGTGTGTGTGTGGGGGGGGTTACTCAAGGCGGTCATGCGCACTGTGTGTAGCAGCAGAAATCTGCTGTGGTTTGAAGATGTTGGAGAACAAAGTGACTCGAGGATCATTGTGATTCGTAATGAAAACAAAGCACGCATCATGCTGCTGTAAATGTTACCCATAATTCTTCTACCAAGATAAGATGTCGTGAACGCGCCTGATCCTGGAGGGCAAAGTTCAACTCACCACTTTATAGCCGGTAAATATTTGAACTAGAGTTTCCCTGGTGAGGAATTCCCCCCCCACCACCACTGAATTATTAAAGATACCAATGAATAGAATATGGAAAAGGTCTGACAGCTTATGTGTTGTTTTTTGTGACCCTGCGTTGGGCGCAAACAGTTTGAAACTTCATATGAAGAGATGAGAGAAAGCTAGATAAGAAATAAATCAATAAGAATTTCGATAATCAAACAATGTTGACTAATTTAAGGGAAAAACATTCTCAAATATGACAATTTGCAGCCTCCAACGGGGTCTCAGAAATAAAAATGACTAGTTTCAAGCCTTTTGTGACATTCAATAGGAAATCGATTTATTGAGGAACTGAGGAAATGATGTGCAGATTAATCATTCATGAAAACAACAGATTCTCCTGAGGTCACATGCAGGGAGGGCTGCAGCCAAACTGGATTCAAACTGTTCCTTTTAAAACAATTACTGCAAATTAACTACAACGTACGATCAGGACGACGTAAAGAAGAAATGTTGCTGGATGACTTTTCTAAATAGTCCTGTGGTAACTAGGAGAGTCAATCAGCCAAACTCTAGTTCTATATGCACCATCATCATCAACTTGACAGTACTGGTTTTCCACAGAGGCACATTTACAACTTGAGTGTGCTCTTCCTTACCACACTGCGTCTACCTGCACGGTTTATCAACTGTTGTTTTTTTGTTTTGACAAGTACAATATCAACTCTTACAGGTTGCACATTGAAACAAAAAAGTTAGTTCATATACTAATTATTAAAATGTGCATCCTCTCATGGTTTTAGTTGTTCATAAATAGTTTTTATGACCCAAGGCCCCCTTAGAGTTTAATGTGACCATGGCTGGGGTTATGCCAGAGTGGGCTATTAAGGAAATAGAGTAAAGAAAACAAAGCAAAGCAGAGTTATAGTATTTGTAAATATGCGTAACAGCTGGAAAAAGGTGGCTGTAGTTATTTTCATTATGGTTGCACACAAATTAGTATTTCATGTTTGACAGGCAGAATTTAACACCACTCTAATAAGAGACTGGAATTTGAAATTAAAATGTCACTACATGTCTGTGACTGACATCTGAGCATTCGACATTTAACTAAATTAACTAAAATTGAGCTCTGCAAAACAGAGGCCGTCCTTCAGGGATGACTGCAGCTTCTGTTCGTTTTCTACTGCCGCTGCTGCTACTGCCGCTGCCGCCAGGTCCTGCTCATCTGGGCCTGCAACCTGCGCTACAGCTGCTGCGTCCCATAAACACACCAACTCCCTGTTTACGTCTCAATTTGTAGTTTATCCAGAAGCACTGCTGGGACTTTGTCCTATAACAACACTGACCCTGTAATCAAAGAACAGCAGCAGGGGTCTAGCGGGACAACATGGCAGCAGCGGCCTTCCTGACGAGAGGGATGTTTATCTCTCTGGGTTTTCGGCAGCTGCTGCACCTCAAAAACAAGACAACACTGAATATAGGTTTTACAAGTATGAATTTTTTTTCCAATCTTCCGTGACGCCCTTTGGTTTGAAAATCAAATTGCTGAGGGAGACATACCATCCCTCACAATAAAATCCCGCCTGTTTTTCTTATCCTCGCTGTTATTGCAGATAAGGACCAAGTGTACCAATCAGTCAATAAAGGCAGACATTTTGACAGATGACCTTTTATAAAACAAGCATATTTCCAATGGTCTCTGCAGGTTGATTCTGATACCAGACTGAAATCAATCAAAAGTTAACGGCTGCTCGGAAAGTTGGAAACATGCATTCAGTCCGAAAGAACTGTGGAATGCTTTGAAAAAGTGATTTAAAATCCATATGATTTGTAAGTGGTGTTAAAGTCGCTGCATAGCTGCATAATGCAATTCACGATTACAAAGGGTTTTTCAAATCTGCAGAAAAGGCTGAAACTGCTGCTGACGTCCGATTGCCTTTGGATTACTGTTGCCATGATGCTCCTATAACAAACAAATAACGCAAAGATGTTACGAGAGAGCACACACACACGCACACAGTTAAGTGTCAATGTTTGGCTTTATAGTGTTGTGTGTCTCTGGTGCAAGTTAACCATGGCTCAACAGGATTGTCACACTACCACAGCTGAGTGAAGACTGATCACACCGGCTTCAACATTCAAATGTAAGACACATGTACAGTAGAACGGATTCTTTTGAATTAGTTTTCCCAATATTCAGATCCATCAGGTTTTTACACAGATGTAAAATATAAGATCTGTTACACTGTGAGAAATACGGCATTTGTTTGCAAAGTAAATACAATGGAAGACAAGATGAACTGTAAAAGCTTTTAAGAATACCATTTGAAAAGGTATGGCCAAAAGTATGTAGACAGTGACAACTTGACAGCATGACAATACCCGCTACACAAAGCCAGTTCCATTTAGAAGTGGTTTTCCCAGTTTGGTGTGGATGAAGTGCACCGGCCTGCACAGATACACGACCCTTAAAACCACCATCGACTTTGGGATGAACTGGAACCCAAGCCAGGCCTTATCACCCAGCATCAGTGGTCGACCTCACTAATGCTCTTGTGGCTAATTGGGAGAAAATCCCTGCAGCCAAGCAGGTTCCAAATCAGGTTCCCAGAGGGGTTATATAGCAGCAGATTAATACCAGTGGTTCACATGATGTGTCCACATATACTTAGTTTAATGTTTATAATACTGATATCATGATTACTAGGTTAAAATAAAATGAGGCAGCAGCATATAAACTCATGTGACCTTCATGACAGTAATTAGGCGATGGCCCTTTCCTTAGCCACACTCTTATAGCCGAGTGAAAGACACTGTTAGTGATTTTTCTCAGAGCAGCTGATAGTCTTGCAAGTGGCTTTTATCCTCAGAAAAGTCCTGCAAATGCTCCAGACATTGCCCCACCAAGCTCCATTTAAAAATCCAGCAATTTAATGTTTTCTTGAGCTGGTGGTTATATAAAGATTTCAAACAGAGATTTATTATGAATACGATTGTATAAATTATAAATATCTATGAGGCCAAGCTGTCTTACTTTACAGCTAGCTCCTCTACTATTGCTCTAATCCACTTATATAGACTATTTGAGGGGTGATCGTGGTGCTGGGGTTTTCCAGGCACAGCCATATATCACCTCAGATCAGTTTTGTTAAGAACAGGGTGAAATAGCACATCCATGTCGATCCTTGTGCGTTCAGGTACCCTGCGGAACAAGACAAAGTTCAAACAGGCAGAGAGTCAAAAGTTGAATTTTCAGCTTCAGAGGGGAGAAGCATAATGTGGAGGTAAATCAACAGTTGCACCGAAATTAGGAAAAACAGGACAAAATGGAGACAAACACTCTAAGAAACACAGCTGGCATGACATAAGGGAGTAAAACATGAGCCGGTAACAATAATCTGACTGAGAATCACACTCTTCATTTTAGGAAGACAGTCTCACTGGCCTAAAAATGTGGCAGAAGCTTGTAACATGCATGAAATATACGATGGTACGACAGGAAATTATTACAATAATGGAAATTATGTTGAAAACCATTGTAGAAGATATATTTGAGGTTTGAGGTTGAGCAGAGACTTAAAATCACGATTAAATAAATACTACTTTCTTAGTTTCTGGTGTATTAAAGACCAGCTGCCCTCACAACCTCCTATAAACCATCAATATGATCTCAGACATTTGAAGTTTCAGAAAAAAGGCATAACATTTCAACTGCAATAACTTATAAACTATACAAGATACATAAAGATTAATACAAATTCTGTGTCTTAAAGTCTTGTATCTCATTGAAAGCGTAAATGAAGTTCCAAGCTCAAAGTATACTGAGGTAATTTATTTTCTTAAGAAGTTTTAGAAGATTTGAACTTTTGATCTATTTTTTTTAAACATCACATTTTCTGACAAAACTATGAATATTTAAAGTAGACATATACATAAAGTATGTCAGAAAACTAAACAAATCTGATAACTAATCTAATCCTTCTCATATCAACTTGGATTAATGGAGCTGAATATTTGTCACAAAATACTGATTCACGATCAAAATAGCATTTGCCCAATAGCCTATGCTGTTACAAGTCTTGAGTACAGCAGCATAAATCACTATAATTATATGTGTCCTGGGAAAATGATGTAATTACCACCAAGATTGTATCTCTGTACCGCAGTAACACAAAGCTGACACATGACATATCATTTTAGGATTAGTGACTGTGCTGAATCGAGCTGCAGTGACCCCACAGCAGTGTGTGTGTTCGTGTGTGTGTGTGTGTGTGTGTGTGTGTGTGTGTGTGTGTGTGTGTGTGTCACTACAGAGAGGCTGTCGGTGGCTGAGTGAAGAATGATTCTCACTGTACGCGGGATCTGGTTTGACATACTTCATTTAAGTGAACCAGTTATTTCACTTCTTAATTCATCAAAACCTCTAAATGGTAGTGGTGCACATGTTGTCATTTCAGAGGCGGGGATGAAAAACCAAAGAATTCACGTAAAGAGTTCTGGGTGATGTAGTAAAATACACAACACTAAACATATTACAAATCATACACAAATACTGACATAGCATACAGTCAATTTATATGTTAGGCAGATTATTGTTTTAAATATCATTGTGAAATATAATAATATTTAACATAATAACTTAGTTTGCAATTTGTATGTGAATGTATTGAATGTGTGCACAGAAATACACAATAGAAAATGATCACATATGTTGTAACAGTGATAGTTTACATTTCTTGTTCTTAGTAAAAATGCATGGTTCAGACATTCATGTCCGCCTCAGGATGAACTGTAATAATAATCATATTATTAATATCATTAGGATCGATCCTTTGGTTTACAGCCAAATACCTGCTAAACTAATGATATTCAGTCATTCAGCTGCATTTTGTCATAGTGCCAATAAGGAAATGTTAGAATTCAAACATTAAATCAAACTATAGACTGTATATAAAGATAGATGATGTATCTTCACTTCCTCCCGCTGTCCAGATATGAAGCCAAAATATTCCCGATATGAACGCTGTCATCTTGTGCCATTTGGATTCTGAACAGTAGTGATCAGGTGATAGAGTCACATGATCGAGGTCCCACCGATACAGGCACTTGACCAATCACGAGTCAGTCTCAGCTGTCAATCATTATGTTCCTCATTTGTAGTAGCAAATAAATAATTAAAACCAAACTTATCAGAACAATAGTTTTGATGGTTTCCCATCTGGCAACATGGAGGAGGTGAGGTGAATGACCTATAATGCAGTCAACCACCAGGGGGCAATCATTAAATTTTGGCTTCACCTGCAGCAGCTCAGATGTTTGTGGGATATGTGGAACCATGTTACCACGGGTTGATCAATTACTTTCGGTTGATTTGAAATTATTTAGTAATTCCCAGACCACTCTCTGTCATTGGAGGAGAGCGGGCACTTTTAAGTGACCAGACAGCCATTCCTACACAAGGCCGAGCCAGACCAGGCCAGGCCAGATGTGGCCCCTTCAGATAATTGGCCTCGGCTGATGGCCAGAAGCAGCAGGCAGCCAAGCCAGTCCTCCTATTACTGAACTCCCTGGATTCTGGCCCCTTAACCCGTTTCCAGCTTCACCTTCTAATTCTGCAAGGCCAGCACACACACACACACACACACACACACACACACGGAATGAAAAAGGAATAAGAAGCAGAGAGTGTGGGGACGGCAGTTGACAAACTGAGAGAAATGAGATGAGTGCAGGGCAGGTGGTGATTCCTCTTTCCAGGACCTTGACACGGACAATTAATAATTTTCCCCTACATTAAGTCTTGTGCCCTTGAGAGCAACACTGGTGAAACTAGAAAGATGGAGTGGGACCTTCTTCCCTTAGTGACAGAAGAAACCACAAACACGAGAGAAGCTGTCTGGGCTTTTTCCATGGAGCCGCTGTGTGTGATTGAGGCCCATATTTCTCCTGGAGTGTGCCAATCGCAATTTCACGCCCTAGTCTTGTGCGTACATGGTTGGAAGACTGGTAGTTGCAATCTGACACTTCCAAATAAAGATAACGATGACACTGAGAGTCAATCTTGACTTTAGTCTGCTTTGGGAGTCTCCAGGGGCCGGTGTTTAGCATGTGGGCTCGTCTGATGTGGGTTTGGCTGCACACTCACCACTGATAGTAATCACTGCGAGATGCCAAAAAGCAACCGGGAGCTTAACATCCGCAGAGACATTTGTGTGGAATTTGTTATTTGATCAAATTCACCCTGTTTGTACATTTCCCATGTGGCTCGGCAGTAACTACTGGATGATCACTGACGGTTCTCATCTGTTTGAACAGAAACATATTGTTGTCTGTATTACTGATAAATGGCAGTTTCGCGCTGTCTTCTTCCATTTACAAGACAAGTTGTCAGAACTACTTTTTTCATCCAAAGGAAAACACATTTTCCTCTGGTTATGTCGGATCTCAGTAATGGATGTCATGCTGATTCCAGAGTGAAGCTGCCCATGCAGTATGAAAATCATGTCCAGTTGTCAATGAGCTGTATCTCCAGAAATATACACCCTGTTTTAGCTTAGTGATTTTTTAATAAAGGGGTTTTATTAAAATTGTAAAATCACTAAAGTTGATATTTGTATTTACTGGAAAGCACTAAACAGTGAAGCAGTGAAGTTTTGTCTTTTTTTCAGAGTAGCTGTGTACATCAGTGTTGTGCACTTGAAAACATATCAGATGCAAGTTATTCTTCGGATGAACGAACAGGGGCCCAAGTGCTCGCAAATAATCTATGCAATGTGATATATGTCCTATTTAAGACATGTGATCTATTGTGACCGACATGTATGTGGGCCTGGATGGCCTTCACTGTAAAACAAATGTGAAAATTATCTAATTTAAGTAAACACAGAGCATGCAACTCAAGATCCCTTGACACCTTAGGCTAAAGAGAAATGGGTAAACTGAATTTTGAGTTTCATGGGTTTGAAGTGAACTGAGATCCAATAATGTCGTCTGATACGCATTCGCTTTTCAACATGAGAAACCTAAATGTTTTATATCCTTTTACAGAAATCATGTAAAAACATAGAGTGAGCCACATGTAACACATTCATCCAACCAAGGTAGTAATTATGATTTTAGTTTATCTTTCCCCATAGGAGTGATCAGGATTTTGGTTAAGATAATTTCGGTTTGTAAATTATGATTTACTTTCAACTTACGATGAATTTGCTTTGGTATGTGGTGCATGTAGCAAACACAGCAAGTACAAAAATAGGGGGGAGTAAAACATATTAAGAAAGTGCAAAAAAACGATAAGAACCTTAAGTACAAGAGCAATACGTGAGAAAACGATACAATATAAATAAATATATAAATAAAAAGTAAGAAATGTATAAAGATATGTACCATAAAAAAATATTGTAAGAATTAAGGAGTAATTTGAAACTGCACTGTATAGTTTTTACACTTTGGTTTTTGAATCAATCATCACAGCGTCAGTGAGCTGTGGCTGCAGCTTCATATTTCCCATACACAAATGTGGGTGGTGAGAGAAACATACAGCGTGAACACAGTCCTACTGACTTGGCTTCCATTTCTCCCTTTCCTTTCCTTCTTACTGATCTTCTCCTGATGGCGATCCAGTCCGGAAAACACAGCAGCCCCATTCAACTCATCCCCCACCGAACCGTAAATCAAATAAATCCCCTTCCTACTGACTTTGACCCCTTCTTCATTCTGCTCCACTCTCCGGGGCCAGATGAGAACATGTGGTCTGGTGGAGGAGTGACAAGGAAAAGTATCTTCTGGATCGTCGGGACACTGTTTCTGCAGAGCAATTACACGTCCTAATTCCATGTGTGAAAATAAACACTGGTGAAAACAAGAAAACCACACGCTGACATACACAATGAAGGGAAATCTGCCAGAATCAGCAGTGATGGTGTAAGGTTTTCTACAAAGTCCATATAAATGAAAAAAAAACACTGTTTGATTTCGGTGAATTTTATTCTCATAGAAAACATAAAAAAATGATCTGTAAACATTATTTTCACAGATTCTATTTGAGAAAAGAATGGGTACTGAACATGAAGGAGATAATACATTTCTTAGCTGGGATTGAAAAATGAATTAAACTTTCAGATTGAAAGACAAAAAATATCACATTGAAAGGGAAATCTTGTCGATAAACTTGGCCATCTTGATGTCCCGTTTCGACAGTCCTCCACAGTCGTGCGTAGTCAGTGTAATCTGGACCTGTGAGGACAAGTCACCATTGTTTCACATCACAAAATCAGGTCAAAGATCAAGCAGCAAAAAAAAACAATGTTGTAATCACAGTTTGAATAAAAAATATGTTAGCATGTTAAGAAATTTTTTGGTAAAGAAAAGGGGACAATAGAAGCTGAATACTTGTTGTGTATACTGATATAGACCTATGAGTCTGAAAGTCCCCTTCCAGTGAAAATCAAGTTGTTAAACATGTTAACATGTCCCTCTTGTGAATGTTATAAGCTAAAATAAACTTTGCACGAACTCAGCAGTCAACTCCATGGCTGATTGGTTCCACCTCCAACACTGTAGATAACAATTGCCAGTCTGAAAAACTGTTTTAAACAGCAAGGGTTTTGTAATGTCACAGACATAAAAAACAAATCATGTAAAGTAGTGGGTGGAGCTCAGGAGCTGCAAAAGGCTCCCAAACTGCAGATGAGCTGTGAGGGTGGGGAGACGGGGAACAAGATACTCATAGATTCCGGTCATGAAATGATGAAGGAGGTCGCCGAGTTACAATTAAGCCCTTTTCATGACAAACCTTTTATATATGTAATTCTGAGGGTTTTAGAGAAGAGTAACATATTACTGAGAGGGAATTTTAGGTTCAGTCATTTGAAACCCTAAAGTAAATTTGCAATCCTTTGTCCTGGATCTGTCAGTTTATCCAGATCCGCTCCAGAGTTCGATGGAAAGGTCATGCCCCTGCCTGCCACTAAACAGGCACGCAGAAAGACAGCAAAGGAAACATAACCTCGTGGGCAGAGATAATAAGCTGCTCCTTTATGCTTTTATTCTCGCTTGTAAAAGCGTAGCTTGACAATATTTTCTGCCGGTGGTCGTAAATGTGCCTCGTATTTTTGTTGTTGACTTAAAAGCTTACTTTCACGGGCAGTTGGGTGTTGGAGGTAATTCTTGACTAACAGCAGTTTATGTAACAGCATGTACTGTGCAGCTTCTCCAGTCGACTCCACCTCTGCACTTAAAGGCACAGACGTGACATTCTTCTTCATTTCAGAAAGAAAGCGGAAAAACACACGTCTCCCCAAATGGAGAAATATTACAATGAGACTTGTGCCCCAAAAAGTGACATACATTACACTGCTGTTTTATTGGAATAGCTAAAACGATACACAATAGACCTGCAGTCATTTTCTCTTCTTGAAGATTATAATATTCTTCTTTAGTTGAAAGTGTTTCACAAACGTGCTGATTCAACTGTAATGTTTGATGCTTCAAATTTATGGTGTGTGTGTGGGAACTAAAACCTGGCAACCGGATATATATATTTGATAAATTCATATAAGTGATAGATTCAGTGAACCTCCAACTCCAACAAGATAGACGACGTGTCTCCACTTCCTCCCTCTATCGAGAAATGAAGCTAAACCATCTTGATCGGGGGACGGAGCCGCGGTATCAAAGTGCCGTCTATACACATACTTGACTAATCATGTGTCAGTTGTTATAGCATCAAATTACTAATTACAACCAAAGGTATATTTTAACTTTTTTGCTTGGTCCATGTCCCATCATCTAACTAGAAGGAGGTGGGGTCTATGACCGATGCTGCAGCCACCCACCGGGTCGTGTCGTCCATCTTTCTACACAGTCTGTGTTCACAACACATTCAGAAACATATGAGGGGATGTTTTTGGCTCCACCCACAGAGGTGCGACTCAGCCAATGGGGTGCAGCTTTGGCTCACAAAACAATTTTCTAACATTGACAGCCACAAAAACAGAACAGACTGGGATATTAGCAGTAGCTCAGTACACAGCATCTATTTTGTCAAGGCTGAAGCTCAGTCATTGTGGGATTTATGTGTAAGTGTCTGGTGGAAAGTGCTGTGGGGCCCAGAGACCTGTAGCACTGTGCTACAGCCACTTTAATAAAGAGTGGATTAGGAGCAGCATTCCTCTCAGAGCGGCCGGCTTCCACCACACAGTAACACAGTGGCTGCAGCCTAATGCTGAGAGATTTTCAGGGACTGGGTTTGTCATATCAACCATTACTTTATTTCGAAGGCAGAGAAAGTGAGTGAGTGTTTGGGCTGCGGGGGCTTCGTGGAGGGCTTGGTTCAGATATCTGCAAAGCTTTTCACAAGAAAAACGATGGGATTACAGTGTGAAGCTACTGTGTTTTCTTTTTTTCTGACAAATGAACTGTGTGTTTCAGGCTCTGTGTGCAGAGCTCTCTAGAACCAGTGCAGATTGTTTGACATGAACAAAAAATCTGACTTTATCCAGAGTTGACTGATCTTGATGTGTCTGTAATTTGTTATAAACCGAGCGCAGAGTTGTAAATATGGCCGTAACTCAAACATTCAGACATGATAACACTGTTTGATTTTACAAGCTACGATTTCTGTTATGGATACTACACACAAGCAGCACTGTGAGTGAAACCTCAATTACCAGAGTGTGACTCAAGCCATAATGTGGAAACAGTTATTACCTTATTATATACATTGAACCATTCTGGGTGATGGTTCATCTTCTCGGCCTGCAGAGCCACACGAGACATGAAGCCAAATGCCTGGACGGGAAGAAACAATCGACTGTCAATAGAAAACAAGTATCTTCTTACAAAAACTGCAAAGCTAACTCTGCAATATAATGCAATACAGTTCAACAGCACCAACATCACTATAAGTTCAAATCAGTAGTTAATTGTCATATGGGGAAATTAGATAATTTGTCATTAGCCATTTAATAAAAGTGTATTTATTACCTTTAAATGCTAAACAGGGGTTAACATAAACGGATGAACTGTAGCACAGACAGTTTCAATAGAAGTAGAGAGGAGTTCTCCTGCAGCGTCTGCAGGGTCAGTTCTGACCAGGCCCTTCGCTGTGTGTCTTCCCCCATTCTCTCTCCCCATGTCACACTTTACTGCCCTTTCAATGAAGGGGAAATGCCCCCCTGATAAAAAATAACAAAAAAACAATAATCTTTTTTTATTTTATTGGGAAAATACATTTATTTCTGAAAGAAACTCTGGATCCCCAAAACTTGAAATACTCAATCCACTGCAATTGCAGCTAGATCAAAAAATGTGTTGAAGTACTCAAGGTCTGAGTCAGTAAACTGAAGATGAAAGAGATTTAAACATCACCAGCAGCACCAGACTCACACACGCAGCCCAAGGAGCAACGCTGCCATCTGAGGCACAAGTAGAAAACAGTCCTGAATGCACATGTGTATATTACCAAGCAGGGAGCAGAGATCTTGCATGCACACACTCGTACACAACATGCACACTTCATATTTCAAGTTGGGCATGTGGCCCTCTCCAATCACAGGCCATCCAGGGAGTGATTATGGTTATTTTAATTATCTACAAAGGGAAGAGTGAAATCCCTCGTCATGCCCACTGTGAGGAGGAGAAAAAAAAACTGGTGGACCTATTTCAGAGCAATTTCCCACTGCAATCTCAATTAAGCCCCTAAATACTTCCTCCCTGCCTAATTAAATCAACTGAAACGCCATTGTTTACCGGCCGTGGCTGCAGCCCCGTCCACCACCTGACATGACAAAATAGAATTACTCTCACAGAGGAAATTGCGTTGAGCCTTTTTAGTGCATTGTAACCAATTTCTGAGACGTCCTGTCCGTTGGCCGTGCAGCGCGGCTCGTGTAACACGATCGGCAGCTCGATCAAATTGCTTATCAAGGAAACCGTCTCCCGATCAATTTAAGTAATTGGCATATTCCTGCAACTTGACCCCGCTGGCACCAATTTAGAGACTGAGGCGGTCTGCTTTTTCTCAACTCTCATAGGCTCTAATGGAGATGGTTAGGCAGCCTGTCATGTCAGGTGTTGTCCGAACATGTCCCCTCGCTCTTTCATGGTCGAGCTCGGGCTAATCTGCCGCTGAGAAACTTTGAGTGACAGGTAAAAGGATTCAGTGTGAAAACTTAATGGCTCATGCACATTGTCCAATTTCCCATTGATAAACTCCACCGTCCATTATTTGAGTTATTGCAGGGGGAGACATATTAGTTTCTGTGCCAAAAATAATCCAGAATTAGTTTCAAAGTAAGGCTGCTGTAACGAATATTTTCATAAATAACTATTTACAAAAAACAATCCTAGAACTTGAAAGGGCTCGATCGTATCAGTGACATTTACCACTTGAATCTTAACAGCCAGATTCCAACACGTGACAAATAAATTCATAAACATCAGACTCCAAAATATGATATTGTTGCTCTGTAACTCTTAAACTTAAATAAGTTCAACGCAAAAGGTGATAATGTGTCACTGTTGCCTTGCCTAATTTTGAGGATTTTGATTCGCCGTGCAAATGTTGAATGTTGATTGAGGCTCATAACTTTAAGAGAATATTTTTGCATTTCACTGGTTTCTGGACTCGATCACCATGTGTGAATAATGGACATCCTTCCCCCTTTAATACAGGGAGGATTCCTTATTTTGCCAACTGGGTCACTCCACTCTAAAGCAAAATTATCAAAATAACACAGTTGTAGATTCCCTGATATTATGACGGGCCTGTAACTGCAAACATCTGCAGTGACATCTGTGTGATGCATTTCCAAAACCTGGCAGAGGAAGGAACTTCTAGTCTGGACCAATAATTGGTCACTTCACTTCAGTTTTAATTCAAGAAGTATATTTTTCTTACAAAGCCAGCTCCGGGCACGATGAAGCTCGTCGATGATCAATAACAAATGTTGTATTAGCATCCAAATAAGTGTGTTTTTTATTTAAATTCTGAATCAATTGAGTGAATCAACCCCAACCGGAGCTTGTGCTCGCTATCCAAACTTCTGTTGCATTGCTGTTGTCACACTTTCCAGGCCTGCTTAGAACCACAGAGCGAAAAGTCCTCCTGGGGAGAAGGGAATGTGAAACAGAAGACGATAAGTTCAGTCTGTGTGCGACATGAACCCTGAGAAAGAACTTCTCGTTTCTCAAGAAGAAAAAAATGCACAGAAAGCCGTAATCTCCCTCGACAAGTGAATTGGAGTTGAATGTCCAAAAAGGCTGAAATACTGAAAAGGTCTGCAAAATGGTAACTCCTGTCACAGGTGGTGGTCCCTTGGGGGCAGTAAGCAGAGTAGCGGGAAACAATGCTGGTGCAGCGCCTGTCTGTCACCTGTGGGTCACCTCAACGCCCTCCACTTGGGCCAAACAGGAAAATAAAACCAACGCTCAACTCCCAGCTGAAGTCTTATGTCAACAGAGGTCAAGGACTCTCCTTCTCTGAGTGCTTTGTTTACCCTGTTTGTTTTGCACGGGGCCACACGTCTCGAGTCAACATGTCAGCCGGCCGGGCGACCCGCCATCCTCCCGGCCAGCCAGCAGCCATTCTTTCCAACTGGCCCAACAAGCTGTAGCTGTCAGAGTCAAATAATTTGACATGACAATATGCAGGCCCCCATCTCAAATAATCAGAAACACCCGAAGGCAGACCCTCCTCTATGCCCCTTTCCCCATGCGCCCGCTTTTGAGGAGTCATTTTGGTGCTATTACGGCATGATTGTCATACAACACTGGATGAGACAATTTGACGTCGGAGCAGAGTGGTGTTCTCTCTCCCATTGCGGCCGTGGGCTGGAATACAGGACTCAGTTTCAAACACATGTGTCTGTTATTTACAGATCGGTTTTCCACTGCTGCGCGGTCCAGGGGCTTAGAAACGCCTGCTCTGCCTTGCCAGGACTAAGTGCATGCAGATTGTGCCTACTCTGCTCGCCTCTGACAGACACACGTGCACGCGCTGATGCATGTACGAATGCACACATGCAAACCTCCCCGGCGTTGCACACAAGTATGCGCCGACACACAAGAAGACGAGCTGCTCTCCTCCATTACACACCGCCATGACTACCCGATGATTACCGTGCAAGCCCCATCATCACCCGCGTCAGCATCGGTCCGCTGGAAAACCTTTGCTCCTCTGCAGTGAAAGGCAAGAACGCTGTGAATTGCACGGTGGTGCTGGTGATGATGATGATGATGATGATGACCACACCTCTTAGGTCTCATTTCTCTCCTTACCCAAACACAAGCTTCCAGCTGGCCGGATAAGGCTGCCCGCTAAGTTGACATGTAACTTCAATATAGAATATCGAATAATGATGAAGTGAAGCTGCCAAGTGCTGAGGTTCTTTCATGTAGAGGCGAGGGCTCTGCTCGGCATGTGAAACATCATCGTCAGGTATTAATCTTCTCAAATTATCGTTCGTAAAGTGGAGAAACTCAGCGAAGAGCTTCAATTTGATACCCTGACAAAGATGATTCATACACCGCAACGACTCTTTAAGTGACTAATATCTTGTGTAACAAATGTTCACGCATGTCACCTCCTATTTATGTAAAGAGTGTCATGTAATGCTCAAGCATGGCGCTAAGGCGGACTAATGCAAACCGTGTCATTAACTGCAGGGTTTCCAGCCAGGGCTTAAAAAGACACTGGGCTCGTCAAAAGCGCAGCAGACGTCAGGGCCATCTTATCTTACCCAAGAACCGATAGCCAGATTATCTAACCAGCTCCACTCAGGCGCCACACCTCGCAGCTTCCCTCCAGCCATTTCCACGAGACGAAATGAATGCATGACGCCTACAGTTCCCAGGGAAAGTTCCCTTTTGGAGACAGGGGTGATAACTGAACACCACTGAGCTGGGTAACCAGCCTCACACAGTAAGGGATATGGTGAAAGCACTTGTGTAGGGACAGTGTGTTAGATCAGCCTAAATTGACATTCTGTGACAAATATTCATGTTTTTTGTTTTTTTATTGCAACCATTTAGAACATTGTCTTGTCAGAAAATGCCCAGTCTTCTGTATTGCCATTAGAATTATTACTTCTGTTACGGTGGAAAAGCCACTGAAACGGTTTATTACCAAACCAAAACTGTCAACTAGCAAAACATTTTGAGGGTTAGCAGCTCTTTAAAAACAAGTTGTCTCACCTCACCCATCACATAGTAGTATAGAAGGTTTGGCAAACTCTGGGAACAACGTACTTGAATCACTCAATTATATAGATGAATTAAACAATTAATTAAGTGGGAGCTGATTAGTTCCAATACTGATCAAATATAGATTTTCTGTAAGAGTATAATATTTATTAAAAATTCACAAGTGAAAACATGCTAATCATAGTAATTTTGGAGCTGTAGCCTGCAAAGGTTCACTTTTGTCATCATGGCAAATAGTATTGACATTAATTAACGAGGTGAACTCAGTGGATGATTTGTTCAAAATAGGATTAAAACTTATTGACCCATTGATTAATTGATCAAGTCAGCATTCATATCACTGTTTTCCAAAATCAAAAAGTCAAATTGATTTTAATTAACAGCTTTAACTATCTAAACCCACCATACAAGTCTAGATAGGTAATTTAACATGATATGAAACAGCAAATCTTCATGTTTGACACCTGACACTGATTTGAGTCTACTAATCACTTATCTGGAAAACTCAAATGAGCTCTTCATTGATGGACATCCTGAATCTCCTGTTTTAACCCATAAAACGTATCAATGCTCATTTGCCTGGTTGAAAAGTTTCTGATCTTCAGCAAAGGACAAAGGCACTGGAATGTCATCATTGTCAACCTCGGCTAACCCACCACAAAAGTTGAGCATGCACAGCTCACCTTCCCAAAACACACACACACACACACACACACATCTAACCCATTTCACTTAAATGTTTCCAACTCCATCCACTAAAACATAAAGCAGACCGTCGTCTGTAAACAGTTGTGACATAAATGTTGATGCGTAAACAATACCAGTGCCTGCCACTTTAAAAAAACAAAAACAGAATTTAAAGTATTAAAGACACACACATACACACACACACACACACACACACACACACACACACACACACACACACACACACACACACACACACACACACACACACACACACACACACACACACACACACACACACACACACACACACACACACACACACACACACACACACACACACACACACGTTTCCACATATAATTGAAGGTCTTCTCACTGACCAAAGGGAATCCAGAGAAAGGATTTCACCACTCAAACCTGATTAAATACACTGGACTTGACAAGGAAAAAAACTCACATTTACTCCTCAGACTGCTGCCACTAACGACGCACAGTGTACCCACACACCACAGATAAATGACTGTGCTGGTTACAACAGCATCATAACACTTTCCACTTGCTGTAATCAAAGAAAAATAAACTCAAAAAAAACCAAGCTGTCATGTTCCTTCTAAATTCATTTGCAGCTATGAGGTGGCTCAGAGCCTCAGATCCACTTCGATAGGCCGTCCCTGTGCATTGACATAGTTATGGGTACAGCTCTATCGCCCCCTAGAGACCAAAGGATGACGTGTCTCCTCTCAAAGAATGGGGATTTGTTATTCTCATTATAAACTCCCAGGGATCTGGTTTCCTCAAGCCCATCACTCGCAGATAAGTGGCGAATGGAAATCAGCCAGCATGTCCCTCCTCATCTCCATTCCCCTCGAATAAAAGCGCTTTTAAGAAGCGCCACGAGAAACCCGGCGAGAAAGTTTTTGAAAATGTTTCGGTGGGTGGTGGTGGCTGGAGAGAGAATAAAAGAGGGTGAAAAAGAAGGACAGACGGAGAGACAGACAGAGAGAGTTGCCAACATGTAAAATTAGAACAATGTGATCTCATTCTCCCAATAACATGGGGCACAGCATGGGAATGAGAGACAGACAAAGACGGAGAGACAGAGGTGGGGAGCGGAGGGTGGCAACGAGTAAGAAGAAGAAAAAAAACGAGAACATCTACCAGAAGGAATGATGGGGTTGTTAGTGGTTTGTGAGCCAGATGAAACATTTTAACCAATTTGATTGTTTGTGAAAGAAATCATTCTGATCGAAACCCCAATTGCTGCCAACTGGCCGCCTGGCGTGTGTCAGCGTAATGCTGCCTGACGTGTTGGGGTAAGAGGAGAGGCTTTAGAGCCAGGACGAGCAGATGGGGGAGGTCAGTGCTCGGCCCCCCAACTTCAAACACGGGGAAGTGTAAAAACAGACTATTTTAGGGGCTAAAACAACTAACGACAGGATTAGAGGAAGTCCGCTAAGTGGCCTTGAGATGTTGCAGTTTACGTCGCTCAAGTACAGTTGCTGCTGAGGCAAAATAGTGAGCTGCCTATCAGCGCTGTGCCAAAATACATTTCTTCAAGATTTTCTTTCATCCACAGAAGTGTCAGAATTGGTCTCAACTCACACACAAAGCCACAGAATCTATGTCACAGTTGAGAGGATATGATCTGACTTGTCCTGCTTTGATAAACTCCGTCCGTCTGCTATCCAGGAATTCTTGAGGTAGCTCCATTAGTTAGATGTTCCCCCCCCCCCCCCCCAAAAAAAGACTAATTTCACAAGAAACGCGTATCAAAAATACATATCCGTGGAAACAAGAAACTATGATAATATATTATCATCTCAGCTTTCAGTCATATCACACTTGGTAATTTGTGCACTTGGGTTACAACAACACAAGTTCCCTTCACAATGGAAAGCTCCAGGTACATATTAAACACAAACCTTGAGCTCAGAATATTTTAGAGAAATATTATAAGGATAGTGTTTTCTTCATTTATCAAACTGTAGTAAATGTGATACAAGCACTGAAGACCTGTTTCAAACATTTCCATCACATTTTCTCACAACTCATCAGGACCACAAAATGAATGAACAATCTGTTATACACTTCTAGGTGTATATTACATAACTGTGCATAGTTTTCTTTTTTTCTTTCTGAATTGTTTTGGCTTCTGATTAAAATAATTATGTTACAGTGTGCTTGTTAATAATAATCTAAATGCAAATATAACATCAAATGGAACAATTTCAGTTTTTTGTGTGTAAATATTGTCTGTTTGTTTACTTTGTTTAGGAGCCGACATGTGGTATGAAACTGTGATTTGTCTTTGTTAACTGCGGATTTCTATACTTGCATGTTGTGTCATTGTATGTCATGTAATCCAGTGTAGGATAAAACAGTCCAGTGTTGCGACATACAGTTAAAACATGAATTCATTTTTTTCAAAAACAAGTTAATAGGGATCAAAGAGTGAGAAACTTTTTTTTATATTCTCAGTATCGATATTTATTATAACTTTGGTCTACCTGTTCAACATTATTGAAAACTTTCAATCCAAGATATGATCAACTTTTTCAAAAACTTTGCCAATGCCAATTCCAGTTATTTACATTAGCACTAAAATAAATAAAAATTATTTGACTATTATAGTCACATGTAGTAGATGCAATAACACTTTCAATATAAAAAAATATTAAAAAAAGAGTTTCATTTGCGGTTTCCAACATGCTTTGTCTTAGTTTAGACCCAGATCATCCATTTTACTTTCACTACAACAGCCAGTAACAATGGAGGCTTCTCTCAAAAACATTTTTTTTTTTTCAATATTCATCAATGTTTCTATTTATAGGTAGGGACCAAAAAAAATTGAATCAAAAAGGAGCAAGTGAAAGCGGATAGGAACTCACTACACCTGCAACCAATCAGTGTATAAACAGATGAATTTGTTTGATTCCGATGTTTAGCAAGCTGGCCTGCATGCGGTGGTCTGCGTCCAGATCCCCATCAAACAAACCCCCAGCCAGCGTACGACAGCCCCCTGAAGACCACAGCAGATCACAGACACACACTGATTTCCACCACTGCAAACTGTACCAGCCGTCTGGAATAACACACTACAAACACTGAAGCAGATGTCAGCTGCCTGAGTGTGTGTTCTTTCTTTAAGAAGATATATAACCTACACAAACTTTACATGTGCAGTGATGGACATGATTTGTTGTCGCACTGCTGTGGAAGGATATTATTTTTACTTATATTATTCATTGGAAGAAACCAAAAGTCAGAATCACCAACAGCTAATCTCCATGTACCTGCCTACAATGACCCAGATGTGATCTCCGCCTGAAATCCAAGTTTTAACTAAAGTACTATTTTGAAACACTTGTTTGACCCTAACTACCCATCAACCCATGAACCCATTAAACGCGCTGCAGTGAGACTTAACAAAGCGAAATAATTTTCTCTTAAATAAAGGATGTCTGCATTATGGTTTATTATTGATTTCATTAATATATCTAACATCTGATTCATGACCTTTGCTGTTGTTATTAGCTTTTACCTTGTTAAATGGTGTACTTTCTTACTGATCAATACTAATTGTGAATTCCGAAACAAAAATCGAAGCTCTGAAGCCAAACAAAACCAAAAGCCGCGACAAAATAACCTTAATTTACAACAAATGTCAGAAAAGAAGCGCATCAACATATCAACAAGACTAACACACATACACACCTGATTAAAAGTTTTAAAGTGAAGCTCTTTGAAGATGGCATCTCGGTCCTCCACCACCATCCAGCCTGTGCCCCTGAGCTCCATCACCATGTCCTCCCGGTCTGTAGGGGAGAGCCAGTGGGCGTCCGACGACTGGAGACACAACAAACACACAGTGCAACTCTTTTACCTGTATAGCCCATATTAACAATTTACAACTTGGCCCCTGGTGCAACAAAAATGCAGAAACCTCAGGTGGAGTCCCAAGGGAGGGATCCTTCTCCCAGGACGGACAGACCGTGATAGATGGTGCATGTTAGAGAACACATCAACAATATTCACAATATTCATATAGTCTATCAATATTAGAAACATATGCATCGGTTTATCTGTATTAATTGCAAACACACAGACCTCTGGTTTAGTTTCATTTGTATAAGAGAATTTATTTAAATACCACAGGTTGAGAGTAAAGTTTGAACACATTACTGCAGCAGTTACCTGGATGTTACTTTTACTGCGTCCACACGGTGGCAGCAAACCACTAAAAACGAGTCACTCTGGCTTCACCATGAACTAAACAAACAAGTTATAACTTCTCCTGTGAACTCTCAATAAATCCTTATCAAAACCCAAACCAAACTCCATTACTCATTCTGATTCAATTTAATGTTGACCTGCTATTTGGCAAAATATCCGTACACAGCAATATGGATGTTTGCCTTGACGGACCTGTTGCAGGCAACGCTTCACTTCGGCACTGACACAATCTACACAACACACTCTATTCAAGATATTATAACAAAATAACATCACAGTTGAGCACTTAAAGAATAAGAGGAGTTCTTGAAGACAGAGTAATGGATTAATTAGTTCAAGTTGTATACATTTCGAGTTAATAACTTTCAGAAAGTTATATCTACAAAATAATTCTCGCCGAATTGAGCCATGTACACGATGTAACGGGAATACTCTATCAAATCTGCGACATGTCTGCGTCAGTTCACAGCTGCACGTGGAAACCTTTAATTTGAGTTTTTCCGAAGGGGGTTTGGCGTGTTTCACCCGTTTCCCCGCGCTGCGGCGGGTTCAGAGCCCCCGGGTCCGCGCGGTGCTCGGCTCGAGTCTCACCGTCGCACCTGTGTCGCTTCCAGCCTAGCGTGCGACGGTAAATATGCGTTTACAGGCGAAAGCTAACAGACGCTAACTGTCACTCACCATTTTGGACGCGCTGTTGCTGGAGGGAGGGGGCGGCAGCAGCAGACTGCGCAGCCCGGACAGGTGGTGACTGCCGCGGGACCATGAGCTGCCCGTCCTCAGGCTAAACATTAACCCGAACATAGTCCGCGCTTTGTCCGCTGTCCTCCTTCTGCCCCTCACCTCTGCTCTTCCTCTCACCCTGCGACTTAGCTGCTCAATCTACTGCCTGATTGAAATAACACCCTTTTTACCCGGGAGTCTGGTTGACCCACGAGTTTTTGTATGATTCATTCAGTAAGAATGGGAGCACTTTTAAACCGTTAACAGTTCACACTTGACCGAAAAAAAAACTCCAGCAGTGGGGTGGATGTGCCCCGACCGGTCGGGGAGGGCTTAAAGAGAGGAGAGTGGGAGAAGAGAAACCAGGCACAGTTTTGTAACCATCATAATTTATGGGCTGTTTATCCCTGAAACTCCAAGTGTTTTGTGGACTCAAACACTTGATATAATATCTAAATAATATTTATGTATTTTTTATTTAATAATAATAATTGCTAAGAAGCACCAGATCGGGAGATTCCTGCAGAAAAGCCTTAGTGCATAATTTCCCAAAGAAAAATCTAAAATGTTTTAGAATATTTTCCTCTTCTTTCTTTTCATTATTCATTGTCATTATTTTTTGGGGATATATGCTATAAACTGTAAAGGGGTTATTTATTTATTTTTAAGATCAGAGGCCTTCAGCAGCCTACCCTCAGTGTTATATTCTGTTCGGTTTATTTGTACTTTAGCATTATGGCTGAAAAGGTAATAAAGTGCGCAGAAGAGAAAAGTGACTCAACAAAAGGTAATCATTTTTTTATTATAAATCCAAATGGCTCAGTAAATTAGTTTTGACCAAAAAACACTTAAAATATCGACAAATTAGGTCATGATAAATAACACACTTAATTGTTGATCAAGTGATGTTTACATCTAGAGATTTGCAGTGCTTTTCCGTTTTCAGTCCTGATGCTCGTGCTCCTGTCCCGGTATCAGCCAGCGGATGCTGTCCGTTCTCAGGATGGCGTAAATAAAGAAGCCTGTGATGAAGAGGATGGAGAAGACCAGTAGCCAGTCGATGCTGCTCACAGGGACGCTGGGCAGGGGGCCCAGGCGGTCAGCGTCCGTCACGTTTCTGTCAGTGACCGATTCAAACCCTGGGACAGACGAGGTTTTTTAGATACAGCATACTTTATGTCTTTAAGGATAAGTCTTTTACCGTTCATACCTGTCTGGTTAGCAATGAATGAGGTGAGTGTCTCCAGCGTTCTATCAGTATGGTTGAAGCGAGCCATAGGTTTGGCCCCCTGGAACAAAAGAATGTTGGGCACAGCCACGGTCCCAAACCTTGTGGAGAGGCTGGTGGAAGATGGAGCGGGACAAGATAAAAGAAAGACAAATCTTGATTGTTTTAAAGATTCACCAGAGTTACTTATTTCAGGTCTAGTTTACAAAGTCCTCAATAGGATCTAAAGGAAATTATCTGTACAAAAGCAGAAAATTATGTACACAAAAAAATTAACACACAAGTAATCAGAGCAGGTGTTTTGTGAGGCGGGCCAGGATCTAACAGAGCGTTTCAGACAGAGGGAGCTCAGCAGAAATGCATGTGTATAAGACAAATAATGTGTATTTTTTAAATATTAGCATCTAAACTTATTGCAGTTAACCCCAAAATAAAAAATGATGAATTTGCATTGGAAAAAATACGAGTGCTTTAAAGTGGGTTTTTCACTTGGAGCAGCATGAAATGTTTATACACCAATTACCTGCTGTGTTGAGAGGCATCAAGTGCCAAGAAGTGCATGCCGGGAAAGACTCTGGGCAGGGCGTTGAAGTGAGGGGCCAGGCTGGCGGAGAACTGGCACCATGCGGTGAAGAACAGCACAACAGAGCATTCTGTGCTGTTCACATTCAGGTACTCCATCAGGTCCTGAGACAAATGAGGGGCAGGCAAACAGGTTGAGGGATGGGTTTCGATTTCTTCTCATGGGAGAAACAGGTATAGTAATCCACCTCTCTGACATTTTGAAAATCTGAGGGATATAAGGCTAACAATATTACAAAATATGAGTTTATATATATATATATATATATAAGAAATGAAGGAAACTGCAATTAAACCTGTTGTGTTAATGGCAACCCAACAAGTGAACCTCAAGAGAGCCGCATAAATACCTGTGAAACGTTGAGGACATGCACAGCAAAACTATCCATTTCTGTGATGTTCCTCTTATCGCAATTCACTTTGTACGTCTTGGCCGTTTCTGTGGTGTTCTGCTCCTCGGAGATTGCGTGCACTATGTCAAGGGTGACCTGGAGGGAAACAACCAGGAATAAGTCAAATGCTGGGAACCATCACTTTACTATGTATATTTTATCTTGCCTGAGGCCAGCAGACTGTGCTCTGAATAACATTTGAAATCAAAACCAGTACAAAGCTTTAAGGGGTACTTAGACACCCTGTCTCTTATGCACTTATTCTAAGAACTATTTTTTGTATTTTGCTGTGTCTCATAAATCACTTAATCAGAAACAAAATACTGAAATCAAAAATGTGCTAATCACCAGCCTTTTGGAGAAGGTGCTTACTCCCACTACACATTTCTTTTGCAATTTCCAAAACTTAGAATCACATCTCTTCTTCTTCAAGACACCAACCTGCTGTGACGGTTCGGTGCCCATCTCCTCCAGTGACGCTCCTTTAGCTGCCGCAGCAGACGAAGCGCACTGGGCACTGACCTCGTCACAAGGCGGAGAGAAACCTGACTGGAAGTCTTTTACATTTTTGGGGAAAAGGGACTCGATGTCAGACGGATTGATGGGGGCTTCAGTGCCCATCACAGCATCTGCAATCTCAGCTGTCTTGAACTGCCTCTTCGGCAGAGTTTCCAGGTCTTCTGATTCAACAAACTTGGGGCTGTTCTCCAAGTCAGAAGCAGCCTCCTCTGACAGCGTGAGCGCCAGTGCCTCATCAATATCTGAAAAAATAATATTATGATTAATAAGCTCAGTACACAAGACTTTCTCTCTTTGCTGTTCTGTCTGTAAGCCTTACCTCAAATAACAGTCATCATTTATCTGCCATAAACTTTACTTTATCTCTCAATTGCTGAGTAACCTAAATGTCCAGATTATTTCTATTTGAGGCAAGTATTCCACATTTGGAAAGTGAGCTGAAAATGATCTAGCCGAATTCCAGGCCAATACTGTATCTGATTCAAATAGAAGTGAAAATAAATATCACTTGAGTCTGTGATCTGCAGACTTCAACTCATTTAATCAATTAGTTATTTGGATTATAAAATATCATAAAATTGACAAAGTGGCTCCTTCAAATTTCATATTTTATTTCATCATCTGTCTACAAAATAAAACAGATAATCCTCAAACTGAAGCCTCAGGAACAGCCAGAGATGAGTATCGTTTCCACTGATCTATTTAGGTGTTATAAACAGGGTTACGGAGGAAGTTAGGTTCGGGTTGAGGTAACTTTAACACACTTTGCTTTCCCCAGAATCTGCACTCAAGTGGTGGAATAACAGCAACAAAAGAACCAAGCACATATTGGAAAAAATGACCTAAAACTGTGGTGGATTGATTGTCAGTCCATCATTAAGTGAATATCATCTTATTGAGTTGACTCTAAAACTAATACAGTCTACAATAACAGCCCTGCAATGACTGATAACTTCAGGAAGGTTTCACTTCTCACTATCTGTTGTAACTATTCAGTTTTACCGACAGATTTGATAGAGCTGATAAATAAGTACTTTTTCAGCTGCTGTTCAGTTAACATGGTCGTACTAAAATGTCCTGAACTCACTTATACCTCTTCCTTACACAAATGTTATTGTTGGATCGTGTATCACTAGCTTTTCCTAAATATATTCATAACGATCATTAGCGTTGATCCGCAGCGGGTTATGAAGATGGTCAAATGTTTGAACATTATATTCCACATATATGATATTCGAAATAAACTGTAGTTATAAGTAGTGTTGTGCTAGCTCTGTTTAGCTAGCAGGCGGCTGGGTCTCTTACCTTGGGCTGTCACCGACGAAAACCTAAAAACACCAGAATGATAACTTATAAATAATAAAACGCACGAAATGTAAAGGCTGTTCAAAACCCCCGTCATAGCTTCAAGCCGTGTGCAGTTACACCTAAAGATAAACGGTTATCGTGACATGCTGTTGTTACTTCATGTTCTGCAGCTTGTAGGAACTAAGGTAATGTGATGTAGCAGTCCGGAACAAAATAAACATCCCACTTCCGGGTAGAGCGGAAGTCGTTTTACCCCATCAAAATATCAGTATGTTCAGGATTTGTGGTTTATGTCGCCAGTGTTTTTATTCAGTTTCTGTATGTGTTATTTTAAAGTCATATTTTATATTATATATATATATATATTGTAATATTTATATTTATTTTTGTAATTTTGTATTTTTCACGTTTATAAATGTCCTTGTTTTGATCAGCTATTGTGTGGTGTAGGGTTAGGGTTTGTGCCTGATGTAATGTGTAGAATTTGTGAGTTAATAAAGTTTTTATCTTTCTCCGTGGACAACAATTCAAGAAACGTTTTACCTTCAGATTTATTACACAACTTTTGAGCATTCCACAGTAATCATGCAGGAATAAAGTAGGAATGATACAAAGCTTCACAGGCCTCTCCAGTCACACACTTGGAATAACTGAGCTTCACATCTTCTCCAACCAAAACCCACTCAAAATAATATTTTAAGATAAGGGACCAGGTCAGGATTTTACACTGAAAGGTGGTGTGAGAAAAAATATTCACTCAAAAAGTAAGAGTGCTGATTGAACTTGGAATATTATCGCTACAAATGACAAGAAGGTGAATAAATCAACCTCTTTACTGAGTCTGTTTTTCATTAATCCACCTTCAATAATCATCTTTCAATCAGGGTCCAGGTCCGGAATGTCAGTGCACTCCACCCAATGAACAAATACAAAAACAGGGAAAACATTTTTTCAGCAGCATAAAATTGTAACACCTTGTCCACACCTTTGACAAATTATTTTAGATATGAACTTACCAGTGAAACAGATAAAGACCCAGAGAGTGATTCAAGGTTAAACCTTACTGGCCAATACATCAGTCACGACACTGGCCTCGTACCCCCGTCTTTAACTTTCATACTTTAGTCTATGATCACCTCACATGTCTGTGATACTATGACACCAAATCCATGTGTTATTCAGGTGTTCATGTGATGAAGAAGTCCTGCTTTAATTCTTATCGAAATCTGACATCAGCCATTTCTAGTCCTATAGTCTGAACAATCTATTTTCACTTCAAGCACTTTGATGCTGATCAGATGAGCGTTCAAAAGTCCCACTTTCCCTGACATAACCATAAACCAACATTTACAGATTAATTTACAGGTTTTCCTTCATCGAGCTGAAGCGTGTTATGTTTTTTAAATCAATTTTCTCAACTACACGAACATCAACCAAGACTGATCTGAAAAAAAAATTGTAGAATAATAACCTGATATTACCTGAGTGATTACAATCAACAACAAAAAAAATATCCCCCTAACTCAGAGAGAGCCAAACAGCTTTTCTGTTCTGGAACGATGTTCTGTTCTAGATAATGAAAACATGATTCACAATAACATAATAATAAATAATAATAAATAAAAAAAAATCAAGATTTACAATGTAACCTTGCAATCTGATAATCAGACTGGAGGGACACTTTGATTGACTGAATCTGATACAAGGACAGAGGACAAGGCTACAATCTCAATGGGACATCACTGAGGAGGAGGGGGGTACAGTTTTCAAATTTGTGGTATTCAATTAATGTAAATGTTAATTATTTTCACCAAACTCCATCATAAACAAGATCAAGACCTTCATGAGCCTTTGCAGGAAGCTGTGGAGCAGCCTCCAACAAAGTAAGCACCAGGTCAGAAGTCAATAGAGCTGTAGCTGCTGCAGCAACAGTGGATAAAGTCTATGGTAGAAACCCAGTTAGCCAAGAATAAGGACAAAAAGTCAAACATGTTTCAGCTTTTCAGTGAGAAATGCTCATCAGGTTTCAGGAGCGACTACAACAGAGGGAGATGACTGAGACAGACAGAATACCTTTTTCACAGCAGACAAGTCTCAAAGTGTAACAAACAACATTGATGATCTATTCAAGTGTCAAGATGTCAGCCTGCACAATACCGATTAGCTAAATAGAATCAAACCATCATTAACTTTATTATCTATAGCCTGCATGTACCTTTCGATCTCTATCTAAATATCTGCTGTGAAAAAGGCAGATGTAATTAACAGTGCATCCAACCAGCATTTTGATCCTATTACTCTTAATGTGTGAATCTAAAAACTATAAAACAAAAAAACACTTAAACTGTAAAAGAAGACACAAACCTCAGGATTATGCGACCGGCCGGCATCACTTCAGCCATAACCTCAACAAGAAATGTTCAGTCCAACATCAAACACGTGGCTACATATGAAATCTATGAAAAGAGACCTTTTTTTCCAACGCAGAATTAAAACAAGGACCTAACTTTATATCGTCAATGTGTTGAAATTTACAATCCTCCCAATCGACTATCCATGAAACAATTACACCTGCGTGTTTCGAGGCTTTAGACGCAGTGATTACTCAAAGCTTTTTGCATTAATCAAAACAATCGTACCATCTTTCATGGGACAGAGCTTTTCTCATTTACATTTTATACAGAAGTTTTCATGCTCAGGTTACTTTGTGAGACATTGGATTATTTTCTTCTATCAAATAAAGTTAGTTAACATCATATTCTTTGGTAGAGGGTGGAGAGAGTGTTTGTATTTGACGTTTCAATCACCTCTGTTAACACAAACACACGTCAACTAAACCAGTGAGAAAAGGTCTTGTACAACAGTATCAAAATACAACAATAATAAAAAGTGATAGTATCAAAGTTTACACAGTACAATATACATACGACAGGTTATTGCACCAAATTAAATAAATGTCTCCACTTTCTTAAACTGAATTCCCAACATATGAATTATACCAATGTTTGTTCTTCAGGCAAATTGTAAGATCAAACTCCCGAACAGAAACCGACACAGTGGCAAATAGTTTAGATCAAAATCATGTTTGACTACATGTGAATGACTGTATTTACGATTCAATGAACATGCTGTGAAATACCTGTGAACAGTAAACCAATCAAACTAGTCCATTTCTTAATTTCTGCCTGAATTTCAGACAAACATCAGCTTCTGATTCAAGTGCTATACGAGGCTATGATTGTGTACTTTATATTGTAGATACCTAATTAAACAATTTTTATATGAATTTGACCCTTAAATTATATATTTCTATAAAAACTGGACAGATTGATTAAAACAATTGATACAATTATTTTACGAGCAACTATGTAAAGTAAAAAACTGATTAAGACACTAAGACATCAATCTGTACTTGCCAAATTCTTAAACCTTTGAGTCTTGTTTTCCTGTTCCTGATAATTATGAGTTTTGGCTTGTCGTTCTGGAAAAACAACGCCCCCTGTCTGCAGATATCTCATGGAAATTCAAACTGGCAGCTCACATTGTAAAAACGCAGAATATAAACCAGCTCAGAGAGCTTTCTCAGCAATGGGGTCATTTGTTCACAATAATATCCTCTGCACTAATTTAATAAATCCAAACATGTGTCATGTGAGTATCAAATAAATAATAATAATAATAAATGTTTCTTCCTTTAGGATATTTTGTGTAAAATCGCTGAACAACTATAAGACAACTTCCATGTTAATCATTGTCGTTGACATGTTCCTGTGACAAAGCTGATTCTGTTAAAAAATTTGGGACAAATAATAATCAATATGAATGTAGCACAAGTGATTAAATCTTTGGGTGACGACTTTCCATACAAGACAAAATTACAAAGCATCCACTCTGTGTAAAGCAATGTGCATTTAACGTCACAAAGTCAACACTGACCTTATTATGCTGTTTTCTGTTGTGTAAGTTAAGACTTTACAAAACAGGAAGTCCAAATTTAGTAAGATTGGATTGACAACCACAAAATAAATATTTTTAGAAATGTTGCCAATAGACAATTTAGAACGTAATAAATATTAAATGACCAAAAATCATCAGTTATTTAAAGTTGAGACTGAACATATTATAGATTTTTACTCTCGATTACTTCCTCACTGAGACGATATGACATGATATTTTATGTATATTGAACTGAGTACACTTTTAGTTTTGCTGCTTTGGGTTGAAACCAATTCCAGCACAGATGCTTTTGAGAAATATGATTTTTTATTATAAAAATGTGAAATTTTGGTTTGTGTAGCAGCACCTAGTCCTTGGTAAGGAGACAAGTGCACTCCAGATAGAACAGTCCTAACAAGAGTCCACTGACAAATCCTCATTTCAACTGTGAGTCCACCAGTGAGTCTGGGGCTTCGAACATCTGCGCCAAAGAGGAAATATGACATATTTTACTATTGTGAAGAGCGATCAAGAAACAAACAGGAAATATCAACACTGTTCATTCACAAATACACAAAAAACAACTTTTCCAGGGTGACTAATGAGCAGATGAGGCAACCATAGGGCACATCATCTCATCTTTGCAGGTTGTATTAAAAAGCAGGACGTCTCTGCATTTTTTGCTTTATACTTTTGAGTGAAAAAGATAGTACTGACTTGGATTTTATACAAGAATCTGTGACTTTGAGAAGATTTGCATGCAAGTAACATGAAGACATTTAGTGGCTTGACCTTTAGAGAGTGAACAGTGATGAGTGAGTTTATTAACAGGAGTATTTTTCTGGGTGTTAAGTTTGAGTGGAAAAGGTTGTATTAACTAGACTTCAGTTTTAAGTGTGTGATTATCTATTGCCATTTTACAAATATGACACAATGGTCAATTAAAGACTGTAAAAACGACATTGCTGCTTGTCCCCCTTCTTAATTATTTCCTATTGTTTGATTAAACAGAAAGAAAAAATGCGACGGTCCATCACGACCTGATATGATATTTAAACTCTAGTATGACGATAACTTAAAGTCCATCAGTCCTTGTTTTGTGCTGTAAACATCTCAGAAAGGTTCACACACTTGTGGCTGCAATAAACATTTTAAAATGGATACTTCAACTATCTGTTGATGTTAAAATGAAAAATAAATAAGAAATGAATTACCACCACAGTTGTTACTAAGTTAAAAGCACCTTGCTCTGTGAACATCAGGAGTTCTCTCCCCCCCCCCCCCCCCCCCCGATGACAGAAACAGTGTAGAGTAGTTAAACCTTCCACAGGTTATAGATCTCCAGATGTAGCACTGTAAAAGTAACAGTGTTATATCAAGTGGCAGGCACACAGATGACACCAACACCAGTCATAGAAAATCATCTCGTCTCAGTCACAGCAGACTGGAAAAGATTACAGTCACCCACTCCCCCAAACACCTGCAAGGAAACCTGTACACGTGCATCACTTATTCCACTTATGGGGGGGGGAGCAGAAACAGAGCCTTCACACGTTTGTCGTCTTCTCTTTGCAGGAGGGTTCACAGAGAAGTTCTTTGTGTGCCAGCGGATAGGGGAAAGCCGCTCCGCTGCAGGTGCTACCGTAAGCCAGTTTGTTGAGGCGAGAGAAGCCCTTGATGCTGCCGGGGGGCCGACCGGGGCTGACCTTGTACCCCGCCGCTCTGGTCGTACCCAGTGGCCTCCCTGGGCTCGTCTTGAAACCAGCAGCTCTGGTGGTGCCAAGTGGTCGACCAGTGCTGGTTCTGTATCCGGCCAGCTTGGTGGTTCCCAAAGGCCTCCCGCGCCTGCCCGTCTTCCCCGCAGCCTTGCTCTTCTTCTTGGCATCGTCTGGTGCTTGATCAGAGCTTTTAATGCCTGGTATCTTACCCTCGAGCACTTCCTGTCGCTGGCACACCATGGGCTTGTGGCTCAGGGCGGGTAAGACCATGGGCGTCAGGGTCATCTGAAGGGACGACGACGAGGGAGGAGGGTAGAACTTGTTGGACTGGGAGGCGCACAGGTCGAAGTGGGAGGCGGGGTGGTGGCCGTCCTCCGCGAGGCACGAGGGCCGGCTGCTCATGCAGAAGTCACTGCTGGTCACCTGGCGCATCATCTTCTGCTGGGAAGCTGAAATCAGACTGTAAATGTGCTATTATTACACATCTCAAGGACTCACATCTTTGTGTAGACTCAGTGCTGTTGTGTGGGTTCCCCAATGGTGAAAATCTAAGTTAACTGAAGTCAACAAAGTATGAAACATCCTCAATCTGCAATAGAACATGCAGACAGCAGCATTTTGCATAGAAAATAAAAATGTAATGTCCCGAGTCTGAGACCTAAATGGTTCCAGTGTTGTCTAAAGAAAGTCTGCTAGTGTTTTGCTTTGTTGCTGAAAATTGCTTCCCTGAATCTCCTGCCTTCAATTCACTCTCACTTTACTGTGCCAGGCAGTGTTTTAGTATGTTTTCGCCCCTGTCCGTTTCTTGATTGGTTTGTATGTATATTTTTAAGGGCAGGGCGTGTTTAGCAACTTCCCAAGCACGTTTACGGAACTGATAACTATGAGTGTGTGCGATTTGGTGCAGCTTGATTGAGTTTCAGGGCTGTTGGCAGTATCAGTCAATGTGCTCTACAGAGGTACCATTGTCCCTCTTGTATTTGTGCTTCAATGCTGTGTGAGCCTCAAATTGCTTCTAACGGTTTCCTATTGTTTTGCATTCAATTCTTCATGTTTAACTTGTGTGTTTTGAAATGCCCCATTTAGGTAAGGTTCCTTATCAATAAAAGAATAAAAAGCTGAAATTCCAAAATCTGCCAACACACAAAAGCTGTTTTGACTAAAACCCAATATACATTACACAATACAGTGCTGTTAAGAAATGTGAAATCGTTTTTTAAAACCAAAGTCAGAGTGTTGATGTTGATCAGAGGATGAAGGGAGGAGGTGTGGACTTTAACACACACACACACACACACAAACACACTGTCTGTCTGTCTGTAGTACTCGACAATAAACAGACAAACACAGACACGAACATGTACACACGCACGCACGCACGCACACCTCCTGCCCTGCATGTCACTTCACCTCCTGTGAAACATTAGAACGTAAAAGCTGCCGCCGGCCTGAATTTATATAAAAAAACACATTAGGAAACACATGGATCATTCATCACCACCACAGGATGTCTGCAGACGTGTTCGCAGGGAGGTGACTGTACCTTGATTGTTCGCAGATCTGGGAGCAGAAAGGGTTAAAGAGAAAAATGATCTTTCATCCCTCAAAGCGTGAGTGGATCCATTTTCCCTCAAAAATCTTCCTCCTCTCTCCGCAGGACGTGGGTCACACAACGTGTAGAGCCGGGTCGCCTCAGTCTGAAGAAGGTGAAGAGGAGAGACGGTGCAGAGAGATGAAGGTTTTTATTTCCCAGCTCCAGAGGTTTGGATAAGAAACGCAGCCATTTTCCATTAAAAATTAATAAGACGGAGGAGCGCAGTCTGCGCATGCGCACAGCAGGGTTTTTTCCTCCTTACCCTCTCGAAGCAGCTGTTGTCACTCCGACAGCCACTGTGCTGAACATCTGCATCCATCAAACTGCTCCAATCCAACTAACACTGCTTTCTGAAAAGGGATTATTGTTCCTAGGCTGAGATATAATCCAGCTGCACTGCTCACAAAGAGCCTAAAGAACAATACACACATTTAAGCCTTTTGAATAATTAAGCATGTACAGTATCCAGTGCTGGATCCAGGCTATTTTTACATCAGGGGCCACAATAAACACAAAGGGCTCAATTATATGTCCAATATTCATGCACAATTCCTGATTCCAAAAGGTGAACATTCAAGTGAGGAAATTAGATTGGAAACTTCAATGTCTTTTCTAAACTCATGGCTTTAACCTGGTTTTTTCCTTCTTTCCAGTTTGATATCCAAGCACTGTTCTCATTCTGAGATCCACTAAACTGATCCCCTGGATCTAAAAAGAGGCTTTAATCCAACAACTGCTGCTTTTAAAAATCTATATTATTGTACTTATTGTTCTAATACTCAGCCATAACCCAGCTGCACCGCTTACGGAGAGCTTAAACAATTTAAAGCCTATTGAATAAGTAAAAAGGTGGCATGAATGTACAGTATCCAGAGACAGATCCATGATTTTTATGAAACAGGGTCCAGGATTTACCATTATATGTCCATCATCCATGCACAAAATTACCAGGTTCACAAAAACAACATTCAAGTGTTGGAATCAGCCCTCAAACTTCAATGTCTGTTTTCATATCATCCCTCAAAATATTCCTTTAATTAATGGATTT
The DNA here is from genome assembly GCF_947347685.1 of Pleuronectes platessa. Lineage (NCBI taxonomy): Eukaryota > Metazoa > Chordata > Actinopteri > Pleuronectiformes > Pleuronectidae > Pleuronectes > Pleuronectes platessa. The sequence continues at coordinate 10,401,215 of NC_070640.1, read as the reverse complement.
TTCCTTGTTTTTGTTTTTTTCCGAACCTGCCCCTGACAGTCTCTAGTCAACAGCTGCACACATCAAGTTAACTCCCTATCTGAAGATTAAATGTCTCCATCTTTCTGTGTGTATTCTGCTTAATGTAAATGCTTTATTTCCTACACTGAGACAATTTTTAAAAGAGAGATTTTATTCTAAGACACTCAGAGATTTTATTCTATTTATACTAAATAAGTATGATTGCAGCTGAAAGTAGGGGGGGGGGGGGTTATTTCAAGTATTATGTAGAAGAAAAGTTGCTTTGATATTCAAATTTGATTGGGGGTTGGTTGGATTTGTTTGTTTTTGAGTTTCTTGTTTTTCTCAGAGACAAAGAATTGATGTAGCGGATGATGTGGTTACTTAAGTTTTGCTGAAGAAGGATAAAATGAGGGAGTACTCAGGCATATGATTATATGCATATTAAGATTTCATATATACTTCAAATTTTGATAAGATCTGAACATACTGAGGTTGAGGTTGCTTGTTGGATGTTTGGAGTAAATATGTTTTGTCGAATATTTTGTAGTATTTAGAATTAAAAAAAAATAAAAACATTCTAGAAACATGACTTCCTTATTAACATCAGGTTTTATTCAGAGAGAAAGTAAAAACATCTTTCATCTGAGTCTTTCTTCTTGAGGACAATGGCTGGTATGTGGCTCTTACAAACAAATCCGAACAAAAAAAATTACATTACAAAAAAATCTGTCTTATATTAAAAGACATGTTGTATTTAGCTTGTTGTTGCATCCTGGTGGTCTCATGACACTGAAGGTGAAAACAGCATCACATTTTGGTATTTGTTTGTTCATAAAAAATTACTGTAAACCAAAGCTGCCTTCAGACACACACTGAAGACTGGACCTTTTCCACAGGGGCTGTATGTGGGAACTCAAACGCCAGAGTGTGTTTCTCCCGACATTTTCAAAAAATGTTCCTAATGGCCCCGAGATTAAAATGTCTGAGTGAGCTCATGTGAGAATGCAGCAGGAAAGCGCCCGGATAATGTCATTATCTGGAGTTCATGTCTGAAAACAACTTCAGGGGGAAACGGATGAAAAATAGAAACACACATACACTGAACTTAATTTGCCATTATTCAAAATATAGACTAAAACATTCTTCAACCAATCTGATGAGACATGATAGAAGACAGGAAACAGTAGAGAAATGAACACTCCTCCAACAAGCCTTGGTTTCTCCTCTACAGCACTTTGTATCGGCTTTTGCTCGTCGGCTGGTAGGAATTTTGCTAGAAGGAAAAGAAAAGGCGATGAGAAACATGTTTGTATTGACACATACAGGGGAACAAACCCCAACAAATCTTATTTTTCCTTCTCTAAAATCCAGCACAAGGAAACAGCTCCTATTAAAGCTGATACCAACATGATGTCCATTACTCGTTATTGATTTCAAGGAGCAAAAGATACTTACTAATCTGATGAGTTCTTCCTTGATTAACCGAGTAATCTCTGTCTTGGCTTTCTGCACAGCCAGCTCATTAGCACCTGGAAAACAAACATAACATTAATATACAGAATATGTGGATTAATGAAACACCAGGAAAAAACGTAATATTCAAGGGATAGATAAAATAAGGAGTGACATTTTATTTTTCCCCAACACTTACTCTCAATAGCCAGATAGATCTTGCGTTCTCCCTCCTTGGGCTCTTTGCCTGGAGGGAAATAGGTTCCTCTGATGGTGATGGCAGCTTCAGAGTATTCACCAATCCTCTGCAGAGCTTCTTTAGATGTCACCTTCCACCTGGCCGTCTGGAGAAGAAGAACAGAATAAGGATTATATTATATTAATTACTTTTATTTCTCTGCTTTTCCAAGTGGATGATACCAACTACTACACTACTTTAACAACAAGTCTTAGGCTGTTGTTTCCCTCTCTTGCTGAAAGCTTTGAGCCTGTTTTACTCTGCACGAATGAAACAAATCAGGCCTGTTTGATTGAGTGTATTCGGGTGTGGTAAAACATTTGCTGTCTTACATTCAACCCAACTTTCCCTCTCCAAACTCATCCCATCACGACCTGAACCCGGCAGGCGTTCCGTCTTTTTGTGTCAAGCCCAACCCAAATATTTAAAATCAGGCTTGGCTCAGGTAATCACACTCTTACATCTGTGCACACCCTCACCGTCCACACCTGTATTTCAAAGTGGCATGGTGAACTCACTTAACATCTACAAATTGTGTAAAGTGTGCACCACACAAAATGAATTAAGTCAAAACAAATCTATATTTCCATCACTTATTTCTTGCTCCTGTGCAAGTTGCATGTGAATGGGATTAACTGCAGTTACTTAGGACTCAGTGAACGCCCATACTCCAGTGAAATAAAAGCATTGAAAACTCCAAAACCACAGATGAAAACTAAAAGGGAAATGTGCTGAATATTCCGTCAGGGCTCTGCACTGTGGGCTGCTGACCTGAGGGAAGTCGTTGATTTCCAGCTCCTCTTCGTATCTCTTGACCGTCTCTGCCTGTTCAGCCGCCTGCCGCTCCTCCTCCAGCTTCTCCACAGGCGTGTAGTTCAGCTTGGCATTGATCTTCTCTGCCAGCTGCTCCGCGATGGTCTTGGCCGACACAGAGGGCGTCATGATGGTGCCGCCCCGCAGGATGGCGTTCGTGGCCTGTTGCATCACATCCTGTACAAGAGAAAGAGTTTGTTTGGTATTTTTGATTGGAAAAGTATCTAGACACAAAACACGATACATACAAACTTCTGAAATTATATAAAAACTATAAAAGAAAATGGAAAATGAACAAAGGAAAGAAACATTAGATGAAGAGCTTTCGCACATATTAGGTTACGGTGGAATAAATAAGAACTCGTTTTTAATTTCGTATATAATGCTTTATAGTCGTCCAGAAAAAACAACTGAAGGAGGAGACCACAGATGGGAAGATTATCAGTGCAATTGTCTATATTGTGATTAAATATTTATAGTTGTTTCCTTTAGCATCTACTTGACGTACCTGAGCCTCGGCTCCCAGGTTTTTCTGAGCGTTGATCTTAAGCGCCAGCCTCTTGGCCATCTCCAGTTTCTGTATGTTTCCAGCAGACGGGGGTCCAGCGCCTGGCATCCCTCCTCCACCACCAGCAGATGTGTTGGAAACTGATCCTGCGGGACCGGAAGCCGACCCGGGAGCAGACAGGTCCTTTACCCTCTTCTTGGAGTTGAACATACTCTCTATCTGCTCCTCAATCTGATGAGGGAAAAAAGTAAGGCGCACGATTTAGTGTTATTGGTTAAACGGTAATGATGATGTACGTATAACGGGGAAGATAGCAAATGGATAACCGCTTCAATATGATGCAGAGAAACAGATGATTCAGACAATTACCTCCATAAACACATCAATATCTTAAAATCATGCAATAAACAATGAAACTGAAAAGGTCACTCACATCCAGCGCTCCGTCCTCGTCATCAGAGTCCTGCAGGCCGAGAGCAGCTTTCTGCAGCTTCTTCCTCTCATTGGCCAGAGCGTGTTCTGTCTCGTCAAACTTGAAGCCTTTCCCTGAGAATCCGCTGCTGCTCTTAATTGTCTTACCCTCCTGTTCGGATAGAAAAATAGGAGGGACAAATATCAGGGTCATGCTATGAATTTAATGGTCACATTGTAGCTTTGTTGCAAACACACACACTTAACAGTTCATTTTCCTCTTTCCCTCATCTTACCAATTTCTGTTGGTCTTTGAAGGAGGCCCAGAGCTGCTCCAGCTCTTGTGGGACAGGAGAAGATGAGAGCTCCAACGCTTTGATGATGTCACCAGCATAGCGAACCTGGTCCCCTGTGATGAAGGTGTAAGCGAATCCCTGAAAGAGCAAGATGTAGATCAAAACATGTTAAGATTTGGATTCTGTTATCTGTCCAGTGATAACATAATCATTATTACATACGTTCTTCTTAATTGTCAAAACGTTGTGCCTACATTGCCCACAATGCAACCCCCAGTTAGAGATTCTGTGAGTAGATTTAGCAACTTTTCTCACATTTCTTCCTGATTTGTAAAGTTACACCCCCTTCCAGGTGACTGACCTTGTTACCTGCTCTGCCCGTGCGCCCAGCCCTATGGACATAGTCCTCATAGTGGTTGGGGCAATTATAATTGACCACCAGGATCAGCTGCTTGACGTCAAGGCCTCTGGCTGCGACAGAGGTGGCCACCATGAGGCGACAAGCCCCATTCTTGAAGTCATTGATGACGCTGTCTCTGTCGTACTGGTCAATTCCTACGGAGGAGCCAAGGGAAGGATTAAATGAAAACCAGCAACCTAGACATTACCATGGCAGAAAGTCCCTAAGTCCCATATTACATGTGATTTTCTTTATAAACTTCATATAAGATCCTGTGTGTACACTGTGATTTTTCTTTCCCCATCAAGTTGTTTGTAAACACAAACATTTACTTCTCAAGGTTATCAAAGATCAGAAATTGACTGTCCCCATTTCAATTGCTGCAACAGCAGAAACCAAACCGTCTAAATCAAAGCATTTTTCATACCTTCACATATATTGCAGTTTAATTAGATATGCTAAAACTATCTAAAAACAAATATAATCAATGGCTCACCTCCATGCAGTGACATGCATGGGTACGACGCTTTCATCAGGTCTTTCAGCAGCCCGTCCGCATGCTCCTGTTTGTCCACAAAGATAAGGACCGAGCCCTTCTCCTGGTAGTGACCCAGAATCTCCAGCAGCTTCAGGAACTTCTTGTCCTCATCAATCACCAGCTACAGAAACAAATAAGGAAGTCAGGGACATGTGAGAGCTCGGATGGATTACCAGTGTGAATTTAAAAAAAAGGACAACAAATAACCAAAAGTTCTATTTCACTTAAACCCTTTGCATTTAGACAGAGAACTGAAATGTAGATATTTTACCACATGTTGTTCCACATCTGAGCAGACGACACTGCGGCCTCCCACCTGGACCTCAAGAGGCTTTATCAGGATCCTACGAGCCAGTGCTTCCATGGCTCTGGGGAAGGTGGCTGAAAACATGACTGTCTGACGATCTGGGCGCACATTGTCCACGATACGCATCACCTGGTGGAGGACAAAGAAGACACATGGAGGGTTTGTGAATTTTGTCAACTCTTTTATTGGACCAACGAAAGAAATATCTGCAACAGTTCCTGCCATCAAACATTGAAAGTTGCAGCAACAGACTAAAACATTATGGAAAAGCCATGCAGGCCACAGTATAAATATAAAAGAGACCCACCTGCGGCTCGAAGCCCATGTCAAACATCCTGTCTGCTTCATCCAACACTACATATGTAGCTCTTCGCAGGTTAGTGACTCGGCCTATACACCAACGGAGAAGGGCATGGAGAAAAAAGTTAACTTGAAGAAAAGTCAGAACTCATGCACATTCTGTCTTCTTCAGAACACATGAAAGTAATCTAACAAACAGAAAACCTTTTGCTGGATATAGCTACTTCAAATTACTTCACAAGAAAACAAGTCATCTTAAGTTCAGCACACTTTTCAGTAGTGTAATTTCAAGTGGCCAGGGTTTTCATTTGGTTTGTAATTAATATATCTAAATATTGTTTTGCTCGTCTCTGGTCTTGCGTACCATCTCATGAGGGACCTAGAAAAGTCAGAAAACAGCTTCAAGATATAATACATGAGATGGAGCCCCATCAAGCATTATCTGCGCCTTTTCACCTACAAGGGAAACATATTACAGATTACCTCGCATGTGTGGAAGCCACAAAACCCCTTTTTACTTTAACACCCATCGACATAATGCACAATTAAAGTGTCAGCAAATACAAGAGTTAATACCGTCTGAAAACATTTACAGCATTCACAGCTTTATATGAACAGTCAGAGCTTCACAGGGCTCTTCAATGATCTTTTTCCAGAAAACATATCCACCTTAAATTAAAAATAATTAAAGATACAGGTGAAGTATTTCGGATGCATGAAAAACTTTATGCTTTGAATATCAAGCTGCACATTTGTACTTTGGCAGTTAAATAGGAAAGCATAATGGGAGCATATGTTGGCCTACCTAAACAACAACACTGTAGAACCCTGGTTGAGTATTCAGACTATTCTCATTTCAAATAATAAATTCCCAATATCCATATTAAGATACAGATATCATATACTGGTCATCCTGGCTTGGAGACTGAAGAACCTTGGAGGCAGCACCAGGTTCACCTACCTGTACTTGCCCTGATCTTCAGGACACAGCAAAGTCTTGACTGATTGCAGAGGTGGTCAAATAGTTCAACAGTTTAGTAAGTGGTACTGATGTGGATCATTATGTGCTTCATATTGTAACAATAATTCCATGCAAAATAATTAAGAAAACGTTCACAAGGCATCAAAAGGTGCTTGTTTGTGTCTAGTCCCCGTCAGAATGAAAAAAGTATATGAACTCACCACTGTTGGCCCCCAACATGTCAATCATTCTTCCTGGTGTACACACAATGATCTCAGCTCCTCTCTTCAGCTCAGCAATCTGCAACCCAACAACAAATTACATTATTAATATCATTCTCAGACGGTTTGTCTATATAGATGTGTGTACTGCTGCATAAATGTAAAATCATGAAAAGTAGAATAAAAGCACTGCAGGATGTGTTTGTTGCAAGAAGTGAAATTGCTCAGAATACGTTTACCTGTTCGCTGATACCAGTGCCTCCATAAACACACACCACCCTGAGCCCCAGCGACTTGGAGAACTTCTTACACTCCTTGGTGATCTGCAGAGCCAACTCTCTGGTCGGAGTCATGATTATACCTTCAAGAGGGGGAGGAAAGGAGGTGAGAAAAGAGAGCATGTTTTGAATTGAGCACTCATTTCCCACCATATTTAATAACTGTGACGGAAAATATTTGCCAAGTATATATTATCAAAAGTAAAATTGACTTGAATGACTTACTGATGGGTCCCTCAGACTCTTCCAGGGGCCTCTGGTCCATTATGTGTCGGAACATGGGCAACAGGAAGGCTATGGTTTTCCCACTGCCGGTCTTAGCGATGCCAATGAGGTCTCGGCCGGACATGATGGCAGGAATGGCCTGGGCCTGGATGGGGGTGGGTTTATCGTAGCTGTGCCTAGGTACATTTGGGAGAAAGAAATTAACACAAATACAAACGGTTGGTGGCGATTCATAAAGAATCAAGTGTCACATAAAATCTGATTATTCATGTGATATGAGTAGTTCATATCCAGCTGAACACCAATGTATTTTTTTTCTTTTTAAACAGAAGCTACTCATTGTACATTTACACAAATCTGTGCTCAGGCAGTTTACAAACAAGATGACGGCCCAACTATCTTTGACTGAATGTGATCACCATTGATATTGCCCCCAGAGTCAGTCACCACCAGTCACACTTACTTCTTCATTGCATGAAGGATCTTCATTGATATCCCACACTGCACCCAGGTCTTGATGGGTTTGGGGCAGCCCTTCCCTTTAACAACAATGCCTTCCAGGTCCAACCTGTAAGTGTTCACGTCTGTAGAGATAAGAAAAAACAGAAAGAAGTTATATAGACCATGAGGGATTGGATGACGACAAATACATGTGTTTAATCTGACAAATGAGCAGTTAACCTTCTCAAGGAACAAGCATTTGCTAGTTTAACTATAAACTGGTGTGATGGGCATGTTAAGTTGCTTTCAGACATGCACTGATCTCTGCAGATTCTCCATATTTTCTCCAGAAGAGGTGCATGTGTGAACGCAAATGTCAGAGTAAGGGGCTCCAGATTATCTGCAGACTTTATCCGCCTGGCCTCCTGGTATAAAGTCCATAGAAAGTGACACTTCTATAGCGTGACAGACACAAATTTAAAAAGAAAACAAATATCTCCCCTTGAAACAACGGTATCCTACACATAGAAGACTGACAGTTGTGAATGTGTAAAAGGCAGGCTCTGGGTAAACTCCAGACAAGGTTTTCCGGACTTTACCCGCAGGTCATGTCTGAAAATGGATTAATTGTACACTCAGCAGACGCTGTCCGACGGCTGTATAAGTCTTTATTTAATTTGTATTATAATGATGTTAGAAGCAGCCTAACAGTATAAATATGGGATATACAATAGGGTAGGGGATATGTGGCAGTTTTCAATTTCAATTTAATCTCTGTGATGGGATCCAAACTGAAAGAATGATTGATTCACATTTCCTGTTTACCGACCTTCTTGAGTCATCTTGGCCAACTCAGGCACCTCCACATAGAAGTTTTTACGGTACGATTCGTACTGGATCTTGCCGTGGTCAACAGGCTCCAGGACTTTCCTTGTTTTGGTCTGGAAACCTGTCAGAGCTGTTTGCAGATCGACCTCCTCCTCCTCTGATGAGTACTGTCAAACACAACCGATTAAAAAATACAGGTTTAATTACTGTTCATGTGACATCATTACCCAAAAAAAGCATTAACTGGGGGGAAAAGTACCTCCATGGCATCCTGGTCATTCTCCATCAGCTCACCCTTCTTCTTGTGAGTGTTGGGTCCTTTCTTGGTTTTCATAACAGTCATAACCTTAGACATTGATATCGCTCCTGTCTGTTGAGGATGAAAAAACACATACATCATTATTATTTAACAAAACAGCGCAGGAAAACACCCATGAAGAAATCTTCTGAATGCTGGGAGACAACCTTATATTGACGTAGGACACTGGACATAAAAATGACACATCCCTCTCACACTCACCTGATCATTTCCCTTCACTCCTCCCATGTTGAACTTCTTCACCTCCTGCTTCACCTCCTCCATGTAGGCGTCCAGAGGATCAATGTCGTCCTCCTCTTCCAGCTGCTCCATAGGAGTCTCCTTCTCTTCCTCCTCCTCCTCCTCCTCTGCCTCCACCTCCTCCTCTTTCTTCTCCTCCTTTATCTCCATCTCTGTCTTCTCCTCTTTCTCTTCTCCATCGTCGTCATCGTCTCCCTCCATAGGTGCTGAACCTTCCTCGTCATCGTCTGAAATGAAGAGTCAATCATTAGGGATGTGCAGCATTAAAGCTAAGGTCTGATGAAAGTAGATTAAAACATTATAACGTCTTTTATTTAACTTCTTATCACACCCAATTACAAAACTTTTATTGGATAAATAATGATTTTATAATGTAAAATAACAGGTTACATAGAATATGATTAATTATAAGTATTACAGGTTATTTTAAACTGTGCTTCTTCACCTTCATCATCCTCGAGGCTCCACTTCTTTCCCTGCTTCATCTCCTCCAGTTCCTTCTTCAGCTCTCCGATGCTTGTGATTGCCTTCTGCCTCTGCTCTAATCTCCACTTCTCCACCCGTTCCTTCCTCTTCCTCATCTCCTCCTCCAGCTTGTTCTGGTCAAAGTCTTGCTGCACAGACACAAGAGAAAGATTTGTAACATTTCCTTCCAATATGTGGTGACATTTTACTGACTGGCGAAAACTGTAGCTACAGAACTTACATCCTCAATCTTTTCATCCTCTTTCTCCTCTTTAATCTTTTTCTTTTCAGATAAAGGGTCAATGTTTTCCTCCTCTTTGCCCCTTGATCTGCATGGAAGATAACAAAAAGAGAGTTATAGAAACTGTTGATAATGTGATCCCCACGCCGAGACAGTAACTATCTAGAACCATTTAGGGTTATTGTTTGGCTTCATTTTGAGAAATCCTACCCCTGGTAACTAAGACAACTTCAATCTAAATTTAAGGAAAAGTCATCGACATTTTCTGGTTACATTAACTAAACATTCTTTACCTGATAAAAACATTTTAAATTTATGACCATGTGTCCCGCTGGATTGTGTATGCTGCACAAATGTATCCTGAAGATTCTCTGGGCTTCTGGTTAGTTAATGTCATGTCTCACTTTTCATCTGTTCTCCTGCTCTTGTTGGGGCTGCCAGATCTGGACCTCCGGGCTCTGCTTCTGCTGCCTGACCTCCTTCTTTCTCTGCTTCTGGACCTCCTCCTTTCTCTGCTCCTGGATCGCCTTAACAACAAACACAAACATATGACATCAAGACAGAAATGACCAGAGGGGAAAACGGTCTCTTCTCAAGAATAACTTTGTGGTCACACAAATTCAGCCAAGGAAAACACAAAAAACACCACATCTAATTAAGCCATCTTTAAACATACCCCATAAAAGGCAGAGTGAGGATGTAAATATGGTTTAGTTATGTAACAGCTAGAACAAACAAATTATCAAGTTTTTTTGGGGCCAAGTAACCATGATTCTCATCAAAGTCTCCTCTTCAGACTAATCCGGGTTTTGTGGTAGTTCACAGCTGAGAAACTCCATTTAGAATGCTAGTATCATACAAAGTGTGATCCAAGATCTCATCCCAGATTAAATGGACTAACAGTGACCTGACTTTTAAATTGTAAATTCAACTAGCAACAACTTTAGAGTTTAATTGTAGACAACATAAGGACATAGAACTCCCACCTAGGTCGTTTCCTGTCTCTGGACCGGGTCCTGCGGCGGTCCTTGCTCCGGGACCTCTCCCTCCTGCTCCGGTCTCGGTCCCGGTCCTCCTTCTTGGAGCGTTTGTCCGGAGAGCGGCTCTTTGAGCGGCTGCCTGAGCGTCCCCGAGACGTTGAGCGCTTCCTGTAGTGTCTGAGGAGCAAACAGAAGAAAACTCACGTTGCCTGCAGAGTGTCGAGCGGAGCCTACACGCTCGAGACCTTTGTTTTAATTCATATTCCACAGCTGTGTGAGACCAAATGTTGTCGGAGGCGCACTAACACACCGACGCCTCAGCTAGCATGCTAACGTTAGCCATGGGAACGAAACCAGCTCAAGCAGCTACAGAAGGAAACACAGGACGAAACGGATCTTTGTAACTTACCTCGACTCGCGTCCCATTGCTGTTCCACAGAGTTAGGTTTGGTAAAAAAAAGGAAATCAGATCATGGATTGTGACGAACGACCGACGGTGAATGGTTGTTTGTGCCGTTGATCCTGCGCGTAACAAAAATGCGACACTTAAGTGCGACAGTTTAAATTACAAACTTAACAACGGAGTGCGCCCTCGTGCGGTGGGAGGTCAGAGCGGCGAGTTGATGCCAAAATGAATCAATAATGACATCTGTGAATCAACAAGTGAAAACTCATGCACGTGTGAATATTAACAGTCTGATGATTCAGGTACTTTGTAAAACAATAAACAAATCAGATATTCTGAATGTTTTCGGATAAAATAAACAGTTCCATGAACTATTGATTTAGACAATTGTTTGACAGTAAGATAAAATTATCCTTAATTAGTCCCACAATGTGGACATTTGCAATATTACAGCAGCAAGAGTGAAAAATAGGCATCCGTAAGAAATAATAAGTAGCATGCTATACCTAAGTGTGAGGATAATAATTCTTTAGTGTGTAAGGCAATATTAACAAATATAAAAAAGATGTGACTGGAACAAAAACTGGTATATATATTTTAAAAACAAGAAAAAATATGTACAGTGTGAGAATATGTATAGTGAATAATGAAAATAGTGTTTTATCAATCAACTAGGCTCCATTATTCCCTGTACCTGTGGGTGTAGGAAGATAAATAAAAACCTCTCTCTTGTAATAGGATCTAGCAGAGGTGTTAGGTAATGTTCATTTAAAGGTAAGACCTGTATCTATTTTATAATATAATATATTACACTATCATATATCAGAGGGGTATGGTGTACGTTTTACTCTGCTATATTTAAAACATACAACAAAAAGAAAACTAAGACATTTGAGGACGTAAGATAAGTAAAATAAGATAACTTTTTGTAATACTCGGGTTGTTTCATATTATATATATTATATATATATATTTATACAACAACTAAATGATTCTATCCCAAAATCCTCTGATTTTCAACATATGTTTTCTGATTAATGCATTTTCAATATAATAAAATACTCTATTCTTACCACTTAAAATAGTGATAAAAGAGCTAAGTAGCCCTTTCATCTTCCTCTAAATATAACTGAGAAATAATTTCTCAAGACAAAATCCACAGCATGATGGAAAAGGTGCAGTGTGTAGGATTTGGTGGTATCTGGTTGTGATGGTGCATAATGCAACCAACTAAATATTCTATTGTATATTGGCCTACCCCTGCTGCTGTGCAATTAAGTTTCCATCTGGAGATCAATAAAGTTATCAATCGATCTAAACATCCTCGTCTCATCATGTTTATTAACATGCACTGTCCCTGCTACATAAAACAGTTCAATACAAATCGAGAAGTGAGTCTTAAGTTTGTCCCGCAAGTTGTATTTATTTGGTAAGAACGGTCTGGTTATTCATCCTTTTGTATTTTATTGAAGCACAAACTGTTTAGATCATATTAACACTGAATTTGTTGCTTAAGTTCAAATATGTAAGAGCCAATAAAACTGTTATTCTGTAAACATTATCAAAAACAATCAAGTGGCTTAGACAAGTAGTAAGATACGCTAAATCACATCAATTCGTTTACATGAAACCAAATATTCACATCAATAAATAAGGATGAAATTCAGAGAGGACATGAACAGCACAAACCCACAGTACACTGTATATAAAGTGTGAATCTGCATGAGGCCTGAAGGAAGCGAAGCAGAACACGTCACCATGAATTAATTGACACAAATAAGCGCACAAACTCCCACTGAAACGGCACTGGCAGAACTTCAGAGTAAAACCAAACACATTCCTGTCAACCGTACATTTCATTACCTACACACAGTTTATGAGGTTTACTGCCTTTTAAAGCCGTGCAAAAATAACTCACTCAACATTCAAGGTATAATATAATGTAGTTGGACCCCTTAAAACAAAAGGTGTGATCGCAATGGAAAACAAGACCTAAACCACAGCCTATGAGGAGGTCCATCACAACACAAATATAAAGGATTCTTATCATCTGGGACTGTTGCTCTAGTTTTTCACCCGATGAATAATTCATCATCTCCTGAATGTGAACGATGACTACGCTACAAAAATGTCCTTTTTAGTCTTTATAAAAACAAAAGCATAAGGACTGTGGGTGTAACTTTTCCTGCTTGTTCTGTGAACTCAGTATAGCAACATTTTCAAATGATGTATTTGAGAAAATTAACGGTTCTAGACCCATTCATACTAAATTAATTTGTTTAATTTTTCCCCTCCAGCCTTTTGTTCTTAGATACTCAAATCTATTAAACTGCTTCTGTTCTAATAGTTAGTGTGTTTAAAAGTATGCGGATTTAAGGGGGGGTTCTCTTCCTAACTCTTTATTTTATCAACAGAAAAATCATGCAGCCGTGCTGCTGGTTCTTCAGGGTCTTTACCGCTGCATTTCGTGCTAGTTGATGTATCAGGAGGAAAGAAACCTTTTGAAATATGGTAGATCTCAGAATAATCACAGAACAAAGTAAGAAAAATAATAAAGTAATCCAAAGATTTGATCAGGATCCTGAGGATAAAGTCTGAAATCAGTTTTTCTGATTATTTAAAGTAATCTCATAGCACTTGTTTTCAAATGTACCTAAACTTCAATTAAACTATAAAGTATTTAACAGTTAACCACCTGTATTGAGCCCTCTACTCAATTCAGTCATCGACTGTCAGTCACGACAGGTCAAGATCCTCAGTAACCCTCTCATCTCCCAAGGTTGGGGTCAATTCCTTTGCATTTCATTTGGTTCAGGAACTTGAAAACTCAATGTGTAATTAAAACACGACATGACATTTCTAACAGTGGTTTGTGGCAGTTTAGATTTTTGTTTTAAAAGGAGATGAACTCAATATGCAATGACCCCAACCTTTCTAACCCTCTGTACAGTTGAAAAAAAAAGGGCATCCATAGTGTTGTTGGAGATTTGGTTTAACGGTCATGTGCCTGCTGAGGAGTCAGGTTTATTAGCTGAGAATTTGACACCTTGTCCAGCTTATGCAACACATTTGGATTTCTTAGGATAAAGGAGGACTCGGGCAATAATTCAGTTCCTCAAATTACCCCCTCTTAGCATTCAGTGGAATTGAGCTGTGCACCTCATTTTACACAATTCGGTCAAATCCTGCCAGAGAGGGCAGCAACACAGCACCTGTCAGCGTTAATTGACAGAATTAGTTTTCCACTCATGAATAATATCTAGGATATATTTTTATCAAGATGGTGCAACAAGATTCATGTGAGGTGGACAAAAGTCAGATGGAATCAATGAACCCTTTGCAATTTAAGACCAATTGTCTTCCACTTTTCGGTGTAACGTTTTCCATTTCCTGAATAAATAAATATTACTGGTCATTATAAACGCCTGTATATCTGTCACACAAACACAGACTGTTCTTATGTTTCCGAGCGTCTGTAGCAAGCAGAAATAACAAGGAGCTCTGGAGCAAACACTGGACTCGCTGGTTACATGTAGCCTGGGTTAAACTCTGAAGTGCTGTAGAGATGAGCTCTCGTGCAGCTGAGGCGTGACCCTGGTCATAACACGGCAGGGATTCATTTCCAGACTGTTGACGGCAAACCCACATCAGAGGGCGTAAATAAGCATGCCTTGTTGCTATGGGGAACCGAACGAGGGGTCAACGAGAAGGAGGGCTGGGTTACTGAGGTCCTGCTCCTCCATCAGGAGTCTCTGAGCCAATGAGGAGCAGGATCTCGTTCGAGATGATGAAGGTGAAGAAATAGGCGCATAGGTCGGCAAAGACGTCGCCCATCCTCCTGTAGGTGTCCATGGAGCGGTTGATGACCTCAGAGGGGATGCCGGACAGCAGCAGGGCAGCGGTTAGCACAGTGGTCTGGGTCTTCTTCTCTACCTGGAGAGACAGGAGTGGAATGCAAAGACACTATGAAACACATGGATGCACTTTAATGATCATTTACAACCTTTTAGAGCCCGTTTGATTTAACAGTCAATATGGAAAACAGACAAAAAGCAACAAACCCATGTGTTTGAAAATCTGAAGTCAGAAAACGAAACCCATTCCTGCTTGACTAACAACTTAATATCACAACATCAATGTTTGGACTTGTTCCCCACTTACCAGTGCCTCTACAGCTCTACAACCATAACAGCCATCATTATTTCTTTGACATCTTCACAAAACATAAGAATCTGCATCTCAATAACACTGTTTGCTATCATATTAAATTACGCAAAAGGGATCAAGTGCAAACTCACCTTTGGAAAGTACTTGGACAGCCCCATGTAGGCCAGTTCAAGGGTCAGAAACGGAGCAAATATAGACTAGGAAGAAATAAAATGTGAGTCACATCACTGCAGCAACAATGCTTCTGTTATTCAGAGTCATCTTTATTTAGACATCAACAATATATTGTATGCAGGCGGAATTTTTCTCTGCACATCTGATTCTGATGTTAAAACCTCTGCATTTGGTGTAAGTGTGGCCTTATGGTAGCTGATAACAAGGTGTCGACAGCGGCAGACTCACCAGATACTTGCAGACGAAAACCCGGACAAAGATGGCGAGGAGGATGCTGCCGACGAGCCTGAAGACTCTGAAGGGATCAAACTCCTCTGGCTCGGACTCTCCTTCCTGGGTCGCCTTCTCGTTGGCCAGCTGACCTCGCAGTTTCATGGCATCATCGAAACGAGACAGGTACTTTTGGAGGCCCTCGCGCGGGGGCCCGCCGACGTCATCCGATGCCCGCTCCCCCCTAGGTCTCTGCCGGACCCCTATGATGTCATCTTCTATAGAGCCTGCGTGTGGCTCACTGCTGTCTGGCAGGGGCGAGCCCCTTCTCTCTGGGGTGGCGCTGTGGGAGCGGCTGCTGAGCCCGGAGGCCTCCGGCAGGAAAGGGGTCGGTCTCGGCAAAGACGAGGACCACTCTGTCCTGTCGAGATCGAGATGGAAGCGAGGTTCTGTCGGACGCAGTGACGCTCCGGCTGAGGACGTGAGACAACATCAGTGATGGTAAGTAAAATTACAAACATGACGTCATTTCAATCTCAAATATGACACTTTGCCGCTTTTCTTGGTTTCAAATAAATGTAAATTAAACAGGTTTATTTTCTTGAAGCAATTTTTTTATCATAAATCCAATTTGTGTTATTTCTATGCAAGACAAATATACACTGAACAAAAGTCTCACTCTGACATAATGGCTGTCCGCTGTGATTAAATGCTAAGCTTTGTATATGTCTGTAGTTCTGCTCCTGGAAAAGTAATGAACTTAACAAAAACTGACTCAACTGGCCGATATGAGTGGCTGTGGGTTTTATCTATTCTGAGATCAACTGGTATATATATATACATTGGTCAAGCAAAAAAACTAAAGTAATTTAGTGTAATGATTATCAATATTGACTAATAGCTTGATATGAATTTTGGCCATATTACAAAAGAAAGAAATCTGTGACCATTGGCTTTAACCATCTATTGATTATTTAAATTGTCATTATTGCTGTTTGACTCTCTGTGAAATGTCTGGGGGGAAAACAGGTCTACGAGGAGCCACTGGAATCGGGGAGTTGCTGGTTTGAATCCCAGGATAGAAGGATGCGTCACACCCCAACACCATTAAAGACATTCAAAACGAACATGGACATAACGTGACAGCGCTTTGCTCGTGGACTGAGTCGATGTTCTGACAGCAGGTGACGCAGCAGTAGACGGACGAGGCAGGTTTCGAGTGGAGGCATCTAAGCAGAACAGATATTCATGCTCGGATCGTTTTATACCTTTGGTTTCAGCCTCGATCTTGGTGAAGCCCACGATCCTGTTCATCCTGTCCTCTGAGTTCATGAGCAGCTTCCTCCTGCGGATCTCCGCTCTCCGCTGAGCCGCAGACGCCGGAGCCGTCTTCTCCTCCGCGGACTCTCCGGACTCCATGTTGAAGTAAACCGGCGATAAAAGACCAGTTTGTTCTCCGTGGACCCAAAGTAAGGACCTACTAGTCCGCTGTGGTCAACACAAAGGCCGCGTGTCTCTGAATTAGACGGTAAACACTGCGGTATGAACAAGAGGGGTCTTCAGCCACAGAGGACGCACGGTGATGACGTCACGTTGAGAATGACGAAGCGGTCTCTGCTGGTTCTCATCCCTCAGTGTTGACTCACAGGAAACACACGCCTGACTGATCCGTGCAGGCAAAGTTGATGTTTCTCCCGTTTGATAAGAAACATGATTTTACCCTGCAGTTTGATTAAAGAGGAATGTGTCCTCATCAGTTCGTAAATATTTTCCTCATCAGTTCGTAAATATTTTCCTCATCAGTTGGTAAAATATATTTTTATTTCCAAGTTAGAAAAGATACAATTGATGAAAATGAAATTATATAGCAACATAATCAATCAATCAATCAAATTTTATTTGTATAGCCCATATTCACAAATTACAATTCATCTCATAGGGCTTTAACAGGGTGTGGCATCCTCTGTCCTTAACCCTCAGCAAGAGTAAGGGAAAAACTACTAAAAACCCTTTTAACAGGGTAAAAATATGTAGAAACCTCAGAGAGAGCCACATGTGAGGGATCCCTCTCCCAGGACGGACAGAAGTGCAATAGATGCCACGTGCAGGAGAACATCATCAATAATCAAAGTCTCTAGCAGCATTTGATGAGGGTAGACATCCCGAAGGACAACCCCAACATGACATGCCAAGCAGTCCCGCTGCAAGCACAGTCCATGCTCAGCAACCATCTAGACCACGATCCACCATCCAGACCAGACGCCACTCCAGTCCTCAGTCACCGTCCACCGCCGACCACCAGGACCCATCACGAGCCACCACCGCGGTCCTGGTCCACCGCCCGTGCCCAATGCCAACGCGACACAGGGTCCGCCACCAGCACCACGATCAGCCCACATGACTCAGAATCCGCCACAATGGATCCACCACCGCGACCCCCGGTGCACGATCCACAAACCGCAATCCATGGTGCGGCCACAGAGGCCCTGGATCTGCGGGTGATAAAGCAAAGGGATTCCGGGGAAGGGGGATAGGGATGGAGAAGAGGAAGGAGAAGCTGGAAAGAGAAGCTCCGTGTGTCATGTGTCATAAAATAGAACAAGTAACGTTCTGGCGCACTAATTAGTTCTAACTATAAGCTTTATCAAAAAGGAAGGTTTTGAGTCTACTCTTAAATGAAAAGATGGTATCTGCCTCCCGAACTGAAAGTGGTAGATTATTCCACAGCCGAGGAGCTCGATGGCTAAAATATCTGGCTCCTACTCTACTTTTAGAGAATTTAGGGACGACAAGTAGGCTTGAATTCTGGGAGCGGAGTGCTCTAGCGGGTTTATAAGGTACTAACAGCTCTTTAAGGTAAAAAGGCGCCATATTATTAAGGGCCTTGAAGGTGAGGAGGAGAATTTTAAATTCTATTCTAGATTTAACTGGAAGCCAGTGTAGCGATGCTAACACAGGAGAAATGTGCTCTCTTCTCTTTGTTCTCGTCAGGACACGTGCTGCGGCATTTTGGACAAGCTGTAGAGTCTTTAACGACTTACTGCTGGAGCCAGATAATAATGAATTACAATAGTCCAGTCTCGATGTAACAAAGGCGTGGACTAGTTTTTCTGCATCTTTTTGGGAAAGGACATGTCTGATTTTGGAAATATTACGCAAGTGGAAAAAAGCGGTCCTAGAAATTTGTTTTAAGTGACTATTAAAGGATAAATCAGGATCGAAGATCACTCCCAAGTTCCTGACTGTTTCATTGGAAGCAAGGGCAATGTCGTCTAGCGCAGCTATATCATTAGATAATGCATCTCTAAGGTGTTTGGGGCCAAGTATTATAACCTCTGTTTTGTCTGAGTTTAATAAGAGAAAATTGCGGGTCATCCAGGTTTTTATGTCCTTGAGACATGTTCGAAGTTTAGTTAATTGATTACTTTGTTCAGGTTTTATTGACAAATATAACTGGGTGTCATCCGCATAGCAGTGGAAATTTACCGAGTGTGTCCTGATAATGTTTCCTAGTGGAAGCATATATAATGAGAATAAAATTGGGCCGAGCACAGAGCCCTGTGGAACACCATGGTTAACTTTGGTGCGCACAGATGACTCATCATTAATTTGCACAAATTGGGAGCGATCAGAAAAATACGATTTAAACCAGTTAAGGGCGGTTCCATTAATGTTAATTAACTGTTTGAGTCTTTGTAATAAAATTTGATGGTCAATTGTGTCGAATGCTGCACTGAGATCTAACAGAACGAGGACAGACACAAGTCCCTGATCTGAGGCTATTAAAAGGTCATTAGTGACTTTTGCCAAGGCTGTCTCTGTACTGTGATCAGACATATTGATAATGTCTGATCAGCTTAAAAAAGTAAGTCCAAGCTACAGTGTCTGAAACTTCTCAATGTGGCGTTTCCTCCAATTTAGGAACAATTTTGTATTTAAATATTTAACAATTTCATGTTGATCACAGCAAACCGTTCATCTAAGGGATTTAAAAAATATGTTATTTAAAAAGAATTATTGTGAAATTGTACATAAATCTGTAAATCAGAATCAGGATAGTCATTTTCAGATGAGTTTATTTTAGCATGTTAAAGCCCTCAAAAAGTAAATTAATTTGCCTGAAGAATAATAATAACTAGAAGGCACCAAGTAAATATTTATTTCAAACTTTTGTGAACAAAAAATCAAATAGGAAACCCCTGGAACGCGTTCACATTTTTCACACTGATCTATCATGACCAGACAAACAAAAAAAGTCTCAAGGGGCATTATGAAAAACTTTTTGCATTTAGTGGCCATATTCCACATTTTTACATTGAGCGACCTGTACCAGGGCTTACATCAGATCAACTTCAAATTGAGATAAAAACAAACAATTAAACATCAAAATAATACAATTTCTACAATTTCTAGGACTGCAAAGCAGCACTGAAAGGGCCCGAGCACATTCATTTTGAAGAGTGGCATGCGTTTTGCGCATTCGTGTCAACGAGGGCTCCTCCGTCATCGCTGCTTCACTGTCCGCCTGTGTGAGTGTAATGCTGCGTTCCAGACGACTCGTATGTAAGATATCCTGACCTGAAATTGCCCAGTTCCGCCTTCACGCCAAACGTAACAAACATGTCTGACTGTGAGAAGCTGATTTATTTGTCTCGTGATGAGACAATTGAACTGTATCCCGGCAGCCTCCGTTCATACAGAAACAAAGAGGACGAGGGAGACGATGCCATTATCTTTTTTATTAGGCTTTTATTCTTGGAAACACATTCAATACATAAAGGAGATCATATTAACTAGTTAGGAACACACATTCATACTGTGCAAGGAACAGAGGTGTCAAGTAACGAAGTACAAATACTTTGTTACCTTACTTAAGTAGACATCTTGGGTATCTATACTTTACTGGAGTATTTTTACGACTTTTTACTTCTACTCCTTACATTTTCAAGCAAATATCTGTACTTTCTACTCCTTACATTAAAAAAATAGCCTTGTTACTCCTATTTCATTTTTACTTGTTTTCATTCCGGTTTGTCATCGTTCAAAAACACACACAAAAAAACCCTATCCAGATAAATCGCACCATCCGGATAGAGTAAATTTGATTGTGGTTGGATGAGAAGTATAAACAAATACCATTCCGATACCCTATTGGTTTTCTTTTGCATCGGTCTCCAACCTTTTTTGCGTTACGGACCGGTTGGATGTCAGACAAAATTTTCATGGACCGGCCTTTAAGTTGTGGCTACGGACCCTCACTACGGAGGCCCTCTGGTACGGCCTCTGGTGACATTGGAAGATTATTTTTTAATAATCGAAATTAACAAATTGTTAATACGCGGCCTCAATTTAATTATTGCGTGGTAAGTTACCAGCAAGATGGAGACGGACGGACACCTAAGCTCCATTACGCACACGCTGCGCCTCTGTGCGCTTGGAAAGTTTTTTTGTTATTTAAAATTAAAAATGAATTTGTTCATTTAAAACTTTAATCCAGAACACCGGTCGAACATACTTTTAAGGCCGCCATCATTTGCGATCTCCAGCAGCTGATCTTCTTATTGCAGAGACATGCTGGATTCACCTGGTTTGTTAACAAATAGGTCGGACAAATACCATGTGGTTTTGTGTTTAGCGAAAATTTCACGTGACCGAGACAAGCGTAAAGCATGAGTCATAACGGTTAGGTTCCGGTCATTTTTCAAAATAAAACACCGTTCAGAATCAGATAATAAATAAAACGGAAATAATGTAAGTTGTTTATTCTTTCTATGTGGCCCGGTACCAAATGATCCACGGCCTGGTACCGGTCCACGTCCCGGGGGTTGGGGACCACTGGCCTAGTGCATCCCACGTTTTTCAACATAACCTTTTTAATATAACATTATAGTCATTATGGCCTTTAGAAAAAAAATTTTTTGGAGGTGGTGTTGTGCAATAGTGCTTAAAAAGTGATACCATAGAACGGTTTGCCTTTAGGCCTTCAATAAATTTGGTTATCAAAATAAAAAATAAAATATTAATATTAAATCATAACTTTAGTTGGTTAAAGTTCTCTCGGGGCACCACCCTTCAAAGAAGGGAAAAGATAGCCAATTTATTGATTAAGATCAGTCTCATTTAGATCTAGTCCAATTAGAAATCTCAATATTTTACTATTAAAGATTATATAATGAACAGTGAAGGTTATGGAGTTCTTAACAGTGCAGCGGTTGGCAAAATTCACTTATGCAACATTAATGACAAAAAATTTGTGAAAGAAAACATTTATTATGACATAATAGTATATAAAAACACAAATTACTAAACAAACGTTCTACCTAACATGATGTGTATGTGAGTGTATGAATCCTCACGTCTCGTACAATAGGACTGAGTCTTAAATCTATTACCACACTCAGATCAACTTAACAGTTTCTCTCCTGTATGACTCCTCATATGTGTATTTAGACTGCTCCTTTGGGTAAATGTTTTACCACACTCAGATCATCTAAACTGTTTCTCTCCTGCGTGACTCCTCATATGTCTATTTATATGGCCCCTATGTTTAATTATTTTACCACACTGAGAGCAACTAAAGGGTTTCTCTCCTGTATGACTCTTCATATGTCTATTTAGACCGCTCCTTTCAGTAAATCTTTTAACACACTCAGAGCAACTAAAGGGTTTCTCTCCTGTATGACTCTTCATATGTGTATTTAGACTGCTCCTTTGAGTAAATCTTTTACCACACTCAGAGCAACTAAAGGCTTTCTCTCCTGTATGACTCTTCATATGTGTATTTAGATTGCCCCTTTTGGTAAATCTTTTACCACACTCAGAGCAACTAAATGGCTTCTCTCCTGTATGACTCATCATATGTGTATTTAGATTGCCCCTTTTGGTAAATATTTTACCACACTCAGAGCAACTAAATGTTTTTTCTCCTGTATGACTCCTCATATGTATATTTATATCGCTTATATGGTTAAATCTTTTACCACACTCAGAAAAACTAAACTTTTTTTTGTCTATCTTACATCCCATATTTCTTGGAGGCTGTTTGTTATTTCTTTTATTTAAACCAGTCTGAGTTTCCCTGGTCTCCATCCAATCATCCTCACTCTCTTCAGTCTCAGAAGAGTCTTCGGTCTTGTCCTCAGGACCTGGTTGTAAATGTCCATCAGGACCTGAATTCCTGGCTGGTTCTGGTCCTCCACAGTCCTCCTTCGTCTCACTCGGATGAAGCTTTGACGATTTAAGTTTCTCTTCATATTCTTCACTCATCACAGCGACAGGAGTCAATGTGAACTTGATATCAGCCTCCTCCAGTCCTTGAAGCTGCTGTCCATCCTGATTGGTCCACGGTTCCTCCTGTTCCTCTTTAATGTGTGGGGGCTCTGGGATCTCCTGTTCCACAAGGGGGCTCCACTGCTGCTGCTCAGGAGGAACCTCTTCTTTAATCACCATCAGCTGATGGACGTCTGCAGGACACACTGAAACACAAATACACACATTAATCATTTCAGAGTTTCCTGAAGTGTTTTGAAAAACTTGTGTTGTGTCGTTTAATGTCGACTGTTGTGATTTTTGAACGATCACATTCAGGAAGTAGAGATGTTGCGGTTGTTTACAGTTGGTGTTAGGATGCAGCTCGTAAAAGAAGCAGCATAACACAAAGGGTTTCTAGTATAAAAGTTTTTCATTTTGAGGCCAAATAAACCAATGTAAGGGAAAATTCAACAGACCAGTTGTTTCACTGCTGTGGCCTTGGCAAACAGAGAGTTTGCTAATGCGGACGGACACAGCAGATAGACACAGAGGAGGATTTCATATCTTTTTCTTATTAAGTTTTATGAAGCACCTCTTTGTATTAGTTCTGGCATGTCTTCTTTTTTTCATATTGTCTTGTGAAACGCCTCCTGGTTTTTCATTCTGAGCACCCGTGCTTGTTGTATAAACACTGCAGAGCGTACTATTATAAAGACTCAAAAGCAACTCCAGTCTGAGAATTTCATTATTTCAAATCTCAAGATGAATTTCCATCACACCAATTAGATCACTAACAGAGGAAAACAGGCCGAGGGGAAGTTAGTTAATTGGTTAAGCTGCTTTCAGACCTGTGGGTAAAACTCAGAGAAATGTCTCCAGACTTCCTGTTTCAGACATGAGCAACACAGCAGCAGGCTTTCTGCACAGACTTGTTCACAACAGCATCAAATCCTCCTCATTATTCAGGTGAGAGATGGAGCAGCCGGGTGCAGCAGACAGAGACAGTACGTGGCGTATTAACTCCGCTGCTTGAGCTGATGCTAGCTAACGTTAGCCTGTGAGAGTTCCTCTAGGGCAGACCTGGGCATTGTAAGGCCCCCGGGCCGCATCCGGCCCTTTGGCTGTCCGTGACCGGCCCGCGTGAGGTCAACGGAATATTAGGAATCAGACGTAATAAGTGAACATCATGCCCATATTACAACTACATTTCTTTTATTTTGAAGGTGCCTTTTTTCAACCTTTTTACCTGACGTACATCCTGAATGCCCGCGAGCTGACGATGTGTTGGCGAACGGAGTTAAGGAGAGATGTGAGTTAGCTATTAGTCCGCAAAAATGTCAGCCCATGTTAAGAAGAGTAAGATCGATACACAAAGCAGAGTTTTTAACGAGACATGGACTGCTAAGTATGTTTTAACTGAAGTCAAAGGGAAAGCCGTGTGCTTAGTTTGCTGAGAATAGATTGCCGGTTTTTAAGGATTACAATTTGAATCGCCATTACGAGACAAAGCACGGAGAGACTTACAGAAACTTGACAGATGGAGAACGTGCTTGTACATAAGCTTTGTTAGCTAAGCTGCAGAAGCAACAAGGTTTTTTACCAAGCTTTCCACATCCAGGGATGGAGCTGTCAAGACCAGCTTTGTGACATCCCACAAAATCGCAAAAAGGGGTAAGCCATTCTCTGATGGGGATTTTATCAAGGAGTGTTTGGTGGACTCTGCCGCACTAATATGCCCTGAGAAGAAAGAGGCATTTGAGAATGTGTCCCTCTCCAGACGAACCGTAACGAGAAGGATCAAGGACATCACAATCTTCAGCTGCAAAAGCAAGTAGTTGATTTAGACTTTTTTTCATTGGCTCTGGATGAGCGCTGTGATGTCCGCGACACAGCCCAGTTACTCATCTTTATATGTGGGTTTACAAAAGACTTTGCGATTACGGAGGAGCTGGCAGCAATGCGGTCAATAAAAGGGACGACGACTGGGAGTGATTTGTTCACGGAGGTAACTGCATGCTTGGACAAGCTGGGACTCAAATGGGACAAACTGGCAGGTGTTACAACCGATGGATGTCCAAATCTGACTTTTGAAGCGGATGCAAGATAAAGTGAGGGAAATTAATCCCGAAATTAAATAGCTATTTTTGCATTGTATTATACATCAGGAAGTGTTGTGTGAGTCTGTGCTAAAAATGTATCATGTTACTGATGTTGTTACTAAATTAGTTAACAGGGCACGAGCATTGAATCACAGACAGTTTGTTGCACTTTTGGATGAGCATGAGACTGAACATGGTGACATAGGATACCTCACAGCTGTCAAATGGATCAGTCCGGGCAAAGTGCTTAAAAGAGTATGGGACCTGAGACCAGAGATTCGAGAGTTTTGGGGGAAAAAAGGCAAGGACATCCAAGAGTTCTCAGATGCAGACTAGATGGCGGATCTTGCATTTGCTGTTGATGTCACTGCATTAATGAATGAGCTAAATACCAAACTGCAAGGCAAGGGCCTATTTGCAGATGAAATGTACAGCCTGGTGAAGGCTTTCATGAGAAAGTTGCAGTTTCTTTCAAGCCAGTTGGAGGGTAACATTCTCAACCACATGTCAACACTGAAAGAAGCCCCACCATCAGTTGATCACCTCTGCAGGTACTCATCCATGTTAGGGCCACTGCATGGTGAGTTTTCAAGAAGATTTCAAGACTTCAAAATAGTTGAAAGTGAAATGCACATGATTTCTTCTCCCTTCACGTGCAGTGTGGATAATGCATCAGTGATGTTCAGCTCCAACCCAGTGTGTCAGCTCGAACTCATTGACCTGCAGTCTGATACACTGCTGGCAGAGCACTTTAAGTCAGTATTAGGGATGGGCATTTGATTAAATTGTCTTCATCGATCATCGGGAGAATTAATGACGAATTTTCGATTAATCATTAACATTTTTATATTCAAAAATTCACTATTTATAATCTTTATTAAATGCAGTGAAAATAAAAAAACAAAGCGTCTTTCCTCATTGAGATCTATATTGCAAGATGAACAAAATATGCGCTGCCGTAATCTTAAGCAGCGGAGCCGACAGCTAAAAGCCGGTGCTACTAAACACAACTGACCCTCTGAGGGGACTGACGCCGCCGTGATACACAGGTAGCTCCGTGCTAACTTGGCTAGCCTGGGGAACCGTATTCCAGTCACTTTCCACCAGTCTATAGGGGTGCAATCCAGGGCTGGGGGAGCTTCCCTCAGAAAGTTATGAAGTTCTGCTTTGATGCCAGAATCACGTTGAGTGGTATAGTGCTCCACAAGGAGTTGTGTCATAGTAGAGACCTGGGACTGGGAGGCCGCGGCTCCAGTGTCTGCGCTCCCCTCGTCTGTGTCAGAAAACGCAGGCTCCTCGTCTCCCCCAGCCTCTGGGATAGTTTCGCAGTGTTGGCAGTGAACCAAGTCATTTTTTAACTCAAAATGGTCCCACGCTACACTTCGCCGTGACCTCTTTATGTTTACTTTGGAAATGGAAATACACGGTAACTCGCAGGTAACTGAGTAGGCCTGTGGCGTTTTTTTCAAACACTGCCCCCCGTGGTCAAATGTGTAATTAGCAAATTTATTGATGATTTATCGACAATTCTTAAGGATCAATTAATCAATCGTCGATTAATTATGCCCATCCCTAGTCAGTATCTCTGCTGGAGTTTTATTCTTCTCTCAAAGGGGAGAATTCCATACATGAGGGGGCATGCTCAGAAGATGTTGGTTCTCTTTGGATCTACTCACATATGTGAACAAACATTTTCTGTGATGAGGTTTAACAAATCCAGATACAGATCCTCTCTCATGTGGGCGTCGACAGGACACACCTGTCAGCTGTCCTTCGCATATCCACCTCAGATATTCAACCTGACTTCAGTGCACTTGTTCATGCCCAAAACAGACTAGATTTCTCTCACTGAACAAAAAAAAAAAAAACAGAAAACCAGCAAATGGGGTGATTAGACTATATGCAAATAGTAATAGCACTTTGTATAATGTTAATTTAAAGCTGATCTTTGAAATAATTCAAAGA
The DNA here is from genome assembly GCF_947347685.1 of Pleuronectes platessa. Classification (NCBI taxonomy): domain Eukaryota; kingdom Metazoa; phylum Chordata; class Actinopteri; order Pleuronectiformes; family Pleuronectidae; genus Pleuronectes; species Pleuronectes platessa. The sequence goes on along the minus strand of NC_070640.1, from coordinate 10,374,478 downwards.
AAAATCATATTTTGTTCACAACTGATTAAAGTGTGATATAATGTTGGCATTATTACTTTGCCTGCCTCACTTTTTCATTGCCTAACCATAACATTTACTCTTACCTGTAGAAGCTTATCAAATTAATATGAGTAGAATTGAGTTCAGCTTATTGGTCCGGCCCTCTAGCCTGGATGCCAGACGAACTAAGCCCCGCCCACAATATTTGAGGTCGGGAAGTTCGGTCTTGCATTTCTCCGTTGGAGAGAAACTATGAGCGAGCAGATGCTGTTCGTACCAATCAAATTGTCAGCGCGGGCTTCATACGATGATGGACAGATGATCAACAGTAACGTAATCAACCACGTCATCAAAGAGCGCTTGGGTTGAATTCGTTTTCCACAGACATGCCTGCCGCTGGAGAGCTGAGATGTGTAGATGCTGCCATTGAGTCTGTTTTAGAAGACATCGACAGCTCATTCATCTGGAAAGAGGAAAGCAACGCGTAAACGCAGCCAAGCCTTAAATAACAGCTGGCTCCCATCCACTCCCATGTTAAACCCTTGTGCTGGTCACACCAGAGGCTGAAGCGCAGCGCTGCGCCAAGGCTGCCTAGCGCCGTGCTGCGATCGTTTTGGCGGCGAGTCTACTTTTTGCGCTTGATGTGAGCGTATCGTGCCAGGAAACACACTGAAAATTGATTTTAAAACGATATTGATGACATATTTGACATGATATAAATGATCAAATATGCATCCCATACTTTGAATTCCCCTTCTGTTGTCCTGGAGTTTTGATTTTACCAATTTTACCCATGACATTATTAAATGTCCCCCTCTGCCCATCCACTAAAGCCACACAAGCAGTCATACAGATAAAAAAAAAGAGAGAGAGAGGGGGGGGGGCTACGTATTCTCCACCTTGAGTGGAGAATACGTTATTTACCCTAGACACCCGACATTTAACGGAGCAAACAGCGGAGAAGTTCTCCAACATGGATGACATCAAATTAATAATTGAAGTGGAGAAGTACAGCGAGTTGTATGATCCTCGGAACATGTTGTATAAAGACAACTAGCTACTGGATCAACGGGCGATATTATTAGCGCTGCCCGGCGCTTCAGCGTCGCTTCCGAGTCCGGTGTGAACCCGGTGTTCCAGTTTAACTGGCGGCCATATCAACTGGAGATTTGTTTACCTTTTTCAAGATGTTGAGGGTCGTTTGCAGAGCCAGTGGCAGATTCTTCATTTTCACAAAACGCTTGTGTGTGAAGTGCGGTGATCTACTGAAGGTCTCGCTGAAATAAAAACCCTACAAAAAACATTCCCGAGTTATTGTGTCCGTGTCAGCATCACGTCGAGACAGCAATATAAATAAAATGGTTTAAAAAAAAAAAAAAAAAAGACAAAAAACTTGAACGGGATTCGCAACAGTGGGCCGAAGCACTATTAGCTTCTGGCCTGATGACGATCTCATTACGCCACCGAGCCGCTGAAAACTCTGTCGCGCGTCAGATAAATGTCTCGTTCTTTGCTTTGTCAGGTGTATAACACCAGATGTGCTTTGAGGTAACGCCCATGTCATCTGGTGATAGTCCGAACACAGAATAAACGCTGTAAACTTAATACCAGGCTTTACAAATCTGATGCTCCTTTTCATAGGAGACACAGGGAGTTATGAAGAATACACACGCATGACCAGCTCCACGCAAAGTGCTTTTGTTTGACACTGGTGATCATTACAATGCGCACACACCAAACAACAGGCACATGAAAACATCCCTCACATCAACAAGCCGGAAGCTCGAGCGGTGTTTTTATGAGTAAAGTTGGTGAACGTACTTCTAATGGACGTGTGAAGCTTCACGTGTCCTCCTGTCGCTGCTGGTTAAAGTCAGCAGACGTGATTTTAAAAGATGTTCTCGTTGTTGTCGATAATCAGGTTCATTCATCGGAGAATGAAAACAACCCAAACCAGGGTTCCCACGCTTGCCTTGAAAAAAAATTCCATGCTACCTCCTGATTTTCCAGGTACCATATTAAGTAATGATCTATAGGCCCCTGAACCTTTCCGCGCCCCCCTCCCCTCACAAACACAACCCCCTAGGACACCTGACTACTAACTTGATTTAAAAGATGTGCCAGTCAAGTCTACATTGTAAATGCTTAGAGATCATGTCTTATTGATATATCAATGCATGAAATAATGCAACAATCTGTAGATGAACAACAATTTATTGAACGGGAACTTTGAGACACATGAGCACTGGGATTGATATTTGTTCTCTCTTCCACTCCTCTCCTATCTTATCCTGTCCTCTCCTCTCCTTCCGTTTCCGGTGTGAGTGAGTGGTGGTGGTGGACGCGTGAGTGGCGCGGAGATTCAAACTGTGTTTAGCCTGTTTATGGGTATTTCTGTATTTTTTTATAGTTTTCTCATCGCTTCCGTTTTATGAAGAAGTAGGTTTTCCTTTCTCGTTAATATTGTTTTTGATTACTACCGAGAGACCGCTGGTTGTGTCGGCGTCTCTGGAGGAATGGCGTCCCCGGGGACGCCTCCTCCGTCTATCCGGCAGGGAGTGCGGATAGTCCCGCCGGTAGAGGACATTAGGGTGGAGGAGGTCCTGCTGGCTGTGGGCGAAGCGGTAGGACACGATAATTTACTTTTCGCCTCAAGAATGAGCAGAGCGGTGGTGGTTTTTTTGAAAGAGGAACGCCAGGTGCACCAATTAATTGAGAGTGGCCTGTTGATTAGGGACAGCTTCGTGCAGGTGAACCCGCTGTCGGTCCCCGCAACACGGATCACGGTATCCGGAGTTCCGCCTTTTATTTCTAATGATTTATTAAGAGCCGAGCTGAGCAGGTTCGGTAAGTTTTCAAGCGGGTTCAGGATGTTAAGTTTGGGCTGTAAGGATATTAAATTGAAACATGTGCAGTCCCTGAGGCGGCAGGTATTTATGTTCCTGGAGTCCCCCACCAACACTCTGGAGGTCTCCTTCAGAGTGAAGCACGGGGACGGCCACTACATGGTGTACGCCAGCTCCGGGAGCATCAAGTGCTTTGAATGCGGGGATGTCGGGCACATACGTTCCTCATGCCCGCATAAGCAGAGATCAGAGGAAGCGGGTCCGCTGCCGCTCGCGAAGAGGCGGCAGCGCCTAGCGCCGATACGGCGGCTGCACTCAGCTGCTCAAGGGCCGCGGCAGCGCCCAGCGCCGAAACGGCGGCTGCGCATAGCGCCGAGGCGGAGGAGTCCGTTCCCACCACATCGGTGGACGCTCCTCGCGCTGAAGTGGCACAGTCCACTCGCGGCAGAGTTTTGAGTGGTGAGGATACCGTGAGTGGGGGGGAAGATACACAGCCTGGAGGTGAGACTTCTGAGATGCAGGGTCTGACAAAGAAATCACGTGTGACTGAGGAGGTAAAAAAATCCTCCCAGTCTGCAGCTGCAGAATTGTCACAGACAGTAAAACACGTTGAGGAGGCAGTTCCCTCAGATGCCACAGAAAGCATTGATAACACCAGTGAGGGACAGGGTCAGTCAGGCAGTCAGGCTGCATGCGGGGACATGGAGGATGAGTCCGATATAGAGAGTGTATCTTCTGTTGGGACCCCAGCCAGGAGTACCTCTCTCTATACGCTGGAGGAGATAAACAGTTTCCTCGATGAAACCTTCGGCAGGGCTAATAAAGCAGATGAGTATTTTGAGGACACTGACAAACTAATTAGATCTGTGGCTGTATTAAAGAGACAGGTGGGCTTTGAACAGTTGGATGAAAGGAAAAGATACCGTTTAAAAAAACACTTAACAACATTGAGGAAAGATGCGAAGGGAAAAACCATGAGAAAGACGAGGAGCATGCTAAACTGACGTCATCACGTGGTGTTTTCTCCTTCAATGACTACTGTTCTTTTCCTGTTTACTTTTCTGCTGTTTTTTCATCACACCTGGATTTTCAGAACCACTGTTTTAACACCATTTATGAGTTCTGAAATACTGCAGTCTGCCCTAACCCTAACCCAGCCTAAGACCCAACCTCAGATGAGCCGGTTGCACCAAACTGGACCTTCTGATAAAGATGAGAGGGAGCAGCTGCATCAGGTCTACCAGACCGGTCAACTAGGTGTTGGAGGAAGCCTGTGCCGACCTCTCACAAACCAGGAGAGCCTTCTGCTGGGAAATAAAGATGTGTTTCTCTGTGGTTGTTTGTGTTTGTTCCCTCAGAGCTGAGCTAGTTGATGAGATTTACGTTCATCACGAGCTGATGACAGCGAGTGCGACTGTAGAGGATTATTACACCGAGATGAAATCCCATCGTCTGACTGCAGTAAAACCCTAGAGGCTCAAGGTGGAGCAACATTTGGAAAGGGTGTGGGTCCTGAGAAACACAGAGGATGTGGTATGTTATTTTTTCCTATCTTTATTCCACAGCTGTGTTTCAATTCGGAGATCAACATCTTTCGAAGGCTGCATGTCAAGACCAAATGAGGGAATTTGCTAGTACAGTTCAATCGCTGCTGGTCGGCATCGGATGTTAAAACTCTTAAGGTCCAACTTTAAAACTGTGTGCCGGATAATATTGTTAAAGGAAAGAAAACTTAAAATGCCAGAGGAAACAGCAGTTTTGGCCATTGAGTAAGTTTTCATCTTATATCAACACAAACTGCTTCCCCTAGGTTTACGATGGCTGAAAGGGTCAACGGCCAATGGACAAGCTGGTGAGAAGAAGAGTAGACTGTCCCACTGAGGTAGTCAATAGACCAGGAGAAGTGCATTCAAGTTTAATTTGAAATGTCCTGTCACCACCAGGGGGCACTGTGTTTGTAGTACCAGATGTCTGTGTAGATGTTGTCAGGCCGGGACTCTTGTCAGACATGTAAAGTTCGGAGAAGATTGGGACGATGTACGTCCAAGATACAACAACTTCAAATTCTAATCAGCTCATCAATGAGTCCAAGTGAAATGTCAGGTAATTCCCTCCAGGCCACCATGTGCAAAAATCAAATCAGATGTTTATTGAAAGTGAATGTCTCATAATGTCCATCCACTGTCTTATTATTAACAGATGTTAATAATGTACGGTGAGTTTGCACATCCACTGAACATTTGTACATTTGCACTTAACTTATTCCTACTGTATTATTCCACCTATAGTGTATTCATATTTTTATATATTTATTCTGCTCTTAGTGTATTCATCATTCTTATATCATACCTTACCTCTTAATACTGTTCATATTCCATTTATATTTCCATGTATATTCCATGTATATTTCTAACTGTACTACATATTTATTTACATATTCCATCTCTGCACTTTAACTGCCATTTTTTTTGCTCTGCTGGTTAGATGCTAAACCGCATTTCGCTGTATATGTACTTGTACTGTGCAATGGTAATAAAATTGAATCTAATCTAATCTAATTCTTAGTTTGGTTTATTTGCAGGTGACAGCCAACGTCGAGGGGCACTACCGCCCCCTGCTGGATCTCTTATTTCCCTTTGTGACAAATGCCTTCCTTTGTGTCCTGTTCCGTCACGCCTCTGCACTACAGTAAATACATCAAAGACGCCATTACATCAGAGACAATCTGACATCAAAGCATCTGTACAATCATAGAAATTCCTCTTCTTTGTATCAGATGAGTGATAGAAATGGTGGTGGTAATAGGAACCTTGAAGTGGTTCTTATTACCGAGTGGTGTCGCCACCCGCAAAGAAGTAGAAACAGTTAAACATATTCAGAGCAATCACCTGAAGCTCATATCTTAACAGTGCAGTCCACTGAGGAAAAAAAGATGATCATGACAAACAAGAACGATGACAAGTGTGAGAACCAGCAGCTGAGAAGTCTTCTGCAAACCATCGATGAACTGAGGGAGAAAGAGAATGAAGAGAAATTAAGAAAAGAGCTGGAGAAGATTAAACAGATGTTAATAATGTACGGTGAATGCATTTTGAAGCGGAATGCGTCCAAGCTAAGAGACACCTCAGACGCCTGCTTCCCAGTCTGTCTGCCGGCTACAAGCCAAGAGCAACCGGTGCTGGAGCCAACAGAATGCCCGGAGAGCCGCCAGGAGGAAGTCTCACACAAGCATGAAGCAGGGAAGTCCAGTAAAGAACTGACATGTATGGAGGAGAGGTCCAAACTGTCTCAGGACCAGTGCAGGGAGGCAGTGAAGGAAGCAGAAGACATCAAACAAATGAATAGTTTTCTGAAAAATGAAGACCAGATGCTCCTTGAAGAGCTGGAGACGATGAAGGTGATTGACCGACATGTCGTGGCCTCGCAGGCAACAGAAGAAATCACGCAGCTGAATCGGGAAAATCCAAGTCCGGAGCTCATTGGAGAGCGTGAGAGGATAACAGAGGAGGAGAACCCCCCACAGATGGTCAGGGACTGGTCATGTACCGAGGAACTCACTGAGGAACTGGAGAAAATGATTGAAATGAGAAGACAGGATGAAGCCGAGTATGAGAGGACACATTCCTCTGATTCCCCTTTCAGGTCAGATAACTGTGAAATAGCCGCTCCAGAGTTATATCAGCATCAGAAACTGGAAAAAGCCAATCAGCTGCTCCAGGAGTTGGTGGCAGATTACAAGGCCAACATGGTCACTCTCATGATCCAGGTCTCAGAGATGCGGAAGACTCTGCTGAGTCTTCAGATAGAGCGGGCGTCACTTCAGAAAAGCTTCTCAGAAGCTCAAGCTCAACTGAGGTCAGAGACCAAGTCAAATGTTGCCTTGCGCTCAAAAATCCAGCAGCTTAGAGAATTATTAGAGCAGCAGCGCAGGCAGAGCACAGGAGAGCAGGAGGAGGACTCGAGCTCTTCACAGCTCAGCTCCCAAGAGCTGCCTCAGAAGAAGAAGAAGAAGAAGAAGACATTTTGGAGGAGGTTCATTGGCCTCTGTCTTTGTGGCCGAAAGGCTGGGAAATGTCAAAGCTGCATTTAGTGACTCTTATCTTGGTTATTATATATTTTTAAAATATTAATAATATTTTTGGTGTATAATGGTTGCAGCTAATGTGCACTATGATCACAACCAGACTGCTTCTCATACAATATGTCTACTCACATATTCTACCATTAATGACAATGAATCTGTCATTGATGCTCCCTTCATCTGTATCAGACGTTTTATCTTATGTATATGATTATATGCATATTTTTGTGTAGTTTTGTTGAGGGTTGAGGACAACGGATGTTGCATCTTGTTACGATCTATGAAACAATTTGTGATTGTGTTGAATGTGGGCTATACAAATACAATTTTAAATGTATAGTTACACCTGAATTAAAGAATGCTGATACATGTAAAACACAGTTTCTTCCTGCATTTCTTTAGCAGCTGATAAAGTTGTACTGGCACCATCAAGAACGAATCACACAAGATGCGATATTTTAATAAAATAAGACTCATGTTTATGCCTTATCAGGGTTCCCACGCTTGCCTTGAAAAAAAATTCCATGCTACCTCCTGATTTTCCAGGTACCATATTAAGTAATGATCTATAGGCCCCTGAAGCTTTCCGCGCCCCCCCCCCCCCCCCCCCTCACAAACACAACCCCCTAGGACACCTGACTACTAACTTGATTTAAAAGATGTGCCAGTCAAGTCTACATTGTAAATGCTTAGAGATTATGTCTTATTGATATATCAATGCATGAAATAATGCAACAATCTGTAGATGAACAACAATTTATTGAACGGGAACTTTGAGACACATGAGCACTGGGATTGATATTTGTTCTCTCTTCCACTCCTCTCCTATCTTATCCTGTCCTCTTCTCTCCACACCTCCCCTCTAGTATCCGCTCCTGTCTTCTCTTCCTACTCTTCTCAACTCCTCTCCACTCTTCTCCCTTTTCCTCTGTCATCCTCTACTCTTGTATCCTCCTCTTTCATCTTCTCCCCTCTTCTCTTCCTCATCCTGAATCTACAGTGTGTCATTGTCACTCACTCCTGTAATGCATCACACATTTGAGATTATGAGTCTTACGTAGAAGAGGTAATATGCCTACTCTTACTCTGTAAAAGCTTTTGTAATTTAAACTAATGAACCTAAAAGGAAAAACATAAGGCTGGTTCCCCTGTGGTTCCTCAGTACAGCAACCTAAAAAATGTCTCACCCCAAATGTTCTTATTTAGTAGTATCATTTTTTTAAAGAAAAAACGAAAAATCACAAAATAGCTAAAAGTAGATATAAGAATGAATGTTACAAAATGTATCAAGACTAGACTGGTCATGTCAACTAGCATAGAAGTAATGTCACAGCCTAATGTGAAAATGTATTGGTAGTTAGCTAGCAACGCAAGCTAGCCAACAGTAGCTAGTTAGTTAGCAAGCTGAATGTTGGCTAGCAAGATTGCACTGCATGTTCTTGCTAACCATCATTAATGAATCCAAATTCAAAACAAACTCCCCTAAATGTGGTGAATAACACGGTTTTAGGAAAAGTCAGTGAGTGAAATACATATGGGGATCGAACATAGTTCTAGTATTTTAAAAGCAAGGTAAAAATTACGTCAACAATTCTAGTGTAAGCTGAAGCTAGCAAGTTGCAGCTTGCTAGCTAGCAAGATTGCACAGGTTACTAACTAACGTTGATAAACCCAGGTTTATCACACAGTTGAAACACAGCTTCTTACATTTGAGGATAAACTTGCATAAGACGTTTCACTGTAGATGTCAAGGCTCCTGTGTTGGCTGGGAAATGCATGTATTTGACCCTTCTATTGAGATTGCGAGTTATGTTTCTCGGTTATTATTCCCGAAGTCCACCAATCCGAATCTATACTTTTAAAGTCCATATCACCAGGTTGCCTCATCAAATTCCAACATCCAATACACCAGATAGGATGCCAAGAGCATGTTCTACAACATGGGATCATCCATTTCTATCTACAGTAAGAGCTGTTCACATGTAAAGGGTTTTTTATAAACCTATCTTAATTCTGTGCTCAATAGTTTCATTTTATTACTATTTTACACATCACCCAATACAATCTTCCAGGATAACTGTTTCAATTTCCATGGAAGTGTTCACTTTTGCTCAGTTTCCATGACTTTTCCAAACCTGGAAAATGAAAAAAAAAAATTCATGTTTTCCATGGTTTCCAGGTACCGTGGGAACCCTGCAAACGCTCATCAGAAAACCGCAATCCCGTTCAAGTTTTTTTTATATATATATATATATTTTTTTTAACCATTTTATTTATATTGCTGTCTCGACATGATCCTGACATGGACACAATAACTCGGGAAGGGTTTTTGTAGGATTTATATTTCAGCGAGACCTTTCAGTAGATGAGCGCACTTCACACACAAGCGCTTTGTGAAAAGGACGAATCTGCCACCGGCTCTGCAAACGACCCTCAACATCTGGAAAAAGGTAAACAAATCGCCAGTTGATATGGCCGCCAGTTAAACTGGAACACCGGCGTTATCGTCGTGGATGAAGTTCATCTAACTTACAAATGGTAAGAGAAAGACTGTCTGACTTAGTAAATAGCTCACAATGTCGTGACATGAATCAAATGTTGTTAACATAGTATCATAGGTAGCGATGTAAGTTCGCTAGTTATGTTGACAACAACTATGCGTCGCTTAACATACGTCACATACTACGTTGCTCTGATTGGTTGTAAGTCTATCCAATTGAGCGAAGAGGAATTTTTTTCCCGATTCGGTTGAAACACGCCACATAATCACAGCCCAATGGAGCAGTATCAGACTAATATTCTGACTAGAATTATGAGTATGACAACGTTAGGCTACCGGCCCTCCACAACTGTCCATGTTTCTCATGTGGCCCCTTAGGAAAATAATTTGCCCACCCCTGCTCTAGGGACTGACCTGCTCTGTGCAGCTGGACTAAGGGCTGCATCACGGTATCGAGCAGCCTCCTCTGGCGGCAGTTCTCCAGTTCGGACCGCTCCACTCGGTCCTCGTACTCTGCCACGGTTTCCTCAAGCACCGCGAGGATCTCCTCCACTGCAGCCGTGAGCCGCTCGGTGAGCATCGCTCTCAGCGCCGGGACTTGAGCCTTTGCTCCTCGTTTCTCCACCTGCAGCAGAAAGTCTTCAGCGGCAGCAATGATCCGCTCATGTACCGACACCCGCAGCAGCTGCACGGCAGACATCTCCCTCCTTTCTGTGGACTCTGAGTCTCTGAGCGAACAAAGACAGCAAGCGGCAGGAAACCAGAGACTCCGAACTCCGAGCCCGCAGCGACCCCTGTTGGACTGGATGACGAAGACGAAAAGGAAATTACTTAAGGCCAATGTATGCTTCTCCGTTTTGACGGACACGGACAGATAGGACCGCCCTCTCCAACGTGGAACGCCCACCGGGCCTCTCCGGAGAGCTTTTCCTGCAGCTCTCATTTTTCTACACCTCGAAATGTCACATTAATCATAGAGTCGTAGTTGTGATTTTGGTTTATTGTGATGTAGGGAATGGAACAGGAGATTTGATGTCCCGAAATGCTGGCGTTAGCGGACCAATCACAGCCAAGGGCTATCCGTGGGCTCTCCGCCATTTCGACGTGTAGTTAGAAAAATTAGAGCTGCACGAAAAGCTCTCCGAGGAGCCGCGGAGAGGCCCGGAGAGGGCGTTCCACGTTGGAGAAGGCGGTCCTATCTGTCGGTGTCCGTCAAAACGGAGAAGCATACATTGGCCTTTATACTGCACAGTAGAAATACTCTGTTACAAGTACTTGTGAAACAAGTACTAAAGTATAAGCAACGAAGTAAACTTAACCAATGGTGGAAGAAGAATTCGGATCATTCACTGAGGTAAAAGTACCAAGACAGTAAAGTAATATTCCATTACAAGTAATGGGCCCGAGCACATGCATTTTGAAGCATTGCACGCATTTTACGCACTGCGGAGACTCCATGTTGATCTTGCCTGCTAACTGCTCACTACGGTAAACACTATCAATTGCATATAACACTATGAAAACTTTATGTAAATTGAATGATAGTTGTAAAACAAAGCTTATTTCCTGTTGCCAGTAGGTGGCGCAATCTGTATTATTACTTACAGACTAATAGATCTGTTCAAGTAGGAGCTCTTCATTTTCCCACTAATTAGTTGGTGGCGCTATGACCCGGAGGAAATAGTGACACATAGAGCTGCTCAGGCTTGGACTCTGATCATGAGACAGAAGTTTGGTGGTGATAGGACAATGCACAGTGGAGTCATGACAACATTGTTTCCTTTAGGGAAAGATGAACCTTCGCCGTACCTCAATGTTTACACGCTTTGAGGAAATGTCCCAATTCTGAGAGAGAAAGAAAAATCGACCTTTGAGTTAGTTTGTATCTCCATCTTGTTGTGATGACACTCATCTCCATTTGAAGTTGATCTGATGTAAGCCCTGGGACAAGTACCTCAAAGTAAAATGTGGAATGTGGCCAAAATGGCCACTATATGCAAAAAGTGTTTTGCATTCCTGTTTTGTTTTTCTAATTGCACCCCTAGACTTTTCTGTTTGTTTGGTCATGATTTTTTTTAAGATCGTTCAATGGGAACGCGTAAGGGGGTCTCGGGGGGCACCGTGGAGACATTTTGCCACGCCCATTGAAAACTACTCCAGAATACGTACATTTTCATCACTTTCTAATTTTCAGCCAATTTTGGTAAGAATTTAAGCATATAAGAGCCCTCAAAAAGTCAATTCATTTCACTTCCTCCTCCTCTTCGGTGCTTGGGCCCTAATAATATAATTCTTACAATTTCAATAGGGCCTCACTGTCTGTCAGTGCCTGTCCAACTTTAAGACTTTTACACAAGAAGTCAGTTTCTTTAAATGTTTTAGAAAAATCTGTTATCTGAGGTTTGCTATCGGTCTGTAGGTCTGCACTGTCAAATTCTCAATATCCTGCTCTCACAAAATGTTCCACTACCAACAAACTGATTGAGTTTATCTGTTGTCAGGAAAATGGGAAAACTGTTGAGCCGCTGAATGTTTTTTTAATGAGTCATTAATTTGGTTTTGGGCAGAAGATCAGGTCATTCCAAGGCATAAACCCCCCCGATTTTACACCCAATTATCCGCCTTGTGAACACATGGTCATACGTTATCGGTGTATAAATCCAATTCAAGTTAAAACTTTATCATCTACGTTTATTTTGTCCAATATTAAGCACAGTCCAGTCAAATGCATGTGACTCAAGTCCCACACGTCTGTGATTTACTCTGTACAAACACAGGCTATAGTTTTATTTTGATCAGTTTTTTTATGAAAGACAATTTGTGCATGAAGACCAAAACATATCTCTTTGCTCCTAAATACATTTCTGCTTATATAATACATAGATTACAAACCGTATATGAAATCAGACCAAATCAAAAACCTTCACTTCAACCGCAGTCTAGAGAAATATTGACAATATTGGTCCATATTGTGGTTTTTCGTCTTCATTTCCACTGAATAAACACTGTTCAGCCACCAACACACAAACTACATTTAAAAAGTGCCAAACATTTTATTTTCTTAGCGTCATTTCACCATGATATTTATACTAAAATCATCAGCATTTTGTCACTTTTATATAATGCAGTCTCTTCATATACAAGTATCAATAAGCATGGTTAAAACAATGGCTTTGTTATGTCTGTGTTAAAGAATTTCCCATATCCTATTATATTAAAAATATTCCATATGTAGAGTCTGTATTTAAACAGAGGTTCCATAATAAAACTGAGTTCCAATACAAGGCAATTATAGAATTTAATCAGTTAGGGAGTCTCATAAATTAAACAATCAGAAAAAAAGAACTAAACAAAAGAACAAAGATGTCATCAGAGGTGTTCTGCCTGTACAGGGAGGGAGAAGATGCCAGATCAGACCAATGAAAACTGCTTTTCACTGCTGAGTCCACACATTCAAGGCAGCAGTGACAGAGAGCTCCATCCGGCTCGAAACAGTTCAGCATGTTACCGACAGCGTCTACACGTTTGTTCGACACACTTATAATGACTGAGAAGTCATTATAAGTGTTGTTAGAGTGTTGTTAGAGCTCAGGTTTTCTATATGCAAATACTCCAGGTGACACCCAATAACAGTCTTCAAGCGCAGACATACAATCCCTCCTAAGAAACCTGAAGCAGACACGCATACGAACATACATAACCGCTGATTTGTTTTGGTAAAGACGAGTGTGCTTTTGGAACAAAAACACATGACACCATCCCGTTACTGCAACTACCCAAGGGCTGCCTTAGTCAGACAGCATTGTTCTATGAGAATAAACACTGATCCTCTCGATCACTGACAAACAAACATAAGTATCATCGGCATGGATTTCTTGCTTATTTTTCTTCCGCTGCATCTCTTCAGCTGGGTAAAAAGTGCCAAAAAAGCATCAAACATGTTTCTTTGTCCCACTGTCTTTGCATTGTTCGTCAGATTGTTTGATTTGAGTGACGATTCACTTCAGTTCAGCACAGAAGGTTTTTCCCTCAGAGAGATGGTGGACCACAGCTGGAAATGGAGCAAGAGGCATCCTGGAGTCAGCCACACACACGCACACCCACACACACACTACATACATACACTCCTGATCAAAATCTTAAGACCAGTTAAAAAATTGCATGAATTTGCATTTTGCACTGTTGGATCTTAGGAAGGTTCTAAGTAGAGCTTCAAAATGCAAAAAGAAGAAATGGGAACAAGAGCCCAAAAGTTGTGAGCAGGCAATTTATTGAAAACAACAATTTAACTGAAGTAGGCTGTTCATCAGCTGATCAAAAGTTTAAGACCACAGCCTTTAAAAGCCAAAATCTGTGCAAAAATTTCGATTCTATGTCATTTCCTGTCAAGTAATCACACTGTGAAGATCTCTTGATGGCAAAGGCAAAAAAGCTCACCGTCTTTGAACGTGGTAGGATTGTTTAACTGCATAAACAAGGCCTCTCACAACGTGCCATCGCTGCTGAGGTTGGACGCAGTAAGACAGTCATTTTGCATTTCTTAAAAGATCCCCAGGGTTATGGAACAAAAAAATCAAGTGGTACACCCAAAAAAATCTCACCGGCGCTGAGCCGGAGGATCCGAATGGCTGTCCGTCAAGACACAGGATGATCCTCGTCCCAAATTAAGGCCATTACTGGTGCTGACTGCAGCCCAGTAACCATCAGACGGCATCTGCGAAGGAAGGGGTTCAAAAACAAGAAACGTCTTCAAGGCCACGTCTTCTTCAACGCAACAAAATTGCCCGTTTAGACTTTGCAAGGGAGCACCAAACATGGGACATTCAAAGGTGGAAGAAAGTTATATTCTCTGACGAGAAAAAATTTAACCTTGATGGTCCTGATGGCTTCCAACGTTACTGGCATGACAAGGAGATGCCACCTGAGATGTTTTCTACGCGGCACAGTGGAGGGGGCCCCATCATGATCTGGGGTGCTTTTTCCTTCAATGGAACAATGGAGCTCCAGGTTGTGCAGGGTCGTCAAACAGCAGCTGGCTATGTGGAGATGTTGCAGCGGGCATCCCTCATGACTGAGGGCCCTCGTCTGTGGTAACGACTGGGTTTTTCAGCAGGACAACGCTCCAATTCACAATGCCCGTCTGACCAAGACTTTTTTCCAGGAGAATAACATCACTCTTTTGGACCATCCTGCGTGTTCCCCTGATCTTAATCCAATTGAGAACATTTGGGGATGGATGGCAAGGGAAGTTTACAAAAATGGACTTCAGTTCCAGACAGTGGATGCCCTTCGTGAAGCCATCTTCACCACTTGGCGCAACATTCACACTAGCCTTTAGGAAACACTTGCATCAAGCATGCCAAAACGAATTTTTGAAGTGATCAACAATAATGGTGGAGCTACTCATTACTGACTCACTTTTTGACACTTTAATTTCTCTTTAGGAGGTTTTTAGTTTTTTTTTTAGCTGTGGTCTTAAACTTTTGACCAGCTGATGAACAGCCTACTTCAGTTAAATTGTTGTTTTCAATAAATTGCCTGCTCACAACTTTTGGGCTCTTGTTCCCATTTCTTCTTTTTGCATTTTGAAGCTCTAGTTAGAACCTTCCTAAGATCCAACAGTGCAAAATGCAAATTCATGCAATTTTTTAACTGGTCTTAAGATTTTGATCAGGAGTGTATATACGTGCACACATCCACTGATGGGTATCCTTGCTTCAGTGTTCCTTCATCTCCAAAGTCCCACTGAAGATTATTTGGAGATTTGCTGTTGGATGTGAAGCAGGAACTCGTAGTATGACAGGGCCGACTCTGTTCGGTCCTCGATCATGTTCTGCATAAAGCTGGCTTTCAACGGGCTCTCGTCCCTGAGGACACCAAAGAATAAAAGGGGGGGGGAGGGGGGGGTAATTAGAGAGACACACTGATTGATACATTTCAAAGTGATTGCAGATTCAAGACTTGTTTACAATGAAACCACAAAGGCTCTTTGGATCAGCTTTGATTGACACATTAGATCTCAGATCCACCTGAACAGGCGAATACAGGTTTTCATTTTTCTCTGTGAGCATCTAGTTTTGCTTCTTTTACATTGACTTCAAATTCTGTCACATGAAACCTCATCTATAACCTCTGTGCTGCTTGGTCTTCAGATTTTTTTTCGTTACATTGACCATACATCGTTCATTTCACTCAGTGGAACAGAAAATGTACCTGCCACAGAGGCTGGGAGTCAAAACTAACTTCGAGGGAAAGGTGATAAATCTTCCACCAGCTGTTGGCTTTTTACATACACCCCAAAGGAAGTACCCATACTTTGTGCCACTTTTGCTATGTTAATTTTGTGTTACCAACCTGATGACATGCACAGAGGGGAAGAACGGCCTCTGATCCCTCAGCCAACCAATGAAAGCCCTGGTTCTCTGCGACTCTGCAGTGTCCAGCTCTGGGAGCGTATACTACGAGAGAAGAGCAGGAGTCAACTTTTCCTCAGTGCAAAATCATTTAGTGCAAAGTGTATGAAGGAGCAAAGATCACAGCAAGTGGAAACTGCACGTGGCTGCTGTAACATGAGATTTCCTACCAAGTTTTCAGGCACGGCAGCATAGCTGGGAACTCCCAGGACTTGTGAGAGGAAGTTGGGGTGGCAGTTCCGTCCGATCCACAGATAAATCACCTGCAGGAGCAGAATATGGAATATATCATATATGCTCATAAACAAACCGTGAGTATTGTAGCATTTTTGCTCTGACTCTTAACACTTACCCACCTCCTTGCAGGGGGCTTAAAATACAAGACATAATAATGAAGCTTGTGCTGTTAAATTAATTCAAAGCCACACTGGATAATATTTTGGCTACAAAGTATATTTACATACTGTTTTACAGCTTCATTTACAATACATTTGTTCATCAAAACAGGTGTTATATAAAAGAAAGCGTGATTTTTTTGAAAATATTCCTCTCACCTCATCGTTCAGGTCGTCGATGCGGTACAGAGATGGATGGATCATCAGCATGGCGTAGACCAGTGGCTGGTACTTCAGTTGACACATGGCAAACACTCGGTCATCCAGTCGGGTGCTGGTTCCCGTCCTGAAGGCTTTCTGCACGAGTCACAAACAAACACATTCAACTGCATCAATAAAGGCTGAATGCTTCATCTAAAGTCACTTTTTCAAAGGCTGAATAATTTTTGTTTAAATTTTCTTTGTTGGTTAAACTAGTATGTTATTAGTAGTAATTTGTAAGCATTTGAGCTTGTTAAAGACCTCAAGAAGCCAATTAATTTGCCTGAATAATAACAATAACTAGATGGCACCAAGTAAATACTTATTTCAAACTTTTTTGAACAAAAAAATCTAATTGAGACCCTTGGAACGCATTCACATTTTTCACACTGATCTATCATGACCAGACAAACAAAAAAGTCTCAAGGGGCATTATGAAAAACTGTTTGCATTTAGTGGCCATATTCCACATTTTTACATTGAGCGACCTGTACCAGGGCTTACATCAGATCAACTTCAAATTGAGATGAAAACAAACAATTAAACATCAAAATTACAATTTTTACAATTTCTAGGACTGCAAAGCAGCACTGAAAGGGCTCGAGCACAAGCATTTTGAAAAGTGGCATGCGCTTTGCACATTCATGTAAACGAGGGCTCCTCCGTCATCGCTGCTTCACTGTCCGCCTGTGTGAGTGAAATGCTGCATTCCAGATGACTCGTATGTAAGATATCCTGACCTGAAATGGCCTAGTTCCGACTTCACGTTAAACGTAACAAACATGTCTGATTGTTAGAAGCTGATGAATTTGTCGCGTGATGAGACAATTCAACTGTAGCCAGTGCAGCCTCCGTTCATACAGAAACAAAGAGGACGAGGGCGACGACGGCATTATCTTTTTTATTAGGCTTTTCTTATTGGAAACACATTTAATACATAAAGGAGAACACATACTGTCATTGAATCTCACAAACCAAAAGACCATTGTGTTAAAACAAACATATCTAACTATATGAACTAGTTAAGAACACACATTCATACTGTGCAAGGAAGAACACACTCTAACCTTAAAATGACATGAAGGACTTTATGAAAAATAGATAAATTATGTAGAAATCATTAGAAACAAGATATATAAACACAAATCTTTCATGTTATTCAATGAGTTATATTTTCTAGGGACATAAAAAGTGTTAATATTCTACTTAAAACAGTGAACTATGAATATGTATAATATGAATATCTGCTGATAAATCCCAATAAATACTTGGTTGCAAAGGTTGCAACTGAATCACTTCTCTCCTGTATGAATCCTCACGTCTCATACAATATGACTGAATCTTAAATCTTTTACCACACTCAGATCAACTAAACTGTTTCTCTCCTATATGACTCCTCATGTGTATATTTAGACTGCTCCTGTGGCTAAATCTTTTACCACACTCAGAGCAACTAAACGGTTTCTCTCCTGTATGACTCCTCATATGTATATTAAGATGACCCCTTTGGGTAAATCTTTTAGCACACTTAGAGCAACTAAATGGTTTCTCTCCTGTATGACTCATCATGTGTTTATTTAGATTGCTCCTTTGGGTAAATCTTTTACCACACTCAGAGCAACTAAACGGTTTCTCTCCTGTATGACTCTTCATATGTGTATTTAGATGGCCCCTTTGGGTAAATCTGTTACCACACTCAGAGCAACTAAACTGTTTCTCTCCTGAATGTCTCTTCATATGTGAATTTAGACTGCTCCTTTGGGTAAATCTGTTACCACACTCAGAGCAACTAAAGGGTTTCTCTCCTGTATGACTCCTCATATGTGTATTTAGACTGCTCATTTGGGTAAATCTGTTGTCACACTCAGAGCAACTAAAGGGTTTCTCTCCTGTATGACTCTTCGTATGTGTATTTAGACTGCTCCTTTGGGTAAATCTTTGACCACAGAAAGAGCAACTAAATGGTTTCTCTCCTGTGTGACGCCTCGTATGTCTGTTTAGATCGCTCATGTGGTTAAATCTTTTACTACAATCAGAGCAACTTAACGTTTTTTTTTCTGTCTTACATCCCATATCACTTGGAGGCTGTTTGTTATTTCTTGTATTTAAACCAGTCTGAGTTTCCCTGGTCTCCATCCAATCATCCTCACTGTCTTCAGTCTTGTCATCAGGACCTGGTTGTAAACGTCCATCAGGACCTGACTTCCTGGCTGGTTCTGGTCCTCCACAGTCCGCTCTGTTCTCCTTCGTCTCACTCGGATGAAGCTTTGACGATTTAGGTTTCTCTTCATCTTCTTCACGCTTCACAGCGACAGGAGGCAATTCGAACAATATATCAGCCTCCTCCAGTCCTTGAAGCTTTTGTCCATCCTGATTGGTCCACGGTTCCTCCTGGTCCACAAGGGGGCTCCACTGCTGCTGCTCAGGGGGAACCTCTTCTTTATTCACCATCAGTTGCTGGATGTCTGCAGGACACACTGAAACACAAATACACACGTTTATCATTTCAGAGTTTCCTGAAGTATTTTTAAAAACCTTTTGAACGATCACATTCGGGAAGTACAGATGTTGAGGTTGTTTACAGTTGGTGTTACGACGCAGCTCGTAAAGGAAGCAGCAGAAAACAAAGGGTTTAATTTTGAGGCCAAATAAACCTATTAGGGTCACTAACAGAAGAGAACAGGGCGAGGGGAAGTTAGTTAATTTGTTAAGCTGCTTTCAGACAAGACCTGTGGGTAAAACCCAGAGAAATGTGTCCAGAGTTCCTGTTTCAGACATGAGCAACAAAGCAGCGGGTTGTCTGCACAGACTCGTTCACAACAGCAAATCCTCCTCATTATTCAGGTGAGAGGTGAATCAGCCGGGTGCAGCAGACAGAGACAGGAAGTGACGTGTGAACGCCGCTGATGATGCTAGCTAACGTTAGCCTGTGAGAGTTCTATTAGGGACTGACCTGCTCTGTGCAGCTGGACTACGGGCTGCATCACGGTATCGAGCAGCCTCCTCTGGCGGCAGATCTCCCGCTCGGACCGCTCCACTAGGTCCTCATACTGCGCCACGGTTTCCTCAAGCCCCGCGAGTATCTCCTTCCCGGCCGCCATGAGCCGCTCGGTGAGCATCGCTCTCAGCGCCGGGACTTGAGCCTTTCCTCCTCGTTTCTCCACCTGCAGCAGAAAGTCTTCAGCGGCAGCGCTGATCCGCTCATGTACCGACACCCGCAGCAGCTGCACGGCGGACATCTTCCTCCTTACTAGTGATGTGTCCTCCCGTGTCGAGGCTTCGAAGCGTGTGTCGAATAATCGAGGAAGATTTTTGTGAAGAGTGTATCGAGGCTTGTGTTGATGACGTATGTGATGACGTTCGAAGCCTCGCGAGCCGGCCGAGTACGTCACTGATTCAGGAAATGGTTCGCGGGTTTGGTGTGCGATTCAAGATATAAGGGGCCGCGAAACGCAATGGATTCCCCCTCACACTACTTGTCTTGGGACTTTATTGTGCGTTTGCTTGCAATATATTCTACAGCTTCATCTGTGCCCTGTGAAAGGATCGTTTTTAAAGCAGGCAAAATTATTTCTAAAAAAGGAAACCGCCTGAAACCCAGCACTGTTGAGAACTGTTATTTTTTAATAAAAATAAATAAACTATTATCCCTATTGTACATGTTACATGTATTGGCATCACAAAGATCATTAAATAATTTATTCAATTCAAAGCTTCACACACCAAAGCCGTGGTTTCATTATAATTACATTTACATTTAATGTCCACTTGATGGCGCAGTTGAGCAAATTAAGCATCATGAAGCTTCGGCCCATGAGCGAACCAATTGGATGAAAAGCTTCATGAAGCTTCATCTCGCAATCACTACTCCTTACTGTGGACTCGGAGTCCCTGAGCGAACAAAGACAGCCAGCGGCAGGAAACCAGAGACTCCGAGCCCGCAGCGACCCCTGTTGGACTGGATGACGAAGACGAAACGAAAGTACTTGTACTGCACAGTATAAATACTCTGTTACAAGTACCTGTTAAACAAGTACTAAAGTATAAGCAACAAAGTAAACTTAACCAATGGTTGAAGAAGAATTCCGATCATTCACTGAGGTAAAAGTACCTAGACAGTAAGGTAATATTCCATTACAAGTAAAAGTACTAAGACAGTGAAGTAGAAATATACTCAATAATTTAATTAAACAAACTCCGAAAGTAAACCCAAAATAAACGATAATTTCTAGGACTGAAAAGCAGCACTGAATGGGCCCGAGCACATGCATTTTGAAGCTTTGCACTCGTTTTGCGCACCGCAGAGACTCCATGTTGATCTTGCCTGCTAACTGCTCACTACGGTAAACACTATCAATTGCATATAACACTATGAAAACTTTATGTAAATTGAATGATAGTTGTAAAACAAAGCTTATTTCATGTTGCCAGTAGGTGGCGCAATCTGTATTATTACTTACAGACTAATTGATCTGTTCAAGTAGGAGCTCTTCATTTTCCCACTAATTAGTTGGTGGCGCTATGACCCGGAGGAAATAGTGACACATAGAGCTGCTCAGGCTTGGACTCTGATCATGAGACAGAAGTTTGGTGGTGATAGGACAATGCACAGTGGGCCTCACTGTCTGTCAGTGCCTGTCCGTGCCCCTAATAATCCTACTGATGTTTTGACAAGTGTACTTCCATCTATATTATACAAATTGCTGTTTTATTTACCCTAGAACGGGCCCGTTCTTATTTAAATACTTATTATTCACATCAGAGGGGGTCTTCTCTATGGAGGCCGCCATGTTTCTTGTCGAAGGCCCAGACTGGACAAACTTAATGCTCCTCAACATCCTGCACTCACAAAATGTTCCACTACCAACAAACTGATTGAGTTTATCTGTTGTCAGGAACATTGGAAAACTGTTGAGCCGCTGAATGTTTTTTTTATGAGTCATTAATTTGGTTTTGGGCAGAATATCAGGTCATTCCAAGGTATAAACCCCCCAGATTTTTCACCCAATTATCCGCCTTGTGAACACATGGTCATACGTTATCGGTGTATAAATCCAGTTCAAGTTAAAACTTTATCATCTACGTTTATTTTGTCCAATATTAAGCACAGTCCAGTCAAAGTCATGTGACTCAAGTCCAACCGTCTGTGATTTACTCTGTACAAACACAGGCTATGGTTTTATTTTGATCAGTTTTTTTATGAAAGACAATTTGTGCATGAAGACCAAAACATATCTCTTTGCTCCTAAATACATTTCTGCTTATATAATACATAGATTACAAACCGTATATGAAATCAGACCAAATCAAAAACCTTCACTTCAACCGCAGTCAAGAGAAATATTGACAATATTGGTCCATATTGTGGTTTTTCGTCCACTTTTCAGCCACCAACACACAAACTACATTTAAAAAGTGCCAAACATTTTATTTTCTTAGCGTCATTTCACCATGATATTTATACTAAAATCATCAGCATTTTGTCACTTTTATATAATGCAGTCTCTTCATATACAAGTATCAATAAGCATGGTTAAAACAATGGCTTTGTTATGTCTGTGTTAAAGAATTTCCCATATCCTATTATATTAAAATATTCCATATGTAGAGTCTGTATTTAAACAGAGGTTCTATAATAAAACTGAGTTCCCATACAAGGCAATTATAGAATTTAATCAGTTAGGGAGTATCATAAATTAAACAATCGGAAAAAAAGAACTAAACAAATGAACAAAGATGTCATCAGAGGTGTTCTGCCTGTACAGGGAGGGAGAAGATGCCAGATCAGACCAATGAAAACTGCTTTTCACTACTGAGTCCACACATTCAAGGCAGCAGTGACAGAGAGCTCCATCCGGCTCGAAACAGTTCAGCATGTTACCGACAGCGTCTACACGTTTGTTCGACACACTTATAATGACTGAGAAATCAAAAGCTCACCTTCTGTCTTTGCGGTACGATATTAGAGTGTTGTTAGAGCTCAGGTTTTCTATATGCAAAGTCTCCAGGTGACACCCAATAACAGTCTTCAAGCGCAGACATACAAACCCTCCTAAGAAACCTGAAGCAGACACATACATAACCGCTGATTTGTTTTGGTAAAGACGAGTGTGCTTTTGGAACAAAAACACATGACACCATCCCGTTCCTGCAACTACCCAAGGGCTGCCTTAGTCAGACAGCATTGTTCTATGAGAATAAACACTGATCCTCTCGATCACTGACAAACAAACATAAGTATCATCGGCATGGATTTCTTGCTTATTTTTCTTCCGCTGCATCTCTTCAGCTGGGTAAAAAGTGCCAAAAAAGCATCAAACATGTTTCTTTGTCCCACTGTCTTTGCATTGTTCGTCAGATTGTTTGATTTGAGTGACGATTCACTTCAGTTCAGCACAGAAGGTTTTTCCCTCAGAGAGATGGTGGACCACAGCTGGAAATGGAGCAAGAGGCATCCTCGAGTCAGCAACACACACACGCACACACACACACACTACATACATATATACGCGCACACATCCACTGATTGGTATCCTTGCTTCAGTGTTCCTTCATCTCCACAGTCCCACTGAAGATTATTTGGAGATTTGCTGTTGGATGTGAAGCAGGAACTCGTAGTATGACAGGGCCGACTCTGTTCGGTCCTCGATCATGTTCTGCATAAAGCTGGCTTTCAACGGGCTCTCGTCCCTGAGGACACCAAAGAATAAAAGGGGGGGGAATAATTAGAGTGACAAACTGATACAATACATTTAAAAGTGATTCCAGATTCAAGACTTGTTTACGATGAAACGACAAAGGCTCTTTGGATCAGCTTTGATTGACACATTAGATCTCAGATCCACCTGAACAGGCGAATACAGGTTTTCATTTTTCTCTGTGAGCATCTAGTTTTGCTTCTTTTACATTGACTTCAAATTCTGTCACATGAAACCTCATCTATAACCTCTGTGCTGCTTGGTCTTCAGATTTTCTTTCATTACATTGACCATACATCGTTCATTTCACTCAGTGGAACAGAAAATGTACCTGCCACAGAGGCTGGGAGACAAAACTAACTTCGAGGGAAAGGTGTTAAATCTTCTACCAGCTGTTGGCTTTTTACATACACCCCAAAGGAAGTACCCATACTTTGTGCCACTTTTGCTACGTTAATTTTGTGTTACCAACCTGATGACATGCACAGAGGGGAAGAACGGCCTCTGATCCCTCAGCCAACCAATGAAAGCCCTGGTTCTCTGCGACTCTGCAGTGTCCAGTTCTGGGAGCGTATACTACGAGAGAAGAGCAGGAGTCAACTTTTCCTCAGTGCAAAATCATTTAGTGCAAAGTGTATGAAGGAGCAAAGATCACAGCAAGTGGAAACTGCACGTGGCTGCTGTAACATGAGGTTTCCTACCAAGTTTTCAGGCACGGCAGCATAGCTGGGAACTCCCAGGACTTGTGAGAGGAAGTTGGGGTGGCAGTTCCGTCCGATCCACAGATAAATCACCTGCAGGAGCAGAATATGGAATATATCATATATGCTCATAAACAAACCGTGAGTATTGTAGCATTTTTGCTCTGACTCTTAACACTTGCCCACCTCCTTGCAGGGGGCTTGAAATACAAGACATAATAATGAAGCTTGTGCTGTTAAATTAATTCAAAGCCACACTGGATAATATTTTGGCTACAAAGTATATTTACATACTGTTTTACAGCTTCGTTTACAAAACATTTGTTCATCAAAACAGGTGTTATATAAAAGAAAGATCTAGCAAATTTTTGTTAGTACGTACTAATCCAGCATCCATGAGGAAAGCTCCTTCCCTGCTGAGCTTCTCCACAGACAGCTGCTGCACTCTGGGCTGAGGGATGGTCCGCTCGTTGATGTTCAAAGCTCCCTGAGGATGCAGGAAAGAAAAGATTACTTAAGAAAGGAGGAAAACTGTTGGAAATTCTGGTCAAGTGCCCAATGCCCCAAAGAACCCTACACGGTGAATTGAGAAGTGTTCATTAACACAAAAAAACTTAACCTCCCAATAAACAGTCTCTTTGGCCATGTCAGAAAAATAATGCCTGTAAGAAGATCCAGGATTTTGTTTTTGCCACGGCATTTACTGAAAATATTCTTCTCACCTCATCGTTCAGGTCGTCGATGCGGTACAGAGATGGATGGATCATCAGCATGGCGTAGACCAGTGGCTGGTACTTCAGTTGACACATGGCAAACACTCGGTCATCCAGTCGGGTGCTGGTGCCCGTCCTGAAGGCTTTCTGCACGAGTCACAAACAAACACATTCAACTGCATCAATAAAGGCTGTATGCTTCATCTAAAGTCACTTTTTCAAACCCTGAATCATTTAATTTTAATGTTCTTTGTTGGTTAACCTATTAAGTTACTAGTAGCCATTCAGTGGTGTAATCAAGAGAGAAATGTTAAATAAAGCCCAACGATTTGCCCAACAGTGCAGCTGCTGTATAATGGCTGGATGGTGAAAAAAAGCTGACCTGTTTGAGCAGGGCGAGGATGTAAAGGGGGAAGAGTCTGAGGCAGGCCGGGGCCAGCAGGCCGGGCTGCTGGATGGTCAACACAGACTGTCGGTAGGACGACAGCGAGTCAATAGCAGCGTTGGTCATCGCATCTCTGGCGTCACTCAGACTGGCAGCCACTGATCGATCCACAGCTGGAGAGAGGGACAAGAGAAGGACTGAGCATCTTACCTCATTTCAAGTCTCTGTGTGAAAGGTTTTCTGATATTTTGGAAACCCCCCCCACCCCCCCAGACGTCATAACAGAACCGACATACATGAACAACAGTGTTAATGGTTCCTTTAATGTAACATTAGGTCTTGAAGTATTGTGCGCGGTAATGGGCTGTTCAGTACAGCTGTGGATTTCAGTAGAAATCAGGCAAAAACAGCATCATACCCACCTCACATGGTTTAAGTTGTAGATTTCTAAATAAAAGATGTTCCAAATTCAAACCAAATGTCAAATTCGTCTGTGCCATATTCTGAAGAAAGTGTGAGCGCCTGTTCTGAAAGTGATTGCGAGATGGGCCTAGTAGTCAGCGGTTGCTAGGCAACCACAGCTGTCGCTACTCATGTCCATCTGTCAGTGCTAAAAAAAAAAGAGAAGTGGAAGAAAATCCTGCAAACCCCTGACTATTTACTGTAACAATTTGATGCCAGATACAAATCAATCTTATCCATGCTTTAAACACACATCCATGATGTACTCACAAGAAGACAGGAATACCAATAGAATACTACATAAACAGACTAATTTATAAACTAACTAATGAGGAATAAAATAAAGCATGCGTTGAGATATATGAGCTGGGATTATACTTTCCCCAAAATTAGGGGCTACTGCAGCTGTACCCAATCTGAATAGACAAATTATCTGATGTTATAGTGAATTAATACACACAGAATTAAAATGTGTTGCTCAAAGTCTGCTTCATAGGAAACTTAATTAAGATGTATTAAATTTTTAAATAGTCTCATCAGACCTGTTCCCTTGACCGTGTAACATAATGTGGTACATACCCATGCAAGCCAGCAGCCCAGTAATGGCCTCAACATCTGCCCCAGAAAAGACATCGGACAGAGAGTTGACCACAGGGAGACACAAGGTGTGGACACGGATCCTCCTTTCTCCTTTAAAACAAAATACATATTTCAATAGAAGACACAGATTCAGATTGGATTTTCTTTTAAGTAAAACATTAGCTATTTGTGTAAGTATGTGTGTGTGTACCTTTGCTTGAGGTGTAAAGCAGGGCGGCCTGGAAAGAGACGGACTGCACGTCGGCCAGATTTTCCTCGATGGACATTTGAACAGCAAAACCAGCGTCCGGGTTCACGTTAGGGAGGGACAACAGATCTGTCGAGCGCACAAAGAAGTTTCCGTGGAACGTGTGGATGGACAGACCTGCAGAGAGACAGAGAGGAAACAATCAAACCATGATAAATCAGGATGATGAACCCTGAACTTCTTTTTCTTTCTATTTTAATAACGTTCGCCCAAACTCCAGCTCTTGTGATGACGGACCTTTAGTGCAGCGTATCCTCATGACGGCCTCAAAGCCGATCTTCCTGGTTAAGTATCTCTTCAGATCCTTCTGGAAGCGCTCCACCTGAGCAGGGCTGTGCTGGTGGTGGTATGAAGGGTAATAGTAAACGCTCCCTGCTGAGTATCTCGAAATACAGCCTGAGAGAAGGAAGGCACACAAGAGATGATGCCAAGATAAGTTTGATTGTCCATATTTATAGATATAAAAGGGAAAAAAAACCATTTTCCCTCTCTGTCCTCATGTAAATGTATTCATCCTTGTTGTTTGTTTACAACCAGAAAATAACCACATGGTAAATAGATATCAAACTTGTCAATATCATAGATTGAGTACTAAACATGTAAACAAACATCAATAATACAATAAATGCTCTTTTGTTCTTTACTCCATTTCCCATTCATTCAGTGCAGGACTCACCAAGTGAAGCCAGATCACAGTACTGAGAACTGAGCAGGAACAGGTCAACAGCCACCTGCTGGCCGGAGCAGTCCAGAGCCAGCTTCTTGTAGAAGTCTGTCGCTGGAGATAGATGCTGGATGTCCTGAAAGGAAAACAAAGCAGGGTAATGATTACAATTTTATTTAATATTTAAAACGCATTTCCAAAACTCTCTATAACTTTAAAAAGGGTCCTTGACAATGTACTGGAAAAGACCATTTTCATGAAACTAACTTATTCATTGTACCGTGTTTGTCAATGTTTTCCTGTGCAGTGAGGGGTCTGGCTCGAAATACCATGAAAGTATGACACTAGCAGGCAAACCACGGTTTTAAGCGAAAAAAGGTTTAAGAGTTTCTTTTTTCTTTTTATACATTTTAATATGGGGGCATTGCATCATCATTTTTGCCTAAACAAACATAGCTGTTATAAAGCACTGTTAAATAGCACTTTAATGAGCGTGGTCAACATGATGTGACATTGGGAGTTTTAAAATAACATAAGCAGCTGTACAGTTATTGTATCATACTAACTCCAACCTACTCGTCATCTATGTCCTGGAGAAAGGTCATCTTTAGAGCTCCTACCTTGGCAGACGCTCGCTGGTTGGGGTCCTCTCTGGACTGCAGCGCCCCCACACCCAGGTTTGGCAGTTGTGTCTGAAAGACAGACATACGCCCTCCAGTGGGGGACAGCAGCTTGAAGGCTGCTTGCAGAGCTGATCCCAGAGCAGATTGAGTCTCCATAGTCTTTTGAAATAAATTGGGCAGACTCCTCAGCAGATCCTGCACAAGCTGAAAAACAAATACAGAACCCAAGTCTCATTTTTTTGGGCCAATTTTTGAGCTCTGAAGGAAAAAGCGTTGTTTGTCATCTTTTCATCATCTGCATGGTAGTCAAGAGCCCAGAACCAAGGATATTTAAAATCCGTCTCATTTAGCAGGATCAGTGATTATTAATAAATGACCGTCTTCAATAAACAGTAGTTATTAGCGGTATTAATACACAGTGTAAAGAGAATAAAACATGTTCACAACAACTTTAATCAAAGGAGAGATTCTTACTTCTTTGCATTCATTGAGGTTTACGAGAAGGCTGTCTGGTGTTGGTAAAAAGATTTCTGGAAAAACACAAAAAGTAATTGTTGAAACCAAAATAATATACACACAAAAACATTTATGTTACTATAGTAATGAGACTTGTTTTGAAAAAGGACAGTCATTGGAAAAAGATTCATTGCAACTGATAAGAGATTAAGAGTCAAGTAATAACGAAAAGTGAGAATTCACGTTGAGGATTTTTCTTGATATCTTTTGGGTTTCATACAATGTTTCGAAATCTGGATCACTTTTCTCAAAACTGTCGCCAAATGCTGAAGGCAACAGTTCTCTGATAAGAGCTCACACCACATCACATCAAGCCCTGAACAATCCCTTAGTTATGCTGCAGTAGGCACTACCATCTTGCACTGAGCACTTCTCTCACTGGCTTTCTCTGCACCCCAACCCCCATTTATTTATATTACTACTCATTCATTATAGTAATTAGTCTATCAGAGCTGAAACATGACGGTAACTCAACTGTTCTTGGTCTTTCTTTACTCCATCCCCCCATCTATCTTTCTTCTATCCTCTATTTCCGCCCATCTCCTCCTCTCTTCCCATCATGATTTGGCGCTATACAAATACAATTGAATCAGGCAGCCAGTGATTTCTTTATAATTAACATGTGTTTTGTTATTGTCCACTTTTGCAGTTGGCCGTGTCTCACCTTCGATGTCAGACACGATGAGCATCTGAGGCTGAGAAAGTCCCTCCTGAAGATTGTAGAAGTGGATGGTGCTGTCGAAGGTGATGAAGCCTACCTTCGTCCGCGAGTCTCCAGGAAGCCTAGGCCACATAAACACACAACCTTAGATAAATCTAGCGCTTTAACTACCTTCATCTTAATTTTAAAGCCTCACATAAATGTTGCAGTGAGACGTCATCCTGCTTCTGCTGTGTTAAATTGCTTTACTTTATGGCAATAATTAAAAAACAGTTTCCCCAGGTTCTAGTAGAAATTACATGCTATCCCACTGCTGAGAGGATAAAGGAATACGTTCATAATTGTTTTCATGAACAACCTAGAATACACTGGTTAATATAAAACTGGAAATTTGATATTGTACATACGTGTTGATGTTTTCCAGCAGCAACTGACAGAACACATTCAGGTAGCCTGTCTCCACTGCATTGTGGGATACGTCCAGAACAAAGAGGTAAACAGCCGGCTGCGGTGGCCTCAGCTGGACAAAATCAGGTCAAACAGGTTACATAGGATGAGGGGGGAAAAACAAGAACAAAAACACTCTCAATCCCACACATTCAGATGTCAAGACAATGTGTAGAAGAATATGAGCCAGCTAAATACTCACCATATACTCTGAAGGAGCAATGAACTCAATAGTGGCGTTCTGGACCTCAGGTCTTTTGTGTGGTTCTCCATACGATCTGCTGACTGGGTTGTACATAAACTCTTCTGGAACTACAGTCAGACACACAAGACCCGGTAAGATTTCAGTGTTAGATATTGGACTGCGCACTTTGTGTGTTATAGAATGCATTATTTAAAAATAATTGTATCCATTTAAAATCTTTTTATTAATTTTGCAGCTTCTACTCCACCTACAAAAATGAATTTTTTATGTTATACGAAACATATCAACCCTCTTACCATCATTGACCCGATTACACAGGTTGCACGTCCACCTCCTCTGGTCAAGGAAGGTGACAAACGGGTTAATGTAGGTCCTGCAGGACCTACATCTGACGATGGTGCTGGAAGTCACCACAGGAAGTTGCTGCAACAATAAAATTACAAAACAAAACAAACCTCTGTGTGAGAAGCTTCTTGTTTGCAGTTCACAGGAATTGGAAATTCAATAAAGACTTTCTTGTTTTGCAACATTACAGTGGTCTGTTCTCAATTAAAGACAGACACACTCATACTGACAAATTTTACCCGAAGGCTAATAAGTCTGATCCTATCCCAAAACTGAAGTATTGAGAGAAATGTCAATATTTAAATCAATAAGTCAGATGTAGTCATTGAATTTAAATATCTGAAACATAATTGATGAGGTTGTAGATGATATTTAAACTTATTCAGCAAACTTTCTTGAGGATAACATACTAATCATCACTCCTCGTACCATCATCCTTCACATATTAATTCACATTAACATGACATCTACTAAATAGGGTTATTATACAGAACTGACATTAACAAGGTTATTTAAGTTGATTTCCACGTATTAACTGATGTGTGTGCATTGGACTAATGTCTTACCGTGAGGTCTTTGAACGGGTGGAGCAGCAAGCCCAGCGGCATCTTGGCTTTATTGAGCAACGACTGTGTCTGAGGGATGCTGGTCAGCGTAGAACGGAAAACCCTGGAGACACAAAGACAGAGGGTCAAAGCACGTGATAAGCATAAAGAGAGATGTTGTCTCTGCTGATTCACAGGTACCAGCATGGTATGTGGGTGTGACTTGGTTTAGTTAATGGATGAACATTTATTTGATCATATCCAATAAAATTTCCCCATGCGATGTTTTAAAATTTAGTCTCCGAACTACGTCACCATGGGTTAATTCACGGTTATGACAAAATAAACTGTAAATACTAAACATCACAGTAATATCAATTTTAAAGAATAACATCATAACATAAAGTTCTTTCAGATAGATGCATACTGTTGCTGTTAGTCAACCATGACTTACTCTGGGTTGCAGTTAATCTTCTGCAGGTCCTGGGGCAAGCAGGGGGTTGGGGGAGGGGTCGGGCTTGGTGGCAGCAGGTTTCTCTCCTGCAGCAGGTTGACCACTCTTAGTGCCTCTGGGGTACTGGACTGGAGGCTCATAGCCGCCATGGACGGGCTCAGTTGGGCTGGCCCTGGGCCACCAGGTGGCTGGGAGAGGGGGAAACAACTTTCAGTCCATTTATTTACTAAAAACATATAACTGCCAAGCCACAGAGCATTGATGACCGAATGTAGATCTCTGCTGAAATCCCAGCCTCAAAGTGTGACCACTTAAAGTGTTAAGGGTTTGACATGAGTCAGATATATCAATCAATCAATGGTTAAAAGTATTATTTGCTGGTAAAAACTTTTTATTTTTTTTGTCCACTAAACTGTATGTGCTTCATACTGTAGAATGAACTGCTCCTCATCAAGTCAACTTTGCTTCTATGAGGGTAAATAATCTTCATATACATACAAATGCAGATGTGTCTCAATGACAACTTAACGCTTCCATAGTCCACATACATGTGAGGGTTTTGCAAGTGTACAAGATGAAAAGCAAATGCATAAGAGAGCAGTTCATGCAAAAGGCTCTGTAGTACCAGGCTGTTGCTTCCTTCTCACCTGCTGGTATTGCTGAGATGACTGAGTGTAAGGCTGTGTAGCGCTTTGCATCGCAGGGTGCATGGGGGAGGGGGATTTGTGTGGACCCGGTGTGTTCTGGTACCCAGGGGGGAGGGAGGGGTAGTGGCCCAAGTGCCGACCAGGTGGTCCGTGCTGGGGAGGACCAGCTGTGGAAGAAAGTTCCATTAATATGAGAAAGGTAACCTATTGAATAGCAGGGATTCCTGAAAGTGTTTCATCTTTAAATAATAAATAAATAAATAATTCATACTGATGTGGCTCTGGTGGTGTTTTAAACCTATGATAGTATGTCACTGCAATTTTGTTTACATAAAAATCAGCACAATGGGTCATTTGACAATAGTACCGAGAAGATATGATGAAAAAGATTCTGAAATAAAAAGAAATGCTTTGCATCCTCCAAAATCTGATGTGAAACAAAAGGACCATTTACCCATTAACTACATGTGTAACTATGAAATCCACTTTGTGAACACAGAAATGTAGTATGTGTGTGTGTGTGTGTGTGTGACCGAAAATGTCCTTACCCATTTGGTTGTCAACATGATTATAGCTGTTTGATGGTTGGGGACCATTGCCAGCCATAGCTCCTGTTTCAAAGAAAACACAGAT